>NC_072378.2:107955000-108580000 GCF_028885625.2 Pongo pygmaeus | reverse complement strand
GGGAGAACCAAATAAACTCACATCAATGGGTAAGTATTGAATGATAAGAATGATAACGACTGCTGGTTATTGAGCACTTGGTCTCTGCCAGGCTTTTTTCCAGATGCTTTTACCAACATTACTTCACTAAACCTGCATAATGCTATGAAGTTCTTATTTCAAAGACAAAACAGGGTTAGGGACTCTATCTCCAAAATAATAATTATATATAATTATTTGGCACTTACTACATGCCAAACTCTGCTCTAAGTACCTTAAATATGCATATACTGACTCATTTAATCCTCACAACAGCCCTATAAAGTACGTGATACTCTTAACAGACCAGCAAACCAATGGAAGAAGTCACTAAGTCACCTGCCCAGGGTCACACAGCTGTTAAGCAGAGGATTTAAACCAAGCTTGTCCAACCCGCAGCCTACGATGGCTTTGAATGTGGCCCAAGACAAATTTGTAAAGTTTCTTAAAGCATTATGAGTTTTTTTTACGATTTCTTTCTTTTTAGCTCATCAGCTATTGTTAGTGTTAGTGTATTTTATGTGTGCCCCAAAACAATTCTTCCAGTGTGGCCCAGGGAAGCCAAAATACTGAACACCTCTGCAAGGTACTCTGCCCTTAGTCACTGAGCTCTACTGCAAAATGACTATCTGGGCTTTTGTTTCTTTTATATTACCTTTTTTTCTGTGTTACTTCTCCAACGAGACTGGAAAATTTACGACCTGGGCTTTTGTTTCTTTCATTTTACCCTTTTTTGTTTGTTTGTTTTTGCATTATTTCTCCAATAAGACTGGATGCTCTTGAGGACCAGTTTTCATACCGCCATTCAGCCATCAGTATTATGAGCCAGCTAGGCGGTCATCAATAAATAACTGAGTCTCGTGTGATACGCAAGAGATCCAAGTGTGGGGGGCTTCTCACTCTCACTTCCACAACCCTGCCCAGGCCTCCAGCCTCTCCCACCTCAGTGCCCCAAGAAAGCCCTGACCAGCCTGTATGTGTCTATTCCAGGGATATGTGAGGGCAGACTAGGACAGTCTGAAAATGGTCTCACATAAGATCAGAATCCTTTACTTCCCATTTCCAAGCCACTGGAGAGCAAACTCACAGCAGCTGCGCTGCCAAATCTTGCTCCATTCCCCTACCTGCCTGCCTGGTGTCCATGACAGTTAGGAAGCCTCTCTCCTACTAGACTCAGGAGAGACCTTAGAAACCACCATCAATCAGTATGTCAGCACACAAGAGGGCGTCTACAACCACTCCTGCCCTACAGGATTAAAAAAAAAGCCCTTTAGCTAGCTCATCCATCCTTTTCGTCTAAAAAAACTTGGTGTCACCCTTCAAGGCTCAGCTCACATACCACTTCCAATGTTAAACCTTAGGAAATTACCCTGGTTTTAAGTATCTGGTTAATGGTATGTTATATCCAAGTTTACAATGGATATAAAAATCACCTAAAACCCTAACCAAAATACTGGCATGGCCAACTAGGGAACATAAAATTTCAGATTAGTGATTTAATAAGATTGTCCTGAAAGGACATTTCACTCTGAAATATGCAGAATGGGTATGGGCTTAAACTAAAAAAAAAGCTATATAATCAATGATTCTTGGAAACAAAATAATCTCAGAAGGCAGAGCACCCTGTAGCACTCTAACTTATAAACCGATTTTCTCTTTCTCTCCCTGGCCAGATAGTTGTTCTTCATCTCAAAAATCAACAACCTGCCTATCTCTGATACATGGCTCAAGACATTAGCCTAAGAATAAGGATTAAAATAATGAGGATTGCCTCAAGGTAGTGACAGATATTCCAGAAAACAGTGCCACTTGCTAGGACAGGGTACCACAGGTATCTGGGCTGGCAACACAACCTGCATCTTCTGAGATCAGACCCTCAACGCTGAGTCCGGCAGTCAGTCATTGAGGACCAATGAGTCTGGGCCAACTGATATGCCTTACCTGCCTTGTTACCATAGAAAAATAAAAGGATTACTCGTAAATGAAATTTTCAACTAACACATTTCTCAGTACCAAAACATTAAAATGGTAGCTGTTTAAAAAGTGTATACTGGACATAATCTAGCCTTTTCTAGATGTCCCAGGATCACACTGAAGTGTGCTTCTATACTAAATAGCCTCAGACTATTTCCTCTGCATGAAGCTCCCCCGCTCACCCTCACCTCTACCTAGGAAGAACTGAGAGGAAAAGCAGATAACCAAGCTTATGCAACACACCAGCTGAATTCAGACACAATTCTAAGTCAAAGTGCTCTGGCTTTCCTCGCAAGGAGGCAGGAGGCAGGGAAAGAAACCTCAGTATACTGAGGACCTGTGGTGGGGGGCACCCTACTAACACTACATAATCTCACTTAAACAACCCAGGACATGGTAGTGCTCTTTTATTTTAAAGATAAGGCAAATGACTCCTGGCAAAGTTGTTGGCTCACTCAAGGCCACACAGCTGGCAGGTGGTAGGGAGGGTAGGGCTGGGTCCTGGCCTCCTGACTCCACATCACAGCATCCTTCCAAGAGAGGTCTTTCCAGAGAACACTGACACAGGCAGCAGAGCTTAGAACTCTTCTCAACACAGCTTCCCAGAGCAAGGATTTCTTTAGTTTTAGAGAAATAATTCCTTCTGTCATCTTTTTAACCATCAAATCTTTTAAAAGTTAAAATTTATTGATTAATGCAAATGATTAATACAGTGAAAATAGGTATCTTATATGAGACATGTGAATGCACCTTTAACTGTGGTCCTGTGATCAACCTAGAATTTGCACTAGTTTTCAATCTTAAAGAGTGAAATTAAATTTGACTATACAAAAGGAGAGATCACCAATCTAATGACCTAACAAAACTATTACTTCAATTACTCTTTTAAGGTTAAATAAAGCAAACACAAAAAAGCATGGAAATGTTAAGTAACCGAACTTTTCATAGAAACTACATAACAATTATTAAGATAAAAACATAATGGCAAGTATATGATAATTCATTTTACACAGTTTTATCAACACTTCTGTTTAAATTATAACAAACATCAGATAAATTTAACCCTACGTACACAGTACTCATTCAATGAATAAACTTTTTACTATGAGTCTATAAAAAAGTCAAGCAGCCAGGTGCAGTGGCTTGCACCTATAATTCCAGCTGCTTGGGAGGCTGAGACAAGAGGATCATTTGAGCCCATGAATTTGAGACCAGCCTGGGCAACAAAGCAATATCCCATCTCTTTAAAAAACAAAACAAAACAAAACAAACAAACAAAAAAAACCACTGAGTGTAGTGGCTTGTATCTCCAATTACAGCTACTCCAGAGGCTCAGGTAAAGTTAACAGTTGCAGTAAGCTATGCTTGTGCCACTACACTCCAACCTGGGCAACAGAGCAAGACTCTTTAAAAAAAAAAAAAAAAAAGTTAAACAACTGCAAAAAAAATTATATGTATATATGTATATATGAAACACCAGCACCCATTTCCACTCAGTTAAGAATGTACTTGTAATTCATTTGACCTCCACTTTTATGCACAGAAAAAAAGTTTATTTTAAGAAATATAAAATATATCTAAAGCTTCACCAAAGTGCAATACTAACTTTAACTTTTTACATTTGGATTATTTCCTGCAAAAATGAGGTGGCGATTTAATTTCTTATTTCAAAGTCCACATGCAAGGATGTGCCCAACAACTACAAATAATCTTTTCTAAAAACTGCACCCATTCCAGCTGGGCCCATAGCTTTTTCTTGCCACTATTTATTAAGCAAAAAACCTACTGGCCTGATAAAACGGGTTTCTCCCTTCACATATTAAAATATAATTATAAAACCTGATCCTCATTTGGACTTCCTTGGATTTGTACCAAAAATGCTGTATCTTTCTAGAGTAAACCGAGAGGTTTTTTTTTAACCATTATTCTACCTTAAGAAATGTCTCATCTGAAGAAGCAGAGATACACCCTAAAATTCCAGCAACCACAGGCTTCAAAAGCCTTTGGCTCAGATGCAGGATAAATCTTTGGAAAGCCCAGGGTACAATGTGACCTGGGTGTACAAACTTAGACCTTGCTCACTAAGCAGGTCAAATAATTTTTCTCTCAGGACATCCCGAAAACATCAAACAGATTCATGAGATGAAATTTCCTTGTCCCTGCAGCCTCAACATGATTTTAATGATATTCCTGACACAGTTTATATATACAATTCAGATGCCAAAATCTTGGTGGCAACAAGGACTGCTACTTGTCCATTAACTTAATACCTATTTTCACTGAGGAATACGAATTTCTCAATCATTTCGAAGTCCATTTAACAAACAACTAAGAAAACTTGCAGACTGTTCTTTATTTCTTAGATGGAAGGAGAAAACTCTTATATCAACTGTTCATTAAGAAGGAAATATTAAGAGCAGTTAGCATTATAAGAGGAGGAAGGCTCTTCTTAAGTCCGGTTTATGAATCCAGAGCTAAAGACCTGAATTTCCTTCCCTTCCCCTTTATTTTACTAGCTGAGATGAATTACTCCTTGACAGACAGCACAAACTGATATAGACTTCATTTGTTATGACTGTCATTTATACAAAGGGGTGTATTCCTTTGCCTTCCCATGTGGCTTTGTATAGTACAGACATCAAAACATGAAACGCCCAGGAGCAAAAACATGAAACGCCCAGGAGCAAAACGTCTGACAAGGCCTGCCTAAGGAGAAAACAAGCTTTCCCAAAGCTGAAGCCTGGCCTGGGGGCCCTCAGTGGGGCTGAGCTAGTGTCTGTTAGTCCTGAGTCTACCACAATGCTTAGGGATGAACCTGGGGGTGGCAAGCTTCTCCACCCAAACTGAGGAGGTGACACATTAAAAAGGAAAGATTTACATGTGCAGGTGGGTTCAGTAAAACCTATCTGCCACAGTATCTTCTACTCACCCACAAAGGATCCTATAACTCCTATCCACTCACCAAGGACCCAGAAATCATGAAAAGAGGCCAACTTATAAGCTAATCAGAGTAGGCTCCTGAGACGACTACGGCTCCTGCTGTATCTGCCCCACCCCTTCCCAATGGCTATCCCTAGCGCATCACCACAGTCCTCCCCAAACCCAGATGCTGGAAACCATCACCAGGTTCTGGCAGGCTTCTGAGGCATGCTGTAGCCCCATGATATGTCCAAGATGAGATGGAAAACGGTGCCACACACTGGAGGTGGACACAGAGGGTCCATCCTTGCTCTCCCACTGTCCTGGACGTGGCCTATCCTCCTGCTGCTTCCACTGAAGCTCAGGAAGGGAAACTCTTCCAACTTTTTTTTTTTTTTTTCCTAAAAGGCCCTCTTATGCACAATTCCAGAAGAATCAAGTTTCTGAAGCAATGCCTGAACGAGAGCCACAGCACATGGGACGCCCGGCTCTCTCGCAGACATCATGCAAAATGAGTCACTGCATCTACGTCTTCTGCTATTGCTGCTGCCACCCTTGCTCAGAGTAAATGAGGAAGACAACTGATTCACATGGGATCCGTGGAAACTGATGTGTAAGATCAGCACAGCAACAGGGAAGGGGGCATCCAGTAAGAGTTCCTCACATGGGCCCCTTCCCTAGAGGGGCAGAAAGGCTCCTGTCAGGATTTGTGTGGTAGTTGGGAACGGGAGGAGGACAGGAGCAACAACAGAAAGGGGAAGGAAACAGAGATGTTAAAACAAAACAAAACAAAACAAAAACACACCAAAAACAATATTGGTGGGGGAAACAAATTCTCAACTCAACCAGATCCTTGCAGTAATTCTCCAAGGGGCAAGGACTCCTTCCTCTCATTTGACCCCAAAAGGAAATGTCTGAACAGATCCCCTCTCTCTCCCTGCCCACCCTGATTCGAGTAGATCTCAGGTACAAAGCAAGACAGAAAGCTTCGCTCTCCTGACCCTCCAGCTCTCCAAGAGGAAATTAAGTCTCAGATATTCCTGCCTTTTTTTTTTTTTTTTTTTTTTTGAGACAGTCTTGCTCTGTCGCCCAGGCTGGAGTGCAGTGGCATGATGTGGGCTCACTGCAACCTCCACTTCCTGGGTTCAAGCGACTCTCCTGCCTCAGCTTCGCAAGTGGCTGGGATGACAGGCATGCGTCACCACACCCAGCTAATTTTTTTGTATTGTTAGTAGAGATGGGCTTTCATCATATTGGCCAGGCTAGGATGGTCTCAAACGCCTGATCTCAAGTGATCCACCCGCCTTGGCCTCAAAGTACTGGGACTACTAGGTAAGCCACCACGCCCGGCTGCCCCTGCTTTTGTCTTCGTGACTCTCCATACAAAACTTGCCAGTTACTCCTTAGCTGCCTCAGGCCCACAGCCTCCCCTAATGTCACATGAACATGTCTGCACGAGACCCAAGGCCAAGCTCAAGAGGAATTCTTTCTAGTACATCCCTGTCACTAGGCACTACCTACCTGGCAAAGTACTTATGTGGCCTGACTTCAGGAGAGCTACAGACCTCTCACCTTCAATTTTCTCTCCCACATACTTCTGAAATGGATCATGCCCCTGTGAGGCTTCAGGTAGGTTTCTCAGCCCTGGCACTACTGGCATTTTGAGCTGGACACATCTGCTGTGGGCCTCTCCTGTGCACTGCAGGATATTTAGCACTGCACTATAGCCTGGGTGACAGAGCAAGACTCTGTCTCAAAAAAACAAACAAAAAAAAACTAACATGGTGAAAGATTCATCCCAATAATTTTTCACTACAGTAGCTGAGGTACATCATACACTATACACATACTTGATTCTTTCTTCCAGACATTGCTTTGTGAATTGGATTTTGAACTGTGCTCCTGCCATGGCCTTAAGAATGACCAAGAAGTCCCTGTGGCTTAATGACATTTGATGTCTTTGAGACTCACACAGCAGGCAGTTGGCAAGGCAGCGGGCTTACTCACACAGGCAGGGGTTCCACGAGTCACCCCAATGACTACAGCCTGAATGAACTGCTGCTCCTCGTGGGCACTCCTCTAAGCATAGCTTTTAAAGTGCTTAATGGTGATTACACTGGTTTGGTGATTCACTAAGCAGTACAGAATGTGCCCAATTATACACTCTATTTTTTTCCAATCTTATTTCATAAACCCCAATTTCACAGGAAAATAGATTTTCCATCCAAACAAAATTATCTAACTTTAACAATTAAAATACTAATTATCCTCAAAATCCTCCTTTGCAATGGGGCTTTAAATAAGATATGACTTAAATAGGCATTTTAATATTTTTGGTTGTATCATTCATTGAAACATCTAAGAAGTGCCTTCATTTTGGATAACGTGGGAGGCTACAGGCAAAGAGAGTATTGAATGTCAGTAATAAAACACTACTCAATAAAAACACCAGTATAGGCTCTGTATCAAATAAAACTTTTATCAAGTGAAAACATTTACAATATTAATTTTGTTCTCCCCTACTCCCACCCCAGGTTAAAAACTACAACTTGAAATCTTTTCACAATAAGCTGCCAACAGCAGCTGCTATTGACTAAGAGAAAGAAAAATAAAAGAAAATTGTTATTACTATAAACAAATTATTCGTTCTTTCCAAGATAAATAATGACTTGATGTTCTCATTCTCACAATCAGAAGCGTTGCTTCATAATACTAATTATCTCAGCTCCACCAGAAAACCATCATGCATTCAAACCCATTTGCTGTGTACAGCCCTACCATCTACCATCTATAAAGTAATATGGGAGAAATACAGGGGTCCTATCTGCAACAAGTAGGTCACTTCAGTTTTTGGGAGAAACTTCTGCATCCCACATGGAATAAAAAGATGCCACTTACCACCAGATATTTTCCTACTAAAAAAATTTTCTCCCTCCTATTTAAGGAGAAGGATAGACAAAAACTGTATCATATTAAAGTGTTAAGGGAAAATGTTCCACATGTAAAAACAAATCAAACGGCACACGAAACCACGTTAAGACCTCAAAGACAGGAATTAGTCAATTATACTGTGTATTTCTGGGCTCCTGAGTACAAGCATAGTCTGTTTTTCTGACCCAAAAATCTAATAAAAGAATTTATTAACTTAAAGATCTAACAGAGGACACTGTTAGAAATTGGTCTGGGGAAGGCACCATGCTCTCGGCCAAGGAGTTATTTAACTCTTCTGCACTAAGAATGGATCTGTGATGATTCACTATGACTACAGCAAATCAAGCTTGGCCCTATCCTTTGAATTTAACCTGTAAGGACAGACAGGTTTAGGATATGAAACCTCAAGAAGATGGTGCCACGTCTTAGCTTGCCATGTACAGAAGACTGATTTGCCAGGCTTTGCAACCAAGCTTAAGTGAGATTTAGGAGTAAGACACGCCAAATTAAAACTCTTAAGGACCATTAATCACATCCTCATGACTTCAGATACACCAATACAACATATGCTTATGTAGGTCTGGTCTTTATTCTTAATCAGGGGTATTAGCTTCCTACTACAACAGTCTATAGAAGGAATTGTTTCAAAAGTGGGGCAAGCGTGGTTCAACCCATTCATTATTTTTAGTAATTAAAAAATACAGATATGACTATGAAAGTTTTGTTATTCTTAGACGCAAATAAACAGATGGCCAGTGAGGAAATGAGATCAACTTTACATCTGAGAATACACTATATTCCACTTTCAGTTTCTGAATGTCAAAGCTTGGGAGATAAATCCAAGAATCCAACCTGTAACTAGAATAGGAAAACTATTTTTATTTCATTTGTTTGGCATATTCCAACTGTTAAAAAGTAGAATAAAGAGAAGTAATGCCTAGCAGGGCACAAAGCACTTAGTTGGTATTTAATAAGTATTATTTGATGACTAAAGAATGAGAAGAGCCAATTATTCCAACAAAGACTAACATATTGAAAATTCAGGTGTCTCTTCTTCAAATCACAAATGTCCTAAGTTAGAAAGTAAAGAATGCCACGTCTGTGTTACATAAACAGAATGCTTCCTGCCTTGCCCCCATGGTTACACTGACTTCTTTTTTCCTCTTCCTATACAGGCTCTGCTTTAAAGAGTAATAATATAGTAGCAGATTTTGGCATTGGCATCATATTTATTATGGATTCCATCTATGATAGAGGAACAACTAGAAAACCAGACAAAACACGAGACAACTGTTTTCAGACATTGGACAACAGGCAGTATAGGACTTAATTTCTGAGAATAGTGAAACATATGAGACAAGCCTTGAACTTATTTGCCTGAACTTACTGCCAGGAGGTAGTGTCCAAGCCACAGCAAAGAGAAGGGGGAACACAGAGCATGTCAGTCTCACTGAGTAGAGGTAACACAGATTAGTAATCAGAGAAGCCACATTCAAGGAGGCCAAAACGGCTAGAATTGGAAGGGCAGAACACCCAGGAGAAGAGAGCAGCACAAAAGGGTCGGTTCCTAGAGTCTTAGACTGATTTGCACACCTCTCAAAGGAAACTACTTAAAGTTAGGGATACGAGCACCAGAAAACAGTTGGCCTAAGATGTCCTGCAGTTCACACAAAGCTAGCAATAGTTCATGTTTCCACCAGCAACAAAAACAAAAATAATTCACAAGACACACAACATCAGGTAAAGTCCTCAGAAGAATACTGCCTTACGGCGGATAAGTACTCAGGCTACATCATTCCTAATCGGTGCTCTGGAGCCACCCTAACAAAGTTTACATGCTAGCTTCAAAACGATACCACTGATTCCAAGTAACTTAACTGCGTGCCAAAACAAAGTCTAGCGCTTTTGAAAAGAATACAACACAATCTAGCAGTCAATGAAGTAAAATTCCCTCTCCCTCGTCTGCCACTGCTGCCTCCTTCTTCTGTGGCTCCTGGTGCTGCTCATGTGCTCGTTCAGTGTGGACCTGATACCTCTTTTGTGAAGTGGCAGCTGAGGAGAACCCGGTGCTCGTCATGGCTGACAAAAAGCCCCAGGAAAGAGTCAAGACTGAGAACAACAATCATCTTAATTTGAAGGTGGTGGGGCAGGGTGGTTCTGTGGTGCAGTTTAAGATTAAGAGGCATACACTACTTAGTAAACTAATGAAAGCCTATTGTGAATGACAGGGATTATCAATGAGGCAGATCAGACTCCGATTTGACGGGCAACCAAATCAATGAAAAAGACACACCTGTACAGTTGGAAATGGAGAATGAAGATACAATTGATGTGTTCCAACAGCAGATGGGAGGTGTCTACTCAGAAGGGAACCTGCTTCTTCATTCCAGAACTCTGTTCTTGCAGACCACGATTACATTCTCAAGTAGAAAACTGCAATTTGGTTCCAATACATCCCTGACTACTACAGCACAGTTTTCTCTGTTTGTTCATTTCCTCCTTCTCCATTCTTTTACTGTACATAAAAGTAACTGGCATATGTGCACAAGCACACTGCATTTTTTTTTTTTAACAGCCAACGGTATGTTTTGATTGACATCAAGTGAAGACAGGATGGGGAAAAATACTGATTCTGTGAAAATACCCCCACTCTCCATTAGTGGCATGCTCATTCTGCTCTTATCTTCATATTCCAGTAGGTTATTTTGCTCTGTTTTAACAACAACAACAACAACAACCAACAAACAAAAAAACCCATAAAAATCCTTGCATACCTTGTTCAACTGGAGAATTTTCATGTTTTTCATTGATCACTGTAAAACCAAGGACAATTTTATAACTTTTTTGTATGTAGCTGTTACATGTAGGGCAGTCTGTCTTTAACTAGGGATAAACTACTCTTAAAAAAAAAAAAAAAGAATCCTATATAGTTTTCCCTTTAAGTCAAGCATCTTGGTGTTTAAATAAACTTCTTGTTTAAAATGAAAAAAAAAAAAAAACTATGTAAAATTCACAATGCCTGGTATCCAAGTAAAAATTACCAGGCATAGCAAAGGAAGAGGAAAATATGACCCATAAAAATGAAAATAATCAATTAACAGACGCAGAAATGAGACAAGATGATGGGACTAGCAGAGAAGGGCACTGAACTAGCTATTATAACAGTGCTGCTTCTTTAAAAAACAACTTGGCAGTTCCTCAAAAGGTTAGAGAGAGTTACCACATGACCCAGCAATTCCCTCCTAGGCATACACCCAAAGACTTTAAAATAATATGTCCACATAAAAACTGGTAACAAATGTTCACAGCAGCATTATTCATGATAGCTAAAACTGGAAACAATTCAAATGCCCAGCAACTGATGAATAAATAAAATGTAGTATATCCATATAATGGATTATTTAGCAATAAAAAGAAATTAAGTACTGATAAATGCTACCAACATGGATGAACCTGGAAAACATCATACTAAGTGAAAGAAGGCACTCACAAAGTACTACCTATTACATGATTCCATTGATATGAAATGTCCAGAAGAGTCCCTATAGACTGACATTTCATATCAATATAGGCTGAAAAGGAGTGGGGTACATGGGAAATGACTGCTAATGGATACAAGGTTTCTTTGTGGGGTGACGAAAGTATTCTAAAATTAGATTGTGGTTGCACAACAGATAGTTGCACAACTCTGTGAATATACTAAAAACCATTAATTTGCACACTTTAAATTGGTAAATTATATGGCAATGTGAATTAGGTCTCAACAAAGCTGTTAAAAAGTTATAAATATGGCTGGGCACAGTGGCTCACACCTGTAATCCTAGCACTTTGAGAAGCAGAGTCGGGAGGATCGCTTGAGGCCAGGAGTTGAGACCAGCCTGGCCAACATGGCAAAACCCCATTTCTACTAAAAAACACAAACATTGGCCGGGTGTGGTGGCTCACACCTGTAATCCCAGCACTTTTGGGAGGCAGAGGCGGGTGGATCACAAGGTCAGGAGATCGAGACCATCCTGGCTAACATGGTGAAACCCCGTCTCTACTAAAAATACAAAAAATTAGCCGGGTGTGGTGGTGGGTGCCTTGTAGTCCCAGCTACTCAGGAGGCTGAGGCAGGAGAATGGTGTGAACCCGGGAGACGGAGCTTGCAGCGAGCAGAGACTGCGCCACTGCACTCAAGCCTCGGCGACAGAGTGAGACTCCATCTCAAAAAAAAAACCTTAGTTGGGCGTGATGGCACATACCTGTAGTCCCAGCTACTCAAGAGGCTGAGGTGGGAGAATTGCTTGAACTGGGGAGACAGAGGTTGCAGTGAGCCAAGATTGCGCCATTGCACTCCAGCCTGGGTGTCACAGTGAGACTCATTCTCAAAGGAAAAAAAAATTATAAATATACTCTATGTAGTAAGAAGGTAGAGGGAAAAAGGCAGGAAAATGGAAGATACAAAAGAAATAAACCCAGTGGTACTTCTAGTAAAGAAAAATAAATTTAAAAATACACTGGATGGGATTAACAGCAAATTAAACATTGCAGAAAGATCAGTAAATTATAAGACACAACAACAGCAACTAACCAACTAACCCAAATGAAGCACAGGGAAAGACTGAAAATGAAACTGAGAGTATCCAGTGATCTATGGGGACAATATTAAATTGTCTAACTTATGTGTAATTGAGATCATAAAAGAAGAGGAAAGAGGGAGAGGATGGAAAAAAAATCTGAAGAAATAATGGCTGGATTTTAAATTTTTTTATAAAAAACTATAAACACTCAGATCCAAGAAAAACTCAACAAACTCCAAAAAGAACAGATGTAATTAAATAGAGCACATCATAATAATAAAAACCAGTGATTAAAAAAAAATACTTAAAAGCGGCAGAAGAAAAAAGACATCAAGAGAAATGAAGATAGAATGAGCAAATCACTTTTCAGAGACTATGTGAGACAATGGAGGAACATCCTTACTAAGAGAGGGAAAAAGCTACCAATCTAGAAATTTATACCTATTAAAAATGTCTTTCAAAAATGAAGATAAAATAAAGACTATTTCAGGCAAACAAAAATGAGAATCAATGCCAGCAGTGGTACATTCAAAGAGATATTTTAAAAAGTAGTTTCATCAAGAAGAGAGAAAATGATACCAGATGGGCATCTGAACTTAAAGGAATGAAGAGCGGGGAATGATCAATATATGAGTAAATATAAACAATATTTTCTTATTTTCAATTTCTTTAAAAGATAATGACTATCTAAGGTAAAAATAACAATACATTCTGGGGCTTATAACATACACGTAGAAGAAAATAGCACTAACAATAGTAAGGGAGAAGTGGCTGTATATTGTTTCAAGGATTTTACACTCCATGTAAAGCGGCAGAAGACTGACTATCATCAGTTAAAGATGTGTAAATCCTAGAGCAACCATTAAAAAATAACAAAGAGATGTACCTAATAAGCCAAGAGCGGAGATAACATGGGTTCGTTAAAACCAAACAAAACCACCTAACTCAAGAGAAGGCAAGAAAAGGGGGAATAGGACACAAAGAGCAAATGGGACAAATAGAAAACTCATAGCAAGATAACAGATTTAAACCCAAATATAATTATGTTAAACAAAATGGTCTTTGAAAAAATGCAAAAAACAAAAAACAAACAAAAAAACCCCAAAACATCAACAAAAAACCCTCCAAATAAAAGCCAGAGATTGTCAGATTGGATTAAAAAACACCCAACAATTTGCTATCTGCATGGAACCCACTTTAAATATAAAGACACAGATAGATTAGAAGTACAAGGAAAAAAGATCTGTCATACAAACAGTAGTCAAAAGAAAGCTGGAGTAACTATATTATTAACAGCTATTAATGAACAGATTTCAACAACAAATACTGCCAAGGATGAAGAGAGACAATTCATAATAGAAGAGTCAATGTATCAGGAGGATATAACAACCTTAAATGTTAATCTGCCTAATAACAGATTTTCAAAATACACAAAGCAGTATACAATATTATTTTTCAATTAAAGTTTGTTAAAAACATGAAGCAAAATCTAATAGAATTGAAGTAGACAAATCCACAATTACAGCTGGATATTTCAACATTCCTTTCACAATAATTGATAGAACATGTAGTGAGAAAAAGAACTTGACTAACTTGACCTAATTCACATTTATAGAACAAATCACCCAAAACAGCAGAAAACACATTCTTTTTAAGTACACGGAAAACATTCAATAAGATAGACAATATTCTTGGCTCATAAAACAAGTCTCAATAAATTTAAAACAACACAAAACAGATTCTCCAACCACAAAAGAATTTAGTTAGAAAACAGTAATAGAAAAATATCCAGAAAATCCTCCAAATACTTGGAAATTTAAAAATTCACTTCTAAACAAACCGCAGACCAAAGTAATTACAGGTAAAATAGAAACAATTTTGAACTGAATGCAAAAACAAACTTCATTGGATGCAGCTATAGCAGTTGTAGCAAGGACTGTATAGCTTTCAATATTTATATTAGGAAGGAAGGTCTCAAGTAAATGAAATAAGGTTTCACCTTAAGATGCCAGAAAAAGAGCAAATTAAACCCACAACATGCAGAAGGAAAGAAATAAAAGATTAAAAGAGAAAAAAAAATCAATGGAAGTAAAAACATAAAAGTAACGGGGGAAAAATCAGTGGAACCAAATGTTAATTCTTTTAAAAGATCAATGAAATTGCAAGGCACTAAACAGATAAGGAATGAGGGGGAAAGGGAGTTAACACAAATTATCAACATCAGGAATGAAAATGAAATCACTACAGATGACATATCTATTAAAAGGATAATAAGAGAACATTATAAATGACTTTATGCCCATAAAGTAGACAACTTAAATAAAATGGGCAAATTCCTTAAAAGACACAGACTACCAAAACTCATTCAAGAAGAAACAGACAAGCCAACAGCATTGTATCTATGAAATAAATTGAATTCGCGGTTAAACATTTTCTCACACACAAAAAAACTCCAGGCTCTGATGGCTTAACTGCTGTTGAATTCTACCAAACATTTAAGGAAGAGATACTACAGTGCTACCAAAGAGCAGAACAGGGAACACTTACCAACTCATGTAATGAGACCACCATTATCCTGGTACCAAAAACAGGCAAAGATATTATAAGAAATGTATAGATCAATATTCCTCATGAAGACAGACACAAAAATCCTTAACAAAATTTTAGCTACTTGAATCTCATGGTAACATATCAAGACCAGGTGGGATTTATCCCAGGAATGTAAGGTTGGTTTAACATTGCAAATCAGTCAATGTATTTCATCATATTAAAAGACTGAAAAAGAAAAACCATCTGACCTTCTCAACAGGTGAGGAAAAAGCATCTGACAAAATCCAATACCCACTCATAATTTAAAAAACAAAAACTACTCAACACATAGGAATAGAGAAAACTACCTCAGCCTGATAAAGGAAATATGTGACAAACTTACACCTAACATGATACTTAACAGTGAAAGATTGAATGCTTTCCCCTTAAGATGAGAAAAATGGTAAGGATCTCTGCTTTCACCACTGCCATTCAACAATGTATTGGAGGTCCTGGCCAGTGAAATAAGGCAATAAAAAGAAATAAAGCGTATACAGTATATTTTAGAAAGGAAGAAACTCTATTTTTTTTTTTTTTTTTTTTTTTGAGACAGAGTTTCATTATTGTCACCCAGGCTGGAGTGCAATGGTGCAATCTCGGCTCACTGCAACCTCCGCCTCCCGGGTTCAAGCAATTCTTCTGCCACAGCCTCCCAAGTAGCCGGGATTACAGGCGCCCACCACCACGCCCAGCTAATTTTTGTATTTCTAGTAGAGATGGGGTTTCATCATCTTGGCCAGGCTGGTCTCAAACTCCTGACCTCAGGTGATCCGCCCACCTCAGCCTCCCAAAGTCCTGGGATTACAGGCATGAGCCACTGCACCTGGCCAGAAAACTCTATTTATAGACATGATCATCAATGTAAAAAAATCCTAAGAAATCTACAAAAAGGGTATTACAACTAATACATGAGTTTAGCAAAGTTACAAGATTAAGGTCAATACACAAAACCCAATGAATTATATTTCTACATACTAAACAAATGGAAACTAATTTTTAAAATATCATTTACAATAGTATCAAAAGATGAAGCTCTTGGGGATAAATTTCACAAACAGTATGTAAGAATTGTATTTTAAAACATATAAACACTGCTGAGAGAAATTAAAGATGACTAGATCTAGAACAGTCCAAATGATTTTGAAAAAGAACTAAATTGGAAGAGTTATACTACCTGATAAAATAAAGCTACAGTAATAAAGACCAATGTGGTATCAGTATAAGAAAAAAGACATGCAATCAATAGAACAGAGGGTCTAGAAATATACAAAGGTGTCAAAGAAGTTCAATGGATAAATGAATCTAGACTCTTATACAAAATATTAAAATTATCTCCAAATGGATCAAGGTCTTAAATTTAAGAGCTAAAACTTAGCTCTTTAGTTGTTAGGACACTGTTAACAAAATGAATAAGCAATCCACAAACAAGAAAAAATACTGGCAATACTTATTTCTGATAAAAGACATGTATTCAGAATACATAAGGAATTCCTAACTAAATGGTGTGAATACAATCCTTTAAAAAAAAAAAAAAAAAAAAGGCAAAAGATTTCAAGACACGTCACCAAAGAAGATATACAATTTACAAATAAGCACATGAAAAGATTCATAACATTATTAATCATTAAGCAAATGCAAATTAAAATTACAATGAGGTATCTACCACTACATGCCCACTACATTATACAATGGAGAAAAGTAAAAATACTGGCAATTACATGTGTTGGAGAGGATGTGAAACAACTAGAACTCTCATACATTGCTGGCAGAAATGCAAAACAGTACATCCACTCTGGAAAACAGTTTGGCAGTTTCTTATAAAGTTAAACATACACTGCACTTACCACCCAGCAGTCCTGCTTCTAGGCATTTATCACAAATACATGAATAAATATATCCCCCAAAAGTCTTGAACATAGATATTAATAGCAGTTTTATTCATAACTGTAGAAAACTGGAAACAACCCAAATGTCTATCCCCTGGTGAATGGATAAAATATTCTGGTATATTTCTATAACAGAATATCCATACAACAATGGCATACTTCTCAGCAATTAAAAGAATGAGCCACTGACAAAAGGCATGGATGAATCTCAAATGCACTCTACTAAGTGAAAGATGCTAACACAAAGGGCTACATACAGTATGACTCTACATTTATACGAAATTCTAGAAAAGGCAAAAAGTAGCTCAGCAGTTGTGGGTGGGTGGGGGAGGGAGACGGACTGATGAAAATAAGCCATGAGGGAATTTTTTTGTGGTGATGAAATGTTTGAAATGTTTTATCATAATTGTGGTGTTATAAAACTGTACACATTCACTAAAACTCTAATTTTATACTTAAATTGGTAAATTTCAGTGTTTTCAAATTACAACTTAATAACTATGATTGTTTTCCACAGGTAATTTTCAAAATAAATCACCAGAGTTTCAAAACAGGGAGGCAATTTTATGTCACTGTAAAATTATCCAAATGCCACAAAAACAGCAGGATTATAGGAAAAGAGTTTTTATTCTTTCTGGGTTACAAGATGAACAGGAACAAAAGGTGTGGGTGATAGGAAAATGGGGAGGGCTGCTCTCTGCATTGTTTTACACTGTATTTAAATGCCTCAGACTTCACCCAGTCCCTGCCCTATCACTTCTATCTACTTGCAAAGACAACAGAGTATGAATGCGTTCTCTCTCTTAAAAACCAAAACACAGAGGCACACACAAAACCCAGAAAGCTCCACTGTTTTTTCCTCTTAGAGCACAAAGGTGAAGAGGCTCAGCCCGTGAAGCTAAGAGGTCCAGTCCCATGACTTTCACTTGTACTTAAGAACACTGAATCCTCTCCTTTTAATTCTATTGAGTTTCTTGTGAGGCAAATTTTCCTGTGGCCAGTTTACTCTGAGTTCCTGATAAGGAGTCCAGTTATTAACAGATCTAAGCAATTTACAGGACTCTTAGACTCAGTCCTTTTATTTTAAAATTACAAAAACAATACCTATAATATTGAAGAATATTAAAATAAAGAGGAAAAAAATCAAGGGCTCTCCAGTGAGGAAATAATTAAATAAATTATAAATCCATTCAACCCTTGTCCTATTAAAGCAATGATTTTAAATAGCCATTGTAAAGCCTGTATATGGGGAGGGGAAGGGGAAACAAAGCAAAGTGCAAAAAAAATCTCCTACTGCAGCTAAGCAAACAATGCATGCATATATGGCCAAATCTGCAAGGAACTCACATAAGAGGAGTGGTGACAGGTTTCCCCCAACTGTTTTCTTTTCAAAAATGTACATATGTGTGCATGTATGTGTACGTTAAAAAAAAATTCAACAGGCACATCTCCTGAGTTTAATGAAAGAACTCTAGTCTAGGCAAAAGGAGCCCTGTTGTCAACAGTTAAGTCCTCCAGGCGTGTTAGCAGCATATTCATACGTGTAAAGTCCTAACTACAACTCAAAGACCTGTAATGATATGTCCTGAAGAAATGGGTGAGAACACCAAACTGCTTTCCAGTTAAAGAGAGGTCACTTTGTTGGCACAAGTGGCTAACCCAGAAACCCAAATACCTTAGCCTTAAAAGCGATCCACAGCGTTATATACAAAGAGAGATGCAGTGAGAAACAAATTCACAGACCTATCTAATGCTCAGTCTTCCTGCTTCCCTCCTTAACAATACCACCTGCAACCTCAATAGTGTCTTTTCATCACCACCTGGAAAGCTAATAGGCCAAATCGTATTTTGGCTGATTTTAAAGCTAAAGAGATCAAGAGCAGAGCTTTACAACTTTGCTCTAGGTGACTCAGATACTAAACATCTAAACCTGGCCTAGAACCCAAGCCCATCAGCAACCAGGTGTGTAACATCTTGGTGCCTCTCCCACAATAGTAGACAATGCCTTCAGTCACCACAACTATGACTTCTCCAGGAACAAAGTGAAATCTGTCTAGTCTCTAAACACTCACTGAAATAAAACCTTTTGGAAGTGACGTGACAATTCACCATTTATTTGGGGGGTAAGGTTAAAAATAGTAAGGATTAGAGATAATCCATTTACTCAGCTTACCAGTTATAAACCATAGCTTTACTAAATGTGAATTACAATAGGCTGATCTTAAAGACCTTTAAGAACTAACCTCCAATAACCTCTTCTACATCATGTCCTCTGGTAACTGTTCATTTGGATTAAGGCAAAACCAACCAAAGCTATTCTTAATAGCTTGAGGTCCAGCTCACAAACCTCCACAGCTGGCCAAGTACCGTAGCAACCTCAGCGTTAACAAAAGGAAACATGTTCTATACTGCTGAGCATTAACTGCTTAAGCAACTGTCCTGAGGTTGAAACAAATCTGTCCTGGGAATTTAGGGCCCGTTTTCTGGACTTTGGGAGGGGAGGGATAGAGTAAAATAAAGTTAAGCTTACCCCTACCCTCTCTCTGAGAATAGGATATTTCTTCAAACTTTCTGAAGCATTTACTATTAGAAATGTGAAACCCTGTAAAAGTACCAAGGCCAAAGAAGAGCCTTTAAATTGTTTTCCACTTGTAACCACAATGGAGTAGTTTTCAAATAAACCCAAAGATAGCTAAACGGGATCCTAAATGGTACACTCTGTTCAGAAACCATAGAGTTGGCTCTTTGGTTTCTGATATTTGGTTTCCTGGTTTCTGTCGGAGTATTTTTGTTCCTGGATTTTGTTTTTGATACAGAAACTGCAGTAGCACCAGAAAAGAGCAGTTGTTTTTTTAACCCAAAAAGTTCTGCAAAGTTCTCTGAGTATCCCTCTCTTTAGGACTGTGCCTCCAATCCAGTTCATGTTCCATTTCCCTCTGGGGACAAAAGACAATTCCCAGTTAGAAATTAGCCTCTTTGGCAGAACTACTTGTAAGACCAGAAAATAGGCCAGTGATAGCCAATTCTCAATCATCTTTAAATAAAGTGAGAGCGTCACTTAATTTATCCAAGCATCAGTTTTCCAAAGGGCTGAACTAGAGATCTCACTCCACTCAAGTGTTCTAAAGATGATTCTGAGTATAGAACAGACACTTCAGTTTGAAACAGAGAGAAACTTGAGGTGATCTTAAGGCCGACTGGGAGTATGCATATGACTATGTACATTACTTCTGATGAATAAAATGAGGGAACTGGACTAGAATTTCCACTTATCTTTCAACTCTACCATTATATGATCCCAAAGTCCTTGGAAATGGCAGTAAATAGGGCAGGACTGAAAGTTAGACCTGCCACCAACTCTCCAAATGCCACTGCTCTGAAGTAAGAATCTGGTAATGATAAAGATTAGTTCTTCCAGGATAATAATCTACTGTTAAACAACATACATTTCTATTAGGATGGGATCTTCTTTAGGCAGAGGGATTTTATCTTTTGTTCACTGATGTATTCATTCCCCAACCCTCTAACAGGAGCTGGCACACAGTAAGCATCAATAAATATTTATTGAGTGAATGAATAAATTTTGTCCTTAGCATTTGAAGTAAGCCATCCAAAGAATATAATCTGCAAGTCCCTAAAGGCAGAGGGATGCTTATATTCTACTACATGTCAGCTGGCAGAAAAATTAGGATACAGGGACTCCCTCAGACTTTAGAGACTGAAAAGAATGTATCTATAATCATCTAGACATCTAAACAGAGCAAGAAAAACAGGGTTAGAAACAAACACATTTTACAATCCCATTTTCAAAACATGTAACCTTTCCAGGATCAGAAAAGAAAATATCAGTGAAGCAAGTTTCTGAAGGGAGTACGGAAACTCTTTCTTCTTCTTTTTTTTTTTTTTTTTTTGTTTGAGACAGTCTGGCTCTGTCACCCAGGCTGGAGTGCAGTGGCAGGATCTCGGCTCACTGCAACCTCCACCTCCTGGGTTCAAGCAATTCTGCCTCAGCCTCCCAAGTAGCTGGGACCAAAGGTGCACGCCACCACGCCCAGCTAATTTTTGTTTTAGTAGAGATGGCGTTTTGCCATGTTGCCCAGGCTGGTCTTGAACTCCTGAGCTCAAGTGATCTGCCCTCCTTGGCCTTCCAAAGTGCTGGAATTACAGGCTTGAGCCACTGCGCCCAGCTGAAATATTCTTCTTCTAAGACATTTCAATTTGGGATAAAAATTCTTTCATCTCCTAAGTATGACCATTCAGGTATGAAAGACAAAACATACAAGTTAATAATTAAAAAGTCTGAGTTCTAAATTCCCCAAGTCTGAGAAACAGTGACAACACCTTGCTCCGAAATATCCTAATATCCCAAGGGTTCATTTGTGTTTTTACACATAACAAAACAAAAACAAAAATAAAAACAAGAGACATCTGGTGGCAGGACAAGCATTGTCTTCCTCAACTTACTCTGCATCTTTATGGGACCCCCATCCTCACCCCCTCCTGTCACACTAGGCATCAAAAATGAAAATCACACACAACAGTGGTCAAATAGCTAGATTACATAAGGCTTTAAAAAGAGCTGTGCAAGGCAGCATGTGCTAAAGGTGATCAAAATATACATTTTAACTATTGAAAACAGGTAGTCCTGTCACTAAACTCTTGGTAAAAGCAGAACAGGCTGGCAAAAGGACTAGAAAAGTTTGTCAGTTCCTGGCTTTCTGAACCTGCTTGTTCACAAGGCTGCTTGCTTCCTGGGAAGAGAAGAAGAAAGTTTTTCATGGAGTCTCCTGTAGCTAAGCCTTAATCATAGCCTGGCAAGACTGTGCAGACACTTCGAACTTGAGAAGACATTTTCTCTTTTTCTCCTTCTGACTTTTTGTTATACCAGTGGCACTGCCATGTGTGTCAAGAACCCAAAGAGTTTAGGGGGAAGGGGAGGAATATCACAATAGCAGAGGCCTGATTACTATGCAGAAAACACCGCCCTACCAGACAGACTTGCCAACGAACCGCCCTTGGGAAGGGTACAGTCTATGGGGTGAACAAAGGGGCTGATATACTGTGGAATTGGATTCAGAGAGACCTCCTCATCTCCAAAGCTTCTGGATTTCTAGGCAAGAGCAGCAATTAGGCATTAACTGACAAGAACATTATTTACAACAGGGAAGAGGTTCTGATGAGTCTCCCAGCATACTGTACAGAAGTCTAGTCTTCAAACCTTTAATACCAAATTAGTTGCTTTCTCATCCTGCCCCACCTCTTTTAAATTCTAATTGTTCTGTTTCGCACCAAAGTTCCTTTGTGGCACAAACTATTTTAATTTACTTGTAACTCTTACATAAAAACCTCCAAAGCATTTTACCAATGACAATTTGCAAAGCAATTAACTATCCAGGATCACATGCTCACATGACAAAATAAAACTTTTTTTGGTCGTTTGAGTGATTTGAAAGCACTACATTGAACAAAATAATTGGATCTTGTGACTTCTCCCTTCAACCTAATTTTCATCTAATTTGCTGTCCTACATGCGAATTTGCCTCATGCTGCATTTCCATGCCTCCCTCTCAGAACCGTTCAGCCCCCTGGCTTGTTCCCTTACTTTATCTAAGCAGGTAATCAAAACAAGAAACATCCTGATATTCCCTGTGCTAACACAAAACAAAACAAACAAATCTTTCCCTTCTAGGATAAGTCTAATCATCCCTGAACCATTTCTGAAATCAGACCTGTAATCCCACTCCTATTTACCAGAAGTGTCATTTGAGGCAAGCTTTTAATTGATCTAAGCCTCTGTTTCTTTTTCTGAGAAATGAGCAACTTCCAAGGTATAGATTGGAAATACTGTATGTAAAAGACACAGTAGTGTCAGACACAGAGTGAATGCTCAAAAATTATTAATAGTTTTCAAAATCGCAAAAATAAAATGAAAAAAAAAATAGTAGGACTGGACGCGGTGGCTCACATCTGTAATCCCAGAACTTTGGGAGGCCAAGGCGGGCAGATCACAAGGTCAGGAGTTCGAGACCAGCCTGGCCAATATGGGGAAACCCTGTCTCTACTAAAAATACAAAAATCATCTAGACGTGGTGGTGGGCGTCTGTAGTTCCAGCTACTCGGGAGGCTGAGGCAGAAGAATTGCTTGAACCTGGGAGGTGGAGGTTGCAATGAGCTGAGATTGTGCCACTGCACTCCAGCCTGGGTGACAGAATGAGACTCTGTCTCAGGAAAAAAAAAAAAAAAAAAAAAAAAGTTAGTATTAGATATAAGGATACCCATGATAAGGAGTGTGACTATGAACTTCATTTATCTCAACTAAAAAGTTTATTTTGGCATAAGCAACATCTTAAGCTTAAAAATAAAAATTAATAAAGCCAAGAGGCCACGTCCTGCAGTGGAACAGTATAAAGTAAATTTGCAAAACAAAAACATTTGACTTCAAATACCTTTTTCTCTCTTCTTATAGGGCCTTTACACTCCATAAGTGAGCCAAGTCACAAAACGGGAAGGCTTAGAATCACCAAACTCATGACATTCAGATGCCCCATGTGAGGGCATCTCCATAAGGATAAACTTGAGCTTAGACAATCCTTCAGATACTTAAAAAAGGGTCCAAACCAAACAAACTGAAAAGCAAAAAAGCAACAAGGAAAAAAAACCCCAACCTTCAAAAAGTTTAGGGGGCCTGAAACATCCAAACTGGCTGTTTTCTTTGGCTGCATTCACTGGTTGTTGTGCAAGTTCAGTTCTAGTAGAGACTCTAACACTGTAACACATTTCTTGTTAAAACATAATAATGAACAAGAAAGCAAACTGATTATTCCTTGTTCACAAATGTCAGTGTCAGAAGTAATATTACATACTAATAAGTCATATAACATTTCTACTCATTTCAGGCAAAGGCACATCGCTGTTAAACGTTACCTTTAAATTCGAAAAGAACAAAAAATATATCAGGAAGCTCTTCCACACAATCATCCAAAGGTATAACAATCCATAAAAATTTAACCTGCCACTGAAGAGGGCAAAGGAACCCAATGACTTTCACCTCATTTAGTCATCAAGAAATGTATTAACAGTGGGTACTGTCGTTTTCCAGTTTTTCTTTATTACATATTTCATTCACCGTAATTCCAAATTTTAATGACCATATCTTTCCTAAAATATCTACGTAATAATCTTGATTATTTAAGAGTAAAAAGTTGGTTTCTCCTCTAGCTACTTCTGACCTCTTCAATAAATTGTGCCTGATGCTGCCTCCTTTCCTTCCAGCCACTCACATTAGAATCCTTTTAGTCAAAGTAGTCTGAGGCTGCAGTTGTTTGCAGGATGTGATCATCCTCAATACCACATTATTTCAGAGTAGCTTAAGTCACCATTCCTAGGCAATTTCATAGTAAAAAAATTATTCTAGGAATTCCTGGACCTATAGATATTTCTATGATCATTACAAAAATACTTTTTAAATTAAAAAAAATGTCTATAATGTACCATGCTGGGAAATTTTTATTTCAAAAATAGAACTAAACTCTGAGCTTCAATAATACTGTCAGATAGATTCCCAGGGCCCTTCTACTGCCCTCAAGGAAATGATGGCACACTCTCAGTTTGGGAAAGCCTGTCCAGGATTAGTTCAAAGAAGATGCTCTACCTAAAACTCCACCAATGATCCCTTCCTCTCCCCCATTAGCAGAGTCCTATCCTCTTTATATCAAGTTCCTCTGGAAATCAGGTTATATTTAATACCTGGAGATCCTCAACTTGTTATTCAGTACTGTATTTTCTTTCCTAGGTCAAAATGTGTGTAAATTTTCTAGACACTTAAGATCACCAATACTATAAGAATCATGATAAACTGGAAAATATGACAAGGAAAAAAAGGAGGGTTCTTTATCATCCCTGAGAAAGTGAAAAGTTTTCATGGCTGATGCTTTACTTGATCCACTTGTTTAATTACACTCATTAGTCTTTAGCTGCAAACATGTAGAAGATACTTAAATGACTGAATGAACAATTTATTATAAACTTTTAAAAAGAGAAATGCCAGATTCTGCTAGTCTCCTTTATTCATTTATTTGTAAGAATGGGATCCTTCTTTGTCACAGGACATTAATTTAGCACCAGAGAAGTTACTGAGCACAACCTCATCGAAGTCATCCTACCTTCTACTGAAGTGATAAACAATACAACCATTTTTTGCTGAAACTGGCCTGATTCACCTTAAAAATGGTACCACAGGTAAAGAAGAAAAAAAAAACTACAGATCAAAACACAAAAAGTGAGGGAAAAAAAGTCTTTTATTGAATGAATGTCAGTTTGCCATATTCCACCAGAAAGTAATTTTCAATCCAAAGATTTTTATCTCAGAAAATATAGTATATATTCCAAGTTTTGGTAGGTATGTTATTAACCCTATCTTATTCCTTCAAAGTTACTGCCTAGTCACAGACAGAAACACTAAAACGCTTTAGCATAAAGAGGGAAGAAAAGTATCTCCTACTCTACCTTGTCTTAGCAGTTCCATTAAAAGACCACTTAACTCTCTCAGCTCTAAGAGCTTCAAAATAGGTTCCTATAATACAAAACACACAGAAAGACACATGTACACAATCATCTATATTGCTTATATTAATCGGCCTTTATAAAAAGTTATCCACATCTATTATAAAAAATAATAACCTTTGTTAATAATAAAAGGTTATTTTTTTTTTTGGTTTGGTTTTAATGCTATTGCTTATGACAGCACACTTGCCTCCTTCTGGATAAATATCAGGGACAAATAACACACAGCAGCAACACACAAAAACTCAGTGATTTCCTGTAATTCTTCACCCCCATTCTAGACCAAATCCTCTGAGGTTCTATGAAGCTGCAGAGTCCCAAACTTCATGCAAAAAACAAGATCTTGGTGGTATCTCTGTTACTCTGAAAGATCTTCTTAGGCTAAGTGGGATTGGAAAACTTACAGTGAAGCTTTAGGTTATGCTGCTACAGGGGTATGGCAGAAATTTACAAAGATTTTTTAAAGTAATAATGCTCTGTGTTGGCAAGGGTATGAGAATGGGCACTTTCATACATTGATGGTAGGAGTTTAGGAAGATTTTAGGAAAGAAAAAAAAGAGTGACTAGAAAAAGCAAAGCTTTAAAATTCTGTATGCTCTCAGACATCAATTCCACTTCTAGAAATAAAAGTAGATATACATTAAGATTTACCCAAAATATTTTCATCAGTGATATTTATAACAGCAGAAAAACCCTTAACAAAACCCATTTAGAAGTAATCAGCTAAATTAATGAAATATTTACTTCATAAAATGAAAAATATTTTGCCATCATTAAAATGAAGTCATTGGGCATTTATCCCAGAAAAATGAAAATTTACGTTCACACAAAAACCTGTACATGAATATTCATAGCACAAGGCTTTATTCAAAATAGCCCCAAACTGAAAACAACCCAAATGTCCATTGAGTGATGAGTGAATAAATAAAATGTAACCTAGCCATACAGTGGAACGCTATTGGGTAACAAACAGGAACACACTACTGAGATGCGTAACAACTTGGATAAATCTCCAGGAAATTAGGCTTAATGGAAAAAGTCAATCCCAAAAATCCATATACTGTATGATATAACATGATCACTTATGTAACATTCTTGAAATGACAAAATCATAAAAATGAAGAGCAGATTAATGGTTGCCGGGGTCAAGTTAGGCCGGGGAAAGGAGGCAGCTGTTGCTGTAAGACAGCAATAGAAGGGGGGCTGGGTGCGGTGGCTCACGCCTCTAATCCCAGCCCTTTGGGAGGCCAAGGCAGGTGGATCACCTGAGATCGGGAGTCTAAGACCAGCCTGGCCAACATGGTGAAACCCCGTCTCTATTAAAAATACAAAAATTAGCCGGGCAAGGTGGTGGGCGCCTGTAATCCCAGCTACTCGGGAGGGTGAGGCAGAAGAATCACTTGAAACCAGGAGGCAGAGGCTGCAGTGAGCCGAGATTGTGCCACTGCACTCCAGCCTAGGCGACAGAGCAAGACTCTGTCTCAAAAAATAAAATAATAAAAATAAAAATTTTTAAAAAGCACTAGGACACTTTGGGAAGCCTAGGTGGGTAGATCACAAGGTCAGGAGATCGAGACCATCCCAGCTAACACGGTGAAACCCTGTCTCTACTAAAAATGCAAAAAAAAATTAGCCGGCCATGGTGGCGGGCACCTGTAGTCCCAGCTACTGGGGAGACTGAGGCAGGAGAATGGCGTGAATCCCGGAGGCGGAGCTTGCAGTGAGCTGAGATTGTGCCACTGCACTCCAGCCTGGCGGACAGAGCAAGACTCCGTCAAAAAAAAAATAAAAAAATAAAAAAGACAACAGGAAGGATCCTTGCGGTGATAAGAAATATTCTGTATCTTGACAGTATCAAAGTCAGTATATCTTGGTTGTGTAAACTACAGTTTTGCAATATATTAACACGAGGGTAACTAGATAATGGTACATGGGATGTCTCTGCATTATTTCCCACATCTTCTACAATTATTTAA
Source organism: Pongo pygmaeus (assembly GCF_028885625.2). Classification (NCBI taxonomy): domain Eukaryota; kingdom Metazoa; phylum Chordata; class Mammalia; order Primates; family Hominidae; genus Pongo; species Pongo pygmaeus. Next base: position 108,552,583 of record NC_072378.2, on the reverse strand, counting down.
AAATAAGATGTTTAAAGTCATTGATGATTATTTAATGACATAAAAGTATTCATAATCCTTCTTCCCTTATAAAAATTAGCCAAGACATTCAACCACAAAGTACCTGAGGCTTAAGTGAAAACCAGATTTTAAAATCTTACTTATCATCCCAATCAACCAACCAGGAAATACGCACAAAAAAATTAACAATAATTGACTGCAGAATTATAGGTTGTTTTCATTTTGCAATCTCTGGCTTCTAAGTTTTCTACAATGAACACACATACTTTCTTTTTTTTTTTTTTTTTTGAGATGGAGACTTGCTCTGTCACCTAGACTGGAGTGCAGTGGCACAATCTTGGCTCACTGCAATCTCCGCCCTCCCCAGTTCAAGCGACTCTCCTGCCTCAGCCTCCAGAGCAGCTGGGATTACAGGAGTGCACCACCACAACCAGCTAATTTTTTGTATCTTTAGTATAGGCAGGGTTTCACCATGTTGGCCAGGCTGGTCTCGAATTCCTGACCTCAGGTGATCCGCCTGCCTCGGCCTCCCAAAAGTGCTGGGATTACAGGTGTGAGCCACCATACCCTGCCCACACATAGTTTTATAATGGGAGGAAATAAAGTTATAAAGGCTTGTATCTATGGAACATCAATTTGTGTGAAGCTAGTTCTCACAGGTAATACAAACCAGGTTATGTCAGTAGTCACTAAAGTAGTCTTTTTCCTCGCGATCAGCCACAGAAGCTTTCCCAAGTTCAGTGTTCAACTTCTAACTGCAGGCCAATGGATCTAGTTTTCTAAAATCCTCCCCCCACCCTCCTTATACATATAAAAAAAACTTAGTCCATTAAAACCTGCTTACCCCTCAGATCTTCTCACATAGAGGACCTTCCTCACATAGAGGACCAACAAAGATGCAGGTGGGTCTTGAAAAACCAGCCACCCAATATTTTGCTGAAATGTGGTTCTATTCTGGAAGGAAATTTGAGATGGGACAATCCACCTTCAAAGTCAAAAGTAAGTGGGATGGGAGGAAGAAGATAGAATTTGTCTGAAGAAATGGGATGGCCCTTAACAGAAACGATGATATATGGTGGATGCTGGGTGGCCTTGCTTCTCAGATACTTACTCTGAAGCATATCTAAGTTTGTGAGGCAGATTTTTAATAACTAAGATTTTTTCTTAAAGGAGAATGAGAGATTTTAGAAAATGAGACCACTTGCAGTCAGAAGTTGGCACACTCAGCCCGGGAAAGCCTCTGTGGCTGACTATGAGGGAAAAGACCACGAAGAAGCACGTTTGTGGAAACACAACCCTCTCACTGAGCCCCAGGGCAAGGCACATACTAAGTGAGGGGTCATTACGAGAAGCATTATGAAAAGCCAATCATCTTCAACTATGCTGCTTCCTAAATACAATGTTGAGCACCATTCAAATAAGAAATAATGTATTCAAAACATAAATCCACAAACTACACACATATACAACATTCTAGACATATGTGAAAGCTGAGATGCATAAAAATTAATATATTTCTTGGTCTTAGATGAGCAACAAAGTTAATACCTAGCAAGATTTTTTAATTTTAGTAAATTAGCCTATCTTAAAGAAAATCCCAATAAAAAGGTTATGTTTTTAAAGAGCAGACCCAACCCTGTTTCAATTCAGAAGGGTCATTTACTTATTAACAGGAATAATAACAGAGTGAAAGGAAGGTGGAGGACAGGGAATGAAAAACAGCTTGCTCTAACAAAGTTACTCTGATCTAGGAATAAAAACAGCTCTCATCCCATTTTCTAGAACTCTGTATACATCTCAAATTTCCTACGTAATAAGTGTTAGCAATCTTTTTAGTAGTTGCATAGAAAAAGAAAAGGGAAAGAGAAAGAATATGCCCAGACAAGAATCAGAGAAACTCCTTGCCGGCCATCATGCTAAGTCAGCATGAAGGAGGTGAGGGGAATATAGAGACCCCTGCCCTGGGTGGGCAGTCTCCAATGACCACGAGGTCAAGGGGTTATCAACCATCCACATCTTGCCATACAAAGCAATGCCCTGGGTAGGTATTCCTGGAAGCATTTGTCTGCCAAACCAACGTCATGAATGAGAGGCTTCCCAGAATACATTCAGAATTCTTCCCTAAATTTCTGTTTCCATGATGGTGAATTTCCAGTAAGTCAATCATCATAAAATATGTAACACTCCCCTCTCCACAACAAAATCTGTACGGCCCCAGACCTTTTAAAATTATGTTTCTGACTCATGTTGTGCGTAACTTTGTTCAAGAGAAAGCTCTAGATTTTTTTTTCCCCCATTTCCCACCAGGGCCCAGCACAGACAGCTGGTTCAGAGCAATGGGTCAGTGCGTGCCAGTGGTTCTTTTTTATGTATGCTGCTTGTGGTTGCCTCAGTTCAGTTTATCACTCAGCAACTGCTTGGTAATCCCCTGTCATCCCCACCCTACAAATGTCCCTATCAGCAGAGCTGGGTAGCAACAAGTCAGCAGAATTCAGCTAATCCATTCCTCCTCTAGAGCTGAGGTGACTCAAGTTGATGAAGAAACTACCAAGGAACAAATTCTAGAAAGAGCAGAAAGATGCACAGGGATTTTCCCCTCCCCAATTGAGGGAGATGGAAGAGGGGACAGTAGGGAGGAAGAAGGCAAAGACTAGAGCAGAGAGAACCCACAGTGTTGCACATTATTAACTGCATGGGAACTATATCCTTAATGGAAAACACATACCCCACCAAATCACTGGGAACCTCAAACTCCGTGAGAGGAATTTTGTTTTTATTAAGTTTTTTCTTGCTTGCTTTAATCTGAATGTTCATCAATTCTAGCTTAGACTTTATGGGTTTAAAAGACACTATTTAACAAATATACATAGCTTCAACAGAGGGAGAAGAATCGCTAATTTTAAAACACCAAAAGCATTAACTCTAATTTTAGTACCTTTTAGTACTACGATAGGTGGCATGTGATGAACTCTGTGATACATCTCAAGAGTCAGGCAGACCTAAGTGCTTATTACAAATTAGAGGAAACATGAAACAGCTCTGTTTGTTCCTGAAATAGCTCTCTGGCTACCTCACATGCTGCAGCTGGACACAGCCACATACAGGTCTACAGTATGAGCTACCAAAGCCTGCAGAGGTCGGTATAAAAAAGTTATTGAAACATATTAAAACATGGAGTACCTAACCCCAGGGACTCTGGAGACTGATAACACAATGTGTAATGGAATCAAAGTACCCTTTTGCCCTGTTATTGACAGCTTAAATTTAGCCCACAGAATCCATAATTTCACATAGTCATTATCCATTTGTTAGGTACAAATACCACAAGGCAGCATGGGGAAGTTCTGATCCAATTTAAAAAAAAGCACAATCATTCTGTTTAATAAGAAAGCAATTTCTCTTAAATGAGCATCCTCATAGCTGAAAAGAAAAATGCCCTCCACGTTCAGAATCATAAGCAATTCCTTTGTGCTTAAGCCTATTACCCATTCTCAGCCTGGTGTGCTTCTGGATTTAATGGGGACAGAGAAGTTGAAAAGAGTAAATCTCTGGGGTGACACTGTTTCTAATGGCTCAAGGGGACACTCTTAGGTCTGGCTCTCTTTCTCATCTAGCCATGGAAACAAGTTATACAACCTTTGAGCTGATGTGTCTCTAACATAGCCCAATGGCATCACCCACATTCTGGCACTTCCCTTTTGGGACAAGTTAAGACACAACTGCATGGCCAAGTTCTGTTCTCACTTAGCTGCTGCCATCTCCAGAGTAAATTTTCTCTCCAGTCCTTTGGGATTTTCTCTGCTTATTGTGGTTCAAGATATCATCCACACTTCAGACTCTAAAGAGTTAGAAAAGACTCTAGTTTATTTAGTCCAACAGTTTATTTCCCAAAGTATGTTCTGCTGATAACTGTTTTCTGTTTAAAAAAAAAAAGAAAAAACAAGCATCCCTTTGAGCTGCAACTGTTTGGGAAATGCTGGGTTAAACAATATAAAACAGGTTTCTTTACTGCAGGACTTCTCATGGGCTTCAATCTGCTGGTACACATCCTGAAGTTCCTAAAGGGTGACAGTGTATATTAAGTATTTTCCAGATCCTTTTTTTAAACCACAGATCACTTTTTAAACAAAGTGTGTAATTAGGCTAGTGTTCTGGATTCTCCCAAATTGCCTGTAACTTTGCCTATGGACAGGTACACATTTATTTACCTTCCGCTTTCCTCTAAATGTTGCTTCTTAGTGACCCATCTCCAATTTCCATTTCCTGCTTAAACTTTCTCATTCTCTTGGTAAACAAGTGTTTTCCTTCCCTACGTACAAAACATACTTGAGGAGATGTTCATTCACCAACCCGTAACTTTTCAAGTAATCTGGACATTTTCCCCTCTATACCTCTGAGTCCACATCACTACTTTTACTTTGAACTTTTTTTTTTCATTTAGGGCATTAACCAGGAGTCCATGGATGGGACTTAGTGGGTCCATAAGTCCCTGAAATCATATCCAAATCACATGCAAAATGTCTTAGGTAACCACATTTTTCTAGAGATCAGGCAACACACATTTCCTCAAAGAGGTCCATTATTCCTCAAAAACCACTGGGAAACAATAACAAAAATAGTATTATAAAAATGTTTACAATGCTAAGGGATAATAGGATGGGGAAGAGAAAGGTAGAAAATAAAGCATTTGACCTTCATGGTAAAATAATGCACACTGACAGGTTATAAGCTTTGGGGGCATTCCTCAAAATAAACATTTCAGGAAGAAAAAAATATGAATGGAAAGTTTAAACAAAACGGACAAGAGGGAAGCAGTATCTGGGCAGTCTGACAGAATGAAGGGGACCAGGGCTGCCACCACTAAAATATTTCTTACTGAATCTCAAAATATCCTATACTTGGTCCATTAATGTAAAAAGTCCATTTCTGGCAGAATTATCAAACTCATCACTAACAAGGTAAAATGGCAGCTTGGCATTTGAACACCATCGGGCCCCTCACAACCATGTGCAAACACAGAGGTCGCTAATTTCATGTTGTGTGCAAAAAAAACTCCCTTAGACAGCAGTGACTTAAAACAGGAGAGGAGATTTTATCCTAAAGTCTTAGGAATGGGAAATGTAGGAAGGCAGATTTTATATGGTTTTTGCTTTCTTTGATCCTTTCTTTTCAAGAGTAAACAATCTATCTTTAGGATTTGTATTAACAAATCGCCTTCCTTCCAGAAACATACACTTCTATGAGAGAGAACATAAAATAATAAAAGTTAAAGAAACTACAAAAACTTATGTAAATGGTCTCAATGAAAGGGCAAAGGGGTCCCCTGTACCCAGTACCTTTGCCGAGTTATTAAAAAACGAAAACTTTGTTGCATTTCTTACAAAACAATGAGTATGCTTGGGAAATGAATTCAATATCATAAGCCCCAAACTTTTTCTATGTATCATTAAATTTAGCTTAAACTGAAGAATGGAGAGATCACAGTTACAATGAAGTTTTTTCTCTCTACCTCCTCCTTCGGAAGTACTTCCCAGTATTTCCGAAAATTCAATTTGCGCTCCACATCACTATCTAAAAACACAATTATGCTCATACCTCTCATAAGCTCAACAGAAATAAGAATGTTTTAGGCCTCGACAACCTGTGGCTTTATGAGGTTTTGCAAAATCCAGCTGCTTGTGGGAGGGGGAGCAGAAAGAGTAGAAGTCACACCTGGGAGGGAAAAGTCTATCCTTGAATACAACATTAATATTAGGAGGATAAACTGAAATCTGAGCCTAGTGTTGTTTGGGGAACCACCATGAAAATACTTTGGATTATAAGCATCTCCACCAAAATCACACATTGTCCCTGACACGTAGGTACCAACATGCTGAAAAGGTTGCATAAGCACATAAAAGAAGGGAGAGCTGCCTACAAAACTTTGCTTAGGTGTAGCCCATTCTTATCTCACAGCATAGGGACTGGCAGGAGTCATGTTTGGAAAGAGCTGGAGCTGTGCCACATTCAACAAGGCCCGATGTGGGGATGAGTGGGCATGCCAGTGCCTGGCCATCCTGCCCTACACCTACTGGGTCACTGAGACACACCAGACCCACAGGGCCATGGGGCACAAGGGGTCCGGAAAGACCAGGGCCACTGCCTGCAAGGCAGACCTCAGACTTGCCACCTATATTTTTAGAGTTCAAAAAGCAGCAAAACAAAACAACACGGCCCAAGCAAGCCCAAAAGAAGCATTAGCGGGAGGTAAAGGCAGGAGGGAGAGGTGGCTGAGGTGGGGAAGGAGGGAAGAAAATGCTGCATGCCTCTGACCTTAGAAAAACCCTGGGAACTCTCCTCCTGCTGCCTTGGTCCATGGGGCTGCATCATACCTTTATTCTACAAATAAGAAACCAAAACTACTATGGTAACTTCACAGTTTTGTTTTCTTTATTTGGCTTCCAAACCTTAGGAGCATGAAATTACCCTTTTATTCTACAACTCTCCCTAGAAGAGGAAGGAGAAGAACAGGGACTCTCCTTTTTTTTTTCTCTAACGTTATTCACCCGTTTTCATCTTTTTGCAAACAAACTTCAGTTAAAACTTAAGTCAAATTTAAACATCTCAAGCTGCCCTTTTCCTTCTACTTAAAATTAATTCCACAACTTTCGGGGGAGGGAAAAACAAGAAACAGGGAAAAAGAATATGAGCACACAGCTTTCTGCCATCTTCTCCTCACTGCTTTGGTAGTTTTAAGAAACCTCAAAGTTTACACAAACACAAAGCCAAAAGATGTCCAAAAGAAATACACAGCAAAGGCCGGTCACGGTGGCTCACACCTGTAATTCCAGGACTTTGGGAGGCCGAGGCGGGTAGATCACCTGAGGTCAGGCGTTCAAGACCAACCCAGCCAAGATGGTGAAACTCCATCTCTACTAAAAAGGTACAAAAATTAGCTGGGTGTGGTGGCACATGCCTGTAATCCCAGCTACTCGGGAGGCTGAGGCAGGAGAATCACTTGAACCCAGGAGATAGAGGCTGCAGTGAGCCAAGATTGTGCCACTGCACTCCAGACTGGGTGACAGAGCGAGACTACGTCTCAAAAAAAAAAAAAAAAAAGAAAAAAAGAAAAGAAAAGAAAAATACACAGCAAAGGGGCCGGGTTCAGTGGCTCACACCTGTAATCCCAGCATTTTGGGAGGCTGAGGCAGGAGGATCACTTGAGGCCAGGAGTTAGAGAACAGCCTGGCCAACATGGTGAAACCCTATCTCTACTACAAATATAAAAATGAACTGGGTGTGGTGGCATGCACCTGTAATCCCAGGTGGCAGAGGTTACAGTGAGCTTAGATCGTGCCACTGCACTTCAGCCAGAGCGAGACTCCATCTCAAAAAAAAAAAAAAAAAAAAAAGAAATACACAGCAAAGGAAAAAATTAATATTTACTTTTCTTTCTCCCACCAATTATTTAGCTTTCCTTAAGCCCAATTAACCTGACACAACCTTTTCTCATTCTTTCAAGCTCATCTATTTAAAAAATAGTATGACCTAAAATATCTGCACACCCTATTTCACAATCTTTTGATAAACTAGGAAATAAAAGAACATCTTGTTACTATAACGTGTGATCCTCCCTTCTAAGAAAAAACACTTGTACCAAGTCCAGCTAACATGATCCATTAAGAACAACTAGTTCTTTCTTACAGGCTAACACTGGCTAGACATGGAGGACTTGAACTTTAAAAATAAATACTCAACAATATTCCCAACATCTAGATGTTCAAACTGCCCACTAAATTATGCATTCCTAAGCATGCATCCATCTCTCTGTGGACACACTGGGAAAACGCCTCTCTAAATTTTAACAGGATTGAGATAAAGACTGGAGAGCAATGAGTGCACTAAGAATCATCCTCCTCCCCTTAAGCACTCAATTACTACCCGCACCAACCATTCTTAGCGCCCTCCCAACCAATGGCTTCTCAGAGACTCTGAAACCACAACAAATGTGCAACCCGAAGCCACAGCTGTGGCCGACAAATGCCAGAAGCAAAATTCATGACACTTTACTTCAGTATTCGCACAGAAGCTTGGACAGGTGTGAGGAAGCATGGTACAATGATCTGAGGAACACCCAGCCTCTTCCTACACACACTCAAGCTTCCACCACACCTCCATTCCAGAAAACCACCAGAATCCCTACTTAAAAAATAATTTGAAGTGAATTTAAAATGCATTCTTGCCTATGACTAACAAGAACTGTGAGGTTCCTGAAAGCCAAGAACTTCTATTGCTCAAATCATGGAGCTAGGAGGAAGGCAGATGAGATGCAAAGCCTCCTAAGTGATGACGAATAAAGGAGTAACTGAAGAAATGTGAACACAAAGGGCATAGCTTGCAATACTGTAAAAACTGGTGTAAATGGACTATTTGGCCTTAAGTTACACAAAAAATTCCAACCACAGCCTTTCTAACCCCTTTCTTCGGTTCAAATCAACTTTATGAGGTGTAACTTACATACCAAAAACTGCACCCATTTTAAGCATACGCTTACACGAATTTGGGCAAATATATTTACACCAGTGTAAGCACCACCACAATTAAGATATAAAACATTTCATATTTCCCTGAAAAGTTCCCTTCTGCCCTTTTGCAGTCAACCTCCTCCAATCCCCATCACCCCTGGCAATCACTGATCTGCTTCCTATTGCCATAAGTTAGTTTTGCCTTTTCTAGAATTCCACAGAAATGGAATCAAACAATAGGTACTCTCCTGTTCAGGCATTTTTCTCTCACAATGTTTCTGAGATTCATCCATGCTATGTATCTGTGGCGTGTTCCTTCTTATTGTAGAGCAGTATTCCCTTTGTACTGACATATCACTATTTTCCAAACTTTTTTTTTTTTTTTAACTAAAAAGAGGGTGGTGCTTAGCTTTAAAACACATACATAAAACTTCCTAAGGATACTGTAATATTTTTCTCTCAAAGTAATCAGAACTTATAAGTAACTGTGCATAAAGTACAATCCCAAAATCTCAGCTTCAGAAACATGAAGTTTTGTTTTGTGTCACCTCCCTATACAATAACTGGCTCAATCAAATGGAAAGAAAAACGATAACTTGAGATGTTTTGTTTACAGCCAGCTCAAGATGTTATTTCAAGCTGCTGAAGAACTATGAGGAAACTGTATCCAAGCAAATTTTCACGTGCTGCTTCCTGAATGCCTGACCGAAAAGTGAACTTTATTTAGAACTTCAGTTTAACTTGGGTTCCAACCTTTCTGCTTTTTCCTGATGATTTAGAATTTTGGATTTCATGCTGACTCCCAGCTACCCCACCATCAGAAGGATGTAATGGGATTTCCCTTGAGGTGGGACTGCCCTGAGTTCTGTCTGGAAAAGAAAATAAATAGACCATTTAAATTTTGTGTAACCTAACTGCCTAAATGATGCGCGACTACTAGTATTCCCAAAGGACTACAACTTGGGAAACTGTTTTAACAGGTAAGAAGTATAAACCTAGTAGTTTCAGGATGGCTGGCTGTCTACAACAGGCCTGGTTATTCTCAATGTCAGTGGACCATGCTTATCCCAATGTGGGGTACAAAAATGAAAATAAAGTTTCTAAAAGGTCACCCGATGAGTCCCAGCTACACCTGAGATGTGAAATGAGAGGCTGTAACACTCTTGAGCCCCCATCTCCTTACCCATGCTTCAAACAGATCTTTACAAGTCACAAGGGCAGGCAGCAACATCTTCTAAAGGATGAGGCCTACCTACATGAGAAGGCTGTTGCCTGTCTACTCTGCCTCATTAACTAGTTTGGCACTCTGAGCCCACCACCAAGTGCTGGGCCTCAGTTTCGTCTGCTGTCAGGGGAGGCAGCTGAGCTAGGATGAGCTCTAAGGTTATCTCCAATCTGAAAGCTGTCATATGAGGCTCAAAAAAGCGCCACAATCCCAATACTAAAATGAGAAAAGTTGCATATTTTTAAAACCACATTTGCAAGCAAGGCATCCAAAATTCCGACAAGAACATGTCTCAATTCTTCATTCCTAATTCTTGGCCATTGTAAACTCTAAATAAGTACTTTTCTTTTGTCTATCCATTACTTGTTTTCTTTCCTCTAATTTGAGTACAGGTTGAGTATCCCTCATCCAAATTATTTGGAAGTGTTTCAGATTTCAGATTTCTTCAGATTTTGGAATATTTGCATATACATAATAAAATATCTTAGGGATACGACCCAAGTTTAAACAGGAAATTCACTTATGTTTCATACACACCTCATACACATAGCCTGAAGATAATTTTATTTAGTATTTTAAGTAATTTTGTGCACAGAACAAAGTTTTGACTGCAACCCCTCACATGAGACTGGATGTGAAATTTCCCACTTGTAGTGTCATGTCAACGCTCAAAAAGTTTCAGATTTTGGAGCATTTTGGATTTCAAATTTTCAAATTACGGATGCTCAATCTGTATTATTTCTCAAAAAAATGTGTGTGCTGGGTGTGGTGGCTCACGCTTGTAGTCCCAACTACTCAGGAGGCTGAGGTGGGAGGATCCTTTGAGCCCAGGAGTTCCAGTCTGCAGTGAGCATGCCACTGCACTCCAGCCTGCCTGACAGAGTAAACCCGTCTCAAAAAAAAAAAAAAAAAAAAGATTTAAATTCAATCCTATTAATGAATTCCAGTCTTCATATTTAACTTTATACAGCTATGTACCTGTGTTTGCCTGCATACTTATGTTTAAGGTTTTTCTATTAAGACATTGCACTGAACATGATATCCTTTAAGAATAACTCTCTTAATACCCATAACATGATAGAGGATAAAAAAGTTTCTGGAAAAAAATAGCACCTGCTCTTGCAACAGTTCATCCTGGCAGTATGCTTTTGTTTGATTATTCATGAAATTGCAGATTCACTCTTAAGCTTGACTAACATTTAGTAGGAAATAGTTGTGTGTTTTTAACATACTTACAATTGGAAGGCTCTATCTTAAAATCAGCAAAAGGCAACACTGTGTAATCCAAAAGTCCCCTAAATTTCCCATAAGGATCTGAAGAAGGCATTGGTTTCTTCAGAGACATCAGTCACAGGAACTCACATGAACAGCCAGTCACCCCTGCCTAACTCCTCCTCCTGCTCTTAATGGCAACTAAAGCTAAGGTTCCACCCCCGGCTAGGCTGCAGGGGAGTGGACCTGCAAGTCTGCACTGGAAATCCGGAAAAGGCTGCCTGACTGGGGAATAATGCATGCACTCTAAGAACAAAAGCCTGCCTTAAACGAAGAACTTTCCAAGACAGTCAGGAATGGCAGGGCTGAGAGAATGCTGGCAGGAGTGTTTGTGCAAGCACACGGTCCTTCTTAGTACTGAATGTCCCCAGCACTTGGAGAGGAAGTAAACAAAGATCCGGGTTGTGCTTGTGTCTGTGTAGCCCAGGGCAGCCAAGGCCTGGCCCGGTCAAGACTCCCAGCTCCGGGACAGGGGGTGCTTATGTCACAGAGCTCCAAAATGTGGGCTGTGTGTGCCCAGGAAAAATTATAAAGGCCAGTTTAAATACAGCCTATATTTCTCTCTACCACTTAGATTTTTTCTTTATTTTCAAAAACAATAATTTTCTGAAGTTAAGTAAAACTGGAACATGGAAAACAACTACTTGCGTAACAGTCCACAGGACTCCATGACAGCCTCCATTCTCCTCCTCAAAACGGATTTGGATCAAACTTCTCCATCACACTGGACCAAACACACTCTATTTTGTCTTAGGAAACCCTGAGGAACATGAATTTTTAAATGCTATACTGCAGAACCCATGCTTACCTAATAAATACTGAAGAACTAAGGTCATTACCTTCCATCAAAAAGTATAAGTATTCCTTCAAGCCTTTCCATATTCCAGTTGCTTCAGAACAAACCATGTGGAGTTTTGTGGGTTTTTTGTCTAGTTGCAGAAAATAATCCCAGCACAGCAGAAAGCATGCTAAAGCTCTAGCATCCTGCTGAGGCTTGGAGTGAGAGGGCAAGGCCCAGTCAAGCTGTATTTTCTGTTTCTCCAGCCTACTATATTCTAGGAGGCCCAGCCCATTGTTTCCCAGCCAGCGAGGCACTGCAGCTTGACTCACCACAAAAACAGTTTAGTGTGTCTTGATATTTTAACTTTCTTCTTAGCTTCTGCCTTTTGGGGAGTGAGAGGAATCTAGGGGATATAAGGCAGAAGCAGCAGACCAGAGGAAGAAGGGAAGACCATGGTCTGTGTCTCTGCATGCATATCTCACTTTAAATAACAAATGCATTCTTTATCATTTTATAACTACAGTTGAACTTCTGAAATAGTATAACATTAATTAAAAGTTTTAAAATGTAAAAGCTCATTAAACAAATGTAATTGTACAACTGCCTCCATTTACCTTAAGTCTTGATTTTTCACAGTTTAGCTTCAAAAAAAAAAAAAAAAAATACAACATCCAGTCAATGGTCCATGCAAATCAATCAGAAAACTAGCAAAAGGAACAAGCCCAAATGCAGAGAAAAACAAAAATTGAATTTTTCAATATACTGAATAGTTCAAAATAATTTAAAAATAACACACACTTTATGTACCTTTCTTGAACTTATCAACTTAAAGATGATAAAACACATTCGTAAATGAGATCATAAGCAATGCAACTGTTAGCAGATTATCACAGAACTTAGAGATTTTAATTTAAAGTTGCCTTTGAAATTATGTTCATTTTTAGATGGAAGCTTACACTTAGGAAGCACGTTCCTTTTGCCTGACTGCAAACAGCGGGTATTAGGAAGGACGCTACACAGACAAGAAACTAGAGGAGGAGGGAGGATGGGGGAGCCCTTCTCCAGCGCATGTCCCAGTTTGGAAACACGGGTCTGAGTCATCTCAAAGCGAAAGAATCCTTAAGTTTTCTATAAAAATATTTATGTGTGTCCTATGGCTGACTTAACACAACACAGGTGGGCAAAAGAAAAGTTCCAGGTTCCAGAACCAAATGTACCATCAGGGAAGTCAACTAAGTACAGATAACCTCTGTGAGAAAAATTAAATATTTCGTCAAGGGTTTCTGATGACAATGCAAAAGCAGGAGAGTACATTGTACTTTAAACAATGCCTTGTCTGTCTGCAGAAACAGACTGGTCTAAAACGGAGGGGAGAAAAAACAAGGCCAACACTGAGCAGCGGCTCTCACTTCAAAAGCAAGCTGTAGAACAAGTGTGTGGGGCGTGTGTGTGTGTGTATTTGGGTGTGCACACATACACATATATATACTTTTGCATGAATCTGCATAATATATGTGCCACAGGTGGGCACACAAAATTTCCACTGGCTGCCTGACACCTATTCCCATCAATCCCCCTAGCTGATGCTCCTCAACGAAACCACCTTACTCCCTTGAGCAATTTGGGACCGATTCTTCTCCAGAGAGCAGCAGGACCCCTTCATCAGTCACACAGAGGCTTGTCCCAGCCCTGAGCTCTTGTGAGCAGCAGAGACCCTGGCAGAGGTGAGGAAACTAGGAAATGGAGTGAGCAGCCTGGGTTTATATTCACTCTGCCACTCAGAAGCTGGGTGAGCTTGGTCAACTTGGTCCACCAAATATCTACTGAACCAGTCATGGGCCAGACCCAGCTGTTAGCCTTAGTTTCTTCAGAAATTAAAAACGAATAGGCTGGGCATGGTGGCTCACACCTGTAATACCAGCACTTTGAGAGGCCAAGGTGATAGGATTGCTTGAGCCCAGAAGTTCAAGACCAGTCTAGGCAACACAGCAAGGCCTCATCTCTACTAAAAAATAATAATAATAATAATATTTACCTTCAGGTTTATTGTGAGAATGGTGCTCAATAAATGTTAATGTAATTTCCTCACCAACTCCCATTCCCTGATGCCCTGCTTCATGAGAACAAGAGTCTTGTCTCATGCCCAGAATCACACTGGAGGGTCGAGTACACCAATACACTGCTGTTGGGGACCAACTACATACCAGCCCCCTGGTCTTCCCCTCAACCATCCCCTTCTGCTACGTCCCTGCCACTTCTCAATATTGACAATTTCTTATGCCAGGGTTTTTGTCTTCTGCCCTCCTCTTCTGCTTCCTCAGTTTTCCTACCTGTCCAGGGTTTCCTCCCATGGGCTCCTCCAAGAACCTTCCCAAAGAAACTGATCCATACTGCTTCATCTGTAAGTCCTAGTCACTCCTAAGTTTGGAGCCATTCATACTCAGTCTAGCTCATGTTACGTCAAAAAAATATTCACAAGGCCAGATAGATGGACATAGATACATCACTGAGGAACGAACACTGAAACTAATGGACTGGCTCATTACCTCAGAGAACCAAGTTTCAAGCAGGAGAATGTCGTTTATTAGATCAGTGTTCTCTTTATGATGTCCCAAGAGAAAAAGTTTCTAAGTAACAGAAAAAGCCATGCTACTTCTGTTTTCATTTAAAGGCAGTTATAAGTTTGAAAGCTAATCTTATGTCCCTTTTTGCTCCAGCTGCTATGAAACTCAAGAGTGAAATGTGTCACCTAATTCTGGTGCCTGTCAAGTACTATGTTGTCCTTCACCCTCAGGCTTCACCTCTTAATACTGCACATATTTTTGTAAGCTGTCATTCCAAAGAGGAACATAAACAAGTTTGGAATTAACATCTTTGGGGAAAAGTGATCTTTGCTTTTCCAGAGGCTTGAGGCCTTCCAGGACTGGCAGGTCTGTGTCTATTTCAGAGGCAGTGAAAAAGTAGGAAGCCTGCTGAGAAAGTGGGATAGGAATGTGGTAGAAGCCGACCTTAGGCATGTGTCCCTCATCTCTCTTCAATGTACCCTTGAAGGAGACGTAAGGGCAGCATGCTCACCACTCTGCAGATGCCTCTAAGCACAGAGCGATTTTGTATGCTACTGAGCCCAGTGTGTTTTAAGTGGTTTAGAGTTTCATTTAGCTAAAACCTAGAGGGTTACAGACTAATGGAATAATAATAACGATACCTTTTCCTAAGGCACCCTAAGTAGCCTCTGAAGCACTCTAATGGGAGGTAAAAGGCATCTCTACATTGAAGGAAAGCATGGGGCACACCTTGCAGACTCCCAACTGTCTCAGGATCAAAAGCCCAGCCCTGTTCTGCTAAAGCGCTGAGGAAGGGGGCAGAGGGCCTTCCTGGATAGTGAAGGAGCCATGGCCTCCCTGCCAACTTGGGCTCCAATCTCAATAGTGCACAGCTGGTCCCCAGGCCCTGATCCACTTTGAGATCTTTCAGGCCTGAATTTTGGTGCTTTCAGCAAAATCTAAACTCCAAGTGGGAAACCTCTGCTTCCCAGGAGCTGGGAAAATAAATAAGATGGCAAAGGTTCTTCATGGCTTGAAGATTTTGGAGATAGCAATTCTTGGTGGCAAAGCAAGTGCCAAAGCCATAGATTAGGAATTCAACTTCTCATTTCAAAAGGGGCCAGCTCCACCACCCTGTGCAGGCTACCATGTTTCAACTGCATCACTATGAAATAAGGTAAGATTCTTGTCTTTTACTTCTCACTATAGTACTACTGAGGCTATTCAGAGCTCCTTAGGAAAGGCTATCATTATTGTTATTCTATTAGTCTACAACCGCCTAGATTTTAGCCAAATGAAAATCTAAACCATTTTAAATAAACATTGGACTCAGTATCATCCAAAATTGGCTCTACATCCTAGTAAATGCAAGTTTCCAGATGGCAAGATTCTAGGTGAAATCATCAAAATACTACATAAGTGCCACACATTATTACGTGCCTTCCACTCGTTAATTCCCCCAACACTCTACATGTTAGGGATGAGCCAAGTTATCTCCTTTACAAAAAGCAGACTCAGTATCCTTTCATGGTTACACAAACAAAAGCAAAGCCAACGCGAAAGGATGGACAACTCCCACCTCCCTGAACCCTGCAATCCATCATGCAGGGTCTGTTTATTATCACTTTTCCTTGAGGGTTACAAAACTTCTGCAAGGAATTCTTTGATTACAGTAATACTTTTATCAACAAAAAAAAATGAACTCCAACGACACCCTGTATTGTCAGAAATTTCATTATGAAAGGTGAAAATAATGAATGATGGCAGAAATACATGCCAGGATGGACACTTCAGCAAGACTTCCCTTCTTTCTAGGCAAGGTGGATTAGTGCCATCTCCCAAGAAATACCACAACTTTCTGTTTGCATATCCCTACCACCCACTATACTGCAGACTCATCAGAAGCAATGCTCACTTGTATGTCCATCTTTATTCCATGCATTACCGTGCCGGCGGAACGAAACTAAATGGATGAATAACCATGGCTGTGACCTATGAAGCATGCCCCCATATGATCAAGTCACATGAGCCCTGGACATGTATACTTTTCCCTGAGTTTAGGCCTGGACCAGCACAGGCTACAGAAGCCAGCACCACTGCCACCAACCCACACTGCAGAAGGACCAGAACTTCCAACCATCGGGGTGACCAACACAACTCTGTCTACGAGAATTATACTCAGAAAATGTGCTGTATTTTTATTTACTTTTAAAGCACACACAGATTGCTTCACCACAGCACTGAAATCTTATTTGCCACAAACCTTTCAATAATCGGCAATAAGACTGAAATCTTGGTAACATTTAAAGTGACTAGAAGTGGCATTTTGGCTATCAGTGCCACAGTCAAACAAATTCCTTATTCCAGAGACTGCCAAACTTCTCCAGTGCCTGAAGAAGAGCTTAGCATTATCAGACTTTAACAGTTACAGAAAGCTGCTTTGGGGGCTTAATTCCCAATAAAAGATATCCAAGTGTACCAAACATTATTTAATATACGGGTTGCCCAGCATTAAGACTGGTGAAACTGCAAATTTCTCTTGCAGCCAACTGCTGCCCATTAAAGCCACTGATCCAGCTTATGTGCCCATTCCTCTGGCACAGAGTAACTAATTCTTGGAAACATTACATGCAATATACTTCTTTCCCAAAGTCACAACCATCAAAGTTACAACCACTCAGAAAACTCAGGCCCCATCACTCTGGATAACAGGGCTACCACCGGGCAGTCCTTCTTCAAGGTTCAAAGGTTTATTAGGTAGTATTTTGGCTGCCTGTTGTCTCCCATAGCTACCTTTTCACTGAATGCCCCCACACCAGCCACAGTGAAATAAAAAACCTAGTTCTTCCCTAGAAAATAAAGTAGTGAGGTCTGAAGCGAGGACTGTATCCAGGCGCATTACAGATGTTCATGAGACAGCTGCGGATCTTCCTCAGCAAGAATGGTGGTGACCACGGAGTCAGTTCACAGGTAAGAGTGCCCTCACTGGGTGGTTTCAAGTAACCTCCTTTACATCTTTGATCCTTAATATCCTCATCCAGAAAATAAAGGGGTTTTTGGTTTTTTGTTCTTACATATTCTCACTCATAGGTGGGAATTGAACAATGAGAACACATGGACACAGGAAGGGGAACATCACACTCTGGGGACTGTTGTGGGGTGGGGGTAGGGGGGATACATATGTAACTAACCTGCACATTGCGCACATCTACCCTAAAACCTAAAGTATAATAATAATAAATTAAATAAATAAATAAATAAATAAATAAGAAAATAAAGGGGTAAGTCAGATGACATCCAAGGCACTGCGTTTCAGGACTCCGGAGTTCCATCATCAATCTGGCATTAATTTGCATCTCAGATTAGTCCTTCCCCTAGAAAATCCCTCAGGAAGCAGTCCAGGTGAGATGAATGGGGGGAACATTAGGGACATAAAGCAGGGCTGCTGAGAAGCGGGTACCAAGAGTCACATGGAAGGCAGTTATACCCAAAAAGAATGTGAATAACAGACCCGGCAGGTGGGCTGGCCTACCATCCTGTTTTTCCTGGGTCAGAGTCAGCTTTCCCATCTTAATATACAGCTACACACACAAAAACAAGAGAAAAAATACTCAAAGTCTGCCCTAAAAACTGTCTCCTTGGGGGAAAAAAAAATAACCCCACTGCTTAACATCCCTTCAAAGCTGTCATCTACTATCTCCATGACAAAAACCTAACGAAGGGATTAAGGTAACCAGAATAAATGCATTATCTGACAAATGGTTCATTTATTTTCTTTCAGGAACATCTCTGTTTACATGCCAGGAAACACAAAATTTTTATTTTAAGAAGTCCAGCAACTGTTTAAAATGTTATTGGTCTGGACTGAGCAAAGGGATGTTACTGAGTTCTTACAACTGGATATAAAGATTCCCAGGTGACTCCACAGATGAAAATCTGCCTCCTGGGACAACAACACCACAGGGCTGGGAACTCTTACTTCTGTTCAGACCAAGCCTGCTGGGCCTGCTTCCCACACCTAGCACATAAGATGTTTGGGATGATCCCTAGATTTCACCTAAAAGCAGCTGGAAGGCACTTATTTAGGTGGCTAGTAAATAAATGGCCTACACCAAGCCAGTGAAGAAAGGGCCAATGTCCTTTTTTCCTGTGAGGGTTAGGAGTGCAGGAAAAATACGTTGTCCCTATACGACAGTTAAAACTATTTATATAATATTCCAAAAATAGCTGACATTGTTTGTAGGGCTTTTTTTCTTGGAGAGTATGCAGCCTATATTTTTAAACATTAAGAAAGCTTTATCTTTACCATTTATCTCAGAAAAAAAATGGAGACACTTTTTATTTTTCATGCAGATGAGAAATACCAGAAACCAAGTTTTTTTAAACAAAGTCTTGGCAGCGAGCCACAGATCATTTTTCATGAAAGGGATAATGGGGAAAAGATGGCATGGCAGTTTCCTATTTCTTTCCTCTCATTCCTTTGCCCATCAAACACTGAAGACTTTGGGAGATTTAGTTCACAGACAGAATGCCTCTCTCACCTTGACAAAGAAGAAATGATTCATAATGCTGAACTCTTTGGAAGGCACTATCAAAACACAAAACTTTTTTTTTTTTAAACTATTCCAAAACCACAAAATAACTTTGCTTTCCTCTTTTTCCTTCCAGTATAGGAAGAACTGCAGTGGTTCACTTGCCTCCCCGAAGTGTCTCAATGGTTCCATGACTGAAACTGAAAGCAAATCTGCTGCATTTTAAATTATAAAGCATGCTCATTAATGATATTGCTTAATCAGCAGTACATATGTGTTGTTTGATAATGTTCTTTGAAGAAATTTCATAATGGCTTAACTCTTCTAAACCCAGCCATCACCCCTAATATCTCATCACAATCACACAACTACAACCCTCCAGCCTCTGCCAAGGTATTCTGACTGGGCCACCTTCCATGCTCCTCAATCCCCATTTGCCAATCCAGTTATTATCCCTGTCCTCCTCCTACTGCTTCCATCTTTCAACATCTGCCTATTACAGTCACCTTCTTAAACCACCATATACAATGTCCTGGGCCTAACTTAAACTGTGAAGCAGATCCAAAGAAAAGAATGAAAACTAGACCCAAATGACCCACTGGCTTCCAAGCACGATGTGGCTGTTCAACAAAAGACGATATACAATTAGTCTGCTTCAACTTCCACAGAAGGGGCAGGGTCAGGGAGAGAAAGTAATGACTACAGGAAAGTTTAAGTGCAGTTTAGAGTAAACTCATCTGTGTCCCATTTCTGAATCTGCGAAAGATGAGCTGGGTCTCCCTTCCTGGAATATCACTTACATCTGCTCTAGAGCCTGGAGAAAAAAGGCAGTTTGAAGTGTCCCATCCCCAAGAATAACCACACTTCACAAGAGTACAAGTCTGAAAAGCCTTTTGTGTTCAATGTGAATGCTTGTCTACAACCTAACACTCAAGTCTGTTCTTTCTATGGGTTCTCAAACAATGACAGCTAGGTAGAACACATCTACAATTCTAACGGATCATGCAAACTCCCTTCCTTTCTCTTCTTTTAAACCAAAATGGGAAATATGATAGAAAAGAACAAGCCAGTGAGGTCTCAGTATTACAAAATTAAGATCCCTAAAGCTTGGATAAATTGACTTTGGAGTTTCCTTAGTCAAAGTGGAGACATACTGATACAGGAGTCCCATTTCTATCACTTACCAACTATGTGGCCTCAGCCAGGTCACTTGGCCATTTTGTACCTCAGTTTCCTCATGAGTAAAGAGAAAGAGCTAAGGCTGGGCACGGTGGCTCACGCCTGTAATACCAACACTTCAGGAGGCCAAGGCGGGTGGATCATGAGTTCAGGAGTTTGAAATGCGTAAATGCCAGCCTGGCCAACATAGTGAAACCCCGTCTCTACTAATTAGCCAAGCATGGTGGTGGGCGCCTGTAATCCCAGCTACTTGGGAGCCTGAGGCAAGCGAATTGCTTGAACCCAGGAGGCAGAGGTTGTGGTGAGCCAAGGTCACACCACTGCACTCCAGCCTGGGCAACAGAGCAAGACTCCATCTCAAAAAAAAAAAAAAAAAAGAAGAGCTAACACACATAAAGCTCAACAGTGGCACACTGCTAATAAACGTTCAATTAACCGTAGCTTTTAGTTACAGCCATGAAAATGACAGATAAATCTAAGGTTATGACTGTACACATCACACCCATTCACACCAACACAGAAGGAAGATTTAGCCCTTTTTGCCCCTTTTGGGTAGGGAGGAATTAAAAGTTTTCAAACTTCAACTACAATTCTGTAATTCAGCAGCACACAGAAGTCAGGACACCGACCGTCTCAAAACCAGAGGCCTCCTCTATAGCCTCCTTAAGGAAATGTTCAAAGAGGGGTCAAGCAGGTGATGTCCCTCATTATCTCCAGGTCTGAGACACAGAAGTCAAGGACTGGGGGTTCCTCTGGGCTGAGAGACAAGCCTTCTGGACTGCTACTGGGCAGGCTTTACTCCCGGACTGCTACCAGACATTTTACTCCTCTGTGAAAGTGATCCTAATGCCAGATCCTTTCAAGATACCCTCTCTCCTTGCCCCCAGAACATGCAAGCAGAGGCCCATGCTTTGGGGAAACCAAAATGGATGAACAACTGATGTGTGTTGACACATTTCACGTGTGAGCGGTGATGGCTCTGGAAAGGATCCTACTGTCCCCAGCACTTCCAGTGCACACCAGCTGTATCTGACTTCCAATGTGTACAAGTCCCTGGTACTCTCCAGGAGTTCAATTTGGAATGCTGCTCACAGTTAACAGCACAATATTTTGGACTTTCCTCCAAACTCTGACCCCAGACAGAAGTCCCTCAATGCAGCTTTCCCTTCCATGTGGACCTTCTGATGTTGTTCCAACGCCGAACCTGCCTTCTTGACCCTTCCCAGGAATCTTGGTGAATCTGAGGAAAGTGACTGGCCTGCCCTACCAAATCCCCCAAGAAGAAAACCCAGATCACTGCACCTTGGAGGCTTAGCACTCAAGCCATATCATCCTGGATATGGCTTCATGTACGAAAAGGAATGCCACTAACAGCAGAATGAACTGTAATCCAAAGCCATCCTGGTGGAGTTTGTTTTGTTTTGTTTTAGTGTTTATGAATCTCAGGCAACATTCTGAAACAGCTGGTAAAAGATCCTGACATGAACATCCAGAACTGGCCAACCCACTGTGTTTTGCACTATTTACATTCCTAAAGCCACCAGCTAGGTTTGATATAGCTAGCTGATCATGAGGCCCTACTTAATGGACTACAGAGTCCAATGATACTGACAAGCAGCATACTTGTTTGGATCTGTACCTGGTTCCACCTGTGGTGGGAGAGGTCGTGTGCCTTTTAGGATCCTGAGCCAAGGTGAATGTCCCGCCTTACCTCTGACTTCATCACGAGAGCCATGTCACTCTCCCCTTCACTGCACTGAGCCTCTCACACTGATTACACCCAGCACATTTTTATCTTATCTTTCTCTCCCATGTCCCATGTCCGTCTGGGGATGAGTCAGTGCAACTACTCCCGTCTGATAGTGGTTTTAAAACTAGGAATGTCCTCAAAAGACCAAAACGAACAAGAGAAAAAGATCACACACACAAAAAAACATGAATCCAACCTAAACACAAGTTCTGTGAACACAATATACGCACTAAGGTGAACATGTGGTTTCATCTATACACCTGAGTGGATCCTTTATTGCTGTGATCCCGAGAGGTGAGTATCCTTGCCTTGTACAGAAGACTACAGAGCAGCACAGATCTGTGGGAAGTCCAAAATACTCAAGGGGCTAGAGCTTTGTTATATTTCAACAGATACCACCATATTTTTTCCCCATTCTTGCCATGATTCTGAAGCCAAGATGGCAAGCAATGTTAGATTGTTTTACTCCTATCACCAGAATAATTCCACAGACTTAGCAAATGACTTTAAAAGAGTGGTTCCGAAACCTCAGCTTGCAGTAGAATCACCTGGAGGGCTTGTTAAAGAGTTTCTGATTTAGTCTGTGTGGGGTAAGCCTGAGAATCTGCGTGATGTTCCTACGTGATGTTGAAACTTCCTACGTGATGCTGACACTGCTGAGCTAGGGACCACTTGGAGAACCATCACCTTCAAACATTAGGATATGGTGGAATCTTCTGGTATATCAGATTAGGTTGCACAAAAGAAGAATAGTAAGTTTATATCTCTCAGTTTTCAAGTCTTATGCAATGACTTAAAACAGCACCATCTCTTCTTAAAAATTCCTGAAAACTTCAAAATAACTAGGGTCCAGTAGAGACTAGAAAAATGAGTGGGAGTTGGAAACTAAAGACATCACATGCATTTATATTAAAGAAGAGGAGACCCCAGTTAAACACAGTTTGTTAAGTGATAATAATGCTCTTGCCCTTAGAAGCCAACCTTACTCTTTAATCCCAACTTTACAGCACTCCTTGTCATGTGGAGCTTCCTATGGAAGGGAGGGCTGAAATGCATCTAAAAGTCAGTACTAAAATAGCTGATAACTTCCACAGCCAAAATCTAATGTCTCTAAGATAGAGGCACTCAATCCTGGCTATATATTATCACCACGTGGGAAGCTTAAAAAATATAGATGCCCAGGCCCCATACGTAGAGATTCTGACCTAACTGCCTTAGGATGGTACCTAGGCACTGGTGGTTTTGAAAGGTCTTCAGGTGATTCTAAAATGCAGCCAGGGTTAAAAACCACTGATGTAGGAGTAAGGTGACCAGTGGATAGGAGAGAGAAGGGGAATAAGCCCTCTTTAGACAATGTGTAGTAGATATAAAAGGAAAAGACAAAAATAGAACAGCAGCCAGGAGTGACCAGGACAAGTGAAACCGAGGTTACTATGTTAGATTCTGTGAAGCTGATCTAGAGATCAACTCAATGTTGGCTGTCTCAGGTTCAAAAATCAGAAATGGCTAGATGATCAAGGAAGTACCCTCATGTGCCAAAGACTTGGTAACAGTCCAAAGAACATGCCAGGAAACCCTCTTAATAAAGTATACTATTTTTTTTTAGAAGAGTTACTAAGAACTTGGGGCAAAGAACTTTTAACTTTTCACAGATCATTTAAAGGTTCAACTTTGAAATCATATACCAAAAAAACAATAAAATTTCTCCCTCAGCAAAATTAACTGTTTTTTTAAACAGGGAAGAAAGAGGGAAGAGATTAAAGAAGTAACTCTCAGAGCACTCAATAGCTGAAATCATCCTCCCAGTAACCACACTGACAAATGGGTTTTCAAAGCTGTAAAATCATGTGATGCAAATGATCAAACCAAGTTATTTTCTTCTCTTCCTTCTTGACCAGCACAGACACATGAGGTAACAAGCTGAAAAAAAATTTTTTGAAAGCTTTATGATCCTGTTTAAGGCAGAACAATGAACACAAAAGAAACTAGCTAGAAGAACTCAGTCAATGGAAAGAGCAAGGACTCTCCAGGCAGGCAACAAAGATGTCAGGTGAAAATCATCTCTGCTCACATCAACAGGGCAAACACTGGGAGCCCAGAGATAAAAATCCAGATGTATTTCCACTGCATTATAAGCTAAACAGATTCATCCATTTAAATTTCTTTTGGCTGATGAGAAAACTTAGATGTGGATAAAGCTGCATCTTAAAAATGAGAATTGTAATGTTTGAAACATTAATCTGGTAAACAATTTATTTTAAAGCCGACTTAGAGGACACAGTTTTCACTAGCAGCACCAGTTACCTTTCCTAATTTAACACATGACACCTTGCTTATTCAGCACAGGTTGCTGATAAATTAACTCAAAGCATTCACTGATTTTATGAGACTATTGGAATAAACTTCTCTTCCCAATAAGCCTCTTCCCAAGGAACACCTACTAAATTATGTCCACAGTCAAATGCTGAACTTGACCTTAACAAATGATATGAAGGGTAAGTATGATAAAACCTAAAATATGGCCCAAATCACCTAGTCTTTCAGTCTGAAATAAGGATCTTTCGTGTAAGGGGAGGAGACTAAATAGGACTGATTTAGATAATTCAGTTCAGCAGAGGACATGCGTCTATTCAAAAAGAAGGCTGTAAACTTATCTTTATTGGACAGGCTTGGAGAGAGAAGGACTGATCAAGGCCGCTAATTTCAAGAAACAGTATACTAGCTCACCTAGGAAATTATCTATCATGAGCTTAAGAGTCCATGTGTTCTAAAGCAAACATGCTCACACCAGCATCAGCTCGAAGATAACTTTAAAATAATCAGGCCTATGACATTTTCATAAGTCAATTCCAGGCTTTTCAGGGTTACATAAATGATGAACCTCATCTAAGTGATCATTATTATTTTAAAGAAATTTGAAAGAATGTTTGAGTTCAGAGCTTCAGTTTTTACTTAAAATTATCTTGCCCAAAATGTTATTAGTCTGTGGGCCTCAATCTGCATGACAGGTATATTCATACATGGCACATTAATACTGTTAATGGAACTATACTGAAAGTGAATAAAGATTTGTTCTCCTTTTCATCCTACCAACTGAAGGTTTTCTACTGCAAAAACAAAGACAACAAAAACCCATATCCAATTCGGACTCAGATGCAAAAGTATGAAGGATGAGATTAACAAGTCCTTGGTTTGGAAATAAATGTTGGTGGGAAGCCCTAGAACAGCTATGTGTAAGGTAAAAACTCTGGAAGACCCATCGCAACGCTTTTAAATTAGGTAGTTTTGTTTTGTTTTCAGTGATTTATCAACAGGAAATGTTCAAATGAAGAGATCTAGGGAAAGTGTTTTACTCTATGAAACCATCACAGTATCAGAAGCAAATAATCTACATCGAGGTTTTTTTTTTTTTTAGGTATTAAGTAAAATAAAATAGGAAGAAAAGGGAGGAAGGTAAGCAGGCTTTAAACATCACTCAGCCCAAGCTTAATATGAAATATGGAACCAAAGCAATTATGCTGATAATTTATGATGAAAGAAATATCATTTCTAAAAATCAATGATTAGGACACTTCAGGAAAAAAGTAGTTTTGTGATTGGAATTATCTGAATTAATGACTTAACTGTCCACTTGATCTTTTTAATGTAGTAAAAAGGGAGAACCAGTTTTCAAGGAGACAAGCTCAACTGTATGTAATTTTATGTCCTCCTTACACTTCAAGCTTGTACCCAGAGCTGTCCCTTTAAAAGTCCACGGTGGCACTGCCAACTTCTATTGCAGCTGCCTCCAGCCACACAGTCCTCCCCTGCATGCTGTTACACTCAGTTATCAGGTAGCACCCTTCTGCCTGCTCATGTTTATCACAGAGTTTCAGTCTATCCTCTGGATATTATCCAGACACTACTTACCTATCTTTACTATGAAACTGAGAGTTCTGTAATTTTTTTCCAACATACACAGAACAATATGGGATAATTAGCATTCTATCCTGTTAGCTACATTTTATCTTAGGGCACTGTCTTCCTGTGGCCAATTAAAACCACCATTTTAGGTCGTATTCATACATATTTTTACCTTGAAGACAAAAGCAGTAGGCTCTTCAGTAGAGATAAACACTAACCTGGCCAGCAACTTGCATTATGCAACATTTTTCTGTCTCTATCTTGGCAGCCTGCTTTTAAACTCGTCAGTAACTGCATTGCAAAGAGACGACCACCTCACAAAATATTTTTAATATCCTTCATTATGATTTCTGATTTAGCAGCAAAACTTCTGCCAAGAACTCCTTCTAAATGTGTTTTTTCTTCCTGAAATCTGCTTTTCTTGATGTTGCTGCCTGCATTCATCTACCTGCTTGAAGCCTATAAAAGCACAGATATCCTGTCCCAACACAGAAATTTCTGCGATAAGGCCCCATCCCAAAAGATTTCTACCTACCATGTGTCACTCTATTCTTCTAAATAATACACTGTGCATCTGACCCATAGTAAACCATGGTCACACCTGGCAGTAACCAAAGAGAAATGGAGAATCACCAAACCAACAGGTTTCTGACAGAATTCTCAAGCCATTCCTACTCTCCCATTAAAGACCCAGGTACGCGCTAATTCTTCTCCCTTTTTTTTTTTTTTTGAGACAGAGTCTCGCTCTGCCGCCCAGGCTGAAGTGCAGTGGCATGATCTCAGCTCACTGCAACCTACGCCCCTCCAGGTTTAACCAGTTCTCTGCCTCAGCTTCCGGAGTAGCTGGGATTACAGGCATGTGCCACCACGCCCAGCTAATTTTTTGTATTTTTAGTAGAGATGGGATTTCACTACCTTGGTCAGGCTGGTCTTGAACTCCTGACTTCATGATCCACCTGCCTCGGCCTCCCAAAGTGCTGGGATTACAGGCGTGAGCCGCTGCGCCCGACCAATATCGTAAGTCTTTATTATTATTATTACTTATTTATTTTTGAGACAAAGTCTTGCTCTTGTCCCCCAGGCTGGAGTAAAATGGTGTGATCTTGGCTCACTGCAACCTCCACCTCCCGGGTTCAAGCGATTCTCCTGCTTCGGCCTCCTGAGTAGCTGGGATTACAGGCGCCAGCCACCATGCCCAGATAATTTTTTGTATTTTTAGTAGAGACGGGATTTCACCATGTTGGCCAGGCTGGTCTCAAACTCCTCACCTCAGGTGATGCTCCCGCCTCAGCCTACCAAAGTGCTGGGATTACAGGCGTGAACCACTGTGCCCAGCTAATTCTTAAAAGTTATTTAGCTCATGCAAAAATCAAGGGAAGGAGCCTAAATCACGGAGCCAAGTTCACTTCCCACCAGCACACAGAGAGGTGCTATTACTCAGTCAGCACAACTCTGAAGATGAGCATTCAAGATGGAGTCAGAAGGATTAAGGTGGGGGTTCCTGGGGATAGAGGTAAAGAATGCAGCATAGAGTAGAAACTTTTTAAATGGCAGCTCTTTATTTATTTATTTATTTATTTATTTATTTATTTATTTTTGAGACAGAGTCTCGCTCTGTCACCCAGGCTGGAGTGCAGTGGCGCAATCTCGGCTTACTGCAAGCTCCGCCTCCTGGGTTCACGCCATTCTCCTGCCTCAGCCTCCCGAGTAGCTGGGACTACAGGTGCCCGCCACCACACCCGGCTAATTTTTTTGTATTTTTAGTAGAGATGGGGTTTCACCGTGTTAGCCAGGATGGTCTCGATCTCCTAACCTCGTGATCCGCCTGCCTCAGTCTCCCAAAGTGCTGGGATTACAGGCATGAGCCACCGCGCCCGGCCAACAGCTCTTTAATTTCTTGTTGTACCCCACCCAAAGTCCCACCCACACTCCAGGAGACAGGAAAGTATACTAGAAGAGGCAGATGCTCCCAAGTCAGAGAGCCCTGGGTTTGGATCCCAAGCAAGTTACTTTCACCTTTCTTGAACGATTTCCTTGTCTTTAAACTGAGGTTTACGTTTAAATGCCTATCTTATAGGATCAATATTAAACGTAAAAAACCTAGTTGAGTAACGGGCACATAATAAGGGCTCAATAAATCACCACTACTATTATTGTCAGTATTATTATAAATAGGCTAGAAAATGAATGTGTAGACTCTTCTTTTTATTGCAAAAACCAAACGTATCTCTAATATAACCCTGACACCCCTCCCCAAAAATATCATTTTAAAATATGAGAATAAACAGATGCAATTCTGATTCTTAAATGTCTGAACATTTCAAGCCAAACACCTACTGGGTACCTACAAGAGATATCTACTGCTACTGCTGCTGCTTCTATGAGGACAACCACTCCATGTTCTATGCTTTAAAAGAAGAGCTGGTTTTTTGAATGTAAATATAAACAGAGCAGACGCGAGCCTGAAGGACCAAGTGTGTGAGACTCTGCAAGGCTTGAACCAAGCACAGGACACACTGAGGGGACTCCAGAGAGATTTGGATTAGCCTTACTACCATCACTGATGGCAGTGAACATGGTATGCCTCCATCTTCTCAAGTCCTGACAGGGCCAAAAGGAGGCTTCTTCTTCCACACTATTCTTCCACTGAGGATCCTTGGCTTCTCCCTCCCCTCCCCTCAAAGACAGACTCTTCTAGACCAAAGCCCTCAGCCAGACTTCATGGACTTACTGTAAACCTCAAGTCCACAATCAACAAGCACAGCCATACTGTCAGTTCACAAAACAGGCAGAGAAAAAGAAATTCAGTAAGGAGGGGGACTAAGGGGAAGGACATACCTTATTCAAAATGCAAAAGGGGACATGTTCTAGTAGCTCTAACTGGGAAATCAAGGAAAATTCATGTCTCCCTCTGTCCTCACTGCAGGATTAAAAAAAGAAGAAATGTAGATGACAAGAAAGTAGCCTATGAATGATTATTAACACTTTGATTTGAATCTAAATAAAGTCTTTTTATTCTTCTCCGTCTGCAACTCTGCCATTCCCACTCTTCTATCCCTAGGCTCCTAGGTTACTTTCTTAGGACTGCCATAACGAATTACCACAAATTTCAGGGCTTAAAACAACAAAAATTCACTCTCTCTCAGTTCTGGAGGCTAGAAGTCCAAAATGAAGGCGTTGGCAAAGCCATGCTCCCTGGGAAGGCTCTAGGGGAGGATCTTTTCTTGCCCCTACCAGCTTCTGGCGGCTCCTGGCAATCCTTGGTGTTCTTTGGCTTATAACTGCATCACTCTAATATTTGTCTCCAACTTCCCACGGCCTTATTTGGGTCTCTATGTATTTTCTCCTCTTCTTATACACACCAGTCACTAGATTTAGGACCCACCCTAAGCTAATATGACTTCACTTTAATTTAACTAATTACTTCAGGAAAGATCCTATTTCCCAATAAGGTCACCATTATAAAGTTCCAGGAAGACATGAATTTTAGAGGAACTCTATTTAACCCACTCCAACTGCCATGTCAAAAATAAACCCCCACCACCAAAATACAGGGCATAGTGGAGGGAGGTGAGAAACCGATACAGCATTACATAATTATAAAAAGTTCAAAGTTATAGTAGTCTCCTGTAGATCCATGACTATTCATTTTTGAATTGGAAATAATGTTGTTCTTACTTTTTACCTTACCTTTCTCTCTTACCTGAGAGAAATATACACACATACATTTCTCTCACCCATGAGCAACTGTGAAGCCTTGGAAAATATCAAAAGTCCCAATCAAAATAGCACTAAAACACAGAACATCCCACTGATCCAGACACTTGACTACTCTGTAAAAATTTGGTCTTAGGTATAAATGAACATGTAGTATCAGGAACTGAGTAGTAAAAAGATGAAAGGCAGGGGAGGATATTTTTCAGTTAAAAGCACTCTCATTTAATGATCTAGGAGTGGGAAGTAAATCATGGGTCTTAGAAGACCAGGGTTTCCTTTAAAACACTTGCTTTAAGTTTTTAATCTCCACACCCCCTCTCCTAAATTTTCCTTTTCTAATGATGACAATAAACTTACATGGAAACACTATATATCAGAGTTCTTTAAAAAATAATCAAGGTATTATTTTAGCTGTGTGGAGAAAAAAATACTTGACATCAGCTTAAAGACTTGTGTACTCCCTCTGCTGGCTCTGAATTTAAAGTAAATTCTCAATACCTTCAAGGGCTAACTTAATTAACTTCACTAGACATCTGAAATACAAGAAAGGCTGGTTGCAGGGGCTCACATTTGTAATCCCAGCACTTTGGGAGGCCCAAGCAAGAGGATCGCTTGAGCCCAGGAGTTTGAGACCAACCTGGCAACAAAGTGAGACCTCATATCTCTACAAAAAAAACATAAAGTTAGCTGGGTGTCGTGGCGCTCATTAGTAGTCCCAGCTACTAGGGCAGCTGAGGCAGGAGGATCATAGCTCTCTACAGAGACAGCCGGGAGTTTGAAGCTGTGGAGAGCTATGATTGTGCCACTGCACTCCAGCCTAGGTGACAGAGCGAGGCCTTGTCTCAAATAAAAAATTTAAAATAAAAATACACAAGGGAGCCGGGCGCAGTGGCTCATGCCTGTAATCCCAGCACTTCGGGAGGCCGAGGCAGGCACATCAGGAGGTCAGGAGATCGAGACCATCCTGGCTAACACGGTGAAACCCCGTCTCTACTAAAAATACAAAAAATTAGCTGGGAGTGGTGGTGAGCACCTGTAGTCCCAGCTACTCGGGAGGCTGAGGCAGGAGAATGGCATGAACCCAGGAGGCGGAGCTTGCAGTGAGCCGAGATCACGCCACTGCACTCCAGCCTAGGCGACAGAGCGAGATTCTGTCTCAAAAAAAAAAAAACAACAACAACAAAAACAAAAACAAAAAAACACGCAAGGGAAAATATGATGTGGATTCTTCCACCCCACCCCACCCCCTAATGGTTTTCAAACAAATTCCTAAACACATACTGATGACTGCCAAACACATCTCTGTTGGGTTTACTATAGGTTCACTCCAGAAGGAAGGTAATGTATGCTGTTTGTTCGTTTGTTTGGGGGAGAGTTTACTTCCTGCTCCAGCCTTGCCCCCTACACATGTGCCACGTGCTTTCCTTACTCTGTGCTCACCTCTCCACTGCAGTCCTAGGGCACATCTGGACACCAAGGTGTGGTGAGCCTCCAGAAGATAACCTGGCCTCCTCACCCCAGGAAATGACCCAGGAGTAGAATTACTAGAAGAACCACAGCCCAGCAGAGAAGTCATCCTCTTCGCTTATTATGTTATTCCATAGTAGTAACTGAGGCACTGCAGAGAAAAAGTCTCAAGATTAAAACCTCAAAAACTCAGGAGTGAAAAGTGGAACAAGCGAACTATAGAGAAGCCTGGCTTGAAACACACTCCAATCAGACATTTCCGTTTTACCAGGAGTGGTACATCACAGTACTCTATGGATGCCAGCTACCGTAGTTCTTTTTCCTTTAGGGGAGACTAAGATACTGGGAAATGAACGTTGTTTGGTCAAGAATAAAATGGTGAAAGATACTGGGTCTGTCTGGGCAATGATGCAGTCAGAACTGGGGTGTTCTATCATCATCACTAGCCTAACCACATACTCAGAACTCTAACTCGGAAGAACTGCAGACTGGTCCTTGAAATAGTTCATCTCAAAGACTGCCTGCTATCTCCTCTCCTTTCATACATGACTTCTACTTCCCAATCCATGGATAAAAAACTTGAAGTACATTTGGGACTTCTGCCCCAAAATGCAGAACATTACAAACAACCAAGGCTTTACATAACAGCTTTGTTCCTAAAAATGAGTTAAATAAACTTTAGGCAAAACAACTCTATGGTGACTTTCTGGACAGTGCATGTTGATGATACAAATAGCGGGGTTACATACAGACGGCAAACTTCATTTCCTTTTTCTCTTAATGCAACAAGGTCATCCCAAGATCACGCTTCCTTCAGTTTCTGTGGTAAGTAGTGATAGACACTTATGGAGTTTTCAGAGACTTATGCATTGGGTAACAAGGCACTGCAAGAAACCCCAGATAGCACAGCATCATCTCACATTTACACCACATCACATCAACATCGATGCTAGGAGGTCTAAGGCTGATGCCACCTTCAGAGCTGCAAGTATCCAAAAGACTCTACTCATGACACCAGCTCACTCCTGAGTCACATCAGCCCCTTTCAGAGTCACAGCCCCAGAACTCAGGCTATCCATATGGGTTGATTATACAATCCAAACAGCAGCTCCAAATATTAGAAACACTTATTTGTCTGGCAGACACATTCCCTAATTTAAAGCCTCTTACACTGTGCTTAAAAATATTCAAGAGTCATAGCAAAATGACAAAATAAACAGGTAGCAGCCATGGGGGGCAGGGTAAGGTGGCGTTGAAAGAAAAGGCATTTAGCAAGGGAAGTGGAGAGTGCTGATGGAGAACACAAAAAGAGAAACACAGCGACTCCAGTGCGAGCCAGCCTAGAAGAGGGGAGGAGAAGCAGAAGACAGCAAGTGAAGAGCTTGCAGAACTTGAGGCAAACAGCACTGTGATGAACAGCTATGAAACCACAATGGTAGACAACAGACACTACAGTACAGTGGTACGAACACACTCTTTAAAAAAAAAAAAAAAGAGAGAGAGAGAGAGGGTCTCACTCTGTCACCCAGGCTGGAGTGCAGTGGTGCAGTCGTGCTCACTGCAGTCTCAAACTCCTGGGATTAAGGGATCCTCCTGCCTCAGCCTCTCAAGTAGCTGGGACTACAGGCGTGCACCACCACAACAGAGCTAATTTTTTTTTTTTTGAGATGGAGTTTCGCTCTTGTTGCCCAGGCTGGAGTGCAACGGTGCAATCTTGGCTCACTGCAACCTCCGCCTCCCAGGTTCAAGCAATTCTCCTGCCACAGCCTCCCGAGTAGCTGGGATTACAGGCATGCGCCACCATGCCCGGCTAACTTTTTGTACTTATAGTTGAGACAGGGTTTCACCATGTTGGTAAGGCTGGTCTCGAACTTCTGACCTCAGGTGATCCACCCGCCTGGGCCTCCCAAAGTGCTGGGATGACAGGCATGAGCCACCGCACCTGGCCTAGTTTTGTTTTTGTTTTTTTTTCCTGGTAGAGATGAGGTCTCATTTTGTTGCCCAGGCTGGTCTCAAACTCCTGGCCTCAGGCAATCCTCCTGCCTTGGCCTCCCAAAGTGTTAAAATCATAGGCATGAACCACTGCACCGACTGGACACACCCGTCACTCCACCCCTACTAGCTGTGGAACCCTGAACCCAGTCACTCACATAGTCCTAGCATGTTTCTCACCTGCAAAATAAAGTAGTTAGATGATCTTTAAGATCTCTTTTAGTTCTGAGTTTTAGGCAACAAGTAATACAGATGAGTCAGTGGCATCAAGGCTCCACATCCACTCCAGAGAAAGGCCAGATCTACATCAGGCCCTGGGAGACAGAACTGGCGATCCCAGATCAGTCCAGGGCCAAAGATGTGCTCTATCTAATCCAGGTGGAGCTTGGAAAACCAAAGCTTCTCCCAAACAGACCCAATCCACAGGAGCCATGGTACGATGGCTTTCCATCTCCAAAGCAAGCTCAAAATGATCTGCAGAGAGTTAAAGGCCAGCTCCAAGCCATGCCCGACACCAAATTTGCCACTTCCCAGCAACTTCTCAGCAGAGTTGAAGTACTAGAGAAAGCAGAAATACAGATGTAAAAAAAGGCAACGAGAATAGGCAGCAATGACAAATTCACAAAGCACAGATATGCTATAGCTTATTTTCTGTCTCCTCCATCAGAATATGAACTCCTGTGAGTGAACTGGAACTTTATCTGCCTTCTGCTACCACTATATCTCTAGGTCCTGGCAGAATGCTCTGCAAGCAGCATGCCTTTGACAAACATTTGTTGAATACATGAAATGGGATGTGATGCAAATAGGTAAAAAGGGTTTTCTCTTTCCAATCTTTCATTCACTTACTGTATACCAGCTGTAACATCCACTGATATCAACTCGTCTTTGCATTTATGATCCCCAGCTCCTTTTATAGCACCAAAAAGGTAAAGTGGCTCTTCAGGACCCCTCAATTTGTGATGCAGGAAAAGAAGAGAAATGAGGAGTTGAGAATAGGGTCAATTCTGTCCCTACAGGCAAAATAAGTGGGTATACAAACAAAATAAATTCCATATTCCCTCCAGCCCTGGGAATCTGGAATTTGATGCACCTGCTCTGGGTAAGTGGGGAAACCTGCCAGAATGCACAGGCCTAAACAGTCTTTAAAAAAATAAATAAATTAAGATGGGGTTTTGCTATGTGCCCAAGCTGGTCTTGAACTCCTGGGCTCAAGCCTAAACAGCCTTATCTTTGCATTTTCATGAAGATCTTTGAATGGATGGTAAACTTTTGCCAGACCAAATTAAATGACTTATTAGTGAGACAAGGCCTCTTCATTAATTTTCCAAATAAAAGTATCTTGCAGGTTTTAAGTAAGAATCACAAGCAGAGTACTAAAAAGTTTAACTACAAGATGTTCTTGTATGGTGTCATTTTCTTAAAATAGAACACTCCTAAAATCTCCTAAAAATAAGTCTGCTGTAGTTTCATTTCATTTTCTAAAAAGGAGATAAACATATCAAAACACATACTTAGCTTC
This sequence comes from Pongo pygmaeus, assembly GCF_028885625.2. Lineage (NCBI taxonomy): Eukaryota > Metazoa > Chordata > Mammalia > Primates > Hominidae > Pongo > Pongo pygmaeus. The sequence continues at coordinate 108,518,196 of NC_072378.2, read as the reverse complement.
TTTTTTAAAGAGTCTCTGTTACATGAGACTCACAGATCAAAGTCTAAAAGGGCCAATTTCTTCACTTCAGAGGTCAATGACACAGCTTTGAAAAAGAGGAAAACCAGTCCCTCTAGTGTACTGGGGCTGTAGAAAGAGGAAGTATATTAGTTGAGAATCACTGACGAAGACAGTATTGCCAAAGGAAATTACAAAACGACATTTTGGCAACACGGGCCAAGCAGACAGATTCTTCACACACGACCATAACTGGCCTTTTGGTGAGTTACTCCAAAAGGTGACTGAGGTCAAAATTATGAGCCAATGTGGAATGATTATGACATTTTCAAATTTAAAAAAAATTTAAAACTGAGTTGCAGTTAAAATAACATTTTCCTAACACAGTGTGTTGAAAAGGAACTGGATGTAATAATCTAAAGAACAGAAACAGTGAGGACATAAATAAGCATTATGTGACAGGACAGCCCTCATCTTTTTATCTTGGCAAGAAGCCATAACAATACACATTCTTACATGAAAGAAGACTCGGACTCTTGAAGAATTATCTTCTGCAACAGCAGCAGCAGAAATCTAACACAGTATCCCCCACATTTGTGAAATTATGGGAACCACTACAGAAACTCAAGTCTGCCTAATTTGATTACACCCTGACCCATGGGAAAAGCAGATGTGTGGTGTGTACAACAAAATAAGTGATAGATAGGCCTTACCAGGTAAGCCCTGGAGTCCTTAGAGGTCTCCCCAAGACAAGAGGAACTGAGAGAACTCACTTGTTCAATCATGGGTGCAGTGCAGGCTTAATCTGAATTAAAGGAAATGTAACCTTTTCCCCTCTTAACCACATCTGATTGTTCATTTCTACTTTAATGCCCGAGGTAAGGGAACCTGTGAGATAGCCATCATCCTTCTCCCTGACACAGTATCTGACAAATGTAAGTAACCAAGGGCTTCCTCTTTTTGTTAAAATGCTATTCTTCTTACCTCTTTTATCACTTCATAGTTCCTAAGTACCCCTACTGACAGGCACTGGACAGCTATGCAAACATGATACACTCACTCAGCCTCCATCTACATTTGCCCATCCTTTTGATGCTGAAATAATAAGCAAGATGTTTTTAGATTGAGAGGCAAATAAGTCTTTCAGGAAAGCAACCTCTACTTATGTGAGACTATCCATTACCTAGTAAATGACCTTTTAAAAAAGATCAATTTAAAGAAGAAAATGGAAAACAAAAACCTCTAGAACTGTGGCTACTAATTACCTCTCTACTAACTAGCTGTGTGATCTTAAAGTCATTAGCTTTTCCAAAAATCAGGTTTTTCACCAGTAAAATAAGAGGGCTGAACTAGATCAGAAAACTTCATCCTAACTATACATTAGAATCACCTAAGAAACTCAAAAAAAAAAAACCCACAAAACCATCAATGCTAAGCCACACACAAGCCAAATTATATCAAATTCTCTGGGTATTTGTATTTTTCAGAAGTTCCCAGGTAATTCAAACATGCAACCAGGGTTGAGAACCACTGGTTTAGATTCTGATCTCCAAGCCCTCTTTTCTAATTCTTTCATTTTATGATGTTAGGGTGATAATTTTGGTTACAAGGTCTCATAATGCAATGGCCCAAATAGCCTCAAAAGAAGTAAGGCCCTGCATACCGTGCCCTTTATGCACACATGACTAGGAGATGTTAACCTGAATTCTAGACATTTTTGGAAGTTAAAAATCCTCTTACATTACTCAGAATGAAAGTAGTGTGGTTTAAATGCACATGCATGCTTCCAAAATGACTAATCATGACAAGAATCAACTCCTAAACTTGGGCACTTGGAAATGGGTCACAATTAGCTCCTGACCTCTCCCTTTTCCCTCTTCTTCCACTAAACCACAAGCACAAAAAAAAAAGGCTATTAGTCATAATCAAAATATGAAACCAGCTCCAGTTTCAAAGGGCCTTCTCCATCATCAAAGATTTGAAAGTTCCTGCATGGCTGCATCTTTTGATGAAGATCATCTTATAAAAACTCTAACAAAATTATATCCCTTTAGTCGTCAAGGATTAGTTGCCATGTGACACTCGGAAATGGAATTGGTAAAAAATTTTAAGGTAAAAAGAATCATAAAATGTGTGCCCTGTATTAAGCATATTAAGCCTTGAGAATTTCAATTTACAGTATTTTGTAAGATTTTAGTTGTAGAGAAATGAGATATCAGAGAAGGGTAAAAAAAAAAACCATGAGACAAAAAAATGATTATGACATAAAACCATAAAGTGTATGACTAGGCCCAAAATCTGTATTGCAAGTCCTACAAACTATATGAAAATGTAACTAGCCCAATCTCAATTCGTGGCTACTTTTGGTAATACCATTTTCTCATGTAAATTTTCCCCCCAAAAATAAAATTCATTAAACTTATTATATTTAACTATAAACACAATAACAAGAAATATTATTTGTGAAATTAAATTATTTTTGTAACCTTAAAAATCACAGGAAAGGTGAAAATGCCTTCCTACATTAACGTTTTAACTAAGTTTAAAGTTAACTAAGTTTTCACTAACATATTCTCCTCACCAAATTCAAACATGCAAGACTAAATTTCAAGTGGGAGAAATCTGAAAAATATTTCGAACCCCCAAATCCATGTTCTCAGATCCTGTCCGCTTACCCCTTCCTAATACTATACACTGAGATTAACCCTTCCCATCCACTTGGAAACCCAGTTTTAAAAGATATCACACTAGTGCTCTTTTCAAATGGAATTGTCTAACTTTCATTCTTTCTGTAAAGAACTCTCATATCATACACCTGGCATTCTTTTACAAAGCAATTAAATTAGACCAAATATAAGACTCATAATGTTAGCATTTGTTAAAAGAAATGAGACACATTTGTGGATTAATATCAAAGCACACGTGTTTTGCTTTTAAAGTATCTAATACAAAGCCTCTCTGATATAAGCCGTATTTAACTTTGCAAGTGTTTTCTAGAAGCAAAATAAAACATTCTCTACATTAAGTTCTTTAGCTTTTTCATCTACAGGCTCGTCTCCAGTGCTTCCATTGAATTCTCCACTAAGATTAAACTGTTCTTATTTTTATACCTCCTGAAACCCAGGAAGACAGAGGGCTCCCCAATGACAATGAAGGAAGGGAAGGAGGAAGCAACTACTTCTTTCATATAAAACAAAACAAAACAAAAATCTAAGCTAAATCGCAAATAGGAGCAGCTGATAAGAGATGTATATCTCCAATCGCACAGGACTCTTTGGCCTGGTACTGACACATTACTGTCTTGGGGGAAGGGGCCAGGGAGGTGCCTAGGAAGAGCAAAGCAGCTGGATATCAGCAGCCCAGCAGGGGCAGAGGAGTTAATCTCTTTGGATACCCAACTGCAGGAAGTCATTACATCATAGGCCTTTCCACACCTCTCTCCCTACCACGTGTCCCGTGCCCCAAGAGGATGATAAGGAACGGTAGAGAGTCTCTCTTCGGGTTCATTTACAGGTAGAAGCCATTACGGCCCGGCCCAGCCCCCAAACCTCCTCCCAAACGCCAGAGTGAATGAAGCGCAGGCCCCGAGTCCCCCACACCAGAGCCCTTCCCTCAAACAGTGCCAGAGTCCAGGCCTCGGCGGGAGCAGCCAGTCTGGATTGAGGTGGCCAGACCTGCCGGTTCGAGGCCCCAGAACATTTCAGAAGCAGCTAGTCAGAAGCAGGTTTACTGGAGCGACATCTCTGAGAAGGAAAGGTATCAATATAGGCAAGGAAAAGAAGCCGTCCAGGAAGAGGTTTGCAACCACTGCTCTTTCTAAAGGGATCGATGTGCCTTGTAGGTGTTAACACCCACAAGCTGAAACTTGGACCCGAAGGTTCTCATTCAGCTAGTGACGACGCAACACGCTCCTGCGACAGACTGGAAACCACACATCCAACCCCTCCTCTAGACACTGCGTCCCCAACACCCCCACACCTCTCACTCCACCCACAGCGCCCGCACCAGACCCCCACTACGGTAAACTCTACTCCAAAGTTGGCTGCGGACCTACCTCCTCGGCGCTGTCCTGAGAATCCAGCAAATGTACTCCTGTCCGTTCGCCCTTCCCTCGCCGGCGTCCCCTGCCCCCTCTCCTCACCTGGCCATGCCCCAGTCTTCTGGGGAGCCTCCTTCCCCCCTCCGAGGCCGTCCCCAGGTGCCTCTACTCCGGGGATCAAAGAGAACCCCCAAAGCCTCACAGCGGAGGCTCCCCCTGCCAACCCCTTGCCCTGGAGCCCGCAGGCGCACTCCGACGAATCCGAGACGCGTCTCGCGCTGCGCAGGAGGCCCGGTGGGTCCTGCCGCCAGCCCGGGGTGGGTACGCACCTTCCAGCCGGCAGAGCTGTTGCTGTCGCCCTTATCCTTGAAGTAGGGCACGCAACGCACCATCCACTCGTAGATCTGGGACAGAGTGAGTCGTTTGTCCGGGGAGCTCTCGATGGCGCGGGTGATCAGGTCCGCGTAGGACAGGTTTCCCCAGGCGTTCCGCCGCGACGAACATTTCCTTGGCTGCCCGGAGCCCCCAGCCGCCCCCGGCTGCGGCGGTGGCAGTGGTTGCTGAGGCTGCAGCAGCGCCTGTGTACCCCCGCTCAGCGCGCCCGCCGCGGTGGCTGGCCCAGACCCCGGGTCTTGCCCTCCGGGTGCCAGCACCCGGGCCGAGTCCTCAAGGAGCAGCCCGGAGCCCAGCGTGCCGCTCCCGCCGCCGCCGATCGCCATGGCCGAGCCGGCCCGTCCCCCGCCGTCCTCGTCGTCTTCATCGTCCTCCTCCTCGGGGATCATGGAGTCGGCGGCCGTCTCCCCCGAGGGCTTGGCAGGGCTCGCTTGGAGCTCCGGCCTTTGCAGGGGCCACGTACAGGATCGCGGACGGCTCTGGGGCTCGAACTCCGGGTCCAGCTCCACTTCGAGCGGAGAGAGCGGGGCCGGGGAGGCCGGTGCCTCTGCCATCTTCGCCGCCCGCCCGCCCGCGGCTGGGGCTCTCGCGCTCTCCTCTCGCGCCGGGGCGGGGTGCAGCGGGGGAGGGACGTGGACGCCGCGAAAGCTCCCGGGCGCCGCCGCCGCCGCCGCCGCCTGGGGAAGCACGAGAGGAGAGAGAAGGAGAGTTGGTTATCCCGGGCCGGAGCCCCGTCCTCGGCGAGTCCTCGCCCGCCGCCGCCACCTCCCAGTCTTGCCGCGCCCGCCTCCCAGGAACAGGAGGACCTGGAGACGTGCGGCCAGCGAACCTGGCGCAGCAGACACCGCCCCCCGGCCAGGCCGCGGGGGAGCCGCGAGCGAATCGACGGCCTCGCGCGGGGCAGCCCCCTCCCCCCGCCGCCCAGCCGCAGGTCCCGCCCGGGCTAGGCAGCGGGGCGGGGAGAAGGGGGAGGGGCGCCCGGGGGAGGGGCGGCCGCGCCTTTAAAGCGGGCAGCGGCCGGAGCTGGCGCAGCCGAGCCGCGGCCAGAGCCTGAGGTCGGGCGTGCGTGCGTTTGTTTATGTTTCGCTCGGGCCCGCTCTAGTGCCTCCCGCGGCGCCGCCGCTCAAGTCTGTGCTGTCTTCGGCTCTTCTCCCCTTTCCCGGCCCGGCCGCCTCCGCGACCCCCCGTCACCCCCGACCCGGTCGAATGGCCCGAGCCCGGGGACTGCGCGGGCAGCTCCCTCTCCCCTCTTCGTCCGCGGGCCGGAGGGCGAACGGGGGTCTGGGGGCAGATGGGCCCTTGACACTTCCAAAAAATAAAGGAAAGACCGAAAGAAGAGGGAGCAGCAGCCCGGCGGGTGTTCGCAGAGGGTCAAGCCCGGCGGGGACGGCCACTTCGGGGTTTTGTGTGGTTTGCATTCTCGCGGACGTCGTCCCCTCCGCCCCCTTCCCAGTCGGGATCCGGGGGAGGGAGCGAGTCGGAACATAAATCTTCCAACAGGTCGGGAAGCGCCAAGTCTCCCGGGCTGCTAGAAAACCCGGACCAGCACGTTCATCACCTCCTTGCTCCCGTTGCTGCCATCTTGACAGTTTCCCCCTTCCCTTGAGTCTTTTAAAAACACTAGCGGGCGAGAAGGGGGGCACGCACACCGCGGCTCGGGGAGGGGAAAGGGAAGCGCCCGGCCCAGCTCGGAAGCAGATCCGGAGTCACCGGGAAGGCGGCCGCCCGCTGCACGGCTCCGGCGCCTACCTCGCTTCCTTCCCTTCAGGGACGCGGCGGGACGACGCACGATCCCGCGCGGGCCCGGGGCACGGCGAGGAGGGGGCGCGCAACCTCGGCGAAGGAGAAGCGCTCGGGCCGTCGCCGCAGCCCGCCCGAGGAACCGCCTGTCAGCTCGCGTGCCGCCACCTTCCACATTCCTCCTCCTCCCTTCCACGAGCAGGGCGGCCGCGGCAGCAGCACAAAGTTATAGACACACGCAGGGCGCCTCAACCTAGGCTGACGGCGGGCGGGCGGGTCCCCGCCCAGGGGGAGGGCTGGGCGGCGGGCCGGGCGCGCGGCGGGCGTGCGAGTGTGAGTGCGCGTGTGTGAGCTCGCGCGCGCGTGCGCGGCCCGGCTCCGCGGGGCTGCGGGCGTGGGTGTTCGGGCGCGCGCCGTGGGCCGGGACTCGGCGGGCTCCCGCTGCTGTCCCCGCTGGGCTCCTCCTCCCTCCCGAGAGCCTCAACAACAAAGCGCAGCTCTGGCCCGAGAGAGGGGGGAGAGGGGGGAGAGGAGGGAGCGCACAACCCCCGACGCTCTAAGGAGCGCAGCGGCGTGGCTTCCCCGACTCCGGGCAGGGCGCCTGCTACCAGGGGTCCCTGGCCTGCGCGTCCGCCCGCCGGGCTCTGGACCAGCCTCGGTGTCCGGTTCTCTGTTAGAACCCGACACCAGGTAACACCCGAGATAAGATGCTGGTCGCAGATGGGCAGGGTTATCGTGGTGTGGAAATACTGAACAGCGAAGATGTTGGTGCCTGCACAACTTCGATAAGCTGATGCTCACAGATTCGATCAGGCACCAAAAGGTTTGCACTGAGTCTCCCACCTCGGACGGTGGACCACAGTCGTGTTTCACTTTTCATAGGTTTCATGGCAAACGGGGGAGAGGTGTAACTAACTCCGGAAGAAATGCAAATTTACCCCTGTCCTACATTCGAGAGTAGATTCCGAACAATTGAGAAGGGGAAATAATTTTAATCTAATTTGTAAATGACAAAACCGCTACGTGGGCATTTCTGACTTTTAAAAAAAGACGTATCCTTTAGGTTAAACGAAAAACGTCTGCACAAGTCCTTATTCTACGATCCGTGCCCCAAATCGTTTATTTGTACTCTACGAATGCACTACACGCGACATGCACACCAAAAGTCTACACACTAGTTCATAAACATATTTTAAAAAATCTTTGTAAGTCACCGGAGATAGCTCAGAGTCTAGAAGCGGGCTCCTCAACGACCCCATACACAAAAAGGTCCAGCCCAGTGTACGCAGGAGCCAGCCCGCCCAGCCACCTCCGGGCTCCGGGCTTTGCGCAGCGCCCGTCACTCAAGTGACGTGCGGCCCCGCCCCTACACCAAGCTAGTTCGACGCGTACAAACAGATGATGTCATCGTCTCCACACGCGCGTGACCCCGGAGCTCTCCGCCGCTTCGCCATTCGCTGCGCCGCTTACTCGTCAAGGCACGCCGCGCGCTGACTGGCCGCGGCCACCAGTCTCCAGGCCCCAGACGCCCCTCTCCGCCCCCCCGCCCCCGCCCCCCAGCAAATAATAAACAATCGAGTAAAATTCTAAGGAAGGAGAGAGAGGAGAGGGAAAAAGGGAGAGGGCGCACTAGAAACCAATCCTTCGCGCGCTGGCGGTGGGAGGGTTCAAGGGGGGACGCGAGAGGACAGCGGACGGGAGGAAGGGAGCCGACTCGGGGCGGTGGGTCCGCCAGCGACAAGGAGGCGTCGGGGGCGGAAAGTTGCAGCGCACTCGACTGGGCGCGCCTGGCGGGGTAGGGGGCGCTAGGCTCCGGAGCGGCGGGGCTGGGGGTTCGGGGGCGGGGCGCGACCCGCCGAGGGGGCGGGGACTGAGCGGCGCCGGCTGACACGTGCGGGAGGAGGGCGGGCGCGCGCAGCACACGCTGGGCCGGGGCGCGCGGCCCCGGTAGCCGCGCGCGCTTGTTTACCAGCGCACGTGGGTGTTATTTTTAAATGGAATGTGGCGCTGGCTGCGCTGCCGAGTGGCGGGCGCGTGGGGCCGCCTGCGGTGGTTGGGGGACGCAGCGGGGCCCGCGGCGCGGCCTCTCCGGGCGCTGCTCGCGAGACAGCCAGGCTGTCCCCACTGCACGCCGCTGGCATAGCCGGCGGCCCGGGCCGGGGAACGTGATTGAGAGTTTCGCGCGCTGCCCGAGCCGCGGCGGAGACGACGGTTTCCCGCCTCGGAACGCCGCCGTCTTTGCGCCCAGCTCGGCTCCCGCATTCTCCCATTCAGGGAACAAAGCCTCCTGCTTGTGCTTCGCCCAGGAGGCCGCGCCAGTCCGCGGCCACGGTTTCTAGAGCAGATCTCACAAGCGCACACAGTCACTGGCACACATACTTTGGCCGCGAGGTGGACCCTCAGCAGCCTACGTGCTCTGTGTCCTCGCTTCCTTGTACCGAATGCCCCCAGTCCACATGTGCCTGTCTCGTGGGCATGCGGCTCTGCCCACATATAAATGCGCTTCTGCTATTTCGGGTTGCCCTTGGAAGGGGAAGTCTGGGGAAGGGGGCTCTGACTGCTTACTGCGGTGGCTCCTCCTCACCAGGCACCTCTCCTCTGCTTGTAGGCCTGTCCCACTGAGAAGCCCCGGGTTTGCATTTGGTTTACAGCCTGGGAGCGTGGATGGTGATGTACGACCACAACTCGGCTTCAAGTGCCAGTGCTTGGGGTGCGGGTTGGGTATGGTGGTGGTTAAAAGCTGGTATTCAGCTGTGCACGAAGAACTGGGAGGCTAGATCACCCAGGGCCGCGCATCGTGATGCAGCATAAAATTCCAAGAATTTTCCGTTGCTGGCTTTAAATACTTATAACACTGTAGAAGAAATCCACGCGTTTTCTTCTCTAAATCTAAGCAATCTTTTGTCATTAGAGTGCAGACCTGCAAAAGTAGAAAGAATGTGTTTACAGTGGCTGGGCTCTTGGCCATTAGATTTTCACTATAAACATGTTGAGTGTCCATTTACAGAACGCATATCCCAGGGGCATTCCAAAAGAGTGGAAGAGTCAAAGATTCAGTGGATTAACAGAGCCTTGTGAGCTTCACTTCACAGTGAGGAATGGGGGGGCAGGCACATGATAAAGCCATTTCCCTCAAAGAGCTTACTTGAGGGTATAAGACATGTTACTTGGGGGTATAAAACATGTTAAAAAGAAATGTTGCAAGTTTAAAAATAGTAGAAGGCCGGGTGCAGTGGCTCACACCTGTAATCCCAGCACTTTGGGAGGCCAAGGCAGGAGGATGCCTTGAGCCCAGGAGTTCAAGACCAGCCTAGACAACATGAGGAAACCCGGGTGTCTACAAAAAATACAAGAAGTCCCGGTTATGGGAGGCCGAGGTGTAAGGATGGATCACTTGATCCCAGGAGGTACAGGCTGCAATGAGCCATGATTGTACCACTGCACTGCAGCGTGGGTGACAGAATGAGGCCCTGTCCTCCCTCCCTCACCACAAAGGAAAAAAACAAACAAACAGTAGAAGACAAATACAAGAGGTCATACATAGAGTGTTGGGTAAGTTTCAAGTGAATTGAAGATCAAAAAGCTTCAGCTGGAAGTGACTATAAACTTGCAGCTTTGTAAATGTGCACCTTACCCTTGTAATTCGTGCATATGGGCAAACCTTTGAGAACTAAGGGGTTGAATCTCAGAGATTGTTCTCTTTTAGCCACAAATTGCCTTGACCTTTGCCTTCCTCTTGTAAGCCTCCTTGTTCCTTCTCCATTTCTTCCTACCAGAAGTTATGGTTGTTAATTGAGAGGAAATGTCAGCATTCCCTTCAAGGCAGAATTTTTGGCCAAAACTTTCCCACCTCTTACTGAACAATTTTATACCCTATTTATTTCTATTAATAATTTAAGGTGGTGATTGTTCACTCTATTTTGCAAATCCAGTCACTGGAGGGACAAAATTTAAGATGTTTACCTAAGTAAGCTGGGTAAAATCACAATTTCAAACACTTAGTTGTGAGGAGATTTGTGGTAGAGGCCAGGGCTCTCCCTCCGAGGGGACACCACTCACTCAGCGCTTGTGTGCTAGCCCAGTTCTCCTTGCACCTAGCCAGCTGGAGCCTCCCTCTGACTCCAGAGCCCACATTCTAGGAACTGAGACTACTGCCCTTCAGCAAGTGCACATTTTCCTCTTGGGTTGGCTTCTGTGTCCCTCTCGATGAAGACAGGAAACCAGTAGGATGAAGTTCCTAATGAATATGTGACCCATCTGGTATAGCTGCTCCCCAGTCTATGTCTGACACCCTCATTAGACCCTTTCCATGCTTACCCTCTCCTCAGCAAATTACTCTCATGCAGTGTGTCTTTATTGAACACCGTATACCAAAGAGCTATGAGCTGTGGCTTGCCCTTTGGGGCATCATTCCAGACAGGTTTCATCACCACGCTCTCCACAAGTATCTGCAGCTCCTGTCCTCTCTTCCTCTTTCTTCCCTTGAGCATGACAAACCCTGGCAAAGCCTGGCAAAACCTGGCAAAGGTTGTTACGATGACTGTCTGTGGTGCATTTGGAGGGCAAGTATGTATGCTTTGCAGGGTAAAAAAAGCCGGGGTTCCAAAAAAGAGTGAATATTTACCTGAAATGGAATTGGATAAAAGAGAAATTGGGAAGAGTTCTCTGTTTTGGTAATAGGAGGTAATGATATTTGTCATTACCCAACCTTGATTTGTCAATAAGTTGCAGGTCCTGAACTAAGCACTTTATTTGCAGTGCTTAGACCTCACAAAGACCATGTGAGGTACATACAATAGCGGTAAGTGGCATGGGGGTTGAGAATTCAGGCTCTGAGTTAAGTCTGATTCCTCATTTACCAGCCATGCGACCTTGGGATGTTACTTAATCATGGAGCCTCATGTCCTTATCCTTAAAATGAGAATACCTTCTAAGATTGTTGGAAGGATTGGGATAATTGAAATTATGAATCTAAAGTACTTAGTATTAGAGCATTGGGGGGTGCTTTAAAAATAGTCATGCCCAGGCTCCACCTTGGACCAACTGAATTAGAAATTCTGAGGGCAGGGTCTGGCATTGATTGATTGTTGTTGTTGTTGTTTTTAAATATTTGCCAGGTGAATCTAAGGCAGTGAAGGTTGAGAACCCTGAGATAGAGGTCTCTGTGCTGCACATGCCAGCGTTTGCCTTCAGCTCTGACTCTCTGGTTCCTGCTTAGAATGAGGACAGAGCCATGAACTGACTACACACAGGGGGCAGCTTCCGTACACAAAACATCTCGGTTTATTTCTAGAGCAACCTACCACAGCAGGGACCATCCCTCTCATTTTACCATGATTTGCCTCAGGTCACATAGTGAGTGGCAGGCCTAGGGTTCGAACTGAGGATTCTGAGTCCATGGTGCATTCTCCTCTTCCCCAGTACTGCACTGCCTCTCCAAAATGGGCCTAAAGAAAGGCGGCTTTATGTGAGCCTTTTGGCCTAGAGAAAAGGGGCTGGAACCAGATAAGCAAACATAACCCGAGACACTTCCCCAGCCTGTCTAAAGCTAGTGGTTATCTGGCCAAATCTGCCCCAATAGGGTTAGTTTTTGGTTCTCTCTGCTGTTTTTTAAATTTTTTATCTCTTGAGGTCAGGAATTCAAGACCAGCCTGAGCAAGATAGCAAGACCCCCACCTGTAAAATCTTTTAAAATTAGCTAGGTGTGGTGGCATGCACCTGTAGTCCCCCAGGTGCTTGGGAGGCTGAGGTGGGAGGATCACTTGAGCCCAGGAATTCAAGGCTGCAGTGAAATATGATTGTGCCATGCACTACAGCTTGGATGACAGAAAAAGACTCCATCTCTTAAAAAAAAGTTTCTTAGTCTGTTGCCAACATTTAAAAGGAAGAGATTTCACCTAAAATTTGGATTTCTAGCTCTTCTTGAGAAATTGGAAGATATGGTAACACTGGCAACTATACCCACAGGGCAACAGTTAGCTGGTATGTGCTCTAGTTAGTTCGCCTCTTCCTCATCAGGCTCTCCCCACCAATCTCTGGGTGACTTAGCCACCCTGATTTGTATCTTCTACCTTCACAGTGGCATTGACCCACTCCAGTTCATGAGAGAAGACTGTGCACATCCCTTGGTAGTTTGAAATGGACTATTATAGGAGTATTTACACCACAGATATTGGCAAATAGTAACCATCAAGGCTTGCTTGCTTTTTTTTCTTTCCTTTTCTTCTTTTGGAGGGCCAGTCTGCCAGCACACCATTGCCCCTACTCCACTCAGCCACTGTCTTGCAATCTGAGGAGGAAGATTTGTTCTGAATAGAAAGTAAAGGAAACAGAAGCAATGGAGAAACTACACCTTGATTCTGCTTAGCAAGTGATTATACATTATCTAACCTTGTTTTTAAAGTACTTCAATTTAACACAATGAAGCAAATAACCAGAACAAACTTCCTGATGAAAACTAAAGCTGGATAAGATTTTTAAAAAATTTGTAAATGGATTTTATTGAGTTGGCAAAAAAGCAAGAAACCCACAGAGACCAAAAACAAAGTTAAGGTGGGAAGTGAGCACACTCCTAGAAAATCTGACAACATTTGAGCTTCTACTTTGACAAGTGTGCAGAGTCTGGGACACAGAAGATAAATCCTCAGTCTTGCCCAAGATCAGGAGAATAAGAAGACTCTACCCGCCTAAAACCAGGAGTCCAAAGGGCCAAAGTAAAGGTGAATGTGAAATTAACTGGCTTTGCAGAAGAGGATCCCAGGAAAAATCGTCTGTCTTGATCAAAGTCCTGAATAAAAGAGTATAAAAAATATTCTTCCTTGAAAATTCATAACTATGGTGTGGTCCATATGTAATATTATGACCAAAATTCATGATACCATGGAATTATTTTAAAAACTTCATGAGCCCCAGTTTGTGGTGCTTTTAACAACTGGCAGAAGGAAAGACACATCCTCGTGGAGGGCTATCTTGAGCCTAGGCCCCAAAGAATTTCCATAATCATAATCAGAAAACACAAAACATATAATAAGCAAGGCTCCATGTAAGAGCAGACAGAAACAAAATGTAAGGTCAGATACACAAAGGCTTGGGTATGAGAATAAGCTGACACAGAAAATAAGTGTACTTAATAGGTTTAAACAAAAAGGAAGTTTGAAAATAGAAGAAAGGAACAAGAGTCTATAAAAAACAACTGAGTAGATTTGAAATCAAAATACTTCTTTGTTTTTCTTCCCAACTAGATATTATGTCCTTGAAGACACAGGGATCAGGCTAAACACTTTATATGTTATCGTTTGTCAATTGAAGGAAGTTAGAAACAAAGTACTTAATTTTTTTTTTGAAACCCAGCAGTAAGAATGAGAGTTGTGACTACATTTTTAAAATGTAAATGTAAAAACTCCTGTTGTAAATTCCAGTCAATCTCCTCTAGAGGAAAGGAAGACAAAATCAAAATTAATGCAATGCTTCTGGCTGACTGGCCTCCAGCAAATGGCATTGAGCTTTGTAAGTGGTCCATCTACTCCATTTCTCATCTTGCAAAAACTTGTGAAGTGAGCATGTGTCCATGTCCACTTGTTAGAAAATCTATTTAAAATGCTGGCTGGGCGTGGTGGCTCACCCCTATAATCCCAGCATTTTGGGAGGCAGGGGCGGGAGGTTCACTTGAGGCCAGGAGTTCAAGACCAGCCTGGCCAACATGGTGAAACCTCATCTCTACTAAAAATACAAAAATTAGCCGGGCATGGTAGTGCGCACCTGTAATCCCAGCTACTCGGGAGGCTGAGGCAGGAGAATCATTTGAACCGGGAGGCAGAGGATGCAGTGAGCTGAGGTCATGCCACTGCACTCCAGCCTGGGTGACAGAGCACGACTCTTAAAAATAAATACATAAATAAATAAAATGCCTAGTAATTGGAACTTTAAATACAAATTACTTTAAAACATTGATGTGGGACGAGCACAGTGGTTAACGCCTATCATCCCAGCACTTTCGGAGGCCCAGGTGAGTGGATCATGAGGTCAGGAGTTCGAGACCAGCCTGTCCAACATAGTGAAACCCCGTCTGTACTTAAAATACAAAAATTAGCCAGGCATGGTGGTGGGTGCCTGTAGTCCCAGCTACTAGGGAGGCTGAGGCAGGAGAATCGCTTGAACCCGGGAGGCAGAGGATGCAGTGAGCCGAGATTGTGCCACTGCACTCCAGCCTAGGCAACAGAGCAAGACTCCGTCCCTGCCCAAAAAAAAAAAAAAAAAAATTGATGTGGTACTTCAAAGAAATCAAGGCCATGTGGAACCATTCATTACTCTGCAGAATACATTGCATCTCCCTGGTTTGGTTTGGCATGTCCACTTATGTGTAAAGTTTCCTGGAATAACCTGGTACTGAAGCCCCCCAAAGGATGTGATTTGGGGCTCCAGGGACATTAAATCTGATTATTGTTCCTCCCACAGCCATATCTAGAAATGGAGTAAACCTGTGAAACTGGAAAACAGCAGAGGCAAAATAAAATGTTTGGCAAATTTTGCGACTCTGATGTAAACATCAGTCTAAAATTTTCAAGCTAGCACGAGGCCTGTGCGCGTGTGACAGCAAATGTTGGCATAGAAAACTGCTAAGTAAAGGAATTACCAGATAGCTGACCAGAAGGAGGTTCCTTCAGGGTGGCATACCCAGGAGGGCACGGAACCTCCACACCCCTTCCCCTATACCTTGCCGTCTATACCTCTTCTTCTGTATCTTTTGTAATATTCTTTATAATAAACCTATAAACGTCTAGGTGAGGACACACGTAGAGTGCCCGGGGAAGGCAAAGGCTCCAGTGACGTAGAAAACACCGTAGGTCCTGATATTAGGACCGTGTAAATGACCCTGGTTGATGGTGTAATAACCCAGTAGAGGGTCAACAAGAAGATCAACTAATAGCAGGGGCACAGAATGAAGCAAAGAAACAAAGAAATGGAGCTAAATGACAGTCCTCAGCCTTGCAAGGCCTCTCCTGCCCCGTCAGAAGACAGTGGCACACATAGAAGAGCATGAGTATGGGGGAAAGGCAAGTCCCGTGGACAGATGGGGAACCCTTTCCTCTCATTTCTCCAGCTGCATTGGGTTCTGTTTACCTGTAGACAAAGAAAGAAAAGTACCAAGTCAAGCTACCACAGCCACACAGTGTATTTGAGTCTGAATGCTATCCATTAGCGATGGTTCAACTGTCTCAGAAGAAAATTTTTCCTTTGTTGGAGGAACTTTTCTCTCAGTTCAGGTCCTGGTTGAGCCCTACTTGGTGGTCTCTCAGAGTAGAGGTCCTAATGGTGTTAGTGGGACAAGCTTGTGAGGCCTTGTCTTCCCACTCCAAGAGATGGTGTCCAAGTCATCTGGCCTGAGACCATCGGAGTTTTCACCAGAGAAGTGGTTTTGGCTGGGGGTCAGATTCACTTTCCTCAGAAAGCAGCTCTGCTCCACGCATTAGAAAGGCTTACCTCCACTCCTTTCCCACTCCCTGGCATGGTTCACATTCCTTTAATATCCCATATCTGTGTCTCCTTAGGGGCTCCTTGTGCTCATTTCTGGAGAGACAGCTGAAGCCGCCAAAATAGGTGACAAAATCACTAAGTGAGACATCTGTGAGGAGGAAGTCTCCAGGCCTTCAAACACAAGTTATTTTATGAAAGCATAACATCTGAACCTCACACATTCACACAGTATCAAGAGTCCTTTTGCAACTTCACTTCTCAAATGTATAATCTGAAGGGTTTTTTTTTAACACTTAAAATGACTTTTATAAAATCTGTATTCTGGAAACAAATAATGAAGCCAAGTGAGTAATTCCATAAACAAACCCAATCCCTGTGGTCCTCGTCCTATTTAGGGAACTTGACCAAATCCAGTCACTTTGGGTCAGGCCTTCCTATTCTCTATGGAAAGTGAAACCCTTCTTGGAGTTTCTGGGGATACCGCCATTCGGTAAAAAGATGAGGTTTGAGCTGGGCCCTTTCTTTTCACTTGTGCCATGAAAATATTAATATGTTGTTGAAGAGGGAGTAGGTTGTCATGACAACCATGACCAGTAGGGTCCATGTGACTGACCTGTGTGGAGCCTGGGAACCAGAGAGGTTGTGGCCTGCACAGGCTCGCCTTTCTGCAGTGGATGGGCAGCAGAGTAGGGGCTATAGGAAATGTCAGTGGCCTCAAAAACCACTGTCAGCAGTCCCCCAGATCTGAAAACTCTGGTTAAGTAGCAAAATCAGGTTTCTTTACCTGCTAAATAATCAGATCTGAAGAAAACTACTGGCAGAAGAATTCCATGAGGCCCAGTCCAAAAGAGGCAGCCATCTTGACCCATTTCCTTCTTGTAAACTTGATATTATAAAAAAAATTTTCTTGTCAAACTAATTGATCCCCAAGTGAACAATGAGAATTGCATTCCTTTCACAAAAGTATAAAAACTAGTTTGTCTATATATGTTTTCAGTTAATCCCTTTCCACTTTTTCACAATTGTTGTACATTAATATTGGAATGAGACCAGGTCAAAATTTATATGTCGTGTTGCTTAATTTCTGCATTCAAGAAATACTCAGAAGATGAGAATGTTAGATGGCTTGGAAAATTCTGTCCAGAAGTCTTTAATAGTATCCTACCTAGTGCTACTTCATTCTCTCATATGTGAAAAATGTTTATTAACCTTGCATCTTTCAACTTATCCAAAATGAAATAAAGAAATATTTTATAAAACACCTATATTTTTTACTTGTCCCACATCTATAAGGATGGTACTTCTGTCTCCTTCTTTAGCATATACTTTTTTTTTCACTTTTTATCAAGAAATATGCATATAGGCCAGGATCGGTGGCTCATGCCTATAATCCCAGCACTTTGGGAGGCTGAGGTAGGTGGATCACTTGAGGCCAAGAGTTCAAGACCAATCTGGCCAACATGGTGAAACCCCTGTCTCTACTAAAAATACAAAAATTAGCTAGGCATGGTGATGGGCACCTGTAATCCCAGCTACCCGGGAGTCTGACGTGGGAGAATTGCTTGAACCCGGGAGGCAGAGGTTGCAGTAAGCAGAGGTTGCGCCACCGCACTCCAACCTGGATGACAGAGCAAGACTCCGTCTCAGAAAAAAAAAAAGAAAAAAAGAAATATGACATGCCTATAGAAAACTGAAAAACATTTACGTTAACAGTACAGTTTAATTAATTATTATAAAGAGAACAACCAAGTGTAACTATCACCCAGATCAGGAAATAGAACATTACTATTCCCCTATAAATCCCTGGAGTGCCCTTCCCCATCAAAACCATCCTCTCAACTTGGTGTGGTGGCGCACACCTGTAATCCCAGCACTTTGAGAGGCCAAGTTAGGAGGATTACTTGAGCCCAAGAATTCAAGGTTACAGTGAGCCATGATGGTGCCACTGTACTCCAGCCTGGGCAACAGAGCAAGACTCCCTGTTTCCAATTAAACAAACCCCTCTTCTCTCTCCCTAAAAGTAATCATTTTCCTAACTTTTGTGGTAATCATCTCTTTGCTTTTCTTTATAGTTTGCTGTGTTTGCATCCCTAAACACTGTAATCTCGTTTTTTTCCTGTTTTTGATCTTCATATGAATTGTATCACACTGCATGTGTTCTTTTGTGTCTTGCTGCTGCTTCTCAATATTATGTTCCTGAGATTCACCTATGTTGCTGTGTGTTGCTGTAGTTCATTCATTTTCATGGCCATATGATATTTCATTATATGAATAGTTATCTATCTCTAATCTATAATACTTTATTGATCTATTCTAATGTTGATGGCTAATTGGGCTGTTTCCAGTTTAGGGCAATTGCAAACATTGTTGTTCTAAACATTCCTGGGCACATGTGCATGAGTTTAATATATGCTTTTATTTATTTATTTATTTTTAATTTTGTAGAGATGGAGACTCGATGTGTTGCCCAGGCTGGTCTCGAACTCCTGGCTCCAAGTTATCCTCCTGCCTCAGCCTCTCAAAGTGCTGAGATTACAAATGTGAGCCACCATGCCTGACCCGAGTTTAGTATATACTTAATAGAAGAATTTCTGGGTTATAGCCCTATGCATCTTCTACATCACTGCCAGATTGTTCTCCACAGTGGTTGTAGGGTTTATACTCTCCACAGCACTGTGTGAGTATCTACTTGGCCACATTCTCACTAGCATTTGGATTTGTTGGACTGTTTAATTTTTGTGTTTTCTTCTTTTAGTGATGATGGATTTAAACAATTCAGATTTAACTAAGATTTACTGCATACCTACTAAGAAGTAGTGCCTATAACTAGAAGCTTCTAAATATATATATTTAATCATCATAAAAATCATAATATAAAGGATTATAAAATCATTCCTATAAAGGAGATAATTTTCTCCCCATTACATAAATGAGGAGATTGAAGTTTGGCCACAGGCCTGAGATTTCCCAGCTGAGGTGCTGGCAGAGCTGAGACTTGAACCCAGGCCTGGCTGACTGTAAAGACCACACTCTCCCCATGCTGCTACAGTCTCCATCCCTGCACCCTGCTTCCCCTCATCCTCACCTGGAAGACAACTGGCTGGGTTGGAGGCATGTTGCCTCTGGCCCACATGAGCCCCTCACTGGGAACCAGGCCCTGGCTCTGTCCTCACAGACACTCTGCTTTAACTAACGAAGTTTACCACCCAAGGAAACACTGCTGGAGGGTCATGCTGCACTAGCCCAGTTGAACCACAATTCTCCTGTTAGAAATTATTTCTCTTAGATACTCCTTTAACTGTTTTTTGTTTGTTTGTTTGTTTTTTGAGATGGAGTCTTGCTCTGTCGCCCAGGCTGGAGGGTAGTGGCGTGATCTTGGCTCACTGCACCCTCCACCTCCCAGGTTCAAGCGATTCTTCTGCCTCAGCCTCCCAAGTAGCTGGAATTACAGCCCGGCGCCACGACGCTGGCTACTTTTTTGTATTTTTAGTAGAGACAGGGTTTCGCCATGTTGGCCAGGCTGGTCTCGAACTCCTGACCTCAGGTGACCTGCTTGCCTCGGCCTCCGAAAGGGCTGGGATTACAAGCATGAGCCACCGTGCCCAGCCACTTTTAACTGTTTATTCTGTCTTGTTGAATGCTGAGAAACCCACTTCCTTCTCTCACAGCCTCAGCCTCATTTAGTTCTGTTAAGTCCTTTTGCAGTGGGATCTTTCCTCTCTTACTCTGAGCTACTAGAGGGTAAAGTCCGTCTCCTGATCCCTTTTCGGAAAAGCACATGTTGAAGGCCCAGGTTGCCCAGGTTGCCCAGGTCAGGAATCAATGTGAGAGAAAGGGCACAGGAACCAGGAGATGTGGCTGCTCTACCCTGCTCCATCCTTGGCTCACCCAACACATTTGACCTTCCCGAGTCTCAGTTTCCTCTTTTATAAATGGAAGTGCTGAACTAGAGAATCTCAGACGCACTTTCTAGTGCTAGCTTCTGTGACTATGTTAATGAATTTCTTCAACAAGCATTTACCCAACACCCTCTGTGTGCACCAATTTATGAGCAAAACTTCTGGCCTATATCACTGACTGGTAAAATTCCACAAAGCTGTTGTGTTTTCCCTTGTTTCCATGTTTGTGAATGTTCATTATTTCTTCATGGTGTAGCTATTTCTAACCTTGGAACTTAGCTGATTTTTTAGCAAGGGCTGTTTTCTCACTAGACTGGAAGCTCACTGAGGCTAGGCATTGTGTCTAACTGGTCTTTGTATATTCGGCACATAGCAGGCACTCAATAAATGTAGAATGAAGGAAGAGAGGGAGGGAGGAAGGAAGGTTTAATCCTTGGACTCTTCCCATATCTATGATATCACTGGGTACAAGAAACAGTTGGTAGTTAAGCCACAGTTCCTGACCACAGAGGGTGCCATTGGTAGCAGGCTCTGACCTTTTACCAAATCAGCAAATCATCAGAGCTATAGAAAATCAGATTATTTTTATCAAAGCTTTTTGCAGGTACCTAATGTAATCATGGCCCTGATAAAGGATGCCAAGT
This sequence comes from Pongo pygmaeus, assembly GCF_028885625.2. Classification (NCBI taxonomy): domain Eukaryota; kingdom Metazoa; phylum Chordata; class Mammalia; order Primates; family Hominidae; genus Pongo; species Pongo pygmaeus. Next base: position 108,498,010 of record NC_072378.2, on the reverse strand, counting down.
GCTCCTGAGTGCAAAAGAGGAGAGAAAAATATTATAATTAAGTTATGGGACTCATTTGACTTCTAATCATAGAAAATCTACTGCTCTGGGAGATCCTCATTTCTGCTGAATTGGCATTGCCATAAGGCAACCGGTTCTTGTTAGTTTTTGTTAGAGTGTTTCAGAGATGTTCTTTAGGAAGACCTCATTTTCTTTACCTGCATCCAGCTGTGGGTTCAAACTTCCTGGTGATCTGTGATTTATTATAATCTGCCCCAATTAGCTTTCCTTCCCATAGTTACCACTTTACTCCTCACTTGAGCATAAAATATAAAATTTTTCTTGTGTTCTTCTGTGCTTAGCCAGGGTACCTGCTTGCACTCACATGGCAACCCCTTGCCCTCCCAAAAGAAGCCTTGGACTATAGAGCTCCTCCTGGACGGCAGGGAGTGGGAAACAGACTGCCCCCATCCCCAACCAAAATCTGATCACTGGCTGGGCTTGGAGGATCAGGTCACTGATTAATTTTTTTCTTTACCATTTCCCTCTAAGGTATCCAAGATAAGAGGACTAATTTCTAGGTAGAGAAGCAAAATCTGTTTTTCAAAGTGCTGGAATGACCCTGTAATATAGCCCAATCGATGGCTTCAGGCTAAGTTCCTATCTCACAAGGCTTGCATCTCTCTAGCCGGCTGGGCCTTGGAGAGGTTCTGCAGGAAGACCTCAGCCACGGAACCACTGACAGCCACCTGCTCCTCCCCTGTTTGAGGTTCTGGGGTCCTGAGACAGCATCTGACCACAGGTGTTCTGGCCTTTACCCTGATGTGGCGTGGGAGTGCAGAGGGGTGAACTGTCCTCAGCTCTATACCAGGCTATGCTAATGTCAGGAGTTGAGGTCCTAAGGTAAGAGAATGGGTCCATCATCTTGCTTTTGTCCGGTCTGGCTCCCCTAGGGTAGGGGGTGGGGGGCTCATTGCAGCAGCTGCTGGCCTATCAGGCTGCAGTTTTATTATGGTAATCCCCCACCTCCCCTTTCTTCCCCTCCCCTCTCCTCCATAGTCCTCAGTTATTTAGCAGTGAACACTTCCAGAGGAACCCTGCGGGGAAGGCATTCTGTCAAGTGCCAGGTCCCATGCATGCCGTGCTAATGTCAAGGCTGTGAAGCTAAGCCCTATGTAGGCCCATTCTTTAAAAACCAGATGGTGGAGTTCTTCGGGGAAGGGATGTGTCTTAGCCTTTTTCCCTTCTGGATTTCCTGGAGCTGTTACAACAGCTCTGCCAGTGGCCTCCAAACATTGCCTGAGATTGAGAAACCATACCTCACACAACCATGTGCTACTATTTTTGAATGGTATTTATATGCCTTATAAATATTTATCATTATGAATTTTTCTCAATCAATGGGTAAAAGCAATCATGGGAGATGCCTTGAAACCGTCTGACATTAAAAAGGGCTATCTTGTGCACAAAAATTGGGCAAAACTATCAGTGGCTCTTTTTTTTTTCCTGACTGCCAATTAGCCTATGCCCATATCCCTGGCTTCCTTTTCTTTGGGGATGAGGCTAAAGAAAGAAATGCCAGCACTTTTGCATCAGCAAGAGAATTCTACCCTAATAGAGAATGGGCTTAATGTCTTTGTGGTTCTGCCTTCCTTGACCTATAACTGTTGTCACAGGAAAGATTCATATGGGAGAAAAATATCCCTTTTAAAAAAGAGATGAGCTATATAATAAAGCTTAATATTTATTCTGAGTTTTATAACCACCACCATCACCCTATTCTAATCTTGCATAGTTTAAAAAAATTGAATAGTTGCTGAAAAGGGATTCACCTCAGGGATGAGACCCAAGGTTGGAGCATCTTTCTCCTGGAGGGATGATGTTTCACAACAATCTTGGGAGGTGAAACTGGGTCTTGCCAATGGAGGCCTCATTGGTATTTGCACCATTGTTTTGCCTGAGTGAACCCTACAGTTAACCAGGTGGATTGGTCCACTTTGCAACCTGAGCCACATGTTATCCTAATACTCCTAATACCCCTGGCTACTGCTGTACTTGCTAGAATCATCTGCAGATGCTGTTTAACATCTCTCCACAGGGGTCCCTGTGGATCATCATTAATCCCCTTGCTGTGGGCTCCCCACTCCTGCTGCTACCAGCTGCCATTGTCCCCTGGATCTTTGCAAAATGGCCAGTGTCAGGGCACCCCTGTGTGCATTCAGCCACATGGCGGGGGGCAGCAAGTTGTGCTGCAAGCCAGCAGCCGGGCTGTGCATTGGACTGTAGCCTTCTTCAGGCTTCCAGTGTACTTCTAGAAGGTGCCTCCGCCAGTGCCTCCCTTGTTGCAAAGTTGTTTTGACCAATGACATGCCTTCACTTTCATTCTGTTCCTTAGGTTCCTTTCCTTTGAACCACCAAACTTTCTCCAACTGCTCATTTCAGAAAACATTGCCGTTGAAGAAGGGCGTGTTTTCAGGTCAGGTTTTCTGGTTTTCCCAAGGGCCAGCCTGAGGCTGTCCCTGACTGCACCTGGAGAACCAGATCCCTTGACTCCCATTCAAGGCCTGAGCACTCTGCCGCCTGCTCCAAGGGCTTTCATCATAGTAACTGTAGCATCTCCTACCGTTTGTTTTTAATCTTACCTCCTATCTGCCATGTGTAAGATATTTGGAGGGACACTATGGGAACAGAAAGACCTTTGGTGAAGTCTCAAGAATTTCCTGATTAAAATGAAAACATACATTGACCCCAGTTACATTGCTCATCTCATAGCTTAATATGCCAAGAAATAACCATGATATTTGTAAAATAGGATGAAGTTACCCACTAGAAGGAGAAAGAAGCCAAAACTGGTCAACCAGCTGGCCTGAGACAGTGCCTACTCGGCATGCCTCTAGTATGGTGAGGCACCTCTCAGCCTGTGGACTCCACCTCTCCTTAGTGCAGACACTCAGATATCCTCAGAAAAGGGTGAAATTCAACATGAAGAATGAGGAGGAAACATCTCTAACTTCCACACATGATATATATACCAAGTCTATTCAGGTCAGAATGAATGCTTCCACATCATCTCTGCTAAGGAACAGGCATCACTCTCATTTGCAGATGGGAGAGCAAGGCTGGAGGGTCAGACTTGGTTAGAGCAGAGCTGAAATCTCACCTACAGCTCCTGGCTCCAAATCTGTCCCCCCCAGAACCATTCTTACCATGAAAATCTCTTTCTCCATTGACTCTGGTACCTGTCATGGGGCAACTTTTTCTGGTGAGTGTAACTCAGTGAGTGTCATTGTCTTGCTTAGCTAAAGAATGACATCAGGATTGGAAGCATGTTTAGAGATCACCCCAAGGTTCACAGCTACCACAGTACTGGAGCACTTCATGTGTTCCTTGTGGGGGGTGGTGGTCAGACACACATAGTGCACTGATGCCATTCTTCCTAGAAAAACATCTGTCATCTGTGGCACGCAGGGCACTTTGCTCATTTTATCTCTCAGCGGCCTTATCACAGTGAGGCAGGTCACAGCCAGAACCCCTATTTTGCAGATGCAGAAAGAAAAGGCAGAGGGAAGGAGAAGCAGAAACACAGTGTCCCTTCCTACGGGTACTTTCACTATCAAACTACACAGCATCTACTTGCTTTGGCCAGCACCTGGTATTGCTTTACAGAGAGTTATGGAAAACAAAAAATATTTCTGTACATAATCACTTACCCAGAAAAGCAAGCTGGCCAGGTGCTGGCAGGTTGTGGTTTCTTTAAGTTGGAGCAGAAGGGCTTTGCCTGAATTTCCTGATCTCCTCCTGCCATCTGGTGGCTGTGAGCTGAGCATACATGCAAATTTCAATCTTTATTTCCTGTACTCCTTACTTCAAACTCCCATGCTCCGTGATCTTCTGAGGTTTGATGAGGGAAGGAGGAAAGGGAGAAAGGTGAAGATAAAGGGAGAGGGGAGAGAGGAAAGGGAAAAGGGAGAGAAGGAGGGAGAGGGAGGAGAAAGAGGAGGAAAAAGAGGAGAGAAAATGTAAAAGGCATGTACCTGTGGCTTTCATTGTATGTTCTTCCTTAGGTCCTCTCACCCTCCATTCAGCTACTGAGAACCGTCAGTGTATGGTGGAGACAAGCCATTCAGTTCCATTGACATTTTGTGGAGTGCCTACTGGGTGTTGGACACTACGCTAAGGGTTGGTCTGCAAAACGGGTACTTAAAAGATCCACTGCTCTAGAGTAGTTTATCAGCATTCATTTTAGACGGTATTTTATTATCCTGAAAAGCAAGGTACTGTTTCAACACACAGCAGTCTTTCACAGGGCACTTTTTCATTTTGATAAAGTCCAATTAATTAGTTTTTCCTTGTATAGGTTATGTTTTAAAAGTCAAGTCTAAGAACTCTGCCTAGTCATAGATCCTGAATATATTCTTCTATTTTTTCCTAAACAATTACACTTTACATTTAAGTATGTGATTGATTTTTAAGTTAAATTTCGTATGAGATATGAGTTCCAGGTAGAGATTTGTTTACTTTTTGTTGATAGCTATGTTTATCCAGTTGTCCCAGCACCACTTGTTGAAAAGCCTATCCTTCTCCTATTGAACTGCTTTTACACCTTTCTAAAAATCAGTTGGACATATCTGTGTAGGTCTATTTTTCAGTTCTCTATTCTGCTCCATTAATCTCTGTGACCATCCCTTCACCAAAACCACACAGTCTTGATTACTATAGTTATAAGTCTTAAAATTGGGTAGAGTGATTACTCTCACTTTATTTTTATTTTTCAATAGTTTTACCTTTTTTAGCTTTTTGTTTGCTTTTCTATATAATTTTTAATTTTCTTTTAAGATGGCATCTTGCTCTGTTACTCAGGCTGGAGTACAGCTTCATGATTGTAGCTCAGCGCAGCCTCAAACACCCAGGCTCAAGTGATCCTCCTCCCTCAGCCTCCTGAGGAGCTGGGACTGCAGGCATGTGCCAATATGGTAGACTAATTTTTTAAAAAAAATTTGTAGAGATGGGGGTCTTATAAGTTGTCCAAGCTAGTCTCAAACTCCTGGCTTCAAATGATCCTCCCACCTTGGCCTCCCAACTATGTAAATTTTATAATAATCTTGTCCAGATATATAAACAATCTTGCTGGGATTTTGATAGGAATTGCATTAATTTTATGTATCAATTTTGGAATTGTCATCTCTGCTATGTTGAGTCTTCTATTCTATTTTTTAAATTATTTTATTTTATTTTTTGAGGCAAGGACTTGTTCTGTTGCCCAGGCTGGAGTGCAGTGGCACAATCACAGCTCACTGCAGCCTTGACCTCCCAGGCTCAAGGAATCCTCCTACCTCAGCCTCCAGAGCAGCTGGGAATACAGGCACATGCCACCATGCCCAGTTAATTTAAAAAATATATATTTTTTTGTAGAAATGGAGGTCTCTATATGTTGTGCAGGCTGGTCTTGAACTCCTGGGCTCAAGGGATCCTCCTGCCTCAGCCCCGCAAAGTACTGAGATTACAGGATTACAGATGCCCAGCCAAGTCTTCTAATCTATAAATATGGTATGTCTTTCCATTCGTTTAGATCTTCTTTCATCATTAGTATTTTATAGTTTTCAGCATATGAATCATGTACATGTTTTGTTAGATTTGGAACAAAGTACTTTTTCTTTTTCTTTTTTTGGCAATTGTAAATGGTATAATATTTTTAAGTTGAGTATCCATGTATTCATTGCCAATATATAGAAACACACTTGACTTTTGTATGTCTATCTTGTATCCTATGACTTTGCTGAACTTATTAGTTTTAGAAACTTTTTGTAGATTTTTTTCAATTTCCTACATAATCATAGCACTTGCAAATAGGGATAGGTTTTTTATTTTTGTTCTTTCTTTCTTTCTTTCTGATCTGTTTGCATTTTCTTGCCTTATTGCACAAGCTAGAACCTCAACTCTACTATACTGAATAAGAGTTAAGAGAATAGACATCCTTGCCTTCATCTGGGTCTTAGATTGGACCAGCCCTGCATCCTGAAATACACCGTTCTTGATCATGGTGTATAATTCTTTTTATATATTGCTAAATTATATTTGCTAATATTTTGCTGAGGATTTTTGTGTCTACACTAATGAGGGATATTGATCTTTGGCTTTATTTTTTCATACTGTCTTTGGTTTGTGTATCATAGTAATTCTAGCTTCATAAAATGAATTGAGAAGTGTTACCTCTGGAAGAGACTGAGATTTTTCTGAAAGACATTGAGTAGAACTTGGTGTTACTTCTTTTTTGAACATTTGATACAATTCTCTAGTGAGATCACCTGGGATTGGAGACTTCTTTTTTTGGAAGGTTTTTAGTTAGTGATTTAATTTCCCTAACAGTTATAGGGCTATTCAAATTATCTATTTCATATTTGGTGAGTTTCAGTGGTTTGTGCTTTTCAAGGAATAAATCCATTTCATTTAAGTTGTGAAATTTATGTGTGTACAGATGTTCAGCCTTTTTTTATTATCCTTTTGTGTGCAGATGTGGGAGTTTTAAAATAAATAATACCTAATATAATTTTTGGCTACAAATCACATCATGATGCAACATTTCCAGAGATGCTCAGATGTTCTCTTTCTAGCAGCAGTCGCAGATGTTATAAGGGCCCTTCTTTCTCACTCTTGTTAAAAAACATCACCCGGCCAGGTGTGGTGGCTCATGCCTGTAATCTCAGCACTTTGGGAGGCTGAGGCGGGCAGATCACTTGAAGTCAGGAGTTCAAGACCAGCCTGACCAACAAGAAGAAACTCCATCTCTACTAAAAATACAAAATTAGCTGGGCGTTGTGGCGCATGCCTGTATCCCAGCTACTCAGGAGGCTGAGGCAGGAGAATCACTTGAACCTGGAAAGCGGAGGTTGCTGTGAGCCAAGATTGTGCCATTGCACTCCAGCCTGAGCAACAAGAGCAAAACTCTGTCTCAAAAATAAATAAATAAATAAATAAATAACATCACCCATACCTTGAAAGTACTAATTTTTAAAATACTTGTAGTAGCATACTAGTGAACCACTTCCTATAGGAAAGGTCAGCAAATTTAGGACAATCAAGGATTTTAAAAATTGTTTTTCAAAGAAAGTGTGTAATTCATCTTTAAGTCCCACAATTCATTTATGCACTGCCATGAGCAATCCAAAACCCTTTATGTGGTACAAAAGATTGTCATGGCCACCCCCTACCCCCACCATTTCATTTACAAAATACTGTAAAGATTCTGCTGTAAAGATCTTGTGCCTTCTGTAAAAGTTAATGGGAAAGAAAAAAGTTTAAGAAAATTTCTTAAAGTCTTGTCTTTATAAACTTATGTCCATAACATCCTGTAGCACATAAACTGTAGTGTGAGGTGACTCACTGTGGGTGAGTGCACAAGTGACGATGCCATCCTCAAGGCCTCAGCATTACGAATGCCACGTCTCCTTGGGGATGAAGGTGTTAGGCCATGGCTGCCTCACAATGGACACAGGGAGGTGCTAAGGACCATCCAGATGGCAAAAATGAGTAAAACAATTTTTATTTCCAATTTTTCAGATCACGAATACAACAAAATAGAATTTCTTGTGCTTTCTTCCTGCTGGGTACCCGTGGTTGTCAAGTGCTCTGTGGTGTGCCCCTCGTGCCTCAGTTTGGCGACCACTGCCCCACACTGGTACTGTCAGTGTGCTAGCCTTGCCTGCCTGCCTGCCCCCACCACCAGAGATTTCTAAGCTTCTTAAGAGCAACAGCTGTGCCTTGTCCTTCTTATCGCTCCCAAGCGCCTAACCCAGAGTGAGCAAAGCTCAGCTGCTCCATGACACTGGCTTCATGAACTGCCTGTGAACAGCCAATAAGCTCTATAATTTGCAGATATCCATTCGGACCCAGCATAGGTGGGACACAGTGAAGAATAAAGCCCAGATCCCATTCCTGAGGCTGTCTGAGGTACTGGGATGAGGGAATTGTTTGCAAGACATGCCATACAGTCCAGGGTAGAGAGAAGCAAGAGCTGCTGGAGAAATACTCACAGAGTGCTGTGGGAGACTGGAGTCAAAGACGCTTACTGCTGGTTCATGCTGACTAAGACTGAGAAAGGCTTCCTGGAGGAGGTGGCATTCTGCTCAGTGGTACAGGCTTTTGTACTATGGCAGCAAGAGGAAAAGGACCAAGAAAAGGTGATAAGGGGAAGTTCTGGAGATGCCATCAAAGAGGGGCACCCATCAGGGGAAAGTACAGACGGAGGAGGAAGGGCAAAGGCTTCACCAGGTTGCTCTCAAGGACAAACAAAAATCCACAGGTGGTGGCCTGGGATGTAGCAGTAGCACCCGCTACAGTATTCCAGACACATTGGGTTTTTAATAATACTTTTTACCCAGCTGGGGAAAAAAGCCATTAGTTGCCAACTCACAGATGTTCTTCCTGTTCCTCCCATACCCCAAACACATCCCTGCCTTTGGGCCCTTGCACCAGCTTCCCTCTGACTAGAATGCTCTGCCCCAAGGGTCACCCAGCTGGGCCCCATGCCCTGCAGGGCTCCACACAAAAGCTATCTCCTCAGAGGCCTTCTCTGACCTTCTGATCCCAGGGCACCCCGGGCACTCTCCAGCACAGCACCTGTGTTCATTTTTGTCTCAGTCCTAAACACATCCTGTTGTTGTCTCATTTATTTTTATGGTGATCTGTTTACTATCTGTCTCCCCCACTCCACCCAACACCTCCACACTAGACTATAAGGGTCAGGGATGCTGTGATCACTGACCATAAAAATGGAGTGAGTGGCTTCACCCTGGTCCTCTTAAAGTACTTTGTTATAAAGGCTAGTTTGATGAAATGGCCTCACTTGAGATGACCTCAAAACCATTTAATGGAAAAAGAGAGAGGGAGAGTGAGAAAGAAATATAAAAGAGTTGGATTGCTCTAGTGAAATTTGATGTGTGAGGTTACCACGCAGTTTTAGTTTAATGCCTGTTTCAATCTACTTTGCCTCATTTCTCTAGCTTCAGTTAAAAAACACAAAACAAACAAACAAAAACTTATTGTGCTTCATGTATCTCTCAAAGCTGCCTTAAATTGTCAGAGAACAGTGATCAAACTAATAAATATATTTAAAATACTCTGGGGATATAACATCAATTATTTGATTTCTCAAACAATTTTATTAGGCCAGACTCAGTGGCTCATGCCTGTCATCCCAGCACTTTGGGAGGCCAAGGCTGGAGGATCACTTGAGCCCAGGAGTTTGAGGCCAGCCTGGGCAACATAGGGAGACCCTGTCTCTACAAAATAAAAATAAATAAAAAATAAATAAAAATAAATAAAAAGTAGCCGGCCCTGCCTCCCTGTAATCCCAGCACTTTGGGAGGCTGAGGCGGGTGGATCACCTGAAGTCAGGAGTTCACGACCAGCCTGACTAACATGGTGAAACCCTGTCTCTACTAAATACAAAAAAATTAGCTGGGTGTGGTAGCGCATGCCTGTAATCCGAGCTAATTGGGAGGCTGAGACAAGAGAATGGCTTGGACCTGGGAGGTAGAGGTTGCAGTGAGCCGAGATGGCGCCATTGCACTCCAGCTTGGGCAACAAGAGCAAAACTCCATCTCAAAAAAAAAAAATTAGCCCAGCATGGTGGTGTGTGCCTGTAGTCCCAGCTGCTTGAGAGGCTGAGGTGGGAGGATCACTTGAGCCCAGGAGGTTGGGCTTGAGCTCAGGAGGTTGGGCTTGAGCTTGCAACAATTCATGATCGTGCCACTGTACTCCAGCCTGGGTGACAGAGTGAGACCCTGTCTCAAAAAAAAAAAAAAAAAAGCCTTCTTTAGGAAGGTTAAATGTTACTCAATATTAAGTCCTTGTTTCCTAATCTTAGTTAACCATTAGGTTCACTGATGACACTTATTTTAAAAGTACAGTTTTTTGGGCCTCTCCAAAGAAGATCCAAGTTCAATAAGTTTGGCATGCGGCTGAATAGTCTGTATTAGCTTCCCAGGTGGTTCTGATGGTTCACTAGGTTTGGGGAACAATGTAGGAAGTCATCCTTAATTATCATCCAGCAAACAGTGTCAATGGTGAACTCTACTTGCTTGAGAGCTCAATAGTGTGAAGAAAATAGTGTTAAAGAAGTGAACATTTTTGCTGAGAATGTGCTGATTATAATGTTCTGATATGTAATATAATGACATATTTGGTCAGATTCTCCCAATGAATGATGATGCCCAGAACATGCCGGCACCTTGGGGTGCCCTCTTCAGGAGCCTCTTGGGTGGCCGAGGACCCCCAGTCCTCCCTACCTGAGAGGAGGGTCGTACAGGTTACCCTCAGTACTTCCAACCGCAGCAACTCAGCCCTTGGAAAAAGCAACACCCTGACTTTGTTAATCTTCCAGAGAGCAGGCGAGCACCAAGCCCCTGGGAGAGGCTGCCACACACACACGAGGAGGGACCAGAGCTCAGGCATCTGAACTTGTGGTCATGGGCCCCTGGAGAATCTATGCAAAACCTCAGCAGATTTTTGTGCAGAACTTGGTTACAGTGGAGATTTCTGAGCATTCATCCTCAGCGTCTTGGTGGAGCCCATGACAACAAAAGGTTAGGGCCTCAGCTTAGAGAATGAGTTCACGTCACCAAGCGCAGATTATCCTCGGCCCTTTGCAGTCTGTCTCACAGGTGAAGGTTTGCACTGGAAGAAGAACCCAAAGCCCACCCTCCATTCGGCTTCATGTAGGCAGAGGGAGCGGAAGGCACACATGCAAACATAAAGGGCCATGAATGTTGCGCAGAGAAGCCGGAAGGTGAAGGCCAAGCTACCCCAGGCCAGAGTCCAAGAATAGGAGTGGAGGAGTGACATCTGGCCATCATCCATGCCTCTGAGCCCCTAGCAGGTTCCTCAGGGATGCCTCTACTCATCTTCCAGATGCAACTGAAATGCCAGCCTGAAGAATGGGAGCCTGTGACCCAGCATCTCTCTCAGAACAGGAAGGGGGTTTGAGGACAATCGTAGATAACAATTGCTGGCTAATGAATGTCTGCGCGGTGCTGGGCACTGTGAGTAATGATCTCTGATGCCCACAGCACCCTGCAAGGTTGGTATTCTTTCCCCCATTTTACGAATGGGGAGATGAAGGTTGAGCAATTTTGGCTAACACGCCAGGTCACACAGCAGGTATTTAACCCGGGTCTGAATCCAAACAAAGCTGGGTGAGTGAGGAAGCCGAGCTCCATACTAACTGGGGTTTGCCCATCATGGAGCTGAGAACATAGCCGGCCTCTCTCGATCCCAGTCCAGACCCTTCTGCCACATGTGGAGCTTGGAAAGAATGAATGAACACAGAAAGCAGGTTCGGCTCTGCAGAGGATGTAAATAGGGGCAGATGCAGGCTGTCAAGTAAACAGCAGGCTGAGGACACCATCCCCAGCCCCTGCCCCCTGGGGCATAAATTCTAGCCTTGAGGCACAGTTGAAGGGGACTGAAACTCAGTGGCACAAACTGGGGACAAACCAGAGCCTTGGAGGAGAATGCCTTCCCCAAACCAAGCGTCAAGGTGGGTCTAGAGAGCACACACAGGCTGCAGATCCAGTTCAGTCTGAATAAGGACGGTGCCCTGGGTCACAGCAAGAAGAGGAACCTGTCTTTAGCTGTCATCAGGTTGCCGTGGGGCCCTCTAACTTAAGCCATGACAAGAGCTCTGAGTGCCAATATTCTGCCCGCTCCTTCTCCATCTCCATGAAGGAGTCCCCTCCCAACCACCACAGCAAATCCTCTCTTCCTTCCTCTTTCTTTCTCTCTTTTTCTTTTTCTTTCTTCATCTTCTTTTCTTTCTCTCTTTCTTTCCTCCCTTCCTTTCTTTTCCTTCCTTCCTTCCTTCCTTTCCTTTCTCTCTTTTCCTCTTTCTCCCTTCCCCTTCTCCTTCCTTCCTCTCTCTCTCTCTCTCTCTTCCTTTCTTTCATTGATAAAGAGTCTCGCTCTGTCACCCAGGCTGGAGTGCAGTGGTGCCATCTCAGCTCACTGCAACTTCCACCTCCCAGGCTCAAGCGATTTTCCTGCCTCAGCCTCCTGAGTAGCTGGGATTACAGGCCTGCACCAGCACGCCTGGCTAATTTTTGTATTTTTTGTAGAGACGGGGTTTTACCGTGTTGCCCAGGCTGGACTCTTGAGCTCAGGTGATCCGCCCGCCTTGGCCTCCCAAGTGCTGGGATTACAGGCATGAGCCACTGCACCTGGCCCCTTCTCTTCCTTATTCCCTACGTGTAACTATGGGCTACAAAGTGGTGATCGTAAGGTGGGAGTTTAGCTCATCCATACATCAGCTGTCTATTTTGCCCCAAACTTAAAGTTGCTTTGTCATGGCTTGAGCATTATTTTTGTGCTGTTAAATCTAATTATGTCAGTACCACAAAAGCATAAGCAATTATTTTTAATTCTACAAACTATGTTGCTCTAATCAATAGAAATCAACTGATACTTCTTTAGCAATTGAATTTAATATTCTGCCTTTTCAAAGTTTGGTTAAAATATGATAGGTTATTAGTGCAAAACAAGGGACACATTTCGATGATAGCAGCAGTTTTTACACTGTGCACCCTGAATTTTGAGTTCTAAAGGGGAATTGTTACGTCTTGAAGGACCAAATTATGTCTAATTTCTCTCTGAACATTCAGAAGAATAACATTCATTATAGCTCCCTCTTCTGAATTGCCAGAGCACTTTGTAATTTCTCGTTGTATGGATGACACTCGGCCCCGCACTGGTGCTCTCTCAACTCTTTTCATCTCCTGGAGACTAGGGATGGGTTTTGTCATTCTGCATCTCTCCTCCCCAGCACAGTGTTTGTCCCTCGGTCCTTTCTAAGCCTTTTACTACATTTCCTGGCTGACTTGAGTGTCCTGGTCTTCCCAAGATACCTGGGTAAGGCTCTTCCTTGACACTTACCACATTATGTCTGTGTGTTGTCCCTAAAAGATTACAAGCCTGTCATGGTGAGGGAGTTTGTCTCATTATTCTCAGTGTGCCCGGCTCCTGGCACAGAGTAGATAGCAAGTAAATGATGAATGAATGAATGAATGAATGGTGAATATCTGTACACTTTTTTTTTTTTTTTGGCCAGAGTCTCACTCTATCACCCAGACTGGAGTGCAGTGACATGATCTCGGCTCACTGCAGCCTCCACCTCCTGGGTTCAAGCAATTCTTGTGCCTCAGTCTCCTGAGTAGCTGAGATTACAGATGTGCACCACCATGCCCAACTAATTTTTGTATTTTGAGTAGAGACACGGTTTTGCCATGTTGGCAAGGCTGGTCTTGAACTCCTGGCCTCAAGTGATCCGCCCGCCTCGGCCTCCCAAAGTGCTGGGATTACAGGCGTGAGTCATCGCGCCCAGCCCTGTACACTATTTTTAACAGCTTGATTGAGGTATAATTCACGTACCATAAAATCCAACCATGTAAGTAAGGCACACAGTTCAGCGATTTTTAGTCTAGTCACAGAGTTGTGTGATCACCACTACAATCTAATTTCAGATGTTTTCATTACCCCTAAAAGAAATCTTGTACCCACTGGCAATTATTCCTCATTCCTGCCCTCACCCCCAGGCCCTACTCTTTATCGCTATAGATTTGCCTACTTGACATATCATACACATGGTTCCATACATATGTGTGCCCTTCATGATTGGCTTCTTTCACTGAGAATAATGTTTTCAAGGTCCATCCTTGTAGCAGCACGTATCAGGACTTCATTTTCATTGCTGGATACTACTACTTTGTATGTAATGCCACATCATGTTTATCCATTCATCAGGTAGTGGACATTTGGGTTTTCACTTTGGGGCTAATATAATAATCTTTTGCAAACATTCATGTACAAGTTCTTGTAAGGATATATATTTTTATTTCTCTTAGGTATCTAGGAGTAGAATTGCTAGATGCTTAATATTTTGAGGAGCTGCCAAACTGTTTTCCAAAGCTACACCATTTTACATTTTCATCAGCAGCGTATGAGTTCCAATTTCTTTACGTCCTTGCCAGCCTTTTTATTCTCCATCTCTTTGATTCTAACCATCCTAGTAGTGTGAAGTGGTGTCTCACAGTGATTTTGATTTGCATTTCCCTAATGAGTCATGATACTGAGCATCTTTTCGTGTGTTTATAGGTCATCTGTATACACCCTTTGATCAAATTATAAATAATCAGAGCTTCACAGAAATAAAGGTCTTAGATGAGGCCCAAAGAGTAACATTAAGTGACTTACCCAAAGTTATGTGCTTATGGTTAGTAGCAGTACAGGATCTCAGATACACTCCTGACTCCAAATGGTGCTCTGTTCTTCCCACCTGCCCCTTCTCTCAGGATGCCTCTGGATCCCCACCTGCTGGAGGAATGAAAGGCTGGATTCCTCATGGGTCAGGGTAAGCATGTGCCTTGGCACTGCTTGATTTTATACCCTGCTTATTCTTCTTTGGTTAGATTGATTTCAACTCTGAAAATGGTTTTCTATGGTTGCAGACTTCATATGTGAACAAATGGTTTCTATAACTTGCATCTGCTTAGAGTTTTAAACAACTGACGGCTCAAGTCCAAGCCCTAAAGAATTGGAAGCAGCTTTCTTGGCCACTTGAGTATCAAAGTCGGGTTTAAAGTCGTTGGATACATTTAAACCTGTCTACCTAATATTTTCACTGTGACCCAAAAAACAAAACCCAAGTAAGACAGTATTTAAAGTTAAGGGATGCAGGGGGATTCTTGGGGCAGTTATAGCATATGTGTGAATGTTGAGGTTTGGGGCAATAGAGAGATGTGTTGCTATTGCTAAGCCCTCCAGAGACAAGCCACATGGGTTTGGAGATGAAGCCAAGGAGAGCAGCCATTCTTAGTGTCAATTCCCAAGGAAGGGTCAGGTCCTCAGACAAGAAACAGACCCTGAAGGCGGTGGCCTGCAGGCCAGCTGGTGTATAGTCAAGACAAGCTGGATTATGCTGCCATAACAAATAACGCCAAAGGTCTCCATGGTTTATTAGAATGTAATTTATTTTTATTTTTTCCCTTATTTCTCCAAGAGAAAACAGAATGTAATTTTATTTCTTGCTCACACAGCATTTGCCATGGGTGGTTTGGCATTTCCATGTGGTGGCGCAGCCTTCCAGGCTATTTTATCTTGGGTGTCTCTGTCTCAACATGGTATTTCCAGGTTTTCCATGCAAAAGAAAAGAGATCTAAAAGCTCTCAAGCCAGCTAGTAAGTGCTTCACCTTGGAAATGACACATGTCACATCACTTCCACTCACTGCCAACTAACTGCTCAGAAATAGTCACATGGCCTTGCCTAACTGCCAAGGGGCCAGAAAGTGTGACCCGCCTGTGTGCTTGGAAAGAGAGAACTGGTTATGGGCAAGTTCTAGCAATGACTGTCATGGAGAAGAGCCTTCTTTTTGGACTCTGCCCTTTCCAGGAAGCACTCAGAGGTATATGCATGTCTATGAGTATCGTCTTGTGGAGAGGATAGAAGAGGTATCTGGAATCTGGAAGGGGAGCTAGAACAAAACGGAGATCATGCTGAAGATGATCACATTAAACTTTATTAGCCATATCATCTAGATTCCAAGTATTTTCTGAATTTATTATCTGTATCCCCAAAATATATATATATTTTTGAGAGTTTCACTCTGTTGCCCAGGCTGGAGTGCAAAGGCACAGTCTCGGCTCACTACAACCTCTGCCTCCTGGGTTTAAGTGATTCTCCTGCCTCAGCCTCCTAAGAAGATGGGATTACAAGCACAAACCACCATGCCTGGCTAATTTTCATATTTTTTGTGGAGATGGGGTTTCACCATGTTGGCCAGGCTGGTCTTGAACCCCTGGCCTCAAGCAATCCACCCACCTCAGCCTCCCAAAGTGCTGGGATTATAGGTGTGAGATACTGTGCCCGGCCTGTATCCCCTAAATATTAATGAAGTCTTTCTCTTAGCTGAGAGTTGGAAAACCGAACAGGTGTGGCTCATGCTAGCCTGGTAGACTACGGAGAAGGTGATCTTAGGGGCAAGGGGGAGCCACATGTTCCAGATGAGGTTAGCCAGTTTTAGAGATTCAAGCTTTAATTTTGATTTAAATTGCTGACTTTTCCTTAAGGAGCAATATAACCAACATATAGATTCTCCTATTAAAATAATCACTCTTTTTCTTTTTCTTTTTTCTTTCTTTTCACTCCTGGCTTGAAGTGATCCCCCCACCTTGGCCTCCCAAAGTGTTGGGATTATAGGCGTGAGCCACTGTGCCTGGCCAAAATAATGACTTTTTTTTTTTTTTTAAAGCTTTAAACTTCATTATGTCCCACATAGCATCTAGCAGAGTGCCTTGTCATAAGAAGCACTTGACAGTGTTTATTCAATAAATTAAAGAATGAATCAGAGAAATGAGAACTATCTACTGCATTCCCAAAAGCCAGCTTGTCCTAGGACTCTCTGGAGTCTCATCCCCAGCCCCCAGGTGGATAATGAGAACTGGGAGACTCCAGAACTGATCCAGTCACTGTAGAAGAAACTGTAGAAACACTCAGGACAGGCTGAAAGTCCTGGGATCACCTTTGCTCGAACTGCTCCTGTCTTCAGATTGTTGGATTTGCCATTCATTCCAATAACTAACCATTCTCCAAGTCCTGTCCTGCACTGATACTTATCTTGGACCCTTTCTCCATCATGTAACATGATTCGAATGTCTATCCCTTCCTTTCTGTTCCCAACATCACTGGCTCTTGTCGACTGCCAAGGGGCCAGTGGCAGAGTATTAGAGTACTGCAGCTGTGTGAGTGCCTGAGACAGTATCATTGCAAAAAGTGTACCACTGCAAGAAGATATTTCAGTGTGGAGGATTGGGTTGGGTAACTATTTGAGACACACTGAGTTTAAGCAACATTCAAGAGGAGAGATCCAGTAGGCAATTGGAAGTACAGAACAGGAGACTGGTGGAGTCAGGGATGGGAAGACACACTTGAGAATAACTGGCATCAGCTGGTATTTGTTGCTATGGACATCAAGAAAAGAGTGTGTGAAAAAGATGTTATGTGTGAAAGTACTTTGTATAATATTGGGTGTTGTTTTTTATAATTACCATTTTTATGTGGATCCAAGAAAGAACTTAGATGGTGAGAAAAGGAAAAGGAACCAGAAGCTTTCAGAGAAGGAAGAGCTGAGACACAGGAGGAGAAGCTAGAGAAGAGAGTTGCAAGGTTGGGGCTGGGCTGGCAAAGTGCTTAGGGCTCAGAGCAGCAGGCAGCAACGAAGATGATGCGAGGCAGTGGCTAGGGGGTCTCAGTCTCAATGGGTAAACTGGCTACCATCTTCTCCTGTATTCAAATTCCCATCCAGATTGGCCCCACCCTTCCCATGCTTAGCACCCTCTCTCCACTCCAGTTGCCAATACCAGCTCTTACCAGTGGGCTCCAGTGGGCACATGGGAATCCTTCATCCCATTAGCAATAAACTCAGCCCTGTCCAAGTGTGGTCCAGGGACCCTTGAGGGACCTGTGCCTCTTAGTGAGTCGATGAGGTCAAAGTCATTTTCCATAAAACCACTAAGACATTATTTACCTTTCTCACTCATTCTCCCACATGCATACAGTTGATTTTTTCAGGAGCTACATAATGTGTGATATTCCAACAGATTGAATGCAGAGGCAGGTATGAGAATCTGG
Organism: Pongo pygmaeus; assembly: GCF_028885625.2. Taxonomy (NCBI): domain Eukaryota; kingdom Metazoa; phylum Chordata; class Mammalia; order Primates; family Hominidae; genus Pongo; species Pongo pygmaeus. The sequence goes on along the minus strand of NC_072378.2, from coordinate 108,480,356 downwards.
CTGTATTTTGCTAAACCAGACATTGGCAAAAATTTAAAACAATGCCACTTTTCTCACTAACTTGTTTTTTGTTTTGGAAATGCTGTTACTTTTCATAATGCTATTTAGGTAATATTTCATGTGCTTATTGTTATTTTTAAATGAATTAAATATCTAACAATTTCTGTTTGATTTCTAATACTGGTGATTATATATCCCACCCACATAAAAGCTCTTTGGGGTCTGCAAGCATTTTGAAAGTGGAAAGTGGGGCCAGACGTGGTGCCTCATGCTTATAATTCTAGCACTTTGGGAGGCCAAGGTGGGAGGATCACTTGAGCCCAGGAGTTCGAGACCAGCCCTGGCAACATAGCCAGAGCCCATCTGTGTTTTTAAAAAAATTTTTAAAATTAGCTGAGTATGGTGGTGCACACCTGTAGTCCCAGCTACTTGGGAGGCTGAGGTGGAAGGATCACTTGAGCCTGGGAGGTCAAGGCTGCAGTGAGCCATGATTGTGCCTGGGTGACAGAGTAGGACACTGTCTCAATTATTGTGAAGATTAAATATTTCAAAGTTTGCCAACCACTGATTCCAGTTCTTTGTCATCACATATGGGGCTGTGCAAAACAATACCCTTGTACATACCCCTACACCCACATCTTTCCTGTTCTAGCCTCAAGACCCACGATGACTTTAAAATGGGATCTACTATTATTACTACTACCAGAAGGGCTGCAGAGCACAGGGTTGGGATCCAGAAGACATGTGCTTACTCGATATGCTTGTGAAACCACTTACCCTTCGAGTGCCCCGGTTTCCTCATGGGTAGTAGGATAATCGCATCTCCCTTGCAGAATTTGCTATGGACGACGGATATGGTACGAGCAAACGATCCTTCCGCCTCGGCCTCCTAAAGTGCTTTGTAAACTAGGAAGTGCTGCGTGGTTACCTATTTTGGCGTTGTTAGTGTGGGTGGAGAAGAAAGGCAGAGGAGCCTAGGTCTCCAGGGACGAGAGGGGTGGGCTCTGGGAGGTGCCTTTGTGTGTGCCAGTGTGCTGATTGACCTGGGCTCCAGGAATCATAGCAACAGCCTCTGGTCTCTGCATCAGGCGCCCAGAGTCAGGACCCAGCTGCAGGCAGGGCTCTCTGTGCATACGCGCTGTGTAGTCACAGGCAAGAGCTCCACGGCCTGCCTGACTGGCGGTGATCAACCCTGCTGCACCTTAGAATCTTACAAGGAACATTAACAAGTGCTGATGCTGGGGCCCCACATCTGACCCACCATACCTGACCCTGGAGGTGGACCTAGGCCTAGGAATGTGTAGCCTTGAGAACCACTGGACTTTTTTTTTTTCCTGTCAGTTCAGCCTACTGACCACAAGATGGTGCCCTCTTTCTAAGAAATCTTTGATGTTCACCAAACAAGCAACAATTCATTTTCTGTATTAATCCTGAAAACATGGATTTGAATTTAACAACCTTCTCCAGCATCTCATTAAGCCAGACCTGTGTGCTCTTGGTGTCTAGCCATTTAATGCGTATCTTTTCCCTACTGTTAGAAACCAGTGGGTTGGAATGTGTCTTCTGTTTTGCATTCCTCAAAAGGCTATAACACAAAGCAGAAAGTAGGATTTATAATCATAATCATTAGTATTAATAACAACTGTGTTCGTTTAATCCTTTGCCATTTGCAAAGCGCTTTTCACCAACAATCCTCATAGTAACTCTATGAAATGGGCATTATGATTCCCATTTATAAGATGACACAACTGAGGCTCAGAGCACTAACTTGGTCGAGGTCACAAAACAGTAATTAGCAGAACTGAATTTTCCAATGCCAGATCTCAGGCCCTTCCCACTGCATCATTAGAGACCAGCAGTCAACCACCGTGAACCCAGAAAGTACAGCCCTGAGACAGGAAAATTCTCGGGACAACATCCGGAAAGCCCCCTAGGCAAGCAGGTAAGACAGACTGATGGCTCCACGCAGCACAGACGAAAGGCCAGTGGACAGGCATGTTTGACTGGACCGAGTGACCAGCTAGGGCAACAGATGTGAGGGTCCTAGTGAGCTGCTGGACTGAGTCGGTAGACACTCGACAAGAGGGCAGATTTTAACATTTGTAATTTTCTGTTCCAGAAAAATGAACTGCTATATGTCAATAGGGAACATTCATCTTAATTCTGACGGTAAAAGAAGTTATAAATTCATTTCCAAAGAAAATCCTTTCCTACCAGCAAGTGACTTCTTTTGAGATTAGTAAATCTAATAACGGTAACTTACAGACTTGCTGCAAGACAGATTCCCAAAACTGATCAGGAACCCAAATGTCAGGGACCCAGGCGCCCAATCCTTCTGCCTGTTTTTAATCTCAGATAAAGCAGCCGTCAAGTGTAGGTTCAAGTTACATGGACCAGCAATACTGCTTTCAGGACAGAGGCAATGAAATGGAAAATTTAATACGTTAGCACTTTGCTAATTTTATTGACTTCAGTGTATATCTTAGCAATTCCTTAATCTGTTTTAGCTGTTTTCTGTGTCTCAGCTTCCCTGTCTATAAAATGATTATAATGGCACCTATCTCATAAGACTGTTATATGGATCAAAAGAGTTTATTTATAAAGCGCATAGAACCATGCCCAGGACACAGAAAACATCATGTGTTTCTTAAATAAATAAATGGATATAAGCACATCCACTTATTTTACAAGTGAAATTTTAATTTTTTTCAATATTCCAACTAAAATTATGTCATTTGCACACTTGTAAGTACAGGAAATATACTTTAAGAAGATAAAAGTATTGCCTTATTATTAAAATTTGAAGTCCCACTGAAAATGCCTAAATTTGATTAAAATAATACTACAGTCTTTTTGGCCTCAGAAATACGTTAAAAATTACTTAAGTCCATCCTGTTTTTCATCTCAGGATTAGTGATATCAGCAAATAAGCTCATACGCTGCCTAAAGAAATATGAGAAGTGATAAGATTTTTCTTTTTCTTCTCTAAAGAAAGTTTTCCTTTTTCTCTGCTTGACCTCTATTAAGTCTGGGAACTAGGCATCAGTTTGGAGAGCACCCTTGGCACGTGATGTTTTCTCCTGACTCTAAAGACATCCCCCCGTCTGTGTTTTGAATTGAGTGGGAGCTTTCCACAGCAGTACTCAGCTCAAACCTCTGTCTCAAAGTATACATTTAAAGCATTTCAAAAAAAAAGAGCATTTGCTGAGAGACTTCTATGGAGAAAGACTGGAATGCTGAGAATGTAATAGGGGCAGGGCTCAGAAGAAAGACATACAAAGTGAAATGGGGTTGTTTTTCATGTTGGCATCACTTTTCTTTCAGTAGAGCTACCATACTGTTTCCTAGTGATGGCTCTTCTTGAAGACTTGGGCTTTTTTCTTGCATGCTATTTCATGAAACAAACTTTGTAGATTTCCAGCCACCATGGAACTCCCTCCCCTCCAGAGATCGGCCAAAGCTTTCTAGCCCCACTTTCTGCATAAACCCTTCTCCCAGCTCAAAGAGCCTCTTCCACTGCAGCCAATCCCACCAGGCCCCTGGAACTGGGGAAGGAGATTGCAGATTGGGGGCACAGAAGTGGGCACATGCTCCAGTTACTTAGGTGGAGCCTGAGCTACAGTTTTTTTTCTCAGGGTTTAAGTTCTTTCGTACCAAAATGACATTATAGGGAAGCTACACTGAGAATTACATAGGCTCCTATGCGTTCGACCAGCACCCCAACTAACATTACATGATTGTTTCAATGGAAAAAATGAAACTTTATTCCCAATATCTGACCTCAAATGAACTTTTATAACATAACTTGACAGGGGGACTCTTCTACATACACTCATACTCAGGGACAGTTCTGTCTATCGGTCATACTGTCCATCTATCTGTCTATCCATTCACATGATTTTTTTAAAAATTAAGATACAGAATAATTACCAAAGGAATGTGAAAAGTAAAAAGCTAAGATCTAAAGAATAAAGTTAAACATTTTATATTTACTGAGTTCAAATCAATGGTTCTGTTGTAAATTTATCTTCAACTTCATTCACTGAGTTAAATGAATCAATTTTTAAAACAATCTCTTTTTTTTAAATAGTAAGAGTAAGAGACAGTGTGGTATAAAATATAGTATATGAGTTTTGTAGTTGTAAACTATGAATCTCAAGTCAAGCTACTTAACTTTCCCAAGCCTCAGTTTTCTTATTTTTAAAGAGGGATTATAATATTCACTTTCTAAGACTATTTTTTTTAACTGAGCTAATGTAAATATGTAGCATTTAATCCAGCACAAAGTGGTTATTTCCCATCCTTTCTCCCTATTATGTAACCTCTTTGAAATTACTGTGTTTCACTTCAATAAAAATATCTTTAAACCACATTTCATTTACAGAAGGCTTGATTTAAACTCTTCTCTCGGCTTGGGTACTCATCCATCTATCTGCTTGCCTTAATTAGGTTAATGTCTAAAAGAGACGATGTGATGCATTACTGACTAAGAAATTAAACAGGGCCATGCCGTGCCACACTACCCCTGCCAGAAGATGGCTGGAGTGGCCAAGATATAAAAAATAAAAATAATAATAAATAAAAAATAAATAGGTTCAAAGAGCTTACTTATGTTGACCATTGTATTCATTGAACTGACTCACCTATGCCTTACCTTCCCCCAAATGCTTAATTTTCACAAGATTTTGTGGATTTTATATTTTTTGTTTTTTTTCACACTCATCCACAGCCGAAGATCCACTTTGTGACAATAGTTAGTAAAGCCAGGTTTTACTCAAAGAAGCAAAAAATGAGCTCAGTGAAGGACAAATCAGATTTCCTGTGAAGCAGGCTTGTCAGGCGTTCTTTCCTATTTCCTATTAGGTCCATCTCACGGCAGAGTCGGCGGCAAGGGCGGGGGCAGCATGCTGCAAGGAGAGCAAGTGTCTACAACAGTGGGAAGGAGCCTGCTGTCCACTGGGGTACGGCTGGCCTCATGTGAGCGGGAGTCTCCTCTGCTGATGGAGTGCCTACGACTCTGACACCTACCCCCCACCCCCCGCCCACACTCTCTCACTGGTCCCCTTTCCTGGCTGCGGAGTTCGTAGCTCTGCCTGCAGATCTGCCTGTTGGCTGGAATTTGATACTTGCTCCTTATTTGATCCCATCATAATTCTCTATTTTTTTTTAGAAAACTTTGTGACCACTTGAGATCAAGTCCCGCCTACTAAGCTTGATCTCAGGGTTACAAACATATTCTTCCATACACCTTTGGGGGAGGAGACAAGATGGCCGAATAGGAACAGCTCCAGTCTACAGCTCCCAGCGCAAGCGACGCAGAAGACGGGTGATTTCTGCATTTCCATCTGAGGTACCGTGTTCATCTCACTACGGAGTGCCGGACAGTGGGCGCAGGTCAGTGGGTGAGTGCACCGTGTGCCAGCCGAAGCAGGGGCGAGGCATTGCCTCACTCGGGAAGCGCAAGGGGTCAGGGAGTTCCCCTTCCAGGGGTGACAGACGGCACCTGGAAAATCGGGCCACTCCCACCCGAATACTGTGCTTTTCCGACAGGCTTAGGAAACGGTGCCCCAGGAGAGTATAGCCCGCACCTGGCTCAGAGGGTCCTACGCCCACGGAGTCTCGCTGATTGCTAGCACAGCAGTCTGAGATCAAACAGCAAGTCGGCAGCGAGGCTGGGGGAGGGGCGCCCGCCATTGCCCAGGCTCGCTTAGGTAAACAAAGCAGCCTGGAAGCTTGAACTGGGTGGAGCCCACCACAGCTCAAGGAGGCCTGCCTGCCTCTGTAGGCTCCACCTCTGGGGGCAGGGCACAGACAAACAAAAAGACAGCAGTAACCTCTGCAGACTTAAATGTCCCTGTCTGACAGCTTTGAGGAGAGCAGTGGTTCTCCCACCACGCAACTGGAGATCTGAGAACGGGCTGACTGCCTCCTCAAGTGGGTCCCTGACCCCTGACCCCCGAGCACCCTAACTGGGAGGCACCCCCCAGCAGGGGCAGACTGACACCTCACACGGCCCGCCAGGTACTCCAACAGACCTGCAGCTGAGGGTTCTGTCTGTTAGAAGGAAAACTAACAGAAAGGACATCCACACCAAAAACCCATCTGTACATCACCATCATCAAAGACCAAAAGTAGATAAAACCACAAAGATGGGGAAAAAACAGAGCAGAAAAACTGGAAACTCTAAAAACCAGAGTACCTCTCCTCCTCCAAAGGAACGAAGTTCCTCACCAGCAACGGAACAAAGCTGGACGGAGAATGACTTTGACGAGCTGAGAGAAGAAGGCTTCAGACGATCAAATTACTCCGAGCTACGGGAGGATATTCAAACCAAAGGCAAAGAAGTTGAAAACTTTGAAAAAAATTTAGAAGAATGTATAACTAGAATAAGCAATACAGAGAAGTGCTTAAAGGAGCTGATGGAGCTGAAAACCAAGGCTCGAGAACTATGTGAAGAATGCAGAAGCCTCAGGAGCCGATGCGATCGAATGGAAGAAAGGGTATCAGCCCTGGAAGATGAAATGAATGAAATGAAGCGAGAAGGGAAGTTTAGAGAAAAAAGAATAAAAAGAAACGAGCAAAGCCTCCAAGAAATGTGGGACTATGTGAAAAGACCAAATCTACGTCTGATTGGTGTACCTGAAAGTGACGGGGAGAATGGAAACAAGTTGGAAAACACTCTGCAGGGTATTATCCAGGAGAACTTCCCCAATGTAGCAAGGCAGGCCAACATTCAGATTCAGGAAATACAGAGAACGCCACAAAGATACTCCTCGAGAAGAGCAACTCCAAGACACATAATTGTCAGATTCACCAAAGTTGAAATGAAGGAAAAAATGTTAAGGGCAGCCAGAGAGAAAGGTCGGGTTACCATCAAAGGGAAGCCCATCAGACTAACAGCAGATCTCTCGGCAGAAACCCTACAAGCCAGAAGAGAGTGGGGGCCAATATTCAACATTCTTAAAGAAAAGAATTTTCAACCCAGAATTTCATATCCAGCCAAACTAAGCTTCATAAGTGAAGGAGAAATAAAATACTTTACAGACAAGCAAATTCTGAGAGATTTTGTCACCACCAGGCCTGCCCTAAAAGAGCTCCTGAAGGAAGCGCTAAACATGGAAAGGCACAACCGGTACCAGCCACTGCAAAATCATACCGAAATGTAAAGACCATCAAGACTAGGAAGAGACTGCATCAACTAACGAGCAAAATAACCAGCTAACATCATAATGACAGGATCAGATTCACACATAACAATATTAACTTTAAATGTAAATGGACTAAATGCTCCAATTAAAAGACACAGACTGGCAAATTGGATAAAGACTCAAGACCCATCAGTGTGCTGTATTCAGGAAACCCATCTCACGTGCAGAGACACACATAGGCTCAAAATAAAAGGATGGAGGAAGATCTACCAAGCAAATGGAAAACAAAAAAAGGCAGGGGTTGCAATCCTAGTCTCTGATAAAACAGACTTTAAACCAACAAAGATCAAAAGAGACAAAGAAGGCCATTACATAATGGTAAAGGGATTAATTCAACAAGAAGAGCTAACTATCCTAAATATATATGCACCCAATACAGGAGCACCCAGATTCATAAAGCAAGTCCTGAGTGACCTACAAAGAGACTTAGACTCCCACGCATTAATAATAGGAGACTTTAACACCCCACTGTCAACATTAGACAGATCAACGAGACAGAAAGTCAACAAGGATACCCAGGAATTGAACTCAGCTCTGCACCAAGCGGACCTAATAGACATCTACAGAACTCTCCACCCCAAATCAACAGAATATACATTTTTTTCAGCACCACACCACACCTATTCCAAAATTGACCATATACTTGGAAGTAAAGCTCTCCTCAATAAATGTAAAAGAACAGAAATTGTAACAAACTGTCTCTCAGATCACAGTGCAATCAAGCTAGAGCTCAGGATTAAGAATCTCACTCAAAACCGCTCAACTACATGGAAACTGAACAACCTGCTCCTGAATGACTCCTGGGTACATAACGAAATGAAGGCAGAAATAAAGATGTTCTTTGAAACCAACGAGAACCAAGACACAACATACCAGAATCTCTGGGATGCATTCAAAGCATTGTGTAGAGGGAAATTTATAGCACTAAATGCCCACAAGAGAAAGCAGGAAAGATCCAAAATTGACACCCTAACATCACAATTAAAAGAACTAGAAAAGCAAGAGCAAACACATTCAAAAGCTAGCAGAAGGCAAGAAATAAGTAAAATCAGAGCAGAACTGAAGGAAATAGAGACACAAAAAACCCTTCAAAAAATAAATGAATCTAGGAGCTGGTTTTTTGAAAGGATCAACAAAATTGATAGACCGCTAGCAAGATTAATAAAGAAAAAAAGAGAGAAGAATCAAATAGATGCAATAAAAAATGATAAAGGGGATATCACCACCGATCCCACAGAAATATAAACTACCATCAGAGAATATTACAAACACCTCTATGCAAATAAACTAGAAAATCTAGAAGAAATGGATAAATTCCTCAACACATACACCCTCCCAAGACTAAATCAGGAAGAAGTTGAATCTCTGAATAGACCAATAACAGGAGCTGAAATTGTGGCAATAATCAATAGCTTACCAACCAAAAAAAGTCCAGGACCAGATGGGTTCACAGCCGAATTCTACCAGAGGTACAAGGAGGAGCTGGTACCATTCCTTCTGAAACTATTCCAATCAATAGAAAAAGAGGGAATCCTCCCTAACTCATTTTATGAGGCCAGCATCATCCTGATACCAAAGCCTGGCAGAGACACAACCAAAAAAGAGAATTTTAGACCAATATCCTTGATGAACATTGATGCAAAAATCCTCAATAAAATACTGGCAAACAGAATCCAGCAGCACATCAAAAAGCTTATCCACCATGATCAAGTGGGCTTCATCCCTGGGATGCAAGGCTGGTTCAATATACGCAAATCAATAAATGTAATCCAGCATATAAACAGAACCAAAGACAAAAACCACATGATTATCTCAATAGATGCAGAAAAGGCCTTTGACAAAATTCAACAACCCTTCATGCTAAAAACTCTCAATAAATTAGGAATTGATGGGACGTATCTCAAAATAATAAGAGCTATTTATGACAAACCCACAGCCAATATCATAGTGAATGGGCAAAAACTGGAAGCATTCCCTTTGAAAACTGGCACAAGACAGGGATGCCCTCTCTCACCACTTCTATTCAACATAGTGTTGGAAGTTCTGGCCAGGGCAATTAGGCAGGAGAAGGAAATCAAGGGTATTCAATTAGGAAAAGAGGAAGTCAAATTGTCCCTGTTTGCAGATGACATGATAGTATATCTAGAAAACCCCATTGTCTCAGCCCAAAATCTCCTTAAGCTGATAAGCAACTTCAGCAAAGTCTCAGGATACAAAATCAATGTGCAAAAATCACAAGCATTCTTATACATCAATAACAGACAAACAGAGAGCCAAATCATGAGTGAACTCCCATTCACAATTGCTTCAAAGAGAATAAAATACCTAGGAATCCAACTTACAAGGGATGTGAAAGACCTCTTCAAGGAGAACTACAAACCACTGTTCAAGGAAATAAAAGAGGATACAAACAAATGGAAGAACATTCCATGCTCATGGGTAGGAAGAATCAATGTCATGAAAATGGCCATCTTTCCCAAGGTAATTTACAGATTCAATGCCATCCCCATCAAGCTACCAATGACTTTCTTCACAGAATTGGAAAAAACCACTTTAAAGTTCATATGGAACCAAAAAAGAGCCCGCATTGCCAAGTCAATCCTAAGCCAAAAGAACAAAGCTGGAGGCATCACACTACCTGACTTCAAACTATACTACAAGGCTACAGTAACCAAAACAGCATGGTACTGGTACCAAAACAGAGATATAGATCAATGGAACAGAACAGAGCCCTCAGAAATAATGCCACATATCTACAAGTATCTGATCTTTGACAAACCTGACAAAAACAAGAAATGGGGAAAGGATTCCCTATTTAATAAATGGTGCTGGGAAAACTGGCTAGCCATATGTAGAAAGCTGAAACTGGATCCCTTCCTTACACCTTATACAAAAATCAATTCAAGATGGATTAAAGACTTACATGTTAGACCTAAAACCATAAAAACCCTAGAAGAAAACCTAGGCATTACCATTCAGGACATAGGCATGGGCAAGGACTTCATGTCTAAAACACCAAAAGCAATGGCAACAAAAGCCAAAATTGACAAATGGGATCTAATTAAACTAAAGAGCTTCTGCACAGCAAAGGAAACTACCATCAGAGTGAACAGGCAACCTACAAAATGGGAGAAAATTTTCGCAACCTACTCATCTGACAAAGGGCTAATATCCAGAATCTACAATGAACTCCAACAAATTTACAAGAAAAAAACAAACAACCCCATCAAAAAGTGGGCGAAGGGCATGAACAGACACTTCTCAAAAGAAGACATTTATGCAGCCAAAAAACACATGAAAAAATGCTCACCATCACTGGCCATCAGAGAAATGCAAATCAAAACCACAATGAGATACCATCTCACACCAGTTAGAATGGCAATCATTAAAAAGTCAGGAAACAACAGGTGCTGGAGAGGATGTGGAGAAATAGGAACACTTTTACACTGTTGGTGGGACTGTAAACTAGTTCAACCCTTGTGGAAGTCAGTGTGGCAATTCCTCAGGGATCTAGAACTAGAAATTCCATTCGACCCAGCCATCCCATTACTGGGTATATACCCAAAGGACTATAAATCATGCTGCTATAAAGACACATGCACACGTATGTTTATTGTGGCACTATTCACAATAGCAAAGACTTGGAACCAACCCAAATGTCCAACAATGATAGATTGGATTAAGAAAATGTGGCACATATACACCATGGAATACTATGCAGCCATAAAAAATGATGAGTTCATGTCCTTTGTAGGGACATGGATGAAATTGGAAATCATCATTCTCAGTAAACTATCGCAAGAACAAAAAACCAAACACCGCATATTCTCACTCATAGGTGGGAATTGAACAATGAGAACACATGGACACAGGAAGGGGAACATCACACTTCGGGGACTGTTGTGGGGTGGGGGGAGGGGGGAGGGATAGCATTGGGAGATATACCTAATGCTAGATGACGAGTTGGTGGGTGCAGCGCACCAGCATGGCACATGTATACATATGTAACTTACCTGCACATTGTGCACATGTACCATAAAACCTAAAGTATAATAATAATAATAATAATAATAATGAAAAAACAAACAAACAAAACAAGAAAACAAAAAAACAACAACAAAAAAAACATATTCTTCCATTATGTAGAAATCTGAAGGCCTGGGAGATTTACTGTAATTCATAACCAAAAAAAAAAAAAAAAAACCACATATAAGCCCATATTCTAAAATATTATCCCTTTTAGTTTATATCAGATTGGAAAACTGTCTTTGTTTTGAACTGAAACATAGGCATTCTTCCCCCGTTATAAAAGACGTATTTCTAACGTGCCCCCACCATGCAGTCCAGATGTCTTACTTGTACATTCAAGGTCCATTCAGGTGGTTTAATGTGAAGCTAAAATGTCTGGTCCTACATTCATCTTCAGGAATGAGATGATTTTAATTTCATGGTGCAGAAATAAGGCCAAATAAGAAAAAGCAGACCTAAAAAATGTTAAGTGTTTAACTTACTAATCCACTAGATCCTTGACAGCAATTTTAGATTAAAATGGTCCGGAGGACAAAGTGCATAATTAATGATGAGAAAATGATTCCTTCAAGTCCCACAATAAGGAGTTCTGCCTGCGTTAACCATTTGTCTAGAGTTTTATTTATGCAAAAGTGACAGTTACTTCTTGGTTCTGTCTCTTTCGTTCCAGTACTGTTCAGTCTGCATTTCCGTGAGTCGGGAAATCGTGCGCTGAAATGCAAAGATTTCCTCTTCTCCGGTAAACATGGAGAGTCCTTCTGCTGAATCCTGGTTATAAAACAAAGAAATTAAATTAAAGCTATCACAAATGAAAATTTACAGAACCTAAGTATAGGTTTAAAAAAACTTTTTAGGCTTACCGGTTTAGATTATGCCTTTTTTTATAACTTTTTTTTCATATACAATCCCTTAAATGAGACTAGAGAGTCAACCAATTTAAACTGATAGGCAGTAAACACATCAAATTATCAGAGAGAAAACTTAAAAGGGAAAACTTTCTCCAAAAGTGCACACCAGAAATAAGTAATGGCAAAAAAAACCCCAGTAGTTCTGAGAAGCCAGAAAGAGGCTGGTGTAGGCCTCCAGACAGGGTACCAGTGCCTAAGGGGGAGGCCCTAAGGACAAACCTCTGGAGAGCCTTTTCCAATTCAACCAATGACTAAAGGAGAGCAAATGCAAATGAACAGTGGGTCTGGGTTCTGGAGAATGTGCCTGGGATCTAAAAGCCAGGGCTGAAAGCCAGGGCTGTTTTTAGTCTTCAGCTGCTGGGACAATTGATCCCACCATCTAGGACCAAGTTGGGAAGCCCTGTCTCTGTGAGGCTGGTAACCCCAGACTGGTGACACCAACACAGACTCATGGCCACTAAGTGGGCTTGGAATTTTTCTCTTTCCTTAGGGGTTTGCTAGTATGCTTTTTCAGAGAAAAATTCTAGATTCCTAAGTCCATCTTCTCCACTGATCCATTTGTGAACCTTCAAGACCCTGAGATCACATTCCCTGATTTCTTCATATATGATTGGCTCTATCTGCTGAGCTTATTTTTTCTTGATCCTCGAGGAATTTGAGACAGGGTCTCACTCTGTCACCCAGCCTGGAGTGCAGTGGTGCCATCTTGGCTCACTGCAACCTCTGCCTTTTGGGTTCAAGTGATCTTCCTGCCTCAGCCTCCCCAGTAGCTAGGATTACAGGTGTGTGCCACCACACCCGGCTAATTTTTTTATTTTTATTTTTATTTTTTGTAGAAATGGTGTTTCACCATGTTGCCCAGGCTGGTCTGGAACTCCTGAGCTCAAAGCAGTCTGCCCACCTCGGCCTCCCAAAGTGCTAGGATTATAGGAATGACCCATTGCATCAGCCTAGGGGAAAAAAGTTTTAAGAGCCAATGATGTAAACTTTACCAACCTTTTGGCACCAGGGACCAGTTTCGTGGAAGACAATTTTTCCATGGACCAGGGGCAGGGGGATGGTTTCAGGATGAAACTGTTCTAGCTTAGATCTGAATGTTTATGTACATCCAAAATTCATATGCTGAAATCCTAACCCATAAGGTGATGGTATTGGAGGCTACTGAATGTTTTTGTCCCTTTGGGAGATGATTAGGTCTTATGGGTGGAGCCCTCATGAATGGGATTAATGCCTTTATAAAAGATGCCCCAGAGAGATCCCTCACCCCTTCCACCATGTGAGGTTTATACAAAAAAGACAGAGGCTGATGAACTAGGAAGTGGGCCTTCATCCGATGCCAAATCTGGCACCCTGATCTTGGACTTCCTAGCCTCCAGAACTGTTAGAAATAAATTTCTGTTGTCTGTAAGCTACCCAGTTCATGGTGTTTTGTTATAGCAGACTAAGACATACACAGGTTTAAGTCATCATATTGGAAAGTTCACTTTTTAAATTGGCCTCGTTCTCCCAAACTCCTGAAAATGCCTCATTTCTACTCAGGTTGATAAGGAATTGTTTCCTTGTTCCAGACGGTCTTTCACCTGTGGGGCTGGAAGAATTGGGCTCCCCTTATGGGGTGAGTGTTGATAGTTGTAAACTTTTGACTAATTTTTCAGTTGTCGATAGTTGAGAAACACATCCTGTAACATTCTTATAGAAGAAGAAAATGCAAAGTCACTTTTGGTTGGCCTGGGGTGAATTACCAGACTCCAAGCTCCAGGAGAACTGGGCTAGCATCTGTTTGTTCCCTACAGAGTGTCTCCAGAGCCTGGCACCCACAGGTACTCCATAAATGTTTGCAGAATGGAGGTTGGGAGATTAGTTAGGGATTTCTTTTCAAGCCCGGGGCCTTGCTAGGCACTCCATGGTCCTGGACTAGCCAGGCTACATGCTTGGATACTGTATCATGCACTCTACAAATCCAGCAATCATTTAGAAAGATATCCAGAAACGTCAGCATGGTATAGCAGAGCAAGCCCAGAACCAGTCACAGGTGGCTTGGCATCCAGCTCTGGCCTGCCATTATTCAGCGGTGTGACTGTGGGCACCTTAGTCCACCTCTGTGGGCTTCATTTTTCTCACATGCAAAAATGGAGCACTGAACTACATGACCACTAAGGTTCCTTCCACTGTAAGTTTATAATTTTCTATATTTAGTGATATTGAGAATGATAAATTTGCTACACGAGCTTATAGAAGAAGCAGCCAATCAATGGTTAACTATACACTGCATTTCTTCTTCAAAATGTAGCCATGCATCAAACCAAAAACAATTAAGCTATTTTATAATAAAAAGAGATTATGTTAATGTCACCTACCTGGCTCAGCCCCAAATCATCCATCAGTATTCTGCTTTGCTCCAACTCACTGTCATGATGTTGATGCAAAAATAAGCTTGATATAGGAGTCGACGCAGAGCAAATTATACGCACCTGAAATAGAAGAAAATGAGTAAATGTGTTACTCTTTATATTTCACAAGCTGAAGGTAAGAAAAATCTCAAAATAAAAGTCTGTTTTTCACATACAGGAGCTTGGATCTTTGCTTTTAAGACGTCCATATTTTTTTTTTCCTAATTGTTTATCTCTTTAAAGCAGTGTTTTAAAACTGCATAGTAGTTTTCAGAATATTTCCACACAACTCATACCACCCTGTGAAGTAGGGCACAAAGGTTTATTGGGAGACTTCAGGGCTGGAAAGGACTCAGCTCAAGATGTCAGCCCAGATCTTCAGTTCTTAGTCCAATGCTTTTGCCATTACTGCTCTGGTTTGAATGTTTTTGTCCCATCCAAAATTCATGCTGAAACTTACTCCACAATGCAACAGGATTAAGAGGTGTGGCCTCTAGGATACGATTGAGTCATGAGGCTCTGCCTTCATGCGTGGGACTCGGTGCCCTTATACAGGATTTGATGGAGGGAGTTCACCACTTTTTGCCTTCCATTCCTTCCACCATGCGAGAACACAACATTTGTGCCCTCTGGTGGCAACAAAGCAGACAGTAGCCCTCACCAAACACCCAAACCTGCTGGCACCTTGATCTCAGACCTACCAGAACTGGAAGAAATAAATTCCTATTATTTATAAATTACCCAGTCCATGGTATTTTGTTATAGCACCACATACTGACTAAGATGATTACACTGTGATGTTGACATTTATACCTGGCTGTTTGGAGCTGGTCTGTGCCCCTAAGACGCTCCCCAAAGACACCGTAAAGAGGTTAGTTACCCTTTTGCTGCACAGGAGACTGCTAAGTTCAGTGCATTGCTATTCTAATTAGGCCAGTGAGTGTCCAGAACCTACATTTATTATCTTAGCATCCTGCTAGGACCTTCTTCAAAAAGACTAAGATTTACATTAATATCTCTTGATTACATAAGTATCTGAATGAGTATTCATATGTGATCATATATTGGAAACAGCTTTTATATATGTACCCTAAAACTTAAAGTATAATAATAAAAAAAATATGTTTTGTATTTAAACTAGTGGATACAAAAAAAATAAAAGCTCTTTCCAATATATGATCACATATGAATACTCATTCAAATACTTATGTAATCAAGAGATACTAATGTAAATCTTAGTCTTTTTGAAGAAGGTCCTAGCAGGATGCTAAGATAATAAATGTAGGTTCTGGACACTCACTGGCCTAATTAGAATAGCAATGCACTGAACTTAGCAGTCTGCTGTGCAGCAAAAGGGTAACTAACCTCTTTACGGTGTCTTTGGGGAGCGTCTTAGGTGCACAGACCAGCTCCAAACAGCCAGGTATAAATGTCAACATCACAGTGTAATCATCTTAGTCAGTATGTGGTGCTATAACAAAATACCCAGTCCATGGTATTTTGTTACATATGTATATATGTGCCATGTTGGTGTGCTGCACCCATTAACTCATCATTTAACATTAGGTATATCTCCTAATGCTATCCCTCCCCCCTCCCCCCACCCCACAACAGGCCCCGGTGTGTGATGCTCCCCTTCCTGTGTCCATGTGTTCTCATTGTTCAATTCCCACCTATGAGTGAGAACATGCGGTGTTTGGTTTTTTGTCCTTGCCATAGTTTGCTGAGAATGATGGTTTCCAGCTTCATCCATGTCCCTACAAAGGACATGAACTCATTTTTTATGGCTGCATAGTATTCCATGGTGTATATGTGCCACACTTTCTTTTTTTTTTTTTTCCTTTTATTATTATTATTATTATACTTTAGGTTTTATGGTACATGTGCGCAATGTGCAGGTAAGTTACATATGTATACATGTGCCATGCTGGTGCGCTGCACCCACCAACTTGTCATCTAGCATTAGGTATATCTCCCAATGCTATCCCTCCCCCCTCCCCCCACCCCACAACAGTCCCCAAAGTGTGATGTTCCCCTTCCTGTGTCCATGTGTTCTCATTGTTCAATTCCCACCTATCAGTGAGAATATGCGGTGTTTGGTTTTTTGTTCTTGCGATAGTTTACTGAGAATGATGATTTCCAGTTTCATCCATGTCCCTACAAAGGACGTGAACTCATCATTTTTTATGGCTGCATAGTATTCCATGGTGTATATGTGCCACATTTTCTTAATCCAGTCTATCATTGCTGGACATTTGGGTTGGTTCCAAGTCTTTGCTATTGTGAATAATGCAGCAATAAACATACGTGTGCATGTGTCTTTATAGCAGCATGATTTATAGTCCTTTGGGTATATACCCAGTAATGGGATGGCTGGGTCGAATGGAATTTCTAGTTCTAGATCCCTGAGGAATCGCCACACTGGCAAGTATCTGATCTTTGACAAACCTGACAAAAACAAGAAATGGGGAAAGGATTCCCTATTTAATAAATGGTGCTGGGAAAACTGGCTAGCCATATGTAGAAAGCTGAAACTGGATCCCTTCCTTACACCTTATACAAAAATCAATTCAAGATGGATTAAAGACTTAAATGTTAGACCTAAAACCATAAAAACCCTAGAAGAAAACCTAGGCATTACCATTCAGGACATAGGCATGGGCAAGGACTTCATGTCTAAAACACCAAAAGCAATGGCAACAAAAGCCAAAATTGACAAATGGGATCTAATTAAACTAAAGAGCTTCTGCACAGCAAAGGAAACTACCATCAGAGTGAACAGGCAACCTACAAAATGGGAGAAAATTTTCGCAACCTACTCATCTGACAAAGGGCTAATATCCAGAATCTACAATGAACTCCAACAAATTTACAAGAAAAAAACAAACAACCCCATCAAAAAGTGGGCGAAGGACATGAACAGACACTTCTCAAAAGAAGACATTTATGCAGCCAAAAAACACATGAAAAAATGCTCACCATCACTGGCCATCAGAGAAATGCAAATCAAAACCACAATGAGATACCATCTCACACCAGTTAGAATGGCAATCATTAAAAAGTCAGGAAACAACAGGTGCTGGAGAGGATGTGGAGAAATAGGAACACTTTTACACTGTTGGTGGGCCACACTTTCTTAATCCACTCTATCATTGTTGGACATTTGGGTTGGTTCCAAGTCTTTGCTATTGTGAATAGTGCTGCAATAAACATAACGTGTGCATGTGTCTTTATAGCAGCATGATTTATAATCCTTTGGGTATATACCCAGTAATGGGATGGCTGGGTCAAATGGTATTTCTAGTTCTAGATCCCTGAGGAATTGCCACACTGACTTCCACAAGGGTTGAACTAGTTTACAGTCCCACCAACAGTGTAAAAGTGTTCCTATTTCTCCACATCCTCTCCAGCACCTGTTGTTTCCTGACTTTTTAATGATTGCCATTCTAACTGGTGTGAGATGGTATCTCATTGTGGTTTTGATTTGCATTTCTCTGATGGCCAGTGATGATGAGCATTTTTTCATGTGTCTTTTGGCTGCATAAATGTCTTCTTTTAAGAAGTGTCTGTTCATATCCTTCACCCACTTTTTGATGGGGTTGTTTTTTTCTTGTAAACTTATTTGAATTCATTGTAGATTCTGGATATTAGCCCTTTGTCAGATAAGTAGATTGCAAAAATTTTCTCCCATTCTGTAGGTTGCCTGTTCACTCTGATGGTAGTTTCTTTTGCTGTGCAGAAGCTTTTTAGTTTAATTAGATCCCATTTGTCAATTTTGGCTTTTGTTGCCATTGCTTTTGGTGTTTTAGACACGAAGTCCTTGCCCATGCCTATGTCCTGAATGGTATTGCCTAGGTTTTCTTCTAGGGTTTTTATGGTTTTAGGTCTAACATGTTAAGTCTTTAATCCATCTTGAATTAATTTTTGTATAAGTTGTAAGGAAACGATCCAGTTTCAGCTTTCTACATATGGCTAGCCAGTTTTCCCAGCACCATTTATAAAATAGGGAATCCTTTCCCCATTGCTTGTTTTTCTCAGGTTTGTCAAAGATCAGATAGTTGTAGATAAGTGGCATTATTTCTGAGGGCTCTGTTCTGTTCCATTGGTCTATATCTCTGTTTTGGTACCAGTACCATGCTGTTTTGGTTACTGTAGCCTTGTAGTATAGTTTGAAGTCAGGTAGCGTGATGCCTCCAGCTTTGTTCTTTTGGCTTAAGATTGTCTTGGCAATGTGGGCTCTTTTTTGGTTCCATATGAACTTTAAAGTAGTTTTTTCCAATTCTGTGAAGAAAGTCATTGGTAGCTTGATGGGGATGGCATTGAATCTATAAATTACCTTGGGCAGTATGGCCATTTTCATGATATTGATTCTTCCTACCCATGAGCATGGAATGTTCTTCCATTTGCTTGTATCCTCTTTTATTTCCTTGAGCAGTGGTTTGTAGTTCTCCTTGAAGAGGTCCTTCGCATCCCTTATAAGTTGGATTCCTAGGTATTTTATTCTCTTTGAAGCAATTGTGAATGGGAGTTCACTCATGATTTGGCTCTCTGTTTGTCTGTTATTGGTGTATAAGAATGCTTGTGATTTTTGCATATTGATTTTGTATCCTGAGACTTTGCTGAAGTTGCTTATCAGCTTAAGGAGATTTTGGGCTGAGACAATGGGGTTTTCTAGATATACAATCATGTCATCTGCAAACAGGGACAATTTGACTTCCTCTTTTCCTAATTGAATACCCTTTATTTCCTTCTCCTGCCTGATTGCCCTGGCCAGAACTTCCAACACTATGTTGAATAGAAGTGGTGAGAGAGGGCATCCCTGTCTTTTGCCAGTTTTCAAAGGGAATGCTTCCAGTTTTTGCCCATTCAGTATGATATTGGCTGTGGGTTTGTCATAAATAGCTCTTATTATTTTGAGATACGTCCCATCAATACCTAATTTATTGAGAGTTTTTAGCATGAAGGGCTGTTGAATTTTGTCAAAGGCCTTTTCTGCATCTATTGAGATAATCATGTGGTTTTTGTCTTTGGTTCTGTTTATATGCTGGATTACGTTTATTGATTTGCATATGTTGAACCAGCCTTGCATCCCAGGAATGAAGCCCACTTGATCATGGTGGATAAGATTTTTGATGGGCTGCTGGATTCGGTTTTCCAGTATTATATTGAGGATTTTTACATCGATATTCATCAGGGATATTGGTCTAAAATTCTCTTTTTTGGTTGTGTCTCTGCCAGGCTTTGGTATCAGGATGATGCTGGCCTCATAAAATGAGTTAGGGAAGATTCCCTCCTTTTCTATTGATTGGAATAGTTTCAGAAGGAATGGTACTAGCTCCTCTTTGTACCTCTGGAAGAATTCGGCTGTGAATCCATCTGGTCCTGGACTTTTTTTGGTTGGTAAGCTATTAATTTTTGCCTCAATTTCAGAGCCTGTTATTGGTCTATTCAGAGATTCAACTTCTTCCTGGTTTAGTCTTGGGAGGGTGTATGTGTCGAGGAATTTATCCATTTCTTCTAGATTTTCTAGTTTATTTGCGTAGAGGTGTTCATAGTATTCTCTGATGGTAGTTCGTATTTCTGTGGGATCGGTGGTGAGATCCCCTTTATCATTTTTTATTTTGTCTATTTCACTCTTCTCTCTTTTCTTCTTTATTAGTCTTGCTAGCAGTCTATCAATTTTGTTGATCTTTTCAAAAAACCAGCTCCTGGATTCATGGATTTTTTGAAGGGATTTTTGTGTCTCTATTTCCTTCAGTTCTATTCTGATCTTAGTTATTTCTTGCCTTCTGCTAGCTTTTGAATGTGTTTGCTCTTGCTTCTCTAGTTCTTTTAACTGTGATGTTAGGGTGTCAATTTTAGATCTTTCCTGCTTTCTCTTGTGGGCATTTAGTCCTATGAATTTCCCTCTACATACTGCTTTGAATGTGTCCCAGAGATTCTGGTATGTTGTGTCTTTGTTCTCATTGGTTTCAAAGAACATCTTTATTTCTGCCTTCATTTTGTTATGTACCCAGTAGTTCATTCAGGAGCAGGTTGTTCAGTTTCCATGTAGTTGAGTGGTTTTGAGTGAGTTTCTTAATCCTGAGTTCTAGTTTGATTGCACTGTGGTCTGAGAGACAGTTTGTTATAATTTCTGTTCTTTGACATTTGCTGAGGAGTGCTTTACTTCCAACTATGTGGTCAATTTTGGAATAGGTGTGGTGTGGTGCTGAAAAGAATGTATATTCTGTTGATTGGGGGTGGAGAGTTCTGTAGATGTCTATTAGGTCTGCTTGGTGCAGAGCTGAGTTCAATTCCTGGATATCCTTGTTAACTTTCTGTCTCGTTGATCTGTCTAATGTTGACAGTGGGGTGTTAAAGTCTCCCATTATTATTGTGTGGGAGTCTAAGTCTCTTTGTAGGTCTCTAAGGACTTGCTTTATGAATCTGGGTGCTTCTGTATTGGGTGCATATATATTTAGGAGAGTTAGCTCTTCTTGTTGAAATGATCCCTTTACCATTATGTAATGGCCTTCTTTGTCTCTTTTGATCTTTGTTGGTTTAAAGTCTGTTTTATCAGAGACTAGGATTGCAACCCCTGCCTTTTTTTGTTTTCCATTTGCTTGGTAGATCTTCCTCCATCCTTTTATTTTGAGCCTATGTGTGTCTCTGCACGTGAGATGGGTTTCCTGAATACAGCACACTGATGGGTCTTGACTCTTTATCCAATTTGCCAGTCTGTGTCTTTTAATTGGAGCATTTAGCCCATTTACATTTAAGGTTAATATTGTTATGTGTGAATTTGATCCTGTCATTATGATGTTAGCTGGTTATTTTGCTCATTAGTTGATGCAGTTTCTTCCTAGCTTTGATGGTCTTTACAATTTGGCATGTTTTTGCAGTGGCTGGTACTGGTTGTTCCTTTCCATGTTTAGTGCTTCCTTCAGGAGCTCTTGTAGGGCAGGCCTGGTGGTGACAAAATCTCTCAGCATTTGCTTGTCTGTAAAGTATTTTATTTCTCCTTCACTTATGAAGCTTAGTTTGGCTGGATATGAAATTCTGGGTTGAAAATTCTTTTCTTTAAGAATGTTGAATATTGGCCCCCACTCTCTTCTGGCTTGTAGAGTTTCTGCCGAGAGATCCACTGTTAGTCTGATGGGCTTCCCTTTGTAAGTAACCCGACCTTTCTCTCTGGCTGCCCTTAACATTTTTTCCTTCATTTCAACTTTGGTGAATATGACAATTATGTGTCTTGGAGTTGCTCTTCTCGAGGAGTATCTTTGTGGCGTTCTCTGTATTTCCTGAATTTGAATGTTGGCCTCCCTTGCTAGACTGGGGAAGTTCTCCTAGATAATATCCTGAAGAGTGTTTCCAACTTGGTTCCATTCTCCCCGTCACTTTCAGGTACACCAATCAGATGCAGATTTGGTCTTTTCACATAGTCCAATATTTCTTGGAGGCTTTGTTCGTTTCTTTTTATTCTTTTTTCTCCAAAATTCTCTTCTCACTTCATTTCATTCATTTGATCTTCCATCACTGATACCCTTTCTTCCAGTTGATCGAATCGGCCACTGAGGCTTATGCATTCATCACGTAGTTCTCGTGCCATGGTTTTCAGCTCCATCAGGTCCTTTAAGGACTTCTCTGCATTGGTTATTCTAGTTAGCCATTCATCTAATCTTTTTTCAAGGTGTTCAACTTCTTTGCCATGGGTTCGAACTTCCTCCTTTAGCTTGGAGTAGTTTGATCGTCTGAAGCCTTCTTCTCTCAACTCATCAAAGTCATTCTCCGTCCAGCTTTGTTCCATCGCTGGTGAGGAGCTGCGTTCCTTTGGAGGAGAAGAGGCACTCTGATTTTTAGAATTTTCAGTTTTTCTGCTCTGTTTTTTTCCCCGTCTTTGTGGTTTTATCTACCTTTGGCCTTTGATGATGGTGACGTACAGACAGGGTTTTGTTGTGGATGTCCTTTCTGTTTGTTAGTTTTCCTTCTAACAGTCAGGACCCTCAGCTGCATGTCTGTTGGAATTTGCTGGAGGTCCACTCCAGACCCTGTTTGCCTGGGTGTCAGCAGCAGAGGCTGCAGAACAGCGGATATTGGTGAACAGCAAATGTTGCTGCCTGATTGTTCCTCTGGAAGTTTTGTCTCAGAGGAGTACCTGGCTGTGTGAGGTGTCAGTCTGCCCCTACTGGGGGGTGCCTCCCAATCAGGCTACTCAGGGGTCAGGGACCCACTTGAGGAGGCAGTCTGTCCGTTCTCAGATCTCAAGCTGCATGCTGGGAGAACCACTACTCTCTTCAAAGCTGTGAGACAGGGACATTTAGGTCTGCAGAGGTTTCTGCTGCCTTTTGTTTGGCTATGCCCTGTCCCCAGAGGTGGAGTCTACTGAGACAGGCAAGCCTCCTTGAGCTGCGGTGGGCTCCACCCAGTTGGAGCTTCCCAGCGGCTTTGTTTACCTACTCAAGCCTCAGCAATGGCAGGCGCCCCTCCCCCCTCGCTGCCACCTTGCAGTTTGATCTCAGACTGCTGTGCTAGCAATGAGCGAGGCTCTGTGGGCGTAGAACCCTCCGAGCCAGGTGTGGGATATAATCTCCAGGGGTGCCGTTTGCTAAGACTGTTGGAAAAGCGCAGTATTAGGGTGGGAGTGACTCGATTTTCCAGGTGCCATCTGTCACCCCTTTCCTTGGCTAGGAAAGGGAATTCCCTGACCCCTTGTGCTTCCTGGGTGAGGCGATGCCTCACCCTGCTTCGGCTCACGCTTGGTGTGCTGCACCCACTGTCCTGCACCCACTGTCCAACAATCCCCAGTGAGATGAACCCAGTACCTCAGTTGGAAATGCAGAAATCATTCATCTTCTGCGTCGCTCATGCTGGGAGCTGTAGACTGGAGCTCTTCCTATTCGGCCATCTTGGCTCCACCATACAAAACATATTCTTCTTGATGTTTTAAAAGTCCTGAATTTGTCTTCAGGATTCATAGCTATCTTTTAAAATCATTATTTAAATAATAATACACCAGTACTTAAAAATCATGTGTTGACATTTGACACTAGATTTTCCATATCCAAATGGCCTTCTACCTCCTCTTATAAGTTATTTTAATCAAAGACACTTTTTCATTATTTACATGGGAATATCCTTCTTTCACAAATCTCCATGAATACATTCTAGAATAATGTCTGTTTAATGCTCCCAATATTTGAAATAAAATGGTTTTGACTACACTTTAATAAAGAGTGTAATCTCTAAATGTGTGATTTAGTTAAAGGGAATGTTAGGAGGGTAGTTTGAATATTCTATCATATTGCCAGATGAATTCTTTTTTCCTTCAATTAAGAAGTGAAAAGGTGGGGGTGAGGTAGGGTTGGGGGGTAGGACTGAGGGATGGGGGCCATAAGCTTTCTCTAAGGCATTCCTAGCTGAAATATCAAAATAACGAGTCTCTCAATCCTCCACTATGAGCCATCCTATTCATGCCCCTCCGTTGTCTTCTTCTTGAAGCCTAGTCCGGTAAAAACAGCAGCCTCCAGGCCCCGGCCCTTCATTCCGCCCCTGCTCTCCCCACCATTACTGTAGAGTCGAGTCTGTGGAAGGCCACCACTCACAGCTGATGGGCCTCCATCCCCATCTTTGTGTCCTCAGCCTTCTGCCTCTCCAGATTCCCTGATCACATGTGTGTGGGCTCCGCGGGGACGCACAGCAGCTTTTGATAGCACTCCCTTAGGTGGGCTTCCCTCAGCTTCTGCATCAGAGCCACACTTGCTGCCTTTCACACTCGGCCCATCCCGGAGTGGTTGCTGCAAACTCCCCATGCTGGTTACCCATTTTCATTCTGTGCATAGAGTTTAGCCCTTGCTCTTCTCAGCATTTATAAGAAGCACCTGAGAAACATGAGAACATGCAGTTCCTGGCCCCATGCCTGGTACTCATTTGCTGGGGTGGGGATGGGTGAGCTCTGGAATCTGGATTTTTAAGTAGGCCACATGGTTCTGCCACAGGTGGCCCTCAGAGGATTTCCCACCCCATAGATCAGTGCACTCTCCCCTGCTAGACTCTCACAGCATCATATGCCTCCTTGTCTAAGAGGTCATCCCACAGTGGTGATTTTACACTGAGTTCTGTGGACATCTGATTCACATTTCTCTGATGTCAGGCTATCTATATCTAAGCTCTTTGAAGGCAGGCACCATCTAGTTTCACTTGCCGCTGAATTTCTAGTGCTTGGCATGATGAAGTTTACAGAATGAATGAGCAAATGAAACATTAAATTGTCACCTCTCTCTCCCAGCAGATTCTGTTGCTTATCTTCTTCCCACAAAGCCCCTTCAATTTAGAATCACTGCTCTATCTAATTCTGTGCAAAGGATAGGGAGAAAAAAGTATATCTAATGGTTAAATAATATTTAAATTAACACTAATTTCAAATTGTACTTTTGCTATGAATCTATATTTACAGATACATTCTACTAATAGCTCACCTTTATTGAAAGTGTACCATAGGCCAGACAACATTCTTTGTGCTTTACATGCTCGTTTAATACTCACAATAACTTTATAAGTACCATTATTATCTGCTTTTTCTAGAAAAGGCAGTTGAAGCTCAGAGAGATTAAGGTGGTCTTTAGGATAGACAGCCTGACCCCAGGGCCCACTCTTGAACCAGTAGGCCATGCTGCCTTTGATGAATGGGCAGTGGCTTGGCAATTCATGCTAAAACATATGGATTAAAAACAAATAAACAGCAAGATGGTATAATGCTAGCTACTGGGGTTTCTGGGTCATAGGGAGAGAGAGAGCTTCAATATTCAGAAGGGTCCTCTAGTCATTCACTCATTTGTTTTCTTCTCCTCCTTCTCCTTCTCTTCCTTCTTCCTTCCTCCTTCCTCCCTCCTCCTCCTCCTTCTCCTTCTACTTCTTCTTCTTTTTTTGTTTTTTTTTGAGAGATAGGGCCTCACTCTGTCACCCAGGCTGGAGGGCTGGAGTGCAGTGGCATGATCATGACTCACTACTGTAACCTTGAACTCCTGGGCTTAAGCAATCCTCCCACCTTAGCCTCCCAAGTAGGCAGGATGACAGGCCCTCACCACCACACCCAGCTAATTTTCTTATTTTTTGTAGAGCTAGGATTTTGCTATGTTGTCCAGGCTGGTCTTGAACGTCTGGTCTCAAGTGATCCTCCCTTGGCCTCCCAAAGTGCTGGGATGATAGGCATGAGCCATCACACTTGGCTTGCTCATGCATTATTCTATCAGTGAAATCATTTATTCATGCAACAAATACTTACTGAGCATTCAGTTTATGCAAGACATTGTGTTTTAGAATGTGATAGATGAAGCACATAAGCTGTCTGGTAGAATGACGCAATCATTCATATAGCAGTGTGTCCTGTGATGGGAGTTTTACTATAGTACTACTGCTGCTTCTACTGATAGTGCTTATACAGCATTCAGCTTGTGCCAAATGTTTTAAATGCTTTACATGGATTTGCCTTCTTAGTCCTCACAACAACCCTCAGAAGTAAATAATATTATCATCCCCAATTCACACATGAGGGAATGGAGGCACAAAGAGGTGAAGTAAGTGATAGAAGTACGTTAAGTCAGGATTTCCAGCCCAGGCAATCTGGCTCCACAATACAAAGTGTTTAGTTTTAAGAAAATGTACTACATCCTTACCTTGAGATCATAAAAGTTATCGATGAGAGTTATGAATCTTCGACCTTGAGTCCTGTTTGCCAGAGTAAATTGCGGAATGTTTCGTAAAAATATTGTATCAAAATTCTTTGATAGTTCCAAATAGTCACTGGCTCCAAGTGGCTATGATAAAATGAAATAAAGAAAATTAAAAAATAAACCAATTCTGGTTGCCTTTGGATTGGTTTAGTGTAAAAACACCTCTTTCTTGTCATGGTGTGATCTAGGTGGTAGCTTTGGGTAACTTGACCAAGTTACTCACAGACAATTGGCCTAGGCACTTCAGTGCACTTCTGATAATGATTTTCCTTGGGCATGTAGTTATTCTGATAGAAATCACATCCATGCATAACGAGTGAGCTTAATTATACATAACTACATACCTAATATGAGGTTTTACATTTTTTTACATATACTTTCTGGTTTATAAAAGATGAGACACTAAATCCTAACTGAGCTCAAAAAAAGTAGTGTACCCTCAGAGCATGAGAGTCTTAATGTATGAGTTTTCCTTTTTACAAAAAGACACTATATTTTGCCCTCCCCTCTCTCCCTTTTGGGGATTGTTTTCACTATTTGGTGAAATCAAGGGCAGTGTTTTCAGAGTAGGCTAAGGACACAGATAACATACACTGTGTTGCCTTAATAGTGATGTAAAAAAGAGGCAAGAGAGAAGACAAGAGTGTGGTGGGGAGTTAAATAATATCTCTAGCCACAGCCTTAGTGGGTAGTCTTTAGGTCCCTGTCCATATTTTTATTTCTATGACATTACTTTAAACATGTCCTAATAAATCCTTCCCATGACTCAACTGCAAACTGCCACTATTGGTCAATGGAGCTATTTGATAACGGCATGCTGAAGATTATGCCACCATTTTGAAATAAAGACTGTGCTTCAGTATGAAAATCATCAGAAATTATTTTTAGTTTAATTTAAGGTACAATTATTCAAGTGCAACATTGCTAACCTCTGTAGGAAATACTGAAGGGCTTAAATAAGCAGGAGCAGATGAGAGCTCCAGAATAACTGGAGGCAGTGCACCGCCTCCTGACACGAGGAGAGTATGGGACTCAAGGTCCACAATATTATTCACAAAAGTGCCACCTACAGATGTAAAGCGCTTGTTTCTGAAACATGAATTTAACTCCTGAACATTAGGAACATGATCTGCAAACACATTCTTTGGGGTTAGAAACACTCCCAGGAAATGTTACCTCTGCTCATTTTAAGCTGCCTGTGGAGGACTGTACTCTGTGAGCAGCAAACCATGAGCAAATGTTGGGAGAGTGTTTCTGGCCCTGCTGGAGTCGGGAGAAGGCAGAGACTGAGTGGCTCAGGAGCTGCTCTGAAGTCCCTCTGGAAGCTCCTGGGTCACCCTGACCGACCTCTAGGACACAGGTGGCTGAGCCGCCTCAGTTTCTGGCAGAATCCATCAATATTCCTCCCTGTCCAGAAATGTCTGTCTCATTTGGGAAGTCCTTTGTATGAAACTTCTTTCAGAAATGTTGATATGGCGATATTCCTGGGAGAATTAGGAAACCGTGAGGAGGAGGAGAGTCATTCTCACCTTTGTCCATTCACTTAAGCCTACCACTCTCCTACCAACCAGCTGAAATCAGTTATGCTCAGGAAAAAAGAATTCGCACGGAGGTGTGGGGAGGTACAAGTAAATCCAGACAGTTAGGTTCTGGAGAAGTGGTTCCCTAAATAGAGAGCAGTTCTAAGAAGGATGCAGCAATTATGGGACCTAGGCAATGGGCACAAAACCAGAGACAAAGAGCATGAAGAATGACCCGAGTCCTTTGGAAATGTGCTGACAGTGCCCCTTCCTCCCATCTCTTCTCACCAACCAGATAACAAATGGCAGCCAGGAGGAGGGAAGCTCCGCCCTTCCCGTTTTCCTTCCCTGGCTGGAGAGCCTCTACCTCCAGACCTCGTGCCTGGCCTTAGCTGAGACAAGCCACTCACCTCAGCCATGGAGGGTTCCAGCATGCTGTGGGTTTTTCTGGGAGTGGAGTGGGGTTGGTTTAAACCTGCTTCTCTTCCAAGAGAATCCTGCTGTTGAGCCCAGTACAGACCAGGAGCACGTGTTAATAGAGAAGGTGGGAGTGAGGGCTCTGGAAGGCCTGGATCTGACTCCTCAGTTGCTACTTATCAACTGGGTGCCACTGGCAAGTTACATCATCTTCCTGTTCCTTAGTTTTCCCATTTGTAAAATGGGCATTTGATTCCTATCTGACAGAATTGTAAGGATTAAACAAAATAATATATGCAAAGTGTTTAGCACAGCGCCTGGGGCATACATTAGTATTCAAACCATCTTGGCTACTTTTATTTTTATTATTTTGAGCTCAAATGATTGGGCTCAGTACAAATGAATTGAGTATGTCATTCTCAAGAGGAATCCAAGACCCTAAATCAGCCTTTGTGCACTTGTCTGTCTTGGGAGTCACAGCAGGCACCAGATGAGACTGTGGAATCACCAAATAGTGAAAACAATCCCCAAAAGGGAGAGAGGGGAGGGCAAAATATAGTGTCTTTTTGTAAAAAGGAAAACTCATACATTAAGACTCTCATGCTCTGAGGGTACACTACTTTTTTGAGATCAGTTAGGATTTAGTGTCTCATCTTTTGTAAACCAGAAAGTATATGTAAAAAAATGTAAAACCTTATATTAGGTATGTAGTTATGTATAATTAAGCTCACTCGTTATGCATGGATGTGATTTCTATCAGAATAACTACATGCCCAAGGAAAATCATTATCAGAAGTGCACTGAAGTGCCTATGGCAACTGAAAAATCAGAATTTTGCCCATTCAGCTATTTTACAAATTACATACCTTTGTCAGTAGGTTCTGCATTTGCCATTACATTAGCAACTATTCCTTCCCCTCATATCCCTAAAACAATTACATGCTCATTCACATAAAGAAAACAAAGCTCAATAGAGTTATCTATCTCCTTTCAAGACAACAGTCATTGGGGGAATGTGGAATTGTTGTTTAATACATTCAGTCTAGGATGAGGAAAAAGTTCTAGAGGTAGACAGTGTTGATCACTGCACAACAATATGAATGTACTTAATGCCACTGAACTGTATACTTAAAATTAGTTAAAATGGTCAATTTTATGTTATATAGTATTTTACTACAATAAAAAAAAGTCATTCAAACAAGGAGAGGTTATTCATTGCCAAAGAAATCTCTCTCAATTTAGGTCACGAGAGATAGCAATATTACTTTTTTCTTTAAAAACATGAGAAAGAAGAATGAAATGTATTTATCAAAGAAGGAAGTTTTTTCTCCCAAAAAAATCAGATCCAATAAGAATAGGACTAATTTAAAATAATGACATTTTGGTTTTCAATAAATTCATGGGTAAGCATATTTCTAAAAAGAAAAGTTCAAAAAAGTCAAAAATAAAAAAGAGAATAATAAATAGGAAAGATAAACAAGAAAAGCAATTCAGTTGGCTCTCCATATCTGTGGGTTCCACATCTGCAGATCCAACCAACTGCCAATCAAAATATTTGGAAAAAAATATAACATAAAAACCAATACAAATTAAAAAGCAATACATTATAACAACTATTTACATAGCATTTACATTGCACTGGGTATTATAAATAATCTGGAGATAATTAAAGAAGGAAGGAAGGAAGCCAGGCCCAGTGGCTCACGCCTGTAATCCCAGCACTTTGGGAAGCTGAGGTGGGCGGATCACTTGAGCTCAGGAGTTGGAGACCAGCTTGGGCAACATAGTGAAACCCCATCTCTACAAAAGATACACAAAGTTAGCCAGGTGTGGTGGTATGTGCCTGTGGTTGCAGCTACTCAGGAGGCTGAGGTGGGAGGATCGTTTGAGCCTGAGAGTCTGAGTTTGCAGTGAGCTGAGATCACCACCATTGCACTCGAGCCTGGTCGACAGAGACCTTGTCTCAAAAACAAACAAACAAAAAGTATGGGAGGATGTGCATGGGTTATATGCAAATACTACTCCACTTTATATCAGGGACTTCAGGATCTGCAGATTTGATGTCTGTGGAAGGTCCTGGAACCAATTACCCATGGATACAGAGGGGTGACTGTACTTTAAAGTAAACCAGTCAAAACCCGTGACACAGTCCAGGTTAATATGCTCCCATTTATAGCATGTCTTAATTTTAGCAATTTTTCCCCATGTAAGCATGATGACTAGTGTGTTGTCAGTATTTTTCTCCATAAATGTCAGACAATATCAAGTATATCTACATATGTATATTGCCTCTGCTCCATTCCCTTTCTCTTCTCCTTCTGATACTTTAAATGCACCTAGTTTAAACGTCATACTCTCCCTTTTATCTTTTATTTTGTATATTTCTTTATTACTTCTCCATGATTCATTTTGGATAGTTTTTCTGATCCACTGTGCTTCTCCTTAGCTGTGTTTAATCTGCTCTTAAGCTCATCCCTTGAGCCCTTAATTTTGGTTACTGCACTTTGTAGCTCTAGAATTTCCACTGATTCTTTTTCAAGGTTGAGATGTCTCTTTTTATTATCTCTAGATCCCTTCTGAAGCATAGTTCCAAGCCCACTTTTTTTTAAAAAAAGTTCTTTGAATATGTAAGTCTAACTTTAAAATATAGACTCATACTTCCAATATCTGGAGTTCCTAATTTTATTGTCTGTTGTTTTTGTTTGTTCTCATTCACAATGTCTTGTCTCCTCATATGCCTGGTTATCTTTGTACATCCTAGATTTTACCTTTGAAAAAAAATACATATAGAAAAAAATCTGGCTAGTTGCAGTGGCTCACACCTGTAATCCCAGCACTTTGGGAGGCCGAGGTGAGTGGATCATGAGGTCAGGAGTTCAAGACCAGCCTGGCCAAGATGGTGAAACGCCATCTCTACTAAAAATACAAAAATTAGCCAGGTGTGGCAGCAGGCACCTGCAATCCCAGCTACTTGGGAGGCTTAGGCAGGAGAATCGCTTGAAACCGGGGGTGTAGGTTGCAGGGAGCTGAGATCGTGCCATTGCACTCCAGCCTGGGTAACAGTGTGAGACTCCATCTCAAAACAAAAAAAAAAAAAAAGAAAAAAAAATCCAAGCTCAGGGCTTGAGGTTTTCTAAGGATTCAGCTGAAAATCTGGCTGAAGTCCATGAGAGGGCTGGCTTATTTCCGCTTTACACTAATTCCTAAGTGCAGTCCTTCAGGACTTCAGGATGAAATCCACTCAGGACCTTATCCAAAGTGGGGGAGACAAGGCAGTTAAATAGGTTCCCATCCTTGGATGGCCCTTGTCTCTGACTTTTGTCCCACTAACCCAATAAGGCTGCCAAAAGTAAGCTCAGCTCACCTCATTTTGAAAACAAGATTGCTTAGTGCATACCAATATCCATGTTTTTCTCTTCTTTCTGGGCACGCAGATAGACTACAGGCACACTTCATTTTATTGTGCTTCATTTTACTGCATTCTGAAGATACTTTTGTTTTGTTTACAAGTTGAAGATTTGTGGCAACTCTGCATCAAGCAAGTCTGTTGGTGACATTTTTCCAACAGCATGTGCTCACTTCATGTCTCTGTGTCACATTTTGGGAACTGCCACAATATGTCACACTTTTTCATTACTATAACATCTGGTATGGTGATCTGGGATCAGTGATCTTCCATGTTACTGTTGTAATTGCTTTGGGGTGCCATGAACCACATTCTTATAAGATGGTGGACTTAATTGATACATTTTGTGTGTTCTGACTGCTCCACCACTGGCTGTTCCCCCATCTTTCTCCCTCTCCTCAGGCCTCCCTATTCCCTGAGATACAACAATATTAAAATTAGGTCAATTAATAACATTACAGTGGCCTCTGTGTTCAAGTGAAAGGAAGAGTCGTACATCTCTCATATAAAAGCTAAAGCTAGAAATGATTATGCTTAGTGGGGAAGGCATGTCAAAAGTCAAGACAGGCCAAAAGCTAGGCCTCTTGAGCCAAACAGTTAGCCAAGTTGTGAATGAAAAGGAAAATGTCTTGAAGGAAATAAAAAGTGCTACTCCAGTGAACACACAAACTATAAGAAAGTAAAAACGCATTACTGTTGATTTGGAGAAAGTCTGAGTGGTCTAGATAGAAGATCAGACCAGCCACAATACTTCCCTAAGACATTAGAGCAAGGCCCTAACTCTCTTCAATTACATGAAGATTGAAAGAGGTGAGGAAGCTGCAGAAGAAAAATCGGAAACTAGCAGAGGCTGGTTCATGAGGTTTAAGGAAAGAAGCTATCTCCATAACGAAAGTTCAAGGTGAAACAGCAAGCGCTGATGTAGAAGCTGCAGCAAGATCTAGTTAAGATCATTTATGAAGGTGGCTACACTAAACAACAGATTTTCAATGCAGATGAATCAAAAGAAGATGCCTTCTGTGACTTTCATAGCTAGACGGAAGTCAATGCCTGGCTTCAAAGCTTCAAAAGGATAGACTGACTCTCTTGCTAGGGGCTAATGCAGCTGGTGACTTTAAGTTGAAGCCAATGCTCATTTACCATTCTGAAAATCCTAGAGCCCTTAAGAATGATGCTAAATCTACTCTGCCTGTGCCCTAAAAATGGAACAACAAAGCCTGGATGACAGCACATCTTTTTATAGCATGGTTTACTATGTATTTTAAGCCCCCTTTAAGAGCTACTGCTCAGAAAAAAAAGACTTCTTTCAAAAGATCACTGCTCATTGACAATGCACTCAGTCACCCAAGAGCTCTGGTGGAACTGTACAAAGAGATGAATGCTGTTTTCATGACTGTTAACACAACATCCATTCTGCAGCCCATGGATCAAGAAGTAATTTTGACTTTCAAGTCTAATTATTTAAGAAATACATTTTGGAAGGCCATAGCTGCCACATATAGTGATTCCTTTTATGGATCTGGGCTAAGTTAATTGAAAACTTTCCGGAAAGGATTCATCATTCTAGATACCATGAAGAACATTAGTGCTTCATGGGGAGGAGGTCAAAATATCAACATTAACAGGAGTTTAGAAGAAGAGGATTCCAACCCTCATGGATAACTTGGAAAGGTTCAAGAGGAAGTAACTGCAGATGTGGTAGAGAGATGTGGCAAGAGAATTAGAATTAGAAGTGGAGCCTGAAGATATGGCTGAATTGCTGCAATCTCATGATCAAACTTGAACTGATAAGGAGTTGCTTCTTATGGATGAGCAAGAAAGTGGTTTCTTGAGATGGAGTCTACTCCTGGTGAAGATGGTGTGAACACTGTTGAAATGACAACAAAGGATTTAGACTATTACATAAACTTAGTTGTTAAAGCAGTGGCAGGGGTTGAGAGGACTGACTCCAATTTCAAAAGGAGTTCTGCTGTGAGTAAATGCTATCAAACAGCATCACTTGCTACAAAGAAATCTTTTGTGAAAGCAAGAGTCCATTGTACAGCAAAGTTCATTGTCTTATTTTAAGAATTGTCAGTCATCTTAACCTTCAGCAATCACCACCCTGATCAGTCAACAGTCAACATTGAGGCAAGAGGTTCGGCATGGTGGTTCACGCCTATAATCCCAGCACTTTGGGAGGCCAAGGTGGGCGGATCACTTGAGGTCAGGAGTTCAAGACCAGCCTGGCCAACATGGGGAAACCCTGTCTCTACTAAAAATACAAAACTAGGCCAGACACAGTGGCTCATGCCTGTAATCCCAGCACTTTGGGAGGCCAAGGCGAGTGGATCACCTGAGGCAGGGAGTTCGAGACCAGCCTGACCAACATTGAGAAACCCTGTCTCTCTAAAAATACAAAATTAGCCAGGCGTGCTGGCACATGTCTGTAATCCCAGCTACTCAGGAGGCTGAGGCAGCAGAATCACTTAAACCCAGGAGGCAGAGGTTACGGTGAGCCGAGATCACGCCATTGCACTCCAGCCTGGGCAACAAGAGCAAAACTCCATCTCAAAAAACAAACAAACAAACAAACAAAAAGCAAAACTGGGCATGGTGGCTGCACCTGTAATCTCAGCTACTCAGGAGGCCGAGGCAAGAGAATCGCTTGAACCTGGGAGGCAGAGGTTGCAGTGAGCCGAGATCACGCCATTGCACTCCAGCCTGGGCAACAGAGTGAGACTCTGTCTGGGTAAAAAGAAACAAAACATTGAGGCAAGAAAAGCCTACACCAGTAAAAACATTACAACTCACTGAAGGCTCAAATGGTTGTTAGCATTTGTTAGTAATAAAGCATTTTTAAATTAAGGTATGTATTTTTTTGACATAACGCTACTACACACTTAATAGACTACAGTATAAACATAACTTTCATATGTACTGGGAAACCAAAAAATTCCTGCGACTCATCAGTTCCAGTGGTCTGGAACCAAGCCAGCAATATCTCCAAGGTATGTCTGTATTACTGCCCAGTCTCCCTTGGATTTAAGTGTGGCTGTGTGATCAAGTTCAGATCAGGGAGTGAGAGAGACAGTAATATGATCACTTCAAGGTCTAGCCCATAAAAACATTCTATACAGAATCTTCCTTCTTTTCCTCATCTGCAGCTGAATAGAGAGGACTCTAAGGACTTAAAGGAGAGATGAAGTCTGAGTCCATGAAGGACTGCATGGAGCTACATTTCCTTGTCAGCCTGCATTGGACAGTAATATGATCAAGAAATACATGTTTATTAATTAATCCTCTAATTTGGGGGTTATTTGTTGCAGCAGTTAGCCTATCCTACTACTAATTTCATCTAGCTTCCTTCATTGCCCTAACAAAAAAGGTGGTGCAAATTACAAAGAGTCGACCATTACTGAAAATCAAAACTTCTTAATGTTTCCTTGTATGAATGAGGATTCTTGTTCATGCAGATGGTAACTATCAAAAATTTCTCTTCGGCCAGGCGCGGTGGCTCACGCCTGTAATCCCAGCACTTTGGTAGGCCGAGGCAGGCGGATCATGGGGTCAGGAGCTCGAGACCAGCCTGGCCAACATGGTGAAATCCCATCTCTACTAAAAATACAAAAAATTAGCCAGGTGTGGTGGTGCGTGCCTGTAATTTCACCTACTTGGGAGGCTGAGGTAGGAGAATCACTTGAACCCAAGAGGCAGAGGTTGCGGTGAGCAGAGATCACACCGTTGCACTCCAGCCTGGGCGACAGAGCAAGACTCCGTCTCAAAAAAAAAAAAATTATCTTCAAAGTGGGCAAAAAACATGAACAGACACCTATTAAAACAAGAAATACAAGTGGTCAACAAAGATAGGAAAAAATGCCCAACATCATTAATCATCAGAGAAATGCAAATTAAAACCACAATGAGCTATCATCTCACACAAGTCAGAATGAATATTACTAAAAAGCCAAAAAATAGCAGATGTTGGGGAGGAATGTGGAGAAAAGGGAATGCTTATACACTGTTGGTGGGAATGCAAATTAGTTCAACCCCCATGGAAAACAGTATGGAGATTTCTGAAAGAACTAAAAATAGAACTACCATTCAACCCAGCAATCCCACTACTGGGTATCTACCCAAAGGTAGTGCAAAAGACACCTGCACTCATGTTTATCAAAAAGACACCTGCATTCATGTTTATAACAGCACTATTAACAACAACAAAGGCATGGAAGCAATCTAAGCATCCATCAATGGTGGACTGGATAGAGAAAATGTATGTGTGTGTGTGTGTGTAAATATATATGTATATATATCAGTATTGGTCACATTGATCAAGATGTCACACATCAAAAATTATATCCTTTGTGTGATACACAGGGTTATATAAGATGATTTGGCAGCATCGATATGTAGTTTGGTGAAAACATTCATTATATTTCTGTATATTATATAATCATGAGAAGAAAAATAAACTTACAAATATATTTTGAAATATAACGGCCGGGCACGGTGGTTCACTATTCAACATAGTGTTGGAAGTTCTGGCCAGGGCAATTAGGCAGGAGAAGGAAATAAAGGGTATTCAATTAGGAAAAGAGGAAGTCAAATTGTCCCTGTTTGCAGATGACATGATTGTATATCTAGAAAACCCCACTGTCTCAGCCCAAAATCTCCTTAAGCTGATAAGCAACTTCAGCAAAGTCTCAGGATACAAAATCAATGTGCAAAAATCACAAGCATTCGTATACACCAATAACAGACAAACAGAGAGCCAAATCATGAGTGAACTCCCATTCACAATTGCTTCAAAGAGAATAAAATACCTAGGAATCCAACTTACAAGGGATGTGAAGGACCTCTTCAAGGAGAACTACAAACCACTGCTCAAGGAAATAAAAGAGGATACAAACAAATGGAAGAACATTCCATGCTCCTGGGTAGGAAGAATCAATATCATGAAAATGGCCATACTGCCCAAGGTAATTTATAGATTCAATGCCATCCCTACCAAGCTACCAATGACTTTCTTCACAGAATTGGAAAAAACTACTTTAAAGTTCATATGGAACCAAAAAAAAGCCCACATTGCCAAGACAATCTTAAGCCAAAAGAACAAAGCTGGAGGCATCACGCTACCTGACTTCAAACTATACTACAAGGCTACAGTAACAAAAACAGCATGGTACTGGTACCAAAACAGAGATATAGATCAATGGAACAGAACACAGCCCTCAGAAATAACGCCACATATCTACAACTATCTGATCTTTGACAAACCTGAGAAAAACAAGAAATGGGGAAAGGATTCCCTATTTAATAAGTGGTGCTGGGAAAACTGGCTAGCCATATGGAGAAAGCTGAAACTGGATCCCTTCCTTACACCTTATACAAAAATCAATTCAAGATGGATTAAAGACTTAAACGTTAGACCTAAAACCATAAAAACCCTAGAAGAAAACCTAGGCATTACCATTCAGGACATAGGCACGGGCAAGGACTTCATGTCTAAAACACCAAAAGCAATGGCAACAAAAGCCAAAATTGACAAATGGGATCTAATTAAACTAAAGAGCTTCTGCACAGCAAAAGAAACTACCATCAGAGTGAACAAGCAATCTACAAAATGGGAGAAAATTTTCGCAACCTACTCATCTGACAAAGGGCTAATACCCAGAATCTACAAAGAACTCCAACAAATTTACAAGAAAAAAACAAACAACCCCATCAAAAAGTGGGCGAAGGACATGAACAGACACTTCTCAAAAGAAGACATTTATGCAGCCAAAAAACACATGAAAAAATGCTCACCATCACTGGCCATCAGAGAAATGCAAATCAAAACCACAATGAGATACCATCTCACACCAGTTAGAACGGTGATCATTAAAAAGTCAGGAAACAACAAGTGCTGGAGAGGATATGGAGAAATAGGAACACTTTTACACTGTTGGTGGGACTGTAAACTAGTTCAACCCTTGTGGAAGTCAGTGTGGCGATTCCTCAGGGATCTAGAACTAGAAATTCCATTTGACCCAGCCATCCCATTACTGGGTATATACCCAAAGGACTATAAATCATGCTGCTATAAAGACACATGCACACGTATGTTTATTGCGGCATTATTCACAATGGCAAAGACTTGGAACCAACCCAAATGTCCAACAATGATAGACTGGATTAAGAAAATGTGGCACATATACACCATGGAATACTATGCAGCCATAAAAAATGATGAGTTCATGTCCTTTGTAGGGACATGGATGAAATTGGAAATCATCATTCTCAGTAAACTGTCGCAAGAACAAAAAACCAAACACCGCATATTCTCACTCATAGGTGGGAATTGAACAATGAGAACACATGGACACAGGAAGGGGAACATCACACTTCGGGGACTGTTGTGGGGTGGGGGGAGGGGGGAGGGATAGCATTGGGAGATATACCTAATGCTAGATGATGAGTTAGTGGGTGCAGCGCACCAGCATGGCACATGTATACATATGTAACTAACCTGCACATTGCGCACATGTACCATAAAACCTAAAGTATAATAATAATAAAAATTAAATAAATAAATAAATAAATAAAAATAAAGAAAAGAAATATAACAGCTGGGCACGGTGGTTCATGCCTGTAGTCCCAGCACTTTGGGAGGCCGAGGCAGGCAGATCACCTGAGATCAGGTGTACATATATGCACACACACACACACACCATGTACACACACACACACACACACACCATGGAATACTACACAGCCATAAAAAAGAATGAAATCATGTTCTTTGCAGCAACATGGATGCAGCTGGAGGCCATTATCCTAAGCAAATTAACAAAGAAACAGAAAACCAAATACTGCATGTTCTCACTTGTAAATGAGAGCTAAACAATGGGTACACATGGACATAAAGATGGAAAAAATAGACACTAGGGACCCCAAAAGCAGGAAGCAAGAGAAGGGGGCAAGGGTTGGAAAAATTACCTATTGATCACTATGTTTACTATTCAGATGACAAGCACCCTAGCAGCCCAAATCCCAGCATTATACAATACACCCATGTACCAAACCTGTGCATGTACCCCCTGAATCTATTATTTTTTTAAAAAAATTCCTCTTCAAATTTTCTTCAGATTTTTTTTGGGGTGAGGGGGACAGGATCTAGCTCTAGCTCTTTGGCCCAGACTGGAGTGCAGTGGCGTGATGTCAGCTCACTGCAGCCTTGACCTCCTGGGCTCAAGTGATCCTCCCACCTTAGCTCCTGAGTAGCTGGAATGACAGATGTGCTCCACCTACCAATGGAGCCCAGCTTTTTTTCTTTTGGTAGAGATGAGGTCTTGCTATGCTGCCAAGGCTGGTCTCAAAATGCTGGGCTCAAGCAATCCTAAACAACTTGGCCTCCCAAAGAACTGGGATTACAGGCATGAGCAACCATGCCTGGCCTGGATTAAAATTTTAAAAGTCTTAATCAGGAATTGCATTTATCCCATTTCAAGTATCAAAACTGACTTTTAGAAAGTTATGTTTATGGGCTGGGCATGGTGGCTTATACCTGTAATCCCAGCACTTTGGGAGGCTGAGGTTGGTGGACTGCTTGAGCTCAGGAGTTTGAGACCAGCCTGGGTAACATGGCAAAACCTCATCTCTACAAATAATACAAAACTTAGCCACATGTAGTGGCACATGCCTGTAGTCCCAGCTACTTGGGAGGCTGAGGTGAGAGGATGGCTTGAACCCAGGAGGCAGAGGTTGCAGTGAACCAAGATGGCGCCACTGTACTCCAGCCTGGGTGACAGAGCAAGAACCTGTCTCAAAAAAAAAAAAAAAAGTTATATTTATGGAGGGAAGTTTCTCATTACAAATTTGAAAACATTTTATTTGATAGTTTTATTCAAATTCAATATTTCATATATATATATATTTCTGAAATAGAGTCTCACTCTGTCACCCAGGCTAGAGTGCAGTGGCACAATCTTGGCTCACTGCAGTCTCCGCCTCCTGGGTTCAAGCGATTCTCCTGCCCCAGCCTTCCAAGTAGCTGGGATTACAGGTGCATGCTACACGCCTGTCTAATTTTTGTATTTTTAGTAGAGACAGGGTTTCACCATGTTGGTCAGGCTGGTCTCGAACTCCCGATCTCAGGTGATCTGCCTGCCTCAGCCTCCCAAAGTGCTGGGACTACAGGCACGAACCACTATGCCCAGCCGATATATTTCAAAATATATTTGTAAGTTTATTTTTCTTCTCATGATTATATAATATACAGAAATATAATGAATGTTTTCACCAAATTACATATCGATGCTGCCAAATCATCTTATATAACCCTGTGTATCACATAAAGGATATCATTTTTGATGTGTGACATCTTGATCAATGTGACCAATACTGATTTAAATACAACGTTGCCACTCACCCTTTTGTTCCCAAGCATTCATTATTTAAAAATGTTTGGGTTATTTAAAGATGTTTACCTGGATTAACTAAAAAATTCTCTAGAACTAAATTATGATAATTTAAAACCCATTGGAGAATTGAAGAAGGCCTATGTGGGGTGGGGGGGTCATCTGATTATAGTAATGGCTGCAGTTGTTCTTGCCTCCTTGTCCATATCCTTTGGATTGCAACTTTCCAGCTCTTGCATTGCAACGTGGAGTCTATTCTTTACCATGGCTCAACTCTTTACCATGGCCAACAGAATGAAGCAAAAGTCACAGTTTTCAAGTTCTGAACTTAGGTCTCAAGAGGCTTTGCATGCTTCCGTTCACTCTTTTCCAATACCTCGGCTAGCCTGCTGGAGGAGGAGAGAACACAAGAAGGACAAAAGCCAAGAGAGCATCCTAGGCTGCATACAGCCAGCTGGCGCCACACAGATGAGAAGAGCCTAGCCCAGAGCAGCAAACTGATTGCAGACGCACATATGAACCCAACAGAGATCCAAAGAACTCCCCCATAGCCTGTAGACTAGAGGGTAATAACAAATGCTTATTGTTACTCAGTTTATGTCATTGAATTTTGGGGTGATTTATTATGCAGCAAGAGCTAACAAAAACACTATACTTGCTACAGAGATTTACTAGTGAAAGCTTTTAAGTCATTAGCGAGTCCAGCCCCTGTAGAAAAATATGATCCAGCTTTTATAGTTAAGAATTAGTTTTGCATAATTGATAAGTATATTTAAACACATATATCATTTATTTTATGTTCATTTATTTTTATAATCAATTTTGGAATTTTTATGGTGTAATATAAAACTTATCTCCAGAAATAAAACTTATGATTTACTATATACAAGAACTAGAAGGAAAAAGCTGGAAAATTTTGTGGTATCGTTTTAGAATACAAGACATGGACCCAATCAAATACAAGCAGAGAAATGCAGGGAGAGAGCAAACTGATATGAAAAAGGAATTAAGTGAGACAAGGATTGACTACAATAAAACTAAAATTGTAAGAGCATTCCAACAGAAAAAAAATGAATATAGAATTTGAATAGACAATTCATGGAGCAAAGAATATAGTAAGTAAAAGAGGCTAATAAACAAATGAAAAAAATAGTCAAGCTCAGTAGTAATAAAGGAATTCTTATTTCAAAGAAATAAGAATGTTATATCATTTTTCAAATAGCAATTTCACAAAGAAAAATAAATTATGCAATTTGATGCCAGCAAACATGTAATGCATCATCCATTGCTGCTGGAAGAGCAAATTAATTTAGTTGTTCCTGAAAACAGTTTGTTGGGTTGTAGTAAGAGCCCTAAAAAAAAGTTATAAACTTACACCAGTCATTTCACTTCTAGAAATCAATCAGGAGAAAGTGATCAGAAATTCAACCAAAGGTTATACATAAGATTATTTATAACTATGTCACCAAAAAGCAACTTTAATATCTAATAACAGAAGAATGGTTCAATAAATTATGGCACATTGATATAATAAAATAATATTTTGCCAACAAATAATGGTGTCCATGAAAAATAGTTTATGATATGGAAACATGCCATGATTTAAAAAAAAACTAAGTGAAAAAGCATAATGCAAAATTATATATTTGTTTTGCTCAAAATATATATGCAGAAAAAAGCATAAGTAAATATAAATGTTAGTTGTTATTTCTAAATGGTTGGAGTGAAAGACTTAGAGGTATGTTTAATAATCTTCATTTTTTTTAGATTTGTCAGTATTTTCCAAAGGAGAAAGAAGCAAAATAATGACAGAAAAGAGTAAAACCAAAATAATGATGTAGAAAAACAACATTGAAGATCTTTATTAATTCCGAAGTATATTCACTGTGCGTTTTTATTTTTCAGCTATTTCGTCCCCTGTATCTTCCCTAATATTATAATACATCATGAATATGTAAAATATTCAACACAAAGCATATACTAAAGACCTTGAGGAGCTACAACGCCATTTACATTTGCTGTTGCCACACTCATTTACGTCATTGTACAAGACAGGGAGTTCTATTCACCTCAGTGTCCCCAGCACCTAGCACAGACTAGGGAACAGAGTTTTGCATAATACATAATTAATGAATAAATAAAGACACTATCACCAAGTCTTCAAAATCAATTATAACTATTGAATGCTTAATAAATATGAGGCATTGTATTAAATCCTACAAGAACTTTGCAAAACACAGGGGAAAGACATTTCTCTACTCCTTTGACCACACTAACATACAACTAAATTACATGCACAGTATATCTACGGCAGTTGCAAATATTTATACTTTTGTTTTGCATTAGTTGATCCTCCTATGTAACTAAACCATAGCATAATACACTTTTTGAAACCATAATTAGTATTGTGAATTCATGCATTGTGCCCTATGAATAATTAAAGCATATGATTACTTTTGAGTACTAAATGGCACTTCAGTTAGTAGCATCCTTGAGTATGTTATTCTAACTCAAAATTCAAGTAGGATTATCTAAGGCTGATTCTTCTTATGATAGATAATGATGACATTCTCCATCTTTCCACCTGAGCAATTAAAAAGTTTAATAGTCTGATGTGGCTGGTTATCTGAATAATTTTCTTAACAGGAACAATTAAAATCCACTTACTCAATGGTTTGTGCATTCTCCACTATTGTTTCAAACTCTTTGTTTCTGTGGAAACCTGATGAAAACTTAAGAACTTTAAATCTATAATGACTTTGCAAAGAGTATTTGTTTTCCTTAATTACCAAGAGTATGCAGCTGGATTATATGTAGCCCAGTTTCTCTAACAAACTTAAAAATAAAGAGCTTGCTTGCTGTCTTTTTTCTCCTATATGTGAAATGGCCCAGTTGTCTGCTTTGGTATTGACCCTGGTGCCAGAAGTGGGAATTTTCTCAATGCCACACCAATGTGAAATGCACAAGCATTACCATCAGACCACTTTCTGCCCTGCAACGATCCACTTCAGTATACCCAAATGAGCTGTCAGCTGGAGTTTCTTTTTTCTCCGCCTCACTAATGCTTGATCTGCTACCATTATTTCAGCTGAAGTAGGACGATTATGATTTCAAGCTCTATCTAGATTATACGGTCCTAAGGGTTACTCTTTATCTGTATAGACTCCTCCTTATAAACCTTTTGTAGGAATACGCTGATAGCTCTTCATTAAACAAACATGCGTGGCATCTTACTTTATTTACATGGCAATCACAATACTTCATATCTTAAAGAGAAGTACCTTTTAATAGAAAATGCTTGAATGGAATTAGGATGAATGTATCCTTTTCAAAACAAACTGAAAATACCATATGAATTGATGTTAAGACTATTTTTATGTGCCAGATTCCAAAATAATAAATATAATAATTAGAAAAACAAGGCTGGGT
This sequence comes from Pongo pygmaeus, assembly GCF_028885625.2. Lineage (NCBI taxonomy): Eukaryota > Metazoa > Chordata > Mammalia > Primates > Hominidae > Pongo > Pongo pygmaeus. Next base: position 108,436,954 of record NC_072378.2, on the reverse strand, counting down.
GTGGTGGCTCATGCTTGTAATCCCAGCACTTTGGGAGGCTGAGATGGGTAGATCACTTGAGGTCAGGAGTTGGAGACCAGCCTGGCCAACATGGTGAAACCCCACCTCTACTAAAAATACAAAAAAAATTTAGCTGGGCAGGGTGGTTCATGCCTGTAATCGTAGCTACTCAAGAGGCTGAGGCGGGAGAATCACTGGAACCTGGGAGGCGTAGGTTGCAGTGAGCTGAGATGGGACCACTGCACTCCAGCCTGGGTGACAGACCAAGACTGTCTGAAAACAAAAAAAAAAAAGAAATAAAAGAAAAAAAGAAAGAAAGAAAAGCAGAGCACTGAAATGTGTGTATTTGCAGAGTAAATAATTTCCCAAGATTCATATGGCACCTCAATATGAGAAATCTCATGAATATGAAGTCCAAACACCCAGCTGGGAAATATCTCACCATTCTAGAAAATATCACCAATTCTTAACACATTCTACTTCTCAGGGTGTTCTTTGGAGTGCTGAGGGTAAGTTTTGCCATTTGATTTACACAGTCTCAATGGCAGGAGGCTGGTTCTACCTAAATCTGCCAGATTTTTGCTAAATTCTCTATCCCCTTTTAATGGTTAATACAGTATTTTCTTTTGCGGGGGGGGCATATTTTGCTTGTAGAAACAATGACTTAACAAAAAAATCAATGTGACAAACTAGAGGAGGGTACACTCCTCTACTCTACTTGACCAGCTTTGTGTATGTAATAAAGAGATCTCCAAATTCTGGAGATGTCTAATTCTGGGGATCCTGAAACTGACAATTTTCTCAAGACACAAGCCACATCAAGTCAGGTCTATCGAATCAGATCTACCATGTGAAAAGCACCGTGCTGGACTCACTGGGGCAAGGGAGCAGGGGGAGCGGGGATCGAAACAATTGGCATAAAAACAGAAAACCAAAATGAAAATGTGACGCCGGGTGTGGTGACTCACACCTGTAATCCCAGCAGTTTGGGAGGCAGAGGTGGGGGGATTGCTTGAGCTCGAGACTGGCCTGGCCAACATGACAAAACCCCATCTCTACTAAAATACAAAAATTAGCCAGGCATGGTGGCACAGGCCTGTAGCTACTTGGGAGGCTGACGTACAAGAATCGCTTGAACCTGAAGGGCGGAGGTTGCAGTGAGCTGAGATCATGCCACTGCACTCCAGCCTGAGTGACAGTGAGACTGTGTTTCAAAAACAGAAGAAAAGAAAAAGAAGATGAAGAAGTAGGAAATCGTCCTAATTAGCATCATTGTCATTAATGAGCATCGCTAAATGTAAGCATCAATACAACTTCAAGACAATACATAACAACTGCAAAAGCATATCCACGACATGGTAAAAATTAGTGGAATGGGTTGTACTAACCACCTGGGATTGAATGAATCAGACTATACCTTGCTAATTAGCTGGTATCTGTTGTTTGGTAGACATCTAAAATCTAAGAGAAGTCAAGTTGCTCCTTTTGGAAATGGGATAAACTGGGTTCGACCGTACAACAGAATTAACAACAGCAAATGAGCTAGTGTAGCTCAGAGCCCCCACTCACAAAGACCCTCCATATTTCTAGAGTTAGAAAGTCTTGCCTAGCTACTTTATTCAGCTTAAGTTTTCAGCTTAACTGTAGTGTGAGGGGCAGTCAGAAGGCAGAGGGAGTCTGTGAAGAACAAGGCTGCTGCTTTGGTTTGTGAGGCTGGAGGAAAAGGGTCTTCACACATCTTGGCTCACCATGTTCTGGAAGCTATCTTCACCACCAGATGATTTAGCCTGGCTCAACTCTCCTCCTAGTTCTCACAGTATCTAAGGTTTCTGAATTAAAGAAACCAGAGGTTTAAGCTTTGGAGTTTATCACATGCTGTGGGAACACTTCGGATCACTAGGTTTTGATTCTCACGGCTCCCTTGCTAAAATTTGTTTAGCTTCAGGCCAATCCTAAGCAAACCCTGTTCTAGAAAAACAGGAACAGCACAAGTGAGCTGGATAGTACATTACAGTAAGCATTTAGCCTAATAAAAGAACCCATACTCTCCAGATCCAGGAACATAGATAATATAACATTTTTTAAAAACATGCCGTTACAAATATATGTCTCTCTCTCTCTCTCTCTCTCTCTCTGTGTGTGTGTGTGTATATATAATTATTTGATTGGTTAGTTTAATATTTTTGAGAAGCTTTTTGTTAAAAGGCAGTTACTTTAACATGATCCTCTACTGTTAAACATGTACAATTCACCCTTTAAAGTCATAAAGAACAAAGAAAAAATTTATTGTAACTGCACTAACAGCTAGTCCTGTGAAATTACTCTGAATATTAGCAATCCAGTAGATACAAAAAAAAAAAAAATACTGGCAAGGGGAAGAAAAATAGCCCAACTTGTTTCTGGAATTATTTCACAAGCTCTTTATTAAAATAATGCTGTAACAACTCCTTCTAATTTCCCACTGGAAAAGGTATTTTCTTAGCTAGTTCAAAACAAAAGGAAGTTTAAACATTATCATGAATGCCTCAGACATAGTGCTGTGATATCTGATTGTCCAGACTACAGAACATAATAAGTGAATGTGGCCAAGGCTGAAATATGTTTCCACCGCTTTTGTATTCTCTTTCTGAATATAATGATTTTAATAAGAAAGTATATAATAATGATGAAGTAATTAGTACCAGCATTATTCTACCATAATCATTGAAATCAGTACTTAATTATTAACATAATCAAGCCATCCTGATTGTACCCTCGGTAGAGGGCAGTATTTGCTACATCTCCGTGGGAGGAAAGACTTATACATTTGTCTGGCTTTGAGATCTCCCCAGAAGAAATGGGAAAGATGAGCTGCACAGTGCAAGGTCAGGTTCCAGACTCTCTGACACCAGTCTTGCATGTGCATGTGACATGAAAGGTGAACGAATGTTAACTTTTTCCTTTGGAAATCAGAGCTAAGTGACACGAAAAGAGATATTTAGGATCCCAAAATGAAAAAGGAGAAAAGGCTTTAGAATAGCTAAGAAGTTATTTTAAATTTGAGAACTGTAACTTCTGAACACGTTAAAGTCTTGTAAATGCAGAGGTTTTGTTACTTTTGTTTTGCTTTTTGCTGTTGTTTTTGTTTGTTTTGCTTTCTTTGTGAGAGTCCATTGGAAAGAAATGGAACTCTCTCAGGCTTGGATATTTGAAAAGCCTAATCAGAGCTGGAAAAGAAGTGGATATTGAAGAATTGCTTTCTTCCTCCCACTCTTCTGCTTTCCAAATCATGGAAATACTCAGTTAAAAATTCTAATTCATATTCAAAAGATATTAAAAAGTGAATCAGGGCAAGACTGAATACCTCCCCGTGCTGCTGGAATAAAGGGCCAAGCCCTTCAAACTATGAGTAAGACCAACAGAATTATTCACTTCATCTTCTTGCCAAAAGACAACCTTGAATTATCTGCTGCCCAAATTTTATTAAAAGATAAAAACATCCATGAAAGGCCAGAAAAACATGCACCTATTCAATCTCTAAACATTTAGAACTATTTTTCTGGATCAAGCCAGATAAATAAAGAGAAAAGCTCAGCTGTAAAGCACTATTTTTGCCCTGATAGCACAGTCTCATTAAACTTTACTTTGTCACTATGTTCTCAGCTTGGATATAAGAATCTGTCAGAAACAATCATATGTCGGCAGCAGGAATGGTGCTGAGGAAATGTCTCCTGGCATCTTTCAGAAGTCCATTTACGAAAGGTACAAGTGCCAGTAAAAATCATCACTTCTGAGTAACTGGTTTGTTTTTATCCTCTAACTTACTGAATATCTTTTCCCCTCTTTGGCTGATAGAAGGCTGAGTGTTGACTTAATTGTTTGATTTTAAGAACTATGTAGAAGTTTATGACGTGGATTTATGTATATTAACTTTTCTGTCTTTCAGCGTAAGTATTCATTATTTTCCCTTTGCCCTGATTTTTAAAAAATTTAATTCTGTGTGTATATGGTTGTGTGTGTGTATCTGTACACACATATAAAATACTTTTTGGAATCAGATAAGACATAAATAAATCCATGCTAAAATTATTCTATTTCTGTTTAAAGCTTATTTCATCTACTTTCAGTTAAACAGGAGGCAAAAGAGAATCAGGGAAATAAAATGTCAGTAAGAACTTCAGATAATAAATAGCAGTGCCTCTTTTGATTTTGTTAGTTACCAAGTATGTACTGAGCATCCGTCAGTAGAGAGAGATATTCTTAGAGAAGGTGGGTTTTCAACAGAGGGAAATAGCCCAGTGTAGGGAAGTAGAAATCTATTTCATGAGCACGAAATTGAATGGAATTTGGCATAAAGAAGTAGCCTGAGAAAGACAAAGCATCGTTGGCTTTAGTAAAGCAGTGAAGGGGGAGATTAAGAAGTGCATTGCAAAGGCTGCAGTTCAGATGATGTGACTATGTAACTATTTGGATTTATATAGGACATGATAGGGAGACAATGTAGAAAGTTCAGGAAAGAAATTGACAATACAAACATGTATGCAAGATAATTTTTATATTCCCATGTAAATGTGTATAGTAATTTACAACTTACAGTTTTTCACATATGCTAAGGCTAAAAAGCAGTAAGATTAGGTTATTAATAAACTTATGACAGTGGCTTATTACATTAAGATTTTCTACAAAGTAACATCCAAACCCTAAGATATTACTGATCTAGTAAATTACTTCCGTTTTTTTGTTTGTTTGTTTGCTTTTGAGACGAAGTCTCACTCTGTCACCAGGCTGGAGTGTAGTGGCGTGATTTCGGTTCACTACAACCTCCGCCTCCTGGGTTCAAGTGATTCTCCTGCTTCAGCCTCCCGAGTAGCTGGGACTACAGGCATGCGCCACCACATCCAGCTAATTTTTGTATTTTTAGTAGAGATGGGGTTTTACCATGTTGGCCAGGATGGTCTCCATCTCTTGACCTTGTGATCCACCCACCTTGGCCTCCAAAGTGCTGGGATTACAGGTGTAAGCCACCGCGCCTAGCCTAGTAAATTAATTCTATGTTTTAAAAGTCTTCAGTAAAATGGTGAGGAATGTGTATAGTTTCTCCTGTGCCTTTGATTAAACTATACTAGTCCTCTGGCTCTGTTTCCTTCCATTGACTCTAGTGAAAACATACTTTCCAACCCCACCCACACCCTCATCTCTTCCTTTTTCTATGTCAGTTCAGATGATGTCATTGACTCCTTTAGGCTCCAAACTAACACACCTTTATAAATGACCTCTACATCTTTATCTTCAGTCCTAAATTTCCAACTGTTTGTAAGCCCCATTCTCCTACCTGTAGCATTTTGGTTTGTCTGTTAAGGGTCCTGCCATTTCTCTGGTTATTCAAACTGAAACCGTTGGAGCCCTAGGTGGCTTGTCCTCGTCCCTGACCTCCTCCATGCCCTATCCTCTGATTTCTCTTCTATTTATCTTGTTTCGTGCAATCTCTCAAGTATACCTGGTTCATACCCCCCCTCGAGGGAGCAATTAGGAGCTGAAATCCAGTCCATACTCTGTCCAGCCATGTACCCTGATGAGGGGCATGGTAACTTGGGACTGTATTCTGGACACTGTATATGGTATGTCGTGGAGACTTGGGATTCTTAAGTATACTGATTTTTTGTTGTTGTTGCTATATTAGCAGGTAATTAACTTGGTTAGCCTCAAGCTCCAAACTCTGTCTCCTCCGTGACGCATAGCAGCGAAAATCTTCGTTCAGTTATTTTAGCATTTGCTGTGTATGTATATTTCACAGGTCAGCCCAAGATTTGGGCAGAGTTTATAGGAAAAATTTGAGGCTATTCCTCTGTGGTTCTCTCCTTTCCCAGATTTCTCCTTATACTTTCCAGCTGTTATGGTCACTGATTTGCTCTTCTCTGGTTCTTCGAGCTAAAAACAGCAGGTTTCTACTGCATTTTAGACATCCGTATAAGACTAACTGTGATCTGCCCTCAGGAGAAAAACTATAAAAATGAGAAACTCACCAGTATCAATCCTTTCTTCCAAGTGTTGCCTGTGCTCTACTTTCTCCCTGCTTTTGATAAGCAGTGCCTTCTGGATAGTTATTTTTCAGATTTTGTCCAGAGTTTGCAGAGGTGATCAATAGGTAATTTGATCAAATAGGAGCTACTCTGACATAAATGGAAGTAGAACCTTTCTGAGTCTGTAGTTCTCTGAATATACTCTGTAATTGCCAACTCTGGTTTTTTGTTTGTTTGTTTGTTTCTGGAGACAGAGTCTCGCTCTGTCACCCAGGCTGGAGTGCAATGGCGCAATCTTGGCCTCCTGGGTACAAGTGATTCTCATGCCTCAGCCTCCCAAGTAGCTGAGATTATAGATGTGTGCCATCACACCCAGCTAATTTTTTTTTTTTTTCGGTATTTCAGTAGAGATGGGGTTTCACCATGTTGGCCAGGCTGGTCTCGGACTCCTCAGCTCGGGCAATCTGCCCTGCCCACCTTGGCCTCCCAAAGTGCTAGGATTATAGGCGTGAGCCACTGCGCCCAGCCCCAACTCTTGTGTTTTTCCCAGAAACATAAAACTTCAGAGAAGGAAGAGATGATAAAGATGCCCCTCATGATCTCCTTTGCTTAGGAAAAACCAAACAGCTACTGCCTCATACTACCCCCAACCTTTGCACCAACAGAATTTCCAACCCTCCAGCCTTCAAGGCCCAGTTCCACTTCGATCATCCATAGCATTCTGGTCATACTGATCCTGTAGTACTAATTATAATCTGCCTCACATTCTAGTGATCTACGTACTGATCTCATTTTCTCTTCTAAATTAAGACTCCATAAAAGTTGAGACTTTTACTCACATCTTGGTACCCACTACAGTTCCTAGAAATATGACAGCCTTCTATTAAGTACTCTATAAATATTTGGTGGATGATTAGGGAGAAGTGTGAGTAAAATATTAAAAGGGTAGGACTGTGTCTGTTACCCTGCATAAGGGAACAAACAAATATCTAGCATGTTAGTTTATTTAACCAAGTTTCCTTCTGGAAAGAAGAATCTTCCCAAGAGGAGATACTATTTGCTGGTCCACTGGACATGTTGGTGAAAGTTACAACCTCTCCCAGAGTATACTGACCTGTTAATCTTCCTAAAACATTATTCTAGGTACCACATTCCTGCTCAAAACCTAAAATGACTCTCTCTGGATTACAGTAAGAAGACTATTTCTCTGCCTGATTTTGATGGTAGAATCTGTCTGAGATCTGTTTCATCTTTATTTCCTTTTCCTCCCCAACATGCACTCTGCTCTCATTAGGCATCAGTCTGTCCTCCTGAAACACGTGATGCTTGGCTTCTGATTATGGTTGAAATACTTTTACTCCACTCGTCTAAATTCTGCTCACCTTTCCAGGTCAAGGTCAATTTCCTCTTTAAATCTCATATCTTGTTGGAGCCTTTCCAACCTTTAGCATCCTTACTTTGAACTCCTGATACACTCATATTATGTAGTTAACTAGTGAGCATTGCTCTTTAAAGGAGACTGTTACAGCTAAAAGGAATGACAGATCAGTATTCATCAAAACTGATGGTATAAAAATAAAATGAAATAAAATAATGATGTGCTGATCACATCATGCATTTCACAAGTGAGGAACTTAGACCCAGAATGGTGAAGTGGTTAAGTGATCTGCCTAAGGCAACTCAGCAAAATAGTATCTTTTTTTGGTGGGGGTAGTCAGAGTCTTGCTATGTTGCCCAGGCTGGAGTGCCTTGACTATCCTCAGACATGATCATAGCACAGGACAGCCAAGAACTCCTGTACTCAAGTGATCCTCCTGCCCCAGCCTCCCAAGTAGCTGAGACTACAAGTGTGTGCCACAGCGCCCAGTGTCAGCTAAACAGTATTTGAATTAATGACTGGAATTGATATCTCCTGACTCAGTTGGGCCTCTTTCTACTCTGCTTCACTGTATAATATTTGGCTCATGTTATTTCCTTTACTAAACTGTAAACTCTTTGAAAGAAACTTCTTACACACTTCTTTTATATTCCTCATAACATAGGCATACAGATACAAAAGTACTAGTTGCTGACTGGCTGGGCATGGTGGCTCATGCCCATAATCCCAACACTTTGGGAGGCTGAGGCAGGTGGATCATTTGGGGTCAGGAGTTCAAGACCAGCCTGGCCAACATGGTGAAACCCCATTTCTACTAAAAATACTAAAATTAGCTGGGCGTGGTGAGGTGTGCCTGTAATCCCTGCTATTTGGGAGGCTGAGGCACAGGGATCGCTTGAATCTGGGAGGCAGAGGTTGCAGTGAGCCAAGATCATGCCTGGGTGACAGAGCAAGACTCTGTCTCAAAAAAAAAAAAAAAAAAAAAAAAAAAAACCAGAAAAAGAAAAAGAAATAGTTGCTGACCAAAGTCAATGTAGTAATCTTGGAGGGTTGGATCTTACATAGCATATATTTCTTGATTAACAATAAAAGAGAAAAGAATGAAGTAATATTTAACCCTAAAATATGTGAAAATCTTATAATTCTTAAGGTATTATGGTTCCTTTGCTCCTTTCTAGTTTTTTCTCAAAATCTTTTGCCTGATTCAATAATATCTTCACCAAGCCATTTTAAAAAACAAAAATAGCATATTCTAACAATTTCTAAACTTTTTTCCATAAAATATATTTCAAAGTGATAAAATGGAATACACCTTATTAAATATTCTAATTGGCAATGTAATAAGTAATTACTAATTTTGGGTCAACTGATCTAATCTGGGAGAAGGTACTATGGAAAATAGCAAATCATTATGATAGGAAACAAACACTTAAGGATTACTTGATTAAAAAAAATTTCTGTTTAAGAAAAAGCAGGCCAGTTGACAGGTAAGCAATAGAAAAACTATCGGTGTTAAAGCTTTTTTAAAAAATCAAACAAGTACTTTTAAAGTGTTTTATATTCATATTAATTGGTTGAATTAGACTTGTTTTCTCTCAGCACTTTACCAATCTCTTCATACAGGTCTTCTGTTTAGAGAGCTATTCTTAATTATTATTTAGAGCTCTGATACATTTATTATTAAAAGTCAAATGAGATAATTTATCTTTAATTAAAAACAAATTCTATTTTTAAAAAATTAATGACCATGGGCATGGTGGCTCATGCCTGTAATCCCAGCACTTTGGGAGGTTGAGGCAGGGTGGATTGCTTGAGCCCAGGAGTTCGAGACCAGCCTGGGCAACATGGAAAAACCCTGTCTCTGCAAAAAATACTAAAATTAGCTGGGTGTGGTGGTACAGACCTGTAGTCCCAGCTACTTGGGAGGCTGAGGTGGGAAGGATTGCTTGAGCCTGGGAGGCTGAGGTTGCAGTGAGCAGTGATCACACCACTGAACTCCAGTCTGGGCAAAAGAACAAGACCCTGTCTCAAAAAAAAAAAAAAAAAAAAAAAAAAATATATATATATATATATATTTTAAATTCATATTTCTTAATCTTTGTACTTCTTAATTATTGTCTCAGCAAATGAATGATATATTCCTCTCAAAGACTGAGGCAAATATTAAATATTAGTTTCTCATACTTTCCTAGAGTAGAAGTGACCTTAAAACAAACATGAGGACTTGTGTCTACTACTAGATCCATTCCTCAAAATAATATTATGGAGAACATACTGAAAGTATACAGTTTTGGGCACACTTACTCTTCCATTGAGACCCTCTGGGAATCCTTGGGAATTTTCTCCCCATTACAGGAGAGACAATATTTTTGAACCATTTCAGCTAACAACATGACATAAGTATATTCACAGAAAATGAAAGCACGTTTTCTCCCACAGAGGAGCTTCAGGCTGCTGAGTCTGAGAAGTCCATGGCTTGCAGAGCTTAAAATCTGCAGCCCTGAGTGGCATCATCTAAGAAGCTGCTCTTGCCTCAGTTTGGGAGCAGAAGCTGGGCAGGATTGTTCAGCCTCACTATGTGTCCTATTACAGAAAATTTGCCAGTGAAGAAAGGAGGAAGGTGTTCTCTTTATTCCTTTAATCCTTCTTCACTCCCTTTTCATCATGGAAACATTCACAATTATTCTAAGAGGCTACAGTTTTCAAATTTCTAATTCAGACCCTCTTTTTCAGACATTTCTTTTTCCTTTAAAATAGTAAGATATAAAAAAAATCAATAACTTTTAACCTGATATACCGTGATTTCTTTGGAAGATATAATCAATCAACAATTAGCAAAAATGGATCCCTCAGTCCAGTCTCCAGTCTTACAGAGAGTTCACTTTTTCTTTTATGTACAAAATATCAGAACAAAATAAATTCATATAAGAAGTTACTTGTGTACATCTTACTTTTTAAAATCAAATTATAAGTCAATTATGGGATTTTATTCCAAAAACCTTCTTTATCATTCTGAGGACTCATGAAATAGGCTAGGTCTAGGTGTGTATGGTAAAATTTTGCACCTATCTGAACATGTCCTATATTTCTTCTCACATATTTAACTGAATTCCCCAATTTGGCATTGCAAGGCAAGTGGAGGCCTGGGGTCTTGTAGGATTCAGGGTTGGTTGAACAGTTAGATAAGGTGACCATTGAGGTGCCTTGCAACACCAAGACTATGACTCTTTAGTTTAAGGATTGACTAGGAATGTGGATGGGGAAAGATAGACAAAAGACTTACGGCTCATTTGTGACAACGGATTCATATTCCTCCCTACAAGAATCTGACCCATTATCTATTAAGCTCTTTGCAATCTCACTTCTGTCCTCCCTGTCACTATGCTGTGGCCAGGCTGGCTGGCTGCCTTATTTGGACACGGCAAGGCCAGAAATCAGGAAATGTGGGAAATGAGCATACACAGATCAGCAATGCTATAAAAATGGTTTTGCTGCTGGGAAGGTAAAAGGCCAAGGAGATTCCTGGGCCGCCTCAGCTCTGGTGATTAATGCCCTTATTCCTTGATGCTAATTACCACTGTTGGCATCCCAACACCATCAGCCTTGACTCTTGGCCAAGTAGTAGAGATAAAAGCGATTCATCCTTTAGTATGATATTTACTGAGAGTGAACGAAGCACAGGACACAAACCAGAAGTAGCTCCCAATCAGTGGTTTCACTTGGAATAAAGCTAAATAAAGCATAAAAAGAGCAAGAGGAGGGAAATGTCACTTAACAACTCCCTAAGGATACTATATGGTATACTTATAAGTCTAAGGATATATACACTAATATGATATAATAAAGATTAATAGAAAAATGGAGGCCAATACACTTATCTGATAGGCTTTCATTTCCTGAGTACTAAAACCAAAGAAGAAAGGTAATAAACAAGAAGTTGATAGTGAGCAATGCATACACCCATGCATATGCATCAACTGATATATTTTTCTGCCTAGACTTTTTGCAAACACACCTGGCCACCTGTCATTATTTTTAAGACACAAATAACAAACTGCTCTTGCAAACAGTTACTTGTGAGCACAGTTATCAGTTAAGGAAACAGTTTTCTGCAGGTGTAAAAACTATATTTCTCAACAAGGAAAATTTGGGTCTAGTCAGTTTACTCATTAAGCCTTTAGAATTCAGCTTTGGCTTATTTTCTTTCAGTAGGATTCTTTCATTTTTGGTCCATGAAAGTTTAACCCTAAAGCAAGGAGTTCTCAAACTTTTTGGCTCCAGGACTCCTTTATACTTTTAAAAATTATTGAGGAACCCAAGGAATGTTTGCTTATATGGGTTATTTCTCCCAGTGTTTACTGTAATAGAAATTAAAACTGAGAAAAATTTAAAATATTAATTCATTTAAAGTAACAATGATAAAGCCATTACATTAAGCCCATCAAATTAACACAAATCACATTTTTATGAAAAAATACTTCTGTTTTTTGAAATGAAAATAACTAAGAAGAATGGCATTGTCTTACATTTTTGTAACTCTCTTTAATATCTGGATTAATAGAAAATAACTGGATTCTCATATCCATTTTTACATCCAATCTATTGCAACTCAGTTATTTGGGTTGAAGTATATAGAAAATCTAGCCTTACATGGATATGTAGTTGAAAGAGGGAAATGTATTTTAATAGCCTTATCAGATAATTGTGGATATTCTTTGATGCTACATGAAAACTCAACAAGAAGCTACTGCCAACGAGTACACTGTGGAAAGGGGGAGAAAGAATAACTTTAGGGCAAAAAAAACCTGACAAACATTATCTCAGACAAGTATGATGAAGGTTAGCATCAACAGTTATAAGCCATGCTGACAGTATGAATCCTTGACATGATGTGATGAAAGTAGTACTTGATCTCTGTGGTCTACTCCCCAAAGACCATCATTCCAGTCTAATCATAAGGAAAACATCAGACAAATCCCAGTTGGGAGACATTTTACAAATACCTACTAGTACTCCTCAAAACTGTCAAGATCATCAAAAACGAAAAGTCTGTGAGAAACTGCCATAGCCAAGAGAAGCCTAAGGAGACATAGCTAAAGGTAATGTGGTATTGTGGAACAGAAAAGGACATTAGGTAAAAACTAGGGAAATCTGAATAAAATATGGACTTTAGTTAATAATAATATATTAATATTGGTTCATTAATTGTAACAGATATACCATATGAATGTAAGATGTTAATAGGGGAAACTAGATTAGGAAGTATATGGAAACTCTCTGTACTAGAGTCTTGATTTTCTATAAGCCCAAAACTGTTCTAAAAAATAGAATTAAAAAATTTTAACTTGAAAGGAGGTCATTTTTAAATTGTTAGTTGCAATGTAGAAACTGAAGTAGTATCAGTATACTTTTTGAATTCTGTTATATTAAAATCCATTAGTCTTTCCTGCACTTTAAGTGGATCTTTTGTCATGTATGATTTTGTAAGAGCACGCACTGGTTATTGGAAAGTATTGGTTCATTGAATTATGCAGATCTTCCAAATGTTGACACATTTAATTGAACAATTATCAAAACACTGCATGTGTTAATATCACCATCAATCTCATCTGAAAGATGTTTAAGAATTGGGAAGCTGTCAAGCTCATGATGGCAGAAACAAGTTTTCCAAAATTCTAATTTTCACTTGTTTGCTCAAATTTTATCACTGGCAACAAATATTGTCAGTTGTTTTCCTTGAAATGACAGTCTTATTTCATTCATTTTCAAGAAAATGTCTGTCAAACACTGTGAGAAAATGTCTGCCAAATCTGAATAACCATAGTTTGTCTGTCAAGCAGTCTTCCAAGTAAAAATGGTATTCTGTGAAAAGAGTGGCTAGTTCAGCTTGCAACTCTAACAACTGTACGAGTGCTTTTCCCCAGGACAGCCTTCATATTTGACACAGAGCAGAAGTGTTTTATTACGTGTACTTTCACTTCATCACAAAGAATATTCAAAAGACATGTTCTCAAAGTTGAGATTTAACAAAATAATTGTTACTGCTTCTTTAAGGATATTCTTAAATGAAACTGGGTTATTTATTTATTTATTTATTTTTACTGTGAGTATATGATCAGTGAAAAATATAGTATTTTTTGGTGCTATTGCCTTGATTCCTGCTAAGGTGCCAGCAGTTTCACCTATCAGTGCTTTTGCATCATTACTGTAAATACTACCAGAGTGAAAAAGGCAAGAAGTGTTACACAGAGTTTAGATTCCCAGGAAACCTAAAAGGGTCTCGGGGACCCCTAAAGGTCTATAAACCACATTTTGAGAACCACTGTCTTCAATAACCATATTTCTGACTTCACTACTACGCTTGGATTAAACCAAGTAGCTGTATCAAGGTAAGGAAAGGAAACTTGAAAGCACATGTCGTGTCCACAGAGATGGATCTGCTTCATGTTTCTTTGCCACAGCTCTGATATGGAGGGAACAGCAGGGAACAAAGACCACCCAAACATATTCTCCTCCACCCTCCCGCACTTCTCTAAGGCAGCACTTCCCAACCTTTGTCATGGCAGGAAGAGAAAGTATTTCTATTAATGTGCAAAGGGATGAGGCTGCCTAAGGCTTGGGGCCTCTTGCCTGGAGCCACAAACCTGGAGGTACAGCCTTCAGAAGAGCAGAGGGGCTCATAGCTGGACTTCCCAGTGGGTATGCCAACACACATGAGTTGGGCAGGTCTGTACTAAGGTTTTCAATACAGAGGCAGGTTCTCAGGACTGGAGGATGTCTGTTCCCCATTCAGCTTCATGCTCCATAAAATTCTTAAAGCTTAGCTCAGATGTGAGAATTCACAAATTATCTGATTACACTTTATTTATTTTCGTTGTTGTTATTTATTTATTTATTGAGACAGAGTCTGTCACCCAGGCTGGAATGCAGTGGTGTAATCTTGGCTCACTGCAACCTCCACCTCCTGGGTTCAAACGATTCTCATGTCTCAGCCTCCTGAGTAGCTGGGATTACAGACGCCTGCCACCACGCCCAGCTAATTTCTATGTTTTTAGTAGAGACGGGGTTTTGCCATGTTGTCCAGGCTGGTCTTGAAATCCTGACCTCATGTAATCCGCCTGCCTTGGCCTCCCAAATGATTACACTTTAAGATAGAGTCCAAAGTATATTAAAGATTGAGGAAAAACTTGTCCAGAGCATCTTCAGATACAATGTAGTGATTAAAAGCACAGAATCTGACTCCCAAACTACCAAGAAGTCCGAGCTCTGGCTACACCACTTATTAGCTTTGTGACCTTGGGAAGGTAACTTAACATCTTGGTGTCTCAAATTCTCTACCTATAAAATGGGGACAATATTAGTGCCTACCTATTGTAAGTATCAAATGAGTTAATATATAAAAGCGCTTAGAATGATACCTGATGTGTGGCTATATTCGTTATTATTATTATGTATGTGTTGCAGGGTCTCCTAATTCAGACTGCTGAACATGACGGTACTAAATTACAAATTTACGAAGAAAGGGTCTCCTAATTCAGACTGCTGAACATGACGGTACTAAATTACAAATTTACGAAGAAAGAGAATCCAGGAGATACCAAGAGGCTAGATGTTAACCTGCAGGATTCTAAATCTGAGGAACTGTGCTTGGAACAGTGAGGGAAGAGGTGTGCAAACAGCAGAATGTGCCAGGCTTTTTCATTTTACTCACGGCATATGTCAAGGGCTTCCAACCTAAACCTTCTTTTACCTTATCAAGACACAGGTAAGTTTCCGTATTATTTTTTCCTTGGAAGAGGCCATGGCTCAAAAATAATCATTATGGACTGTTAACCAATCTATTTCTTGCCAAAGACTTTTTCATGATGGTATCAGGTGATTGGGCAGGTCTTGGGCTTCAAGAGCCTTCTAGAAAATTAGGATAGATGATCCAAAGCTAGGACTGTCCCTGACACACCAGATAGATGCCTGCTTCTTTACCTTAGGTTGGATGTGTTTTTATCTTTACTTAATGGTTTTTGGCAATTATTTAGCATGGCTCATAAGATCATTATAACTCATTAAGAGTTTTAGGCTACATCTGAAGTTGAGGGATTTCAATTGTCCTCTTCATGCAAGAAATCAATATCTGAATTGCAGTTACAAGGTTGCAAAGGAATGCAAAATCATCATAACAAGAAAATAGTCACAAAGGAACTAGCTACTTAAAAACTTAGCCCTTCCTGAAAGATCCCTCATAGCTTAACACTGAGACCTAATCCCACTTATCACGTCAATGCCTTTTGCAGGTCATTCAGTGCTTGTGTAATGTAGTAAACACCCCACAATTACAGTCTAGATAAAGGGCAAACCTGTCCATGCAAACTCACTGACAAATGAAGATCTGGCCAACTTGGAGAAAAAAAAAAAATCAACAAATAATAACATCACAAAAACTTCAAAAGAAAATAATTGACAAGGCTGGTCATGGTAGCTCACATCTGTAATCCCAGCACTTTGGAAGGCTGAGGTGGGTGGATCTCTTGAGGCCAGGAATTTGAGAACAGCCTGGACAACATGGTAAGACCCCCATCTCTACAAAAACTTTTTTAAAAAACGAGCCAGGCATGGCGTTGTGTGCCTGCAGTCCCACCTACCAGGGAGGCTGAGGTGGGAGGATTGCCTGAGCCCAGGAGGTCGAGGCTGTAGTGAGCCATGATCATGCCACTGCACTTGTTCATTGTTTAATCTAAGAGTTTAGTTTGTAGTTGCTATTATAATCCATATTTTTGTCAAATAAGACAAGACAATTTATTTTTATAACCATTATTTCATTTTTCAAGATAAAGTCTCAATCAATCTTCTTCCCCATCACCCCCGGACAGTAAATAAACTGAAGATATTGGTTCCTGATAAGTGGCCTTTTCCTGTTACTAAGACTCCTAAAACAATGAGCATATTTTTTAAATGTAGATAAAACTCAGTGTCTGCTCCAAAAGAGACCATCTTTGCCTTCCTCCCCCAAGATTCAACAGGCCTGTCTTTTCCCGTTCCCCTCTTCTGCAGAAAGTGGAGGAGCTTCATCTTTTGGATATACAAGATTCTTCTCAAGTTTATTTTTCTTGCAAAATAAGTCAAACCTAAGTGGGAGCCTTAATAGAATTTTGTCAGGAGATGTTAGGTTATCAGGACCTTAAAGATTGATCCAGGAGAGGTCTGAAAGGTCCATATCACACAGAATGCACTATCAGAGATCAACATTACCACCCTGTCGGAGGATCCTCATTGATCCTAAACTTTACTGGTTCTGAAGTGCTAGATAATTGCTTTTTTGAGACGGAGTCTCGCACTGTCACCCAGACTGGAGTGCAGTGGCGCGACCTTGGCTCACTGCAAGCTCCGCCTCCCGGGTTGACGCCATTCTCCTGCCTCAGCCTCCCCAGCAGCTGGGACTACAGGCGCCCGCCACCACACCCGGCTAATTTTTTGTATTTTTAGTAGAGACGGGGTTTCACCGTGTTAGCCAGGATGGTCTCAATCTCCTGACCTGATGATCCACCCGCCTCGGCCTCCCAAAGTGCTGGGATTACAGGTGTGAGCCACCGCACCCAGCCGTCACTAGCTTTTAAGAAAAGCACTCATAAAATGGCCACAGGTATAAGTATTTTGTCTTTTTCCTTACTGAAAAGCACTGTTCTTTAGTCACCTAAAAGTCAAGATAAATCAGAGACCAGCTAGAATGATGAATTAAGCATGTCAATTGAAAAATTATGCTTAAAATTATATCTAATTTGGATTTGTTTTCCTCAAGATTTGCAATCAATAAATACATTGAATATCCACTGAGCACTGAGAATTCCAGATTTTTTAAAAGACAGAATTCATATCTATAATGAATCTGCAGTCAAGATCTTTCTCAGTTATATGAATGTGTGCATATACAGCTGAACATTTTTTCTCTGTTGAACATATTATTTAACATATAATATAGATGCCACAGTTATAAAAATTCACCTTCTTTGACCCTGGCCCTAGTAGGTCCGATGTTATGGCAATATCAGATGGGCAATGAGTACAAGGAGTGGAAATTCTTTTATGTGATGCTTACTTGGATCATGATAGCATTATTTCATCTTCCTTTTCCCTAACTCTCACCTCAAATATTTTTCCAAATTCTCTTATGTTTGACTTTTACAAAACAGCCCCAAAACTGATATTATTTTTGCTTCTAGCAACAGTTGACAGTTCTCTCTGCATTTCTAATTTTGCATTAGAGCCTCTCTAAGTGCAAATTTTGTGCCAATATCTATAAAAAGCATATGGCAAAAATAGATGAGTATTTCCCTTAATGAGACTTTTCAATTGATTCTGACTCTGTGAATGGTATTTTAAAATCTGAAATGGGCAGAGAGGAAAACATGAAGTATTTTAACATGTGAAAAGGCCAGTGAGTCTGGACGTGCCTGGATACTTACTCTCTCACACAGCTCTTCAAATGTGCAGTCGGCAACGGTTCCACAGGCTTTATTCAGGCGCAGCTCTCTGCCTTGCACTTTTAGAATCCTTGGTCTAGTTACTATGGGAACATGAACAAAGACTCAATCTTGTCTGGATAATTACTATAAAATTCATCTCTTACAGATAGGAAATGCATAGCTTGATGAATAATAGCACATGATTCAACACATAAATTAGACAAAATGCTGATACAATGACTGCCACTTGAGCGTGGCATCAACCCATATACAGCAATGGAACTTATTAATTGGTCAGTGGAGATTGGGCATTGTGTTCTAAATGTATTCTCTTTCAAGAGAAATTAACTTACGTACAATCATTTTGTTTCTGAGCCAGCTCATCAAACAACTTATCCATGACAGCCTCCACATCAGCTTCACTTGTGCTACAGTGAAAAGAATAATAGAATATGAAATTAATAACACTTGAAGCCAACATCAAACAGCTGCCTGAGCCTGCTTAGCTTTTTGCCCATAAAAAAAAAGAACAGGATGTTATGCTCTAAATACAAACATTAGATTTAGAATACACTTAAAAGCAGAGAATATTAACTCTCAGGTAGATGATTCTGCCTTATTTGCATACACTGAAAGACTTCTGTGCTTCTAGCTGTTTCCAGTAATGAGACGATACAGGCAGAGTAAATCCATTAATACCATGTGTACACAATGAGAAGAAAGCTTCTGGCTCTCTCTTGCATGCAAAACAAGAGCAAATAGACAAGGCAGTCAAGCATCCAGCAAAGTATCCTTTGAAATCTCTACTGAGAGGGTACATGTGAAATTAAATATTGAAGCTGCATTTTAAAAAAATCAAGTCAAGCCACTGACTGAGAGGATCAAACCTCCAGAATTAAATTACTACCTTCGAAATACCAACTTGATCTGCACATCAATAACTTTGTCAGACTTCTAGTATAAGGACAATTATAGACCACACAGTTTCTCTCAAAAGTCTCCTTGTTGGAAATTGAAGAAAACTCTCTCCTTCTGTGATGCCCACTGTTACAGCTACTATGAAGTTAGTCTCATCACAGAATCTTTTGTATTCTAATTAGAAATCACCATATGGTTTAGGGAACTCATATATAAACGTGATGATGCTATGGCCTTTTTCCTCTCACCTTTTTTTTTTTTTAAGAGGGGTGGTAAATTAACAGTCAATAAAATAACTGGCAGAAGAAATAAACTGTTAAAAAGAGCTTCAAGTAAAAATGTAAGTTTACTTCAACTCCACTTACAAACTTTTACAGGTTAACCTGCCAGTATGCTTAATTTTGACACACAAATCACTATTACGTAGCTGTGGAAGCAATTAAACTAAACTCTGGACATCCATCTTACTAAAGTCTTACTGAAAATTAGTGTGACAGGTTATCTTTTATTTAGATTAAGCTTAAACTAAACAAATTCTCCCTTGAGATAATTATCAGGTGGTAGGCATTTAATACACAAGCACCCAATTCTTCAACTGTTCTAGAGCAAATGTCTTTAAAATGCAACAAAGCATATAGTTATTATGAAAAGTTTGAAATTGTCACATTCCAAGTAATAACCACTCCACCTCAAATGACATTAAAAACATCATTTGCAATGGGCAACTTTGCAGGAGAAATGCTATTTGACTTCCATGAGGTCTGGTGTCATATTCAAATAAAGCAGTATTAAAATAATGAAATGACACTATAGAAAGTAATTTTAGAGACAGAAACAATCTTAAAGGAAAAAGAAATCACACAAACCAATGTAAATGTCAATGCTCATGCCAAGCACCTGTCTGTTTAGACATTATTCTTGAGAATTCATTTGGAACCAACACCACCTTTGGTGTATACAAGCAAAAAAAGAAGAAAAAAAGCTTAAAAGTAAGCTACTTTTTGAGCCCATATAGCCAAGACAATCTTAAGCAAAAAGAACAAAGCTGGAGGCATCACGCTAGTGAACTTCAAACTATACTACAACGCTACAGTAACCAAAACAGCATGGTACTGGTACCAATACAGACACCTAGACTAATGGAACAGAATAGAGATCTCAGAAATAAGACCACACATCTACAACCATCTGATCTTCAAGAAACCTGACAAAAACAAGCAATGGGGAAAGGATTTCCTGTTTAATAAATGGTGCTGGGAAAACTGGCTAGCCATATGCACAAAACCAAAACTGGACCCCTTCCTTACGCCTTATATAAAAATTAACTCAAGATGGATTAAAGGTTTAAATGTAAAACCCAAAACCATAAAAACCCTAGAAGAAAATCTAGGCAATATCATTCAGGACATAGGCATGGACAAAGGTTTTATGATGAAATCACCAAAAGCAATTGCAATGAAAACAAAAATTGACAAATGGGATCTAATTAAACTAAAGAGCTTCTGCACAGCAAAAGAAACTATCATCAGAGTGAACAAACAACATACAGAATGGGAGAAAATTTTGTAATCTACCCATCTGACAAAGGTTTAATATCCAGAATCTACAAGGAACTTAAACAAATTTACAAGAAAAAAGAAAACAAACAACCCCATCAAAAAGTGAGCAAAGGACATGAACAGACACTTCTCGAAAGAAGACATTCATGAGGCCAACAGACATATGAAAGAAAGCTCAACACCACTGGTCATTAGGGAAATGCAAATCAAAACCACAATGAGATAACATCTCATGCCAGTTAGAATGGCGATTATTAAAAAGTCAAGAAACAACAGATGCTGGTGAGGCTGTGGAGAAATAAGAACGCTTTAACATTGTTGGTGGGAATGTAAATTAGCTCAACCATTGTGGAAGACAATATGGTGATTCCTCAGGGATCTAGAACCAGAAATACCATTTGACCCAGCAATCCCATTACTGGATATGTACCCAAAGGAATAGAAATCATTCTATTATAAAGTTAAATGCACATGTATATTTGTTGCAGCACTATTCACAACAGCAAAGACAGGGAATCAACCCAAATGCCTATCAATGATGGACTGGATAAAGAAAATGTGTACATATACACTATGGAATACTATGCAGCCATAAAAGGAAGGAGATCACGTCCTTTGCAGGGACATGGATGGAGCTAGAAGCCATTACCCTCAGCAAACTAACACAGGAACAGAAAACCAAACATCACACGTTCTTGCTTCTAAGTGGAAGCTGAACAATGAGAACACATGGACACATGGAGGGAACAACACACACCAGAGCCTGTCAGGAGCCGGGGGGAGGCGGAGGAAGAGCATCAGGATAAATAACTAATGCATGTGGGGCTTAATATCTAGGTGATGGGTTGATCGGTGCAGCAAACACCATGGCACACATTTACCTATGTAACAAATCTGCACATCCTACACATGTATCCCCAAACTTAAAATAAAATATATATTTTTAAAAAGTGAGCTGGCCGGGCATGGTGGCTCATGCCTGTAATCCTGGCACTTTGGAAGGCTGAGGTGGGCGAATCATCTGAGGTCAGGAGTTCGAGACCAGCCTGGCTAACATGGTGAAACCCCGTTTCTACTAAAAATACAAAAAATTAGCTGGGCGTGGTGGCATGCGCCTGCAATCCCAGCTACTAGGAAGGCTGAGGCAGGAGAATCGCTTGAACTCGTGAGGCAGAGGTTGCAGTGAGCCAAGATCGTGCCATTGCACTCCAGCTTGGGCAACAAGAGCAAAACTCTGTCTCAAAAAATAAATAAAATTTTTTAAAAAGTGAGCTGCTTTTAAGGAACATAGCGAAAAGAGAGCAACACCACCCACTCAGTATGGTCTGCTGTCATTTAGAAAGTTAATCTTTCCTTAGGACAGGCACATTACTCAACATAGGGGAAAAACTGAATTCTGAAAAACAACCAAGAAAGAAGACAGGCCTCCAAAAGCATATTTGGTGAATAAATAATTCCTTACAATCTTCCTCAGTGGTGATTTCTTTATTACTCTATGGTCTCGTATATACTATATTATCAAAATGTGACTCACTAAGCTTCAATCACGTCACCTCTCCTAAGTCACCTGTGAAATTACAATACTTGATTTTCTATATAGTGAAATTACATGTGAAATATCACAAAATTATTTTTATTATAACAGTGTCTTATAAGAATTCTATTATAGTCACTCAGAAGTTACAAAATGCAAAATAAAAAATTTTATTGGTGTAATCCAGGCGTGGTGACGCATGCCTATAATCCTGGCACTTTGGGAAGCCAAGGTGGTCAGATTACTTGAGGCCAGGAGTTGGAGACCAGCCTGGCCAACATAGCAAAACTTTATCTCTACAAAAAATACAAAAATTAGCCGGCATGGTGGTGCATGCCTGTGATCCCCGCTACTCAAGAGGCTGAGGCACGAAAATTCTTGAACCTGGGAGGTGGAGGTTGCAGTGAGCCAAGATCATGCCACTGGACTCCAGCCTGGGCTACAGAGGGAGACCATGACTCAAAAAAAAAAAAAAAAAAGAAAGAAAGAAAGAAAAAGAAAAAGAAAGAAAGGAGGGAAGGAGGGAGGAAAGGAGGAAGGCAGGGAGGGAGGGAGATTGTGCCACTGCCCTCCAGCCTGGGCGACAGAGCGAGATTCCGTCTCAAAAAAAAAAAAAAAAAAGATAGCTCGGTGAACAAGAAGCATATGTAAAATCATTCTGTTTTTAACAAGTAATAACAAATGCAAAGTAAAATAATAAGATGCCATTCTTCTATCCAAATTGGCAGAGAGAAGGAAAAAGATAAACTATCCTAAGCAAAGAAAATGGACATTCATTTAAAAAAAATTTTAAACTTTTTTGTTGTATATATTAAGGTGTACTACATGATGTTTTGATATACATAGTGAAATTATGACTACAGCCAATCAAACTGACATATCTGTCATCTCATAGTTACCTTTTGTGTGTGAGGGGTTGGGGGTGGTAAGAGCACCTAAAATCTATTCTTTTAGCAAATTTCCAGTATACAATACACTATTTTCAACAATAGTCCTCATGCTGTATATTTGATCTTTAGACTTAGTCATCCTTTGTAATTGCAACTTGCTACCTTTTGACCTACCTCTCCTCATCCCTTCCCCTTCTCCTCACTCAACCCCCCATCCCTGGTAATGACTACTCTATTCTATTTCTACATATTTGATTTCTCTGTTTCTAAGTATTTGATGTTTTTAGAAGATCCCATATACAAGTGAGATCTTGTAGTACCTTTCTGTCTGTATCTAGCTTATTTTACTTAATATAATGTCCTCCAGTTTTATTCATGTTGTTGCAAATTGCAGGATCTCCTTTTTTAAGGTTGAATAATATTCCATTGTGTATATAGACCACAATTTATCCATTCATCCATCAATGGACACTGCGTCCTTAGAGACTTTTAAACATAATGCTTTCCCACTGTGCTCTGTTCTGTATAATGACTCCAGAGGAACTTGGAAATATGAAAAGAGAAGAGTAAGCAAGTTTCAGAATGAAGCAAGAAGGCAAGTGGAAAACATGGTCCCATAATTATATTTCTTGTCGAAGTATCCTCTGGTGTAAATAGGAGGCAGCATGTTTTCAAATTTTTAATAAGAACATGATGGATTTGGGAGGCCAAGGTGGGCGGATCAAGAGGTTGGGAGTTCAAGACCAGCCTGGCCAACATAGTGAAACCCCATCTCTACTAACAATACAAAAACTTAACAGGGCATGGTGGCGGGACCTGTAATCCCAGCTACTCGGGAGGCTGAGGCAGGAGAATCACTTGAACCCGGGAGGGGGAGGTTGTAGTGAGCCAAGATTGTGCCACTGCACTTCAGCCTGGGCAATAGTGTCAAAAAAAAAAAAAAAAAGAAAGAAAGAAAGAAAGAAGAAGAAGAACATGATAGAACATCAATTTAAATGAAACATTCTGAATTTCATTTCTATGGACCAATACTATCTTAGGAGTGATGGGAGATCCAAGAGTATTGATAAAAACATATTTGCATCAGAGGTTTAGTCCAAGAAAAACGATCAGGTCCAGTCCTGGGGCCAGTGGTATTTAGTTCAGTCTTTTACAGTGTCTCTGCCTTCGTCATAGTTCTGAAGGTTGAGAATTTGTGTTCTCATGAATTATTTCCAGAGGTTTCAAATCTTGCCCTAAAGAAAGATTCACTCACATTCACTACATTCCACTTAGTCACCTTTTAGGAAGATGATCAATTGAGAAGAGTTGAAATGATTCTGTCAGCATGTCCTCACCATTTCTCCCTCCTCATGGTTGACCAAGATTCCGGTCGACCAAGATTCTTGTTTAATAGTTTATTACAAAGGATATCTTAAAGGAAATAAATACACAGCCAGATGAAGAGATACATACAATGAGCTCTGCAAGGGTCCTTAGCACAGGAGTATCTGTCCCCTTGGAGTTGGGCTGTGCCACTCTCCTAACATGTGAATGAGTTCTTGTTCATGTTCCTGTCAATCTCCTCCTGTTCAGTTATCTCAAACAACACTCTTATGTACAGCTGGGAGGAGTATAAAAATAGTACCAGATTTCAGGCAAACATAATACTTAATGAAAGTACTAAAAATGTGTATGTTTTTATGAAATATGAAACTCATAGGAATTTTACCTATGGACATAATAATGGTTAACTACTACAAGGGTGATCACTGTAATACTGTTCCTAGCATGACAAAAGTGAAAAAGAAATGTCCCACAATGGGGAATTTGGTTAAGTACATTTGGATACACTTATACAATGGAACAGTAAGCAGTTCTGTAAGTGCAATATTTCCCTCTTGTCCTAGAATTGCAATTAAGGCACAAAGTTGATGGTTAGAGTGTTAAGTATCCCTCTACTTTCTAAACAGAACTGCCAATGAGCCACCTAGTGCCAACAGCCATTAGGTCTAGACTTCTGCCCTCATGGTTATATAAGCAGTGCCACTTCTATTGCCACCCCTCCTCCACCATCTCCTGTTATACTCCACAACACAGTGTCTTTATAAGGAGGGGGAAATGGAACAACAGTCACTAGCTTTTGGGTATAGTATGTGTGATAAGAGCCTTTCCCTCCCTTCCCCTTGGGAGAGAAGAGGATGACGACTTATCCTCCCCAAAGGCAAGTGATGGGGGAAGTGTTCTCTAAGAGAATGACTTGGAAAGATTAGGGAGCCTAGAAGAAGGAACGACTGGCATTGCTTTCCTTACTTGGATGAGCAGAACCTTAATTGATGGGAAATCAGAAGGTGAGAGGTGGAGTACAGAGCCAAAATTAAGCAGACCAGTTCTCACAAAAGAACTCTCCAAAGGCTTGGCACTAGCAGATACAATTGAATATACAGGTGAGGAGTTAGGCTGCAAACAGGGGTATTTGTTTGAAAATAAGATAAAGACAGTTCCTTAGATTCTCTCCTTCTGCTTGGATAGCCAGATTCCTGCCCTCCTCCACTCCAGCAGAAACTGGCAAGTCTGGAATTCTAATTAGGGGAAAAAGTCAGGCTGGCAGGACCAGAGGAAAGCAAAAAGAGAAAGCAGATAAGTCTGTCTTTCTTGATGGTCCAGGACACATACTCCTCCTGTGCAAATAACTCACAATCTTCCTATGCCCAGCTATCACCAGCCACTCAGTTGATACAAAAATGCAAGTTAGTTCACTGCAACCTTGGCATTATCACTGCACAAAGCCCTCTTCAGCACACAGCACAAGTACCATCCTATAAAATCCCCAGCAAGCCTCTGTCTCCTTGCAGCCACCTCCTTTCTTGCTGACCTGCCTATTGCACCCTTACAATGTATTTTCATACTTTCTGTAATACATTTGTCTTTCTTTACCCACAACTGTCTTCTTCTTATCACTCACACAACCAGCCAGATAGTCATTACCCACAACAGTAAGTTTAGCAGCTGGGGTAGATTTAACAATGAAGAAAAAGGGAGAGATACCATACTGAAAGCCTACATTAAAATTTTTTTTTCTTTTTTTTTTAATGTCCCTTGAGTCGTATAAAATCCTACATATTAAATAGTGTAACTAACAATCTGTACCTTTTCAGCATCCAGAACCCTACCAGCAAAACTTCTATCCCAGGAATTAGACAGAAAGATTTACCTTTGGAGGAAACTGAATAGCCAAAAGAAAGACTTACAGATATTCACATTTGGAGATCTCCAGTGAAAAACATGACCAGCCACCTTATCACCCTCCAGTGAAGCCCACCAATCAGTAAAACTTTGCTTATGCACTCAGAACTTCTGATCAGCTTTTTAATGCCTCATTCTTACATGTGAATGGACAACCAAGTATTTCCAAAGGTAAAAGACAAAGACCCAAAATAAAGACATTTTTAAAAGGACCTTGGAGGAAGCAAAGAAAAAACTAAGAGAGCAGAAAGGGAAGAACACACTATAATATGCTTGGAGAGAATAAGATATTGCATTCATAAGACAAAGAAGAATGCTGTAAACCAAAAGAACAACAAAGGCATAAGGAAGAGCTCTAAATAGGACTGCTAGATCCAAAATGCAGGAAAAGGATTAAAGGAAAAAGTTGAGGTCATATCAGAAGATAGAACAAAAAGACTAAAAAAAAAAAAAAAAAAAAAGGAAAATAGAAGAGAAAACAAAAGAACATTAGAAGATCAATTCACAAGGTTCAGTTCAATTCACAAAGTTCAGGAGGAGTTCCGGAGAATATGAGGTGGGGTGGAGGGGTGGGGAGAAGAAAAGAATCAGAATAAAATTGACTTTCCTAGAACTGCAGGACATGACTTTCTAAAGTTGACAAGGTTCAATGAATACCCAGCACAAAGAATGGAAAAAAGCTCCATTCCAAGGCATATCCTTATGCAATTTCAGGAAACCAGGAACAAAGAGACTATTCTAAAAACTTCAAGAGGAAAAAACAGGTCAAATATAAAAGGTCAAGAAACAGATTCACATCCAACTTTGTAACAGCAATAATGGAAGCTTGAAGATAATGGTATAGTGTCTAAAATATTCTAAGAGAATATTATTGTGTGATAACCATGATCAGTCAAACTATTAATCAAATAAAATAAATACATTTTTTGGACATGTGAGTTTTCAAAATATATATTTCCCATGTACCCTTCTCAGGATGATACTCGAGGGTGTGTTCTATTTAGAACAAGGGAGAAGAGTTCTGCTTCTAACAGGACCAAGTTGGCTCTGCTTCAACCAACCCTCCCTGTTGATAACAACTATATGTAAACTCTGGAAAAATATAAAAACAGGAATCTGAAGGCATGGGACAGTGGACAGAAGTGAACAGATTCTGGTGGGGTGCTGACATTTGGGAGAAGGGATAAATATGGGGTTAGTTACCCAGTCTTGCAGCTTTCAGACTGAAGACAGTGCAGTCAGTACTGCTCAGGTCAACTAACACTCCAGTAGAAAACCTGCAGTCCTTCTGACATGAATAACCAGAGGAAAGTTGAAAGTTGGGGAATCCCAGAAAATATGTTCTCAAATTCCCAATAGATATTAATCTTAAAAAATATCCTGAAACCATAAGTTATTCTGTATTTATTACATTTTATGTGTTTTCAAACAATAATGCATGCCCATAATAATAGTGAATCATTTCTCTACCATAGGGTTATATTCAGTAGTTTTCTGTAAAATAACAGTATAATAATAAATGCATGGCTTATCACTATTATAAATCAATGTACTGTGACAAGATTATATGTTGCAATAACATGTAACAGTGATCTCTACCTGATACAGACATGTAAAGTGGAAAACATAAGACCATTAACACAAAATAAATGCTAAGTAAAAATTCCTTTAAAATGTAAGTACCCAGTGGCTCACACCTGTAATCCCAGCACTTTGGGAGGCTGAGGTGGGTGGATCACCTGAGGTCAGGAGTTTGAGACCAGCCTAGCCAACATGGCGAAACTCCATCTCTACTAAAAATATAAAAAACTAGCCAGGTGTGGTGGCAGGGGCCTGTCATCCCAGCTACTCGGCAGGCTGAGGCAGAATCATTTGAACCCGGAAAGCAGGAAGTTGCAGTGAGCCAAGATCGCGCCATTGCACTGCAGCTTGGGCAATAAGAGTGAAACTCCGCCTCAAAAAAAAAAAAAAAAAAAAAGTAAGTACCTCAAATATTAAATATGTAAAAGTTATTATTTTTAAAACTAAAAACTTCTGAAACACAATGCATTAATTACCCTGACAGTCCTGATCTTTGCTGGTTGACAAATATTCCAGACATAGGAAAATTCTTTCATTTTGCACTGACATTGGTCAAATCTCTAAGAGTGCATCCTAAATCAATTTCAAGTTGGGTATAAGTACATATTGCTTCATATAAGCTCATTTCCCTTATTCACATGTATGTGACTTCTCTCACTCAATATTATGTTTGTGAGATTCATCTATATTGATGTGTGTAGAAGTAGTTTGTTTATTTTTGTCATTGTATAAAATTTTTGTCACTGCATAAAAATATCACAATTTATTATCATTTTACCGGTGATGGGTGCATTTGTCTGCTAGGGCTCCCATAACAAAATACCACAGACTGGGTGGCTTAAACAACATATATATATACGTTGTTTAAAATATATATATATTTTTAAAAATATATTTTAAAAAATATATATTTTTTTTAAAAAAATATATTTAAAAAAAAAATATATATATATATATTTTTTCTCACACAGTTCTGGAGGCTAGAGGCCAAGATCAAGGTGCTGCCAGGATCGATTTTTGGTGAGGGCTGTCTTTCTGGCTTGCAGATGGCCGCCTTCACTATGTCCTCACATGGCCTTTCTTTCCTCTGTGTGCACGCACTCTTGGGGTCTCTGCCTTTTCTTATGAGACCACCAGTCCTATTGGATTAAGGCCCTATCCTTATGACTTCAGTAAATCTTAGGTACCTCCTTAAAGGCTCTATCTCCAAATATAGTTCCAATGGGGTAAGGGCTTCAACCTGTGAATTTTGGGGGACACAATTCAGTCCACAACAATGAGCATTTGTGTAGTTCACATTTTGGGGATACTGTGAATAGTGCTAATATGAACATTCTAGTACATTCCTTTTGGTAAACTCATATATACATATCTGTTGGGCATATGGCTAGAATTGCTGCTTATGGGGTACACCTATGTTCAGTGTAGGAGATGTTGCCAGTTTTCCAATTGGTTGTAGCAATTTATACTCCCACCAGTGATACAAAAAAAGTTCCATTTTCTCCACATCCTTGCCAATACTTGGCATTTTCCATCTATTCCATTTTAGTGATTATGGTGGATAAATTATAAATGACTTCAATATAAGTTGCCTCAAGTTTATTTTTTAACAAGGGTGGGGCATAAAAACACAAATATAATTTAATTAACAAAAGACTTAATCCATAGTGTAGTGACTCATGCCTATAGTCTCAGCTACTAGGGAGGCTGAGGCAAGAGGATCACTTGAGCCTAGGAGTTTGAGGCCAGCCTGGGCAACATAGTGACACTTTAAAAAAGTGTCACTATGTTTTAAAGTGTTAAACATAACTCTTTAAAAAAGTTAAATTAAAAGAATTAATTAAAAATTAAAAATAAACAATATAGTTAATCTAGAAACATTTTCTCAATTGTCATGATACACATAAAATTTTAAAACCCATGTTTCAAGATATCTTCACTTTTTAAAGTAGGAAAATTTAAGAATACAACTTTATTGTAAAAACTTTAGGGCCCTCTTGTTAGTTCTGTAGTGAAACCATTTAAAAATATAGTAATATTGCCTTACACTAAAAATCTCTATTCAGAAATATATCCATGCTTGTGAGGCTCTAAAGAAGGACCAGGATTATCTCATTTTTAAAAATCTGGTATTTGGGACATAAGACCTAAGGTCAGCAACAAGCCTATATGAAAAACAAATGTACAAAAAAATATGCAAGGATATAGATTATATACAAATACAAACAGTGATTAAAATTAAACTGAAACTGTAAATTGAAAGATATTCCAGCCTAACCAGTAAAATTTGAGGAAGTAGAGACATCTGGTAGTCAACAGTAGTTGTATGGAAAGAGCACAGCATGAAGACGGCACTAAATTTAACATGATTTTTTTTTTCCGTGTAAATAAGGAGCTAAATTTAGAGTTTTCTTTTGGGGCTACAAGAATATAATGTCACATAGCATAGAAGAAAATATCCCGTTCAGCTTTGTATAATTCCATTTTAACCACAAAGAAGAGTATCTTGAGTAATAGTGACCTGGGTAGCATAAAAATGATCAGGTGGAAATAAATAAATTAAGTTCAGATGCTATAAATCATCTCCCCTTTCTTCTCCTAAGGAGAGACAGACACTGAGTAAGGATAAAGAATTTAAGTGACTTCCTTTCATTCCTGTGAAACAGCTCCATTCTGAGTAATTGCCCCATCAGTGGGATGCTACTATAAAGTAGGCCTTTGTGCAGATAATGCAAACAAGAAAGTCTTCCCACAGATAATCAAAAGTTGATCACAGTAAAGAAACTGAAGTCATTTCTGATGAAGAAGCAGAGTCACCCTTTTCAAGCGTTTTTTTGTTTTTTGTTTATTGAGGGGAGGGGGTTGGGAGGTAGGGTTGAGGAGCAAAGCTCAACAGAAGATGGGCTCTCTTTTCTTTTGTTGTGCAATGCCCTGATAAAACCCATCCATTTCATTGCTTCTGTCACCTTTTGTTAAACTCAGAAACTGCAGCGGAGGGGCAGGTTTCTATTTTCTATTGAGTAGTACCACTGTGTCTTTAAGTCAGAAAAACCCTGGAATCGACCGCTGTTCAGTTGCCAGGAAATTTGGCATCAACTCCTACAGGAATCCTGTGAGTACAGTACCCTGGATGAAAAGCCTGAGTGCTCTGGGAGTATGAGAATCATGATTTATTTTTCCATATTAAATTAGTGAACAGAGAGGAAAGTAATCAAGTCATTTCCATTTTGAGAAAATTTCTACAGCTAAAATCAGGCATTCAACATAAAACTTAGACTCAAAGAAACAGAACATGTCAAAAAAGACCTTATTATTGCTGGATCATTTGAAATTCTCAACAAAAATTCCAAAACACTTGGGGGTTTCTGGAAGAGGGTCACGCATGAATTTAAATGGAAATTAATTTCTTCAAGAACCTCCTACTTCATTAGGATTGACTCAAGGGAACAGAATGCTACCCACACTTTGCTTCTTTATCCCTTTTCAAAAATCAACAGCTTGTTAAGGTATCAACAAGTAGAATAGGGTTGGCTTTCCTTAGTCCCTCTCTCTCCATGTTCTCTATTCCAGAGAGCCAAAGTTGATTCGACGCAGAAATTTCCCCTTCCTCTTAGAGTTCTTTGCCAAACTTCCCTGGCAGTGAGCCTTCTCACTCTACTGATTGCCTGTGCATTCATGCTGTACAGCTCTTTGTCCTCATACCAAACATAATCTGGGGCTGGAGGCAGGTCTAAAATTAAGTTGGTTTATACTCGCCTTAATATAAAACAGACTTGGTTGCATTTCAAATCCTGTAGGTTTGTTTTACATAACGAAATCAGTTGTTAGAATGGATTTTGTCTGAGTATTTATCTTCTCAATCACTCAAAGGCTTAACTGACTGTTCAGAGATCCATTTCAGTCTCTAAATTTCCCACCCTTCTCATTCACCTGGAGAGTAACTTACCTGGTTCCATTAATCTTGACCTGTACATTATGCAGAAAGTGGTATCTAGCACCTTTAGCTCTCAAATTCCAGACCTTCACCTCCACTTCTCAGCCACAAACTCCCATATAAAATTTCTGTCAAATCTATATATTGTATTTTTCCCCAAATAAATCAGTGCCATAACATCTAGAATTGCAACTTGGTAGATAGAAAAATACTTCTTTTTAAAATGGAATTTCAGAAAGGCTATAATTATTGAAGATTTCAAAAAAAAAAAAAAAAGAGGGAGAAGAAGTTGGAGAGTAAAAAGCTCTAACTCCTCTTCAGGAGAAAAAGATGGTCACATCCACTTGGGAAAGAGGCCAGAGGCCAGGGAATTTTTTTTTTTTTTGACAGAGTCTCACTCTGTCACCCAGGCTGGAGTGCAGTGGCATGATCTCAGTTCACTGTAACCTCTGCCTCGCAGATTCAGGCAATTCTCCTGCCTCAGCCTCCTGAGTAGCTGAGATTACAGGCATGCACCACCATACCTGGCTAATTTTTGTATTTTTAGTAAAGATGGGTTTTCACCATGGTGGCCAAGCTATCTTGAACTCCTGACCTCAAGTGATCCACCAGTCTCAGCCTCCCACAGTGCTGGGATTACAGGCATGAGTCACTGCACCCGGCTGAGGCCAGGGAGTTTTAATAGCTAAAAATGAACATACCAAATAACTAAAGACCTAGGGTTTTTACCAGATCAGCTTTTCTTATGCAGCAGATTGATCTTCAGTTATAACTGTGATCTATTTGGAGATGAAATAACACAATGAAAATTCTAAGGAAATCTAAAAACCCTCTTCTGTATTTTTATATGTATAAGAATACATATTATCTACTAATATACACATTATATATATACACAATTATTATTTACACTCTACTAGATGACTGTGGCCATATAATTGGATATTTTGTCAATGTGTTTAGCTGGATATAGTGGGCCAGCTCTATTCTGGTTCTCCTGCTGGAAAACAAACACTATTCAATAAAGGAATAGGAGATAAAAGGCATACTAAACTGACTGGTGGAATCTGATACTGAAGTCTATATTAGATGGACTTCTTTTGTTGCTGTACCACTTTATAGGTGCTGTTTCAAATAGTGAAATTAATTTCTAATTCAGTAGTTTTTGAGTTAATGCAAGATTAATTAATAAAGATTTAGAAGGACATCTAAATTATACCAAATGTACAATTTTGTGATTCGGGGGTGGTTTGTTTGTTTGTTTTTTGAGACAAGGTCTCACTCTGTCACCCAGGCTGGAGTGCAGTGGCACAATCATGGCTCACAGCATCCTCGACCTCCTGGGTTCAAGCGATTCTCCCACCTCAGCCTCTCAAGCAGCTGGGACCACAGGCACACAACACCAAGCCCAGTTAGTTTTTTTTAACCTTTGTAGACATGAGGTCTCTACATGTTGCCCAGGTTGGTCTCAAATTCCTGGGCTCAAGCAATCCACCCATCTCAGCCTCTCAAAGTGCTGGAATTACAGGCATGCACACAGCCTTTTGTGATTTTTTTTTCTTTTTTTGAGATGGAGTCTTGCTCTGTTGCCCAGGCTAGAGTGCAGTGGTACAATCTCCGCTTACTGCAAGCTCCACCTCCCAGGTTCACGCCATTCTCCTGCCTCAGCCTCCCGAGTAGCTGGGACTACAGGTGCCTGCAGCCACATCTGGCTAATTTTTCTGTACTTTTAGTAGAGACAGGGTTTCACGGTGTTAGCCAGGATGGTCTTGATCTCCTGCCTTCGTGATCCGCCCACCTCCGCCTCCCAAAGTGCTGGGATTACAGGTGTGAGCCACCGTGCACTGCCAGCCTTTTGTCATTTTCAATAGACATAAAAAAATTTTTTAAAACAGTTTACTTGGGCTGGGCACAGTGGCTCATGCCTGTAATCCCAGCAATTTGGGAGGCTGAGGCAGGTGGATTGCTTGAGGCCAAGAATTTGAGACCAGCCTGGGCAACACAGTAAAAACCAATCTCTACCAAAATAAATACAAAAATCAGCCAGGCATGGTGGCACGTGCCTGTAGTCCCAGCTACTCAATAGGCTGAGGTGGGAAAATGGCTTGAGTCTAGGAGAAGGAGGCTGCAGTGAGCTGAGATGGCACCACTGCACTCCAGCCTGGGCTACTACTGAGCCAGACCCGGTCTCAAAAACAAACAAACAAGAAGAAACAGTCTACTGGATCATGTCCTATAAAACACAAAACAAAAAGTTGTTGTTTTGTAGTTGTTTATAATATACAGCTATAAGTGTACAACAGGACTTTACTCATTCATAAAATATCAACAGGAGTTCTTATGACAAAGATACTACTGTGCATCTGCTTTTGAGAACCAACTATATTTCCCCACCACAGAGCCCTTCCCCCTCCCAGGTGTTCTTTGAGCACAGATTCATTACCATTACTGATCAGCTACTTATCAAAAACATATGGCAACACACAATGCTTTGATTTGAATCTGAGACATTTCAGTTTGAATACTTTGTATTTCTCATAGAAATAAATAGTTCTTCACTAAGAAAGTAACAAAAATACAACGAAAAAAATATTGAAAAAATTAAAATGTTACTAAAAAGTCAGATTAACCCCAGCTACATGAGAGGCTGAGACAGGAGGACTTCTTTTTGTTGTTGTCGTTGTTGTTGTTGTTGTCGTTGTTGAGACGGAGTCTCACTCTGTCGCCCAGGCTGGAGTGCAGTGGCACCATCTCCGCTCACTGCAAGCTCTGCCTCCCGGGTTCACGCAATTCTCCTGCCTCATCCTCCTGAGTAGCTGGGACTACAGGCATCCGCTACCATGCCCAACTAATTTTTTGTATTTTTAGTAGAGACAGGGTTTCACCGTGTTAGCCAGGATGGTCTCGATCTCCTGACCCCATGATCCTCCCGCCTCGGCCTCCCAAAGTGCTGGGATTACAGGCGTGAGCCACCACACCTGGCCACAACTTCTTGAGCCCAGGAGTTTGAGACTAGCCTTGGCAACATAGTGAGACCTCGTCTCAAAAAATCAAAAAACAGAAAACACTTAATGTAAGATAAAGCAGTAAAGGAAGAATAGATGAGGGGAAATGAACAGGAAACATAAAGAAAACAAAAAGTAAAAAGCAAATGTAAATTTAATTCCATCTACAATAACATAATTTGCAAATGAATTAAGCAATTTAATAAAAAAGCAGAGATTATCATACTGGATAAAAAAAGACCCAACTATATGCTGTCTATAGGAGACAGGTTTTGGATTCAGAGATACAAATAGATTCCTGATGTTTTTCTATTCTCTATCTCATTAATTTCTACTAATCTTTATTATCTACGTCTCCTTTAAACTAAAGGTTCCCTATCCATCTCTCTCTCTTTTTCTTATTTATTTATTGAAGAAGCAATTGATTTATGTCATTTAAAATTGCATCTTGATAAAGCTATAAAAATAAATTTTAAAAATAAGTATAATACCCTATCACACCTAACAAAGTTAACAATAGTTCCTCAATGTCATGAAATATTCTGTAGTATTTGCATTTTTTATTGTGCTGTAGCTTTTTTTTTGTTTTGTCTTTGTTTTCATTCTTATAGTTTGTGTGATTCAGGATCCACATAAGGCCCATGCACTGTAATTGGTTGATATGTTTCTACGTCTCCTTTAAACTAAAGGTTCCCTATCCATCTCTCTCTTTCTTATTTATTTGTTGAAGAAACAATTGATTTATGTCATTTAAAAAATCTGCAGTCTACATTTTGATGGATGTATTCCTGTGATGTTATTGAACATATTCCATTGCCCCATATTTCCTGTAAATGGATAAAATTCAGGTTTCATTTTGTAGCAATGATTATAGAATTTGTGATCATAAACTAGATCCATTAAATTATGAGTGTTTTACAAAATGGTGATATTCTAATTCTATTATAATTCTCTCAACATTTTTTCAATTGCTACCTAGAAAACTTTTATAAAGAGAAGCTTCCCCTCATCAACTATTTTGTTATACTATGGATCAGCTATTTTAAAACAGGCAGGAAAAATACTTGATTCTTTCCTTTTATTTACCAATTTTTCAGAATAATGGTCTAGACACTTCCACTTCTGGCCATGATGGGAATAAGAGGGCCCAGAGTTACCTATCTGCCTTAAACAACCAGAAACAATCTAAAATATATGAAACAATGGTTCGCAGACACTGGATAACAAAAAGCACAGTACAGCGATCCCCAGGGAAGGGAAACAAATCAGTTTAGCCTCAATTTACTGCCTGGTGAGTTTCCAGACTTCAGGAATAGGGACACAAACACAGCTCAGCATTTAGGAGGTTGAGAAAATAGAATTCAGCATTTGGGGAGGCTAGCACAGCTAGAATTTGCAAGGTATAATACTGGAAAAAAAGATATAGAGACAGAAGTCCAGTGATCTGCAGAGGGCTTCCCTGAGTCTTTAGCTGAGTACTAAACTGTGTATGCATAAGAAGCAACTACTTGAAACGGGCAGGTGGGAGAGGACCCACTGGAATCACAAAGCATTACCCCTGGAGCTCATACATGGCCAGGAATAGTTCATGTTCCCTCTAGTCAGAGGAAAGTCCTACTAAAGCATAGGGTATCAGGTGGAATTCTCAGAAGGGTATTGCTTCAGGAATAATTAGCCCTAGAATAAAGGCACTCTGGTTCTGCTTTACAAAGCCTAGCCTCAAGAGGATAAAATTGTTTCCAAGTAACTTAACTGTGTCCCAGAACAAAGTCTTAAAATACTTAAAGGAATACAAAAAACTCCAGTACCCAACAATATAAAATTCACTGTATCTGAAACCCAATTAAAAAAAGCATGAAAAGCAGGAAAAACAGCTCATAAAAAGGACAAAAATTTATCAATAGAAACAGACCCAGAAATGACATAGATGATAGTATTAGTAGACAAAGACATGAAAACTGCAATTATAAATATGCTGCATATGCTCAATAAGGTAGAGGAAGGCATGAGTATAAGAACAAACAAAGAAGATATAAAAAAGGAACCCCCCCGGCATGGTGGTGTGTGTCTGTAGTCCCAACTATTGAGAGGCTAAGGGGGGAGAATCTCTTAAGTCCATGAGTTCAAGATCAGCCTGGGCAACATAGCAAGACTTTGCCTTTTAAAAAAGAAAAGAAAAAAAAAGGGAAAGAAACCCAAGTTTAGCTTTTAAAAAGGAAAAACGCCACCTCTAACATGGACAAATACACTGGATTATAATTAATAACAGATTAGACAATGCAAAAGAAACTACCCAAAATGAAACACAAACACAGGAAGAAAAAAAGAATGAGAAAAGTGAACAGAGCATCAGTGAGCTGTGGGATAATATAAAGAGGTCTAATATAAGTGTAACTGGAGTCCCAGAAATTGAAGAGGAGGGGAAGGGATGGGGAGAAATTGTAAAGAAATAAGAGAAAATTCTCCAAATTAATTGAAAACTATAAACCCACACATCCAAAAAGCACAACCAAATCCAGGCAAAAGAAACATGCTGAAAACCACACCAATGCACATCATAATAAAACTGTTTAAAACCAAGATAAAAATAAAATTGTAGAAGCAGCCAGTGATAAGACTTATGTCCTTATGTAGAGAAGGACAAAGAATGCCAGTAGATTTTTCATGAGAAACAATGCAAGCCAGAAGAGAAGAAAGCAACATCTCTAAAGTACTATAAGAGAAAAAGTGAAGGAAGGAAGAAAGAGAGAGGAAGGAAGGAATAAAAGGGGAAAGGAAGAAAGGAAAGCCAGCCAGCCTATCAGCCTAGAATTCTCTAGCCAGCAAAAATCTTTCAAAAATAAAAGCAAAACAAAAACTTTAATATGAGAAAATTCATCACCAGCAGACCACTACTATAAGAAATGTTAAACAGTGTCCTTTAGGAAAAAGAGAAATTATATCGGGGGAAATTTCAATCTATATAACAGAATGAAGAATTCAAGAAATAGTAAATATGTAGGTAAATTGAAAGACTTTTTCTTATTTTAAAAATCTCTTTAAAGGATTATTGACTGTTTAAGCAAAAGTAATGACAATGTATTATGGAGTTTATAACCTAAAAAGATAATAAAGTACTGCATATAATAATATTATATAATAAAATACACAATTACATAATAAAATTAAAAAAAGACAATAAAAGCACAAAGCCCAGGATAGTAAAAATGGAAGTATACTATAGGTTTTTATGTTATACATCAAGTGTTATACTCTTACTTGAAGGCAAACTATGATAAGTTAGGGCTTACGCTAAGCCCTAAAGTGACTATTAAAAGAAAAAAATCAAGGAGGTATAGCTAATAAGAGGTAAAAGGGAATCTTAAAAAAATAATATGAAGTCAGAAAAAGGGGGAAATTGGAAAAAAGAACAGATGGGACAATAGAAAACAAATAGCAAACAACATGGATTAACTTTGAAAACATTACGCTAAGTGAAAGAAGCCAGGCACAAAGACCACATCTTATAGTATTAAACTGGTAAGAACAGATAATACACTTGATCTTAACCAAAAGACTGAGAAGTAATATACATCGTATATACAGTGGCACATTACTTAACAATGGTGATATGTTTTAAGAGTGTTGTTAGGTGATTTTGTCATCATACAGACATGATAGAGTATACTGACACAAACCTAGATGGCATAGCCTGCTACACACTAGTGGTGTACGGTATAGCTAATGCTCCTAGGCTATAAACCTATACAGCATTTTGCTGTACTGAATATTGTAAGCAACTGCAATATAATGGCAAGTATTTGTGTATCTAAACATAGAAAAGATACAATAAAAATACAGTATTATAATCTTATGGGACCACCATCATATCTATGCTATGGTCCATCACTGGCTAAAATATTACTATGCAGTGCATGACTATATTACATCTTATGTGATTCCATTTATATGAGATATATAAAATAGGCAAATTCCATAGAGAAGGTAGATTGGCAGAGGGTAGAGGGGTGAGAGGTATGACTGCTAATGGTTATGGGTTTCTTTCTGGGGTGATAAAAATGTTCTGAAATTAGATAGTGGTGATGGTAGTACAACTCTAAATATACTAACAAACCACTGAGTTATAGACTTTAAAAGTGTGAACTGTATCTCAATAATTTTTTTCTAAAAAGTACAAAAAAAACCAAGTAGGAAGATAGTATATTTAAACCCAGCCATATCAACAATCACATCAAGTGTAAATGGTTTAAACATCCCCAATTAAAAGAAAAAAATTGTCAGATTGCATAAAAAATAAATACCCAAATACATGTTGCCACAAGAAACCCATTTTAATATAAAGACACAGATAGGCTGAAAGTAAAAAGATGAGAAAAGATATATCATGCAAACACTAATTTTTAAAAAGCTGAAGTGGCTACATTAATATTAAGCATAGTAGAAGGAATATTACCAGGAATAATGAGGTTCAGTTCATAATGATGAAGAGGTCAATTCATCAAGAGAACATATCAATCCTAAACATTTATATACCTAATAATAGAGCTTTAAAATACATGAACCAAAACCAGACAGAACTGTAAGAGGAAATAGAAAAGTCCATAATTATACTTGGAAATTTCAGCACCTCTTTCTCAATGCTTAATAGAAAAAGTAGACAAAAAATCAGTAAGAATATAGGAGACTTGAACAACCCTGTCAACCAACTTGACCCAATGGCATTTAAAGTACACACTACTAACAATAGCAGAATACATAATCAAGTGCATGAGAAACTTGTTCCAAGATGCATCATATTCTGGGCCATAAAGCAAGCCTCAATAAATTCAAAAGGATTCAAATCATACAACATAGATTCTGTAACCATAATTAGTTAAATCTGGGAATCATTAACAGAAAGATGTATAAAAAAATCACCAAACGTTCGGAAAGTAAATAACACACTTTTAATAACCCATGGGCCAAAAAATAAATCACGAGAGAAAACATGACATAATAAAACGTGTGAGATGCAGCTAAAGTAGTAAAGAAAAATTTATAGTTTTAAAATGCTTATATAAGAGCAGAAAGGTTTAAAATCAAGGACTTAATCTTCTACCTTAAAAAACTAGAAAAGGAAGAGCAAATTAAATCCAAACTAAGCAGAAGAAAGGAAATAATGAAAGTTCAGAAATTAAGGATATAGAAAACAGAAAGTAATAATAGAGAAAATCAACACAACAAAAGCAGTTTCGTTGGGAAGATCAATAGACTTAAAACTGCAGTAAGCATGATCAGAAAAAAACAAAGAAGGCGATCTTTTTAAAAATCTTTTGATTATGAAAAATTTTACACATAAACACATGTGAAGAGAATAGTTCTATTAAAACCCCAATGTAATAATCACCCACTCAATACATGGCATGGTCAGTCTTGTTTCCTCTATACCTCCCCCTCAATTCCCCTACACTGGATTATTTTGAAGCAAATCCTAGACATTGTATTATTTATCTGTAAATATTTTCATTTCTGATTATTTCTTATGTAGAAAAACCTAAATGTTCTTCTGTGCCATGATGCTAAGAAGAAGTAAGACATAATCTGTAAACATCAAAAATATCCCAAATATCTTCATCCCTTCCCCAGACTGAGGAATTAGCCAGACAACAGTCAGAACCTCAAGAAAGTAGACAGTTTCTTTGATTGCCAGAGACAGAAATTCTATCTCTTGTTCTCTGAGGAACAGACTTCAGGGCCAGGCACGGTGGCTCACTCCTGTAATCCCAGCACTTTGGGAGGCCGAGGCAGGCGGACTGCTTGAAACCAGCCTGGCCAACATGGTGAAACCCCAGCTCTACTAAAAACACAAAAATTAGCTGGGCGTGGTGGCATTCGCCTGTAATCCCAGCTACTCGGGAGGCTGAGGCACGAGAATTGCTCGAACCTGGGAGGCGGAGGTTGCAGTGAGCCAAGATTGCACCACTGCATTCCAGTCTGGGCAACAGAGTGAGATTCTGTCTCAATAATAATAATAAAAAAGAACAGACTTCAGGAAGGCCCAGTGACTGGTGCTGCTGAAGGATGGGAAACTGACCTTTGATTTACACTGACAATAAACATTCAGTCATGGCTTAGAGTTTGCACCTGGTAATTGTACCTGGCAAGCAGGCAGGCATATAGCCAGAGTCTCCACAGCAATCAAGACTTACCAGGAGGGTATAAACCCACTCACCTAAGAATGACAAAGGTGATCTAATGGGACCCTTATCTTGATCAGGTGCTATCTTTGTCACCTAATGGGCCCTCAAAGGCCAAAAAAACTTACAGCTTCATCTGGGAATAAGCTCTATTATCTTCTGTTTTGTGCAAGTGTCTCCATGTGGATACATTTCTGCAACCTTGACTGCTAAATAAATTTTATAGTCTTAAACTGTGTGGTATTTTTCCATTGATACCATCACTATTCCATTGTGACACCATGCAAACTAGTGTGAGAAGTAGAAATGATACGAATATAATGGAGTCTAAAAGACACATGAGAGAATTTAAGGAACTGGAGGAAGAGTAGAGCTGGCTCATATTTGGCATAAGACCATAAAAATTTTGTTGTAGAGGATGAAATAAATATTTCAATGGGGTGTGCATACTGCCTGCTACAGGACTCTGGGCAGTCTAGCACAACATATTGAAACAAATGACGGCCTAAAAGGAAGGGGGCTGGACTTAAGCATTTTGAAGTTGCTTGCACTGGTGAATGTTTCAGAGGTTCTTCAGTGGGAATTGAAATTGGAAATGACTGGGCTAGCTGTCTAACTGGTAAGAAAAACTGAGACTGAAACTGCAGATTCCAGTGTTTGGGACAGAACTGTAATGGTAATGATGCGTGATGGAGAGAAGGTACCAAGCTGTCCTAGACACTCCACTAAACCCGAAGGTGGCAAGCTTAGAGGCAGAAGCTGGGTCTCAGCCAAAGTTTAGGTATGGGAAGATGTGATGATCAAGCTAAGAAATGTTTTTAAGTTTCATTAATCTGATTCTCACAGTTGAGAGCAGAGGAATGTTTGTAAGTAATATCACAGGCAAGAAACACGAGGTTTTTAATTATGGGGAAGTATGTTTTAACACATACAAGCTTCAGTCTTAGTTTTTACAGACCTTTCTTCTCAAACAGAGCTATAACCTTGAAGCTGTGTGTCTTTTTGTCAGCTAATTGTTATTCTTTTTAAAAATGGTGTTCAAAGTTATATTCTCCAAAATGATTTTCTATTTGGAATAGATATTTCCCAAGTGGAAAACTAAGAGTGCTTGAGACATAAAACTTCCACTAGTAAAAGTATTTAAGAAAAAACTTTTTTTTTGAAATCTGTTCAAAAGATAGGTAAATACATTATATTAGCCAAGTACAAATATGTGAATATTTGGGCTGTATCTAAAAAGCCATAAATTAGATTTTTCACCATTTTCAGGATGATCCAAAATCCCCATATACATGAAATTGAAATGGTCTTGAGACAATTTAAGTTTTAAGCAACTGAACAATGCGCTTCAGATGTAGTT
This sequence comes from Pongo pygmaeus, assembly GCF_028885625.2. NCBI lineage: Eukaryota > Metazoa > Chordata > Mammalia > Primates > Hominidae > Pongo > Pongo pygmaeus. Next base: position 108,394,941 of record NC_072378.2, on the reverse strand, counting down.
TTGTTGAAGTGGTGGATGACTTCAGTGGACAGAAGCCAACTGAAACAAAGGGAGGAAGCCCGGTTCTTTAAGGTCTAATGTCTGGTAAATGCCCCCTGTTGGGAGAGACAAGCCCCTCCATGGGTCTCCCCATCACATCTTGCTGAGTATGCCAAGAATGCGAGGCCCTAACCATTTCTCAAGGATGTGTGTGTAGTGAGCAACCTTGAAAGATGAGACAATGTCTCCCTCGAGACAAAAAGCAGACTTGCTTATGTCTGGCTATAAAATGGCAGATTCCACAAGCTCAGAGCTCTTTTCCTGTAACACAATTCACTGCCTGTTGCAGGAATTATCTAGGCCCTCAGCAAAACACCCTCCCCTCCACTCTATGGGACTAAGGAGCAAGGAGGGAACTGACACAACATGCTAATGCTCATGCTGCTATCTGTGCCAAGGCTAATAAGATCCTGTGTCTCTGACCCAGGTCTCTGTTGTCTTCTGCCAGCACTTATGAAATAATAAAAGGCAAACCTATTTTAGGTTTAGGCTCGTAAGTGGGGTAAAATAAAATCCCAGGCCAATGCCTGCCCCCATCCCTTTTGGTTCAGTTTAAAACTTCTCTTGAGGTGATGGCATCTGTGTGGAGGGCAGAGTGTTTGTATGTGAGTATGGAAAGATATGGTGTTTGAATAGAACCCCCCCTTCAACAGACTTAGTAGAGAAAAGAACCTATAGGACTCAGCCTTGGAATAAAAAAGAGACAGCAAGTGTGAGTCCAGGGTGATGTGAACTCCTCTCCCCAGGAAACCAGTAATGCCTCACAATAGGGACAGCAAAATGGCCTGGGGCAGCATATCATGGATCCTTCAGCAATGGTGCTTCCTGTTTAAAAAGATATGCATATATAAAATAATAACCTCTAGTATTACCAGCCCCAAACAGAGAGCTAATCTGAAGCAGTTAAATTCTCTGTAAGCATGAGATAGGGTCACCCTTGATCAGTACCAGACGATTCAAAATAGATTACTGTCCAAGTCTCCATCCAGATGCAAATGGAAGCCCAGTGCTTGATTGATCTGTTTGGACTTCAGCATGGGGACCTTATTGAGTGCTATTCACCAAGCAACTAGAAAAGAAACAAACTGGCCGGGCGTGGTGGCTCAACGCCTGTAATCCCAGCACTTGGAGAGGCTGAGGTGGATGGATCACCTAAGGTCAGGAGTTCAAGACCAGCCAGGCAAATCTGGCAAAACCCCGTCTCTACTAAAAATACAAAAATTAGCCAGGTGTGGTGGCACGTGCCTGTAATCCCAGCTACTCAGGAGGCTGAGGCAGGAGAATTGCCTGAACCCGGGAGGCAGAGGTTGCAGTGAGCCGAGATCACGCCACTGCACTCCAGCCCTCCAGTGACAGAGCAAGACTCTGTGCCCCCCACAAAAAAAAAAATGAAAAAAAAAAAGAAACAAACTGTGCTCATCTCTGGAGTGATCATGCATTTAGTACAGAATAAAAAACTGGACAAGCATGGGGTGTTTTAATCTATGCAAAAGTTTGGATATTCGCAATGAAGGTCTCTGTTTTGTAGCTTGCTAAATTTAAATTCTCTGAATTTGCTGTATGTGAGGTTGTTACAGGGCCAAAAACGTCTGAAACTTACTTACGAAGGTACTCTAGGATTCCTAAATTTAATGTGATATAGATTACATACAAACATGCAATGTCTTATGTGAATTAGTTCTTGTGGGACTCAGGCAATATTACGAACTACAGAAATTGCTCCATGTCAACTTTTTGGGTAGTTTTAGAAATCTGTGGTAATTCTTGATATTATTTGGATTGTATTTTGGATATTTTTAATTGGCATTGGGAAATCAGACTAATAAAATACTGAGTTGATGAATATTAATATTTCTGTTTCATTAAAGATCTTATGTGGGATTCTACTTGTATGAAATTCTGAGATAGAGCTTGGTGTTCCCCTAGAAGGAAGCTAAAATTTTGTTTTTTATGTTTTTGTTTGTTTGCTTATTTGTTTTATGGCAGTTGGGGCTCCAGAGAAACTGACAAGGGGGTAGTCTGGACTTGCATATTCAGGAATCGATTCCAGATGTCTGGCCAAATGGTAATAAAGAGAAACACATGCTTTAATAGGGCAATATTTAGCATAGCACATTAAAGTCTGTTACAGGGTAAAGTTAATGTTTTTCTTTTTCTTTTTTTTTAATACCAATGGAACAGAACAGAGCCCTCAGAAATAATGCCGCATATCTACAACTATCTCATCTTAAGAAATGGGGAAAGGATTCCCTATTTAATAAAAGGTTCTAGGAAAACTGGCTACCCATATGTAGAAAGCTGAAACTGGATCCCTTCCTTACACCTTATACAAAAATTAATTCAAGATGGATTAAAGACTTACATGTTAGATCTAAAACCATAAAAACCCTAGAAGAAAACCTAGGCAATACCATTCAGGACATAGGCATGGGCAAGGACTTCATGTCTAAAACACCAAAAGCAATGGTAACAAAAGCCAAAATTGACAAATGGGATCTAATGAAACTAAAGCGCTTCTGCACAGCAAAAGAAACTACCATCAGAGTGAACAGGCAACCTACAGAATGGGAGAAAATTTTTGCAATCTACTCATCTGACAAAGGGCTAATACCCAGAATCTACAATGAACTCAAACAAATTTACAAGAAAAAAACAACCCCATCAACAAGTGGGTGAAGGATATGAACAGACACTTATCAAAAGAAGACATTTATGCAGCCAACAGACACATGAAAAAATGCTCATCATCACTGGCCATCACAGAAATGCAAATCAAAACTACAATGAGATACCATCTCACACCAGTTAGAACGGTGATCATTAAAAAGTCAGGAAACAACAGGTGCTGGAGAGGATGTGGAGAAATAGGAACACTTTTACACTGTTGGCGGGAATGTAAACTAGTTCAACCGTTGTGGAAGTCAGTGTGGCGATTCCTCAGGGATCTAGAACTAGAAATACCATTTGATCCAGCCATCCCATTACTGGGTATATACCCAAAGGATTATAAATCATGCTGCTATAAAGACACATGCACACGTATGTTTATTGTGGCACTATTCACAATAGCAAAGACTTGGAACCAACCCAAATGTCCAACAATGATAGACTGGATTAAGAAAATGTGGCACATATACACCACGGAATACTATGCAGCCATAAAAAAGGATGAGTTCATGTCCTTTGTAGGGACATGGATGAAGCTGGTAACCATCATTCTCAGCAAACTATGGCAAGGACAAAAAACCAAACACCACATGTTCTCACTCGTAGGTGGGAACTGAACAATGAGAACACATGGACACAGGAAGGGGAACATCACACACTGGGGCCTGTTGTCGGGTGGGGAGAGGGGGGAGGGATAGGATTAGGAGATATATCTAATGTTAAATGATGAGTTAATGGGTGTAGCACACCAACATGGCACATGTATACATATGTAACAAACCTGCATGTTGTGCACATGTACCCTAAAAGTTAAAGTATAATAATAGAAAAAAAAGATTTTCTACAAGAACAAGATAAAAAGAAACCTAATTAAATCAAATGTTAACATAACCTCAGAAAATCTTCATGAAAGAAGTTCTACCCAAGTCCTCATGTAAAACAATATAATACACATCTCTAGCATCCTGTCTTAGTAACTCATATTATTTTCCCACTTCTGAGATGATTTTAATTGCTAATTCTCTTCAGGGATACTTACATATCTGCCTTCTCCTCTGACTGAGGGATGCCCCCAGGCTTTCTATTCTTGACTATGGTCAAGCCCTTTGGATGTTAAATTCAGGAACAAATTTATCTTCCTTGAGGATTAAATGAATAGATAGATAGATAGATAGATAGATAGATAGATAGATAATAGATAGACATCTATCTATCTATATATATCTATATAAGTGTGTATATATATGTGTATATATATATAAGTATATATATGTGTGTGTGTGTGTATATATATATATATATATATATACTTTTTTTTTTTTTGAAACAGGGTCTTGCTCTGTCGCCCAGGCTGAAGTACAGTGGTATGATCACAGCTCACTGCAGCCTCCACCTCCCAGGCTCAAGCGATCCTCCCATCTCAGCCTCCCAAGTAGCTGGGACTACAGGCAGGTGCCACCACACCCACTATTTTTTAAATTTTTTGTAGAGACAGGGTCTCCCTATGTTGCCCAGGCTGGTTTCAAACTCCTGGGCTCAAGTGATCCTCCAACCTCAGCCTCCCAAAGTGCCTGGATTATAGGCATGAGCCATTGTGCCTGGCCTTTGAATTTATATACTTCTCAGGAAAGCTGGTCCAGAGTTTCCTGGTGTCCTTTGTAGGTCTGGTTTCCTGGACTCTGGACATTGTTAGTGTTGGTTTTCCTCTAGCATATTTTTAAAGATCAAAACTGAACTTCACTGGGTTAGAATGTTATTACTTTTATCAGGAAAAGGAACGGGTAACAAGGGTAAGTCAGAGACAAAAAATGGCTATGCTCCAAGCAAAAGTAGCCTTTTCACCTCCAGTAACTTCCAAGACCTCTTCGGCACTATGAAACAAATTTCATAATTTAGACTCAGACTACCATCTTTATTTAAGGAACTTCCAATCAGGAAAATATTTTTATTTTTCCACATGAGGATACACTTTTTGAAAAAAAACAGAGAACAAGAATTACCTCCTTTAAAAAAAGAATAAAGAGAATAATAATTAATTAATGTATTGGTACCATACATCTGGAATATCAAGACATAGGTAGCAAAAAATCAGGGAAAGGCTGTGAATGTTAGAAAAATAAAATATCCAGTAAACACAAACATAAAAGAAACTGGGAAGAAAAAGTCCAAGTTAAAGCAGAAAAATGTGCTCTATGAATTTTTTAAAATTATAAAGTACTTTAAAGACAAAGTACTTGAGGATAAATGAAGACTCTCCTATAATAATCATCAAGATCTGAATAATAAACTAAAATAGTCCCCTTGGTACACTGTAAAGTATGCAATTTTAATTATGTGATTTTTCTAGCTAATTTCTGCTTCAAAAACAGTAAAGTACTTCTGCTTACAAGGTGGCAGAGACAAGAACTTTTCTCAACCTCTCAAATGCACGTTGTCATCAAAATTTAAATTACCAGAAACATGCCTTTTAGTTAAATTACAATTAGTTCTTAGACAGATCTATTTACTGAGAATTTGCTATGTGCCCAACACTGTTGGCATATACTAAACAAGTTTGCTTTTATAAAGCACTTTTTCCTTTTCAGGTTCTCACAAAGGACATTTTAAAACAAACTATATTTGTTTTTCAGTATTAACTGCACGTGCTGAATACATCTATTATTATAAATCGCTCCTACTCAGGAGCATCTTAGCTTTTAAAAGACAAAAACATATCCAGTTGTATTTGTGTATATATATTGTATATCAGTTATATATGGAAGTCAGTCAACAATGATAAATACAAACAGATTGACAAATAAAACAACCATTTTGGGAGGAATGGAAATGGCACACTTGTCAGATGATATCCACAAATAATTAATTACTTCACACATTAAAGATATGCTCATAATAGTAGAGTCTCTTATAAAAGGATACTCATTACATTCTAACCATCTGTCATCATTCCACCCCAAAAAACTAATTAGGGTTTTGTCCAATCACACATTATAAATGATGCAAATATGGATGGTAAAGACACGGGTTGAAGAAGTTAACATGAGAACATTTGCAATTTAAAAATCATGGGCTTCAGAACCAGCCTTTCACATTCCAATAATTAAACTGATTATTTTTATGTTCTTTTTCTGATTAACAATTAGATATTAAACTTTAAAAATTAAAAACACTTACAGGTAGTAGAGTTTTCCTGCAGCAGGAAGTTCCCTTTTCCGGTAATCTATCCCAGAATCTAGCTGGACTGTATTACAATATTCCTACAATCCAAACAAATAAAGTGCCTTTTTAAACAAGTAGTGGCTCAGAATTACAATCCTTCCCTTTTACTATACATTTTTAAAATTTTTCAAATGTTTGCTCAAAAACTAATATAATGAGATGGCAAGAAAACAATAGAACTCATGCAAGATTCATAAAACTAAAGTTGCAATATTAAATATATCAAGCCACTGAAATATCAGTTTAAAAAAATTAAAATTTGCATCATGTTTTCTGAAACATTGCCCAAAAAGTGCTGTCAGCAAATTCCCCAAATAACTTCATTTGGGTTTTTTTTTTAAATAGCCCAATTTCTAATACCCTGGAGTGAGAAACTAGAGGCTACCAGAAAGAATAACTCATGGGTCTTAAGCACCACAGGAGGGCAGAGGCAGCATAAGAGAGCTGGGACTGGACAATGGTGGCTCACGCCTGTAATTCCAGCACTTTGGGAGGCTAAGACGGGCAGATTGTGTTTGTCCAGGAGCTTGAGACCAGCCTGGGCAACATAGCAAAACCCATCTCTACAAAAAATACAAAAATTAGCTGGGCGTGGTGGCACACGCCTGTAGTCTCAGCTACTTGGCCAGCTGAGGTGCGAGCATTGCTTGAGCCTGGGAGGTGGAGGTTGCAATGAGCTATGATCGTGCCACTGCACTTCAGCCTGGGCAACAGAGCAAGACCTTGTCTCACAAAAAAAAAAAAAAAAAAAAAACAGAGAGAGAGAGCTGGGCCAGAACATTAATGTCCACATTTTAAACCAAATGACCAAACTAGAATGATGTTATAAGTATGCCCATCCTTTGCTTCTAAATGGCCACCACTGCCCATGTCTCCCTTTTAGTTTCCTCTCTGGCCACCAACATTTCAGTGCGCTTTCCTGCTGTGGATGCCTCCTTTCAACCCGAGTCACCCTGTGCCACTAATGCCCTTCTCTTCTCCCAAGTGCTCCTTTCTTTCCATTCCCCCAGGGTGCATATGTGCACACAAGCACATACACCACACACATACACACACATCCCAAATTCTTACTTTGAGGGCAAATGTACTTTTGCAACACCTGTCTTCTTGGTCAGTTGGATTTGGGGGGCCATGAGAGGAATATATGTAGGGGTGTGTGTGTGTGTGTGTGTGTGTGTGTGTGTGTGTGTGTGTATCTCTACATAGATAAGAGGCATACTTCATTTTATTGTGTTTCCCTCTATTGTGCTTCTCAAATATTGCATTTTTTACAAAGTGAAGGTTTGTGGCAACCCTGCATGAAGCAAGTCTATTGGCCTTAATTTTCCAACAGCATGTGCTCAATTTGTGTCTCTGTATCACATTTTGGTAATTCTTGCAATATTTCAAACTTTTAAAAATTATATCTGTCATTAAGTATATGATCGGTGATCACATATTAATTATGTGATCAGTGATCTTTGATGCTATTACTGTAATTGTTTTAGGGTACCACAAACTGCACCCATAGAAGAGGGTGAACTTAATTTATACATGCTGTTTGCATTCTGACTGCTATACCAACTGGCTGTTTCTCTCTTTCTCTCTCTCTCTCTCTCACCTTAGGTGTCCCTATTCTCTGAGACACAAGAATATTGAAATTATGTCGACTAATAGCCCTACAATGACCTCTAAGTGTTCAGGTGAAAGGAAGAGTCACACATCTCTCACTCTCAACCAAAAGCTAGAAATGATTAAGCTTAGTGAGGAAGGTATGACAAAAGCCACAACAGACAAAAACCTAGGCCTCTTGCACCAAAAAGTTAGCTAAGTTGTGATTGAAAAGGAAAAGTTCTTGAAGGAAATGAAAAGTGCTACTCCAGTGAACACATGAACCATAAGAAAGCAAAACAGCCTTATTACTGATATGGAGAAAAGTTTGAGTGATCTGGATAGAAGATCAAAACAGCCACAACATTCTCTTAAGCCAAAGCCTAATCCAGAGAAAGACCCTAACTCCCTCCAATTCTATGAAGGTTGAGAGAGGTGAGGAAGCTGCAGAAGAAAAGCTGGAAGCTAGCAGGGGTTGGTTCATGAGGTTTCAATAAATAAGCCATCTCTATAACATAAAAATGCAAGGTAAAGCAGCAAGTGCTGATGCAGAAGGTGCAACAAGTTATCCAGAAGACTTAGTTAAGATCATTGATGAAGGTGACTACACTAAACAACAGATTTTCATTGGAGATGAAACAGCCTTCTACTGGAAGAAGATGCCAACTAGGACTTTCATAGCTAGAAAGGAGAAGTCAATGCATGGCTTCAAAGCTTCAAAGGACAGGCTGACTCTCTTGTTAGAGGCTAATGCAACTGATGACTTGATGTTGAAGCAAATGTTCATTTACCAATCTGAAAATCCCAAGGCCCTTAAGAATTATGCTACATCTACTCTGCCTGTGCTTTATAAATGAAATAACAAAGCCCTTGGATGGCAGCACATCTGTTTACAGTATGGTTTACTAAATACTTTAAGCCTACTGTTCAGAGCTACTGCTTAGAAGAAAGATTGTTTTCAAAAGATTACTGCTCATGACAATCCACTTGGTCATCAAAGAGCTCTGATGGAAGTGCACAAGGAGATAAATGTCGTTTCCCTGCCTGCTAACATAACATCCATTCTGCAGCCCATGAATCAAGAGGTAATTTCAACTTATAAGTATTATGATTTAAGAAATACATTTTGTAAGGCTATATCTGCCATAAATACCTTTTGTGAAAGGAAGAGTCAATCTATATAGCAACCTTCAACATTATCTTAAGAAACTGCCGCAGCCACTCCAACCTTTAGCAGTCACCATCCTGATTAGTCAGCAGCCATCAACATCGAGGCAAGACCAGCAAAAAGATGACCACTCACTGAAGGTTCAGATGATTATTGGCATTTTTAGCAATAAAATATTTTTTAAATTAAGGTATTTTTTAGACATAATACTATTGCACACTTAATAGACTATAGTATAGTATAAATATAACCTTTATATGCACTGAGAAACCAAAAGCTTCCTGCAACTCATTTTATTGCAATACTGTTGTATTGCAGTAGCCTAGAACCAAACCCTCGATATCTCTAAGGTATGCCTGTGCAGATATAGATAGAACCAAACCCTCGATATCTCTAAGGTATGCCTGTGCAGATATAGATAGATAGATAGATAGATAGGGAGATATTTACTTCAGTAGAAGCACGGCGACTAACGGATTTCAGGACAAGTCAAGAAACAATTATAGGCTGACATTTTGTTTGCATTCAAAATGAAAATTGTCTTAATGGCAATTCATGGGAAAAAATATATTTTAACAACATCAGTACTTTTATTAATGAAAAAATGCAATTTTTTTCTTCTTCGACACAGTCTCACTCTGTTGCCCAGGGTGGAGTGCAGTGGCATGATCTCAGCTCACTGCAACCTTCTCCTCTTAGGTTCAAACAATTTTCGTGCCTCAGCCTCCCAAGTAGGTAGGACTACAGGCATGTGTCACCATGCCCGGGTAATTTTTGTATTTTTAGTGGAGACGGGGTTTCTCCCTGTTGGCCAAGCTGGTCTCGAACTCCTGGCCTCAAGTGATCTGCTCCCCTCAGCCTCCCAAAGTGCTGGGATTACAGGCATGAGCTACCACGCCCAGTCAAAAACTGCATTTTTCAAACCTTCGGAACCAACGTAATTGTGGTGGGTTTTAAGACTTGTACATTGTAAAATAATCTCTCCATCCCAACATGTTCTTCTTACAATGTGATGTTGATATTCCAGTTATCAAGAAGTGAAGTCTATGTCCCACTCCTTGAATGTTGTGACTATGATGGAAATGGTCTAGGCAATAATATCCTAGGTGACACTTGAGGCAGCTTCTTATTGGTTGGAATGCTTGCTCCGGAACTCTGAAGTGCCAATTGAGCATTTAATTGCCTGGAGGCTACTATGCTGTGAGAAAGCTTAAACTATCCCATTCAGAGAGAGGAGGCCCTGAAGAGGCACTGAGATGACATGAAGACAGAGGTGTTGACAGTCCCCAGCTGTTCTAGCTGTAGCCACTATCTTACTGAGGGAGCCAGAATTGCCAGCTGAGCCTTTACCAAATCTCTGACCCACAGAAACTAGGAGAGAATAAAGTAATGTTTTTTAAGCCTCTTTTACAGTCATTTTACAGTAATTTGTTATGCAGCAAGAGATAATCAGAACAGCAATATCTGGGCACACTTGAGAAGTAGCAATGTTCTTCCTCCCTGAAAGTGCATCCTGGGTTGTACTGTTACGCAAGGGCTGAGGGCTGTTTATCATCTGCATCCAGGGCATAGATTGCATTTCCCCTCCTCCCATGCTGCAGCTGCTAAGGGGCTCAGGAGAGTAAAATAGGTGACCAACAATCCCCTGGAAATGAGGGGTTTCCCCAAGACTAAGGGGGGTTTCTGGATATAGAACTTTCAGTGCTAACACTAGGACAATCCTAGACAATCTGGGATGATTGGTTACCCTGAGTGAAGACCCAGAAGACTGGGTTGTGGCTAGTGTAGGTATAGTATTTTGATTATATATCAGCAATTCTGAATTTGATTAGCATAAAATAACACCCAAGAAGCTGGTCCCCTAGGGAGGCCTACAAACCTAGGCTTTTGAACTAACATTTGAAGAACAGCCCTGAAAAACTAGCAAAAGTCATGGCTCCCTGCAATGCTGACATGAGCAACCTGTTGGAGTCTCCACACAGATATCCCTAGCTCATCACTCCAAGTTGTCCAAACCCAACTCCCCAGGCCTCTCCTTCAGGACATGGGCCCTATAACCAATCCCACCAGAGGAGAATACAGCATTGTCCAAACACATGCATTCTACTCTCTCCTTGCCTCAAGATGTCCTGTGTTTTATATATATACTACATTACTTCTTGAGAAGAAGAGAGATATATGAATATATATTTCTCCCCTTGCCTCAAGATGTTCTGTGTTTTTCTTGATGTCATAAATGTGAAAAAATACTTTCTTTCCCTTGTTCCTGCTATAATTGTGAGAGCTCAGTCACCCAGTAAAAAAAAAAAAAAAAAAAAAAGGAAAAATGTCCTTATGTAGGGAACATGTCTTACTCAATCTCCCTGAGAAAAACCTGCCCTACTATGGTAAGCAATGGTCAATTTTTCATAAGCTATCTTTACTACAGACATCAAATACAGTGTCACAATACAGTCATATAAATATATTTACCAGGTTCTCTATTTCTTTTAAACTACAATTTATCTTATATGACTCAGTATTCCTAATTTAGTCAAAAAGTTTTCTTATTTTTTGCTATTAAAAAATAAGGCTAATGAAAGTTATACAGCTTCAAGTTCTCTTTCTGGGTAACTAACTTCTCGATCATATGAGTGATTAAGACCTACCAAATGATTGCATTTGTACATTCACTAATCACCACTGAGGAATACCTAATCAGCAGCAAAAGAACTATTACCAAAGCCCTTAGATGTTAGCACTTAATTGTCTGAAAAATACTAACACTCAGTTTATATATATATATTTTTTTTTTTAAATAAACCTCAGATTTTCAGATTTCATTCACTTACACTAGATTCTTCAAAGCTCTTTGCAGAAGGGTGGAGGAGGGGGGAAGCTAAGCTGCAAGTTGACAGTGAATCTAGTCAAAAGAGCATGCTCTCTAAGTAATTTCCTAATTTCCAGTGATATTTACAAGGCCTGTGACCTCTTATCACCATCCGATTCTAATATACAACACTAATCAGCCAGCAAACAAAATTTATTTTAAAATGGTTTGCATATTTATATATACAAAGGACAAATACAATTACACAATCTAAAAAAAATGCAATTAGAAAATTTGCGGAGGAAAAGCAGGGAGGTTAACACACCCTTCTGAGCATACTCATGTGTCAAAGGCCTTTGAGTTTGGAAACAAAAATGTATGACTAAAAGAACTGTATTAAAGCAGTTTATATTGTCCCCAAAATCTATTGTGTGTATTTTTAGCAATCCTGAATAATACCATTAGAAAAACAGCCCTCTCACAAAATAACTTTATATAGCTTCCACTCCATCCCAGTTGGAACAAAGAATAAAGACATTGTGGAGAAAATCTTTTAAAACTATAACATACTAACCTCTTAAGCAAAGATTGAAATAATAAACACAGATTTGCCCATCTTAGCATTTTTTATTATAAAAGCAATTTCACTTATCATAGAAATTTGGAACATGAGGAAAAAATCCCAACTACATAAATCAAACTTCTATCCCTTATCTAAGTGACTATACTAAATAGGCATTTAAAGAATCAAAATTATTAGTGTTTTTCTCGATAACAGTCAACTAATTTATTTTATAAATTTTTAATGAGTAAACAATAAAAAGAAAAAAGGTTGAGACTTTTTTCTTTTTTTTTTTTTTGAGATGGAGTCTCACTCTGTTGTGCAGGCTGGAGTGCAGTGGCATGATCTCAGCTCACTGCAACCTCTGCCTCCTGTGTTCAAGCAATTCTCCCTGCCTCGGCCTCCCAAGTAGCTGGGATTACAGGTGCCTGCCACCATGCCTGGCTAATTTTTGTGTTTTTTAGTAGAGACGGGGTTTCACCATGTTGGCCAGACTGGTCTTGAACGCCTGCCTCAGGCTCCCAAATTGCTGGGATTATAGGCGTGAGCCACCGCGCCCAGTCGAGACTTTTTCTTATTCCAGGAAATAAAATTTTAAATAACTAAGATATATCATTTTATTTGATTCTTTAAGAAACGTATCCTTTTCAGGCCGGGTGCCGTGGCTCACGCCTGTAATCCTAGCACTTTGGGAGGCTGAGACAGTCAGATCACCTGAGGCCAGGAGTTTGAGACCAGCCTGCCCAACATGGTGAAACCCCATCTCTACTAAAAATACAAAAAGTAGCTGGGTGTGGTGGCGTACATCTGTAATCCCAGCTACTCAGGAGGCTGAGGCAGGAGAATTGCTTGAACCTGGGAGGTGGAAGTTGCAATGAACCGAGACTGCTCCAGCCTGGGCAACAGAATGAGACTCCAACTCAAAAAATAAAATAAAAATGTATCTTTTTTGAACTGAAAAAGTGATCCATGCTTATTATAAAACATTCAAATGATATTAAAAGCATAACAGTAGAAATGAATATCCCTTTCTCAGAAAAAAGTTTGTTTATAGCTTATATAAGTTTTTCCTATACATATGGAGATTACAGAGGTAGACATCTATCAGATTATATACATAGTTCTATGCTTAATTTTGTTGATATCTTAAAAGTTCTATGAGAGAAAATAAACACTTAAATGCAGAAAAGCTTAATTGCATACTGTACTAACTTTTTTGCTAAGAATACAATTAAGGGTAGGAGACTCAGTGGAGGGTGTCTTTTATTTTATTTTGAGGCAGCTATACATTCTAAGACAGCTGTTTGAGTCATATTTAAAGTAATCATGTACTACTACTTCTAAGCTTAAACAATGATATAACAAAATCCAACACATAAGCTGCTCCATATTTTAAGGTTTTTATAATTTAAGTATAACTTAATACAGGGAAGTATACAAATTATAAGTGTCTGGCTCAGTCATCAAACAGAATATCACCAGAATCTCTGAAGCCCCCCTAATATCACCTTCGACTCCCCAGAGGTAACTACTATTCTAATTCTAGCACCATAGAATTTTGCCTGTTTCTGGAGCTTTTTATAAGTGAAATCATACAGTATGTATTCTTTTGTGATAGGGTTCTTTTATGTCTGTGAGATTCTTCCATCTACATGGAAGATCAGGATGATACTAAAGGTGTTTCATATATTTAATAAAATATGCCACACTGTTTTATATCACAAAAATGTGCACTTATGGTTTAACAAGTCCCCTCCAAATTTAATATTTATTTTGGATCAACCTAACAAACATAATTGAATACTACAGGTTGGGCACTTCCCTGGTTACTAGAGATATAATGATGAATAAGATATAGCGTTTGCTCTGACAGTCTGGTAGCAATCAGATATTTGTTCAAGTTATCATTTTCTTCTCTCAATCACAGACATAATTTTTCAAGTTGATAAATTGAGAAGTCCTCTGCCAATTGTCACGCTGTGTGGTTTTAGCCTGTTATGTAACCTCTCCAGATGTCAGTTTTCTCCTCTACAAAATAAAGGAATTGATTATGATCCCTTTAAGCTCTAAATTCTTAACATTATCGCAAAGTTCTCTCACTTCAGGGCTCTCCAGGGCTGAGTTCTTCCTTGAGCTTACCTCACTTTACAGCAGACCGCACAGCCTGAGTCTACCTCAAGCTGTATCAGCCTCCTTTGCTTTCTTGATCATCTCATGTACCAAAGTAAATCAAAAACATCTTTTTCCATATCTCCCCACTCCTCTTTCCCTAGCTACCCTACTTGTCTCACACTTCAAATACCCATACCTGATTAACGTATTAGGTAAGGTCTGTATCCCTTCTTTTTATCAAGCAGTTTCAGAATTTCTTTCTCCTTCCAAAGAGCAGGAAGGGGGATATTTAAGCATCATAAAGTGCTTATTATGTGCTTCAGATGTGCTAGGCAACTGACTTGGCTTTATCTCTTATATCCCTCATAATATCCATCTACAGGGCAAGGCAATACTTTTTTAAATCCCCATTTTACAGTTGAGGAAACATAGGATCAGAGAGGTAACTTAAAAAAAAAGTAATACTATGGGCTTAATTGCATCTCCCCAAAATTCATGTTGAAACTCTCTCAGTACCTCAGAATGTGACTGTATTTGGAGACAGAGCCTTTAATTCAGTTAAAATGAAGTCTGACTGGTATCCTTATGAGAAGAGGAAATGTGGACATGTGGATACAGTCATGTGTGTACCCCACAGAAAGGCCATGTGAAAACACAGCGAGAAGGTGGCCACCTGCAAGTCACGGAGAGAGGCCTCAGGAGAGACCAAACCTGCCGACGCCTTTGTCCTTCTAGCCACCAGAACCGTGAGAAAATGAATTTCCATGGTTTAAGTCATCCAGTCTGGTGAATTTTGTTTTAGCAGTCCTAATAAACCAATACAATCACCAATACGCTACCTTGCTCCAGTAATAAGCATACAGAAAGGCATTTTCTAAAAGAGTAAAAAAAGAAAGAATAATTGCAAGATTCAAAAAAGCAAGCAAGCAAGTCAGGACAGAAGCTAAAAGCATACCTCCATACACTTGCTTGTGAGGTGAGTCACAATGACTCTTTCTGCAGCCACAGCCAGAAGAAAACATCACAGTACATTCATAATTCACAGTGCATCCAAAAAGAGGCCACATAGTTTGTAGGTGGCTGAGCTGTGATTTGACCAGGACAATCTTGTCTCCACCAAAGCCATGGTCCTCCCACTATGTCACACTGAGTTATTCAACAGTAGCCACAGGATCATTTTTCTTTAGTCTTACACAACTTACATAGTTCATTTTTGCTCCTCCACCTCTCCCTCCCATCTCAAATTAATTACCTCTGCACAGTGTAAATATGCTAATTACTCTTCTGGGGGCCATACAATATGATTTTATATGATTTCCTTTAGGTATTTAGTCCAAAACCATGTATGAGATAAATGTACCCCATACTAAATTCTATACTATAATGAGTTATATTAAAGTAAATTTCCATTACATAGGACATTTTCTATGTTTATCTAAAATGTCTGCTCAACTCATAGTCCACTGTTCCTATGGCTTTCACTTGATCATCTAAACCAAGGACGTCAGTCTTGGAAACTCCAAGACAGCGGGACTGCCTCTTAATCCTACATAGCACCATATACTCACAGATCCTTCAAAGCAGAAGAGAGTCTAACAAGGATGATGATTTCCCCTCTCTCTCTCAGAGGTGCCAAAATGAAAAGTGCAAAGTAATCTCGGACAATTACCCTCTCACACAAAACACACATGATAATTCCTCTCACATTTTAAGAGGTCCCATAATAAGACCTGGCATAAACTTGGTAAGGGATTGAGGTGTAAATAAATAAGTCCATCATTATCATCTGCTATGGTCTAAATATTTGTGTCCCCCCAGAATTCATATGTTGAAACCTAATCTCCAGTGTGACATTAGGAGGTAGGGCCTTTGGGAGGTGATTAAGTCCTGAGGGCAGATCCCTCATGAATGGGATTACTGCCTTTATAAAAAAAAGGCTGAGGGAGGTTGTTTGTCCCTTCCTTCCATGATGTGAGGATACAGCTAGAAAGTAACATCTTGGAATCAGAAAGGGAGCCCTCATTCAACACCAAATCTGCTGGTGCCCTCATCTTAGACTTCTCAGCCTGGATTAAGACGCCATGGTAATAGCAAACACTGGTATAAGGGCTTACCATGTGCCAGGGACTATTCTAAGATCCTTAAATGTATTCACTTAATTCTTTCAACCACTCTATGGGGTAGAAATTATTATTATTCTATTTTACAAATGTATAAAGAAACTAAAGCACAGAGAGGCTAAGTAACTTGTCCACTGTCAAACAGCCCAAAAGTGACAGAACCAGGATTCAAACGCAGGCATTTTGGCTCTGGTGTTTCATCATAGCCCATGATATGCTCAGGCAACTATGGCTCTTGCTTGGATACACAAAAGGCAATGGAAAATTCACACGGGCTTGTTGGGAGGTTTTCAAAGTACTGTCAGCTTGCCTTGCAAAATCCTACATCTGTTGCCCTCTGCTCCTGTGCTCACTGAGTAAGGCCCAAACTTGCTTGCTTTCCTGAGAAATAGCTATGTTGCAATAAACAGATTGGTTTATTTGTTTAAAACCTAATCTCGGCCGGGTGCGGTGGCTCACGCCTGTAATCCCAGCACTTTGGGAGGCCGAGGCAGGCAGATCACAAGGTCAAGAGATGGAGATTATCCTGGCCAATATAGTGAAACCCCGTCTCTACTAAAAATACAAAAATTAGCTGACCGTGGTGGTGTGCACCTGTAGTTGCAGCTACTTAGGAGGCTGAGACAGGAGAATCACTTGAACCCGGGAGGCAGAGGTTGCAGTGAGCCGAGATTGTGACACTGCACTCCAGCCTGGCAACACAGCGAGACTCTGTCTAAAAAAAAAACTAATCTCATAAAAAAATGATATGGGGCAGCTTTCAAGAAACTTTGTGTAGCTGTTATATATTACATTGTAACATAACAAAATGGGTCATTTTTCTATACTGAATGAGATTGTAGAGACAGATTTGGGTTTCAAGCCTGTAAGTTCTATGTTACCAGGATCATGTCTGTTTTGTCATCATTGTCTCTTCAGCAGTTACTATCTGGCACATAGTACATAGTAAATGCTCAGTAAATATTTATCAACTGAACAAACCATTAGCAGACACATATGTGTAAAGCTCTAGTGCAAGTTAGTATGTTAGGAACTACAGGAAGAAGCCAACCAGTGCAGTCCCTTTCTCAAGGAGCTTTTATGACAAAATGAAGCATTCTTCCAGCTATGTTCTGCCAGTTATAAGGTCAGCAACTGAGAAAACGGCAGGATTTCGAAAAGACTGCACCCTGGAGTTCACAGCCCATCTCTACCTACTCATCATCAGGTCTCACTACCCACACCCTGAGTGCTACACACTCGAGTCTATATGAGGAAACATCTTCTCTCCCGGCCTCAAGCAATTCTTCCACCTCAGCCTCCTGAGTAGCTGGGACTACAGGCATGTGTCATCATGCCCAGCTAATTTTTGTAATTTTTGTTGAGACAGAGTGTGGCTTTGCTGCCCAGGTTGGTCTCAAACTCCTGGCCTCAAGCGATCCTTCCATTTCAGCCTCCGAAAGTGCTGGATTACAGGCGTGAGCCACCGTGCCCAGCCCTGTTGTAAGACCTAAACACTCAGGTGCTACCTTGACATTTTTGAGCCTCACAGAGCCACTCCCTGCTCTTGTCAGATACACCCAGTGTTTCCCATGCCCAGAGGTAAAGTCTTCCTACCTGGCCGGTATCCCTATCAGCCAGACCAGCTGTATCCCACCTTCATCTTACTACAAAGCCTGCCTCCCATAGCCCCTTCTGGTTTATAATCGTTATGTGTGTAGTGTCCCTATCCCTCAGGCTGTGAGTTCATGTGACTAATATACTGCTGCCAATCTCGTTTGTCCAATGTCGGGCATCTTGTGCTTGGCCATCTTAATCACTATTTGGTTGGGGATCCCTCCTTTACTGACAGGGTAAATAGGAGGTGATCAGAACATCTGTCTAGCAAGGAAGACAGATGGTTAAGAATCAGAACAGGATGCTCTGGAACACTGAACAGTAACAACTAACCCCAAAAAAGTGGCAAGTAGCCTCATTTAGCAGGTGAGGGAGAAGATGTAGGAAAGAATGTTTCAAACTCAAGAAATAACACCTATACATATATAGATGCAAAAGACAACTTAGCGAATTGGGGATCTAAAATTAGTTCAGCATAGCAAGAATGCAGAGTTCAAGCATTAGGATGCTTTCAGTTGCATGTATTCTAAGAGTGGCCCAAAATGGGGCTATAGAAGCTGGCAAGAGCTCATGTCGTAAAGGGCTTTGCAAGTTAAATATCCTAAGTCCATAAAATGGAAATAATGTAAAGATTTAGGAAGGGAGGTGACAGGCTCGGATCACTGCTCCAGAGTTGGGAAAACAATGGAAGGGGGAAAAAAACTGCATAAACATTGCTGAGTTAGCAGGTGTCAGAAAAATCTAGGAAAGATGCAAAAGTAGCCTAGAAAAGCAACACAATAAGGAGAGAGAGAAGTGGATAGATCAACAGAGCTTGATTGCTTTAAAGGTAAAGAATGAGGAAGAAAGAGTCAAGAAGACTGTTGGGTTTCTGGCTTAGGCAACCACATGGCTATGCCATTCAACAAAGAACTGGAGTAAGAGCAAGTGGGGAAGAGGATCATTCAGTTCGGTGGCATGGTGAATTTGAGGATCTTGGGACTTCTCTAGGTGCAGATGTCCAGCCTAGATATTAGGCTTGGCGCTCTAGGAGTTGGAGCCAAGACAAAAATTCTGAGTTAGGAGCCATCAGCATAGAGCTGTAATACATTTAAATGTTAAGTCTCCATCCCAAGGTGAACATGGGTACTATGTTACATGCATGTTTGTTCAATATACATGTGTCAGAACCACATTAATAAATATTCATAGCTCCTCCTATAACCTGTTCAATATGTATATTTAGACAACCCATTCAGCATAAAGCTCCTATTCCAATTCCTGTTCCCTTTAAGTGCCTGTCTTGGTCTTTGTCAAAGGCTGTGCTTCCCAGCCTGCGGGATGGCCATGTTGCAGGCTGTAACCCTTTAAAAGAAATAGTCTCTTTTTCTTAAGTTAAAATTCTGTGATTTTTAAAGTTAATGTATGTGGCCGGGCACGGTGGCTCACGCCTGTAATCTCAGCACTTTGGGAGGCAGAGGCGGGCAGATCACCTGAGATCAGGAGTTCAAGACCAGCCTGGCCAACATGATGAAACCCCATCTCTACTAAAAATACAAAAATTAGCTAGACATGGTGCCTTGTGCCTGTAATCCCAGCTACTCAGAAAGCTGAGGCAGGAGAATCGCTTGAACCGGGGAGGCAGAGGTTCCAGTGAGCTGAGATCGCACCACTGCACTCCAGCCTGGGCAACAGAGTAACATCCATTTCAAAAAATAAAATAATAAAACAATAAGGCAGGGCGTGGTGGCTTACACATGTAATCCCAGCACTTTGGGAGGCCGAGGTGGGTGGATTAGCTAAGGTCAGGAGTTCGAGACCAGCCTGGCCAACACATAGTGAAACCCCGTCTCTACCAAAAAAAAATACAAAAATTAGCTGGGTGTGGTGGTGCATGCCTGTAGTACCAGCTACTTGGGAAGCTGAGGCAGGAGAATTGGCTGAACCCGGGAGGTGGAGGTTGCAATGAGCTGAAGTCACGCCACTGCACTCTAGCGTGGGTGACTGAGCAAGACTCTGTCTCTCAAAAAAAAAAATAATAATAATAACAATAATAAAGTTAATGTTTGTGGTTAACTTAGTCACATGTATCAGAAGACCAATGAAATAATAAAGCAGATTTATTCGTTCACATAACTGAAAAGCCCGGGAGTATAAACAGTTTAATCAGGGCCCTGGTTCTATTCTCTTCAAATCTGTCATTTCTGCCCTCTTCCAAGTAACAATTTCATCCCACGGCAGGATTTCCTCATAACAAAGAGAGGAGACTGAGAACTTTTCTATGTCTATAAAACAAAAGTTCTGAGCTACCCTGATTATGTTGATTATAACCACGACAACCAGTTCCTGTAGCTTGGGGAATGGCAAAAGCTAACTGGCATAGGTGTGAATTTCCTGAACCAATGCCAGTGGCAGGGAAGATGGTAGACCAGTGGTTCTCAACAGTGGCTGCCCATTAGCCTCACCTGGGAAGTATCTAGAAAGTGCCAACCTCCAGGCCCCACTCCCAGACATTTCAGGGAGAAGGATTTGGTTGGCTGATTTTTTTCTGTTTTGTTTTAAGCTCCTTAGGTAATCCCAATGGGCCAGGGTTGAGAACCACTGGCTTAGCCTAATCAGGCCCCACCTCTGGTCAGTTCCATCCAAACCACATGGCTACTACACAGTAGCAGAGAGTGAAATGAATTTTGGGGAGACAACCACAATGTCCACCATGGGAGGCAACTAACGCCATAGGATCATCGAGGGCTGGTGTTTTTGATCTTAGAAACACAGAGGCAGAGATTGGTGGGAATAACTTCCTTCTGGTTTATATTTGGATAAAATAAAATGAAAAGAAAACCACCATTACTCCGCAATGGGGGTAAAGGACATAAAAGTATATGAGTAGTCCAGAACTATTTGAATAAACTGAGAAGAGTAGGGTACTGTGGAAACAAAGGACTGGTAAAGCTAAGGAAGTGTTCCAAAGCTGAAGTAGTTTAAAGAGGGCTTGAGAAAACACATAAGAATGTACAGAAGGGGTAGAAGAAGTCCTGGGTGGTGAGATACTACAGATTATTCAGTTAGACATTTCAACATCTCAAATCAGATGACCGTAAGTTATGCAGTTGGATTTCCAACTCACATTGTAAATAAGGTGACATTTTTATCTCTTTGAGGACCACTATGATTTGGAACATACCAATCTCCCTCTGAAACAAAGACTTTCTGGATATGTCACTAAAAATATTTTCAAAGTACTTAGAACCAAAAATAATAATAACCAGGCAAAGCACCGGCACCTGATGGCATACCAGATCGAACTACAAGTGTATCACTGAAGACCAGCACAGAGAGTTGTAGGGTCTCCCTGTCAGTGTCTGGAACTCTGAGGAGGACCATGGTGCTTCAAAGACACCATCACTCTAATTATAAAAAGAAAGGTGAGGGCCGGGCCGAGCACAATGGCTCATGCCTGTAATCCCAGCACTTTGGGAGGCCGAGGCGGGTGGATCACTTGAAGTCAGGAGTTCGTGACCAGCCTGGCCAACATGGTGAAACCCCCTCTCTACTAAAAATACAAAAAATTAGCCAGGCATCGTGGCAGGCGCCTATAATCCCAGCTACTCAGGAGGCTGAGGCAGGAGAATCACTTGAACCTGGGAAGAGGAGGTTGCAGTGAGCTGAGATTGCGCTATTGCACTCCAGCCTGGGTTACAACAGCAAAACTCAGTCTCAAAAAAAAAAAAGCAACAAAGAAAGGCAAAACATCTGACTGTGGCAACTGCTACTGTGTAACCAGAGGTCTTGTTCAGAATGTCAATGACTTACTTTTTCTTCCATACTCTATCTTAGACATAATAATTTCTATAAATTATTCAGACTCTTGTAAAATATAGTATTTGTCATCTTTAGAATATCAGTAAGAAATTATAAAGAATAGCCAGGGGCGGTGGCTCACGCCTGTAATCCCAGCACTTTGGGAGGCTGAGGCAGGCAGATCGCCTGAGGTCAGCAGTTCGAGACCAGCATGGCCAACATGGTGAAACCCTGTCTCTACTGAAAATACAAAAATTAGCCAGGCATGGTGGCAGGTGCCTCTAATCCCAGCTCCTCAGGAGGCTGAGGCAGGAGAAGCGCTTGAACCTGGGAGGCGGAGGTTGCAGTGAGCCGAGATCATGCCACTGCACTCCAGCCTGGGTGACAAGAGCAAGACTTCGTCTCTAAAAAAAAAAAAAAAAAGAAAAAGAAATTATAAAGAATAAAAATCTGTACCAACTTTGTCAACTTGGTCAAGACCTTAGGTCTATTAGCATCTCAGAAAACTGATGTGAATGATCTAAGGTACTAGTTTGCATTCTAATAGCTATGTGCCAGGATGCCGAGCAAGTAAGAATTGATGAAGTCTTGTCCTTATACTATTCAAATTATTTGGCATGGGAGTGGAAAACAAAACAAAAAATCCTAATGTTAATATGAAGAGTTACTTCTGTTCATCCAAACAATTTACAAAATGGTAAAATTTGAGGTAAGGGGCACTATATAGTACTTATGTGCTTTTATCTGTTAGACAGAAAATGCCCCACTGCCTTTTAAACCAGAGGATAAATGTTTAGTCATAGTTATCTTTATAACACTGTTACAGAAGAATAAAAATAACAAGAGCAATCATTTATTGTGCAGTTAATTTTACAGCTTTAAAGATAAGATTCTTTAAAGACAGGCTCATTGGCTCCAATTTATCAATGCATTACCTGAAGTTCAAAAGGATCAAGTATTTTGATCTCTGTCTAGAGTTATTAAGCCTGTTCATGGGTGTGGGAAGCAGTAGCTGAAATCAGGTTTGCAGACTATGTGCTCTTAACCACTACACACACCTCCCATGTCCAGAACAAGGCACAGAATAAAAGTTCAAAACTTCTACCACCCTTAAATATTTTGGTAATGATAATTTTGCAATAGCTTGTTGTTAATTCAATATGTATAAGCAACACCCAATAAAATTTCCAGAGTATGATACCTCAACTTAGATGATTTCTTGTCATTTATTTATATGCCCTACTGTATTCTAGAAAGGTTAATGTGGCTTCTTAAAAAATACCATCTTATGACTGGGCACAGTGGCTCACACCTGTATTTAGCACTTTAGGAGGCCGAGGCGGGTGGAACACTTGAGGTCAGGAGTTTGAGATCAGCCTGGCCAACATGGTGAAACCCCATCTCTACTAAAACCACAAAAATTAGCCGGGCATTGTGGCGGGTACCTGTAATCCCAGCTACTCGGGAGGTTGAGGCAGGAGAATTGCTTGAACCCAGGAGGTGGAGGCTGCAATGAGCTGAGATCGCGCCACTGCATTCCAGCCTGAACAACACAGCAAGACTCCATCTCAAAAAAAAAAATAAAGAAAAAATAACATGACACAAACAAATGAAACTACCTCCCATGCTCATTGATTGGAAGAATCTATATTGTGAAAATGACCATACTGCCCAAAAAAACTACAGTATTTTGATAGGAATTGCTTTGGGCAGCAAAGCAATTTTCCACAGAATTAGAAAAAAACAATCCTAAATTCATATGGAATCAAGAAAAAGCCCTAATAGCCAAAGCAATCCTAGCCAAAAAGAACAAATCTGGGGGTATTACATTACTCAGATTCAAATTATACTGCAAGGCTACAGTAACCAAAACAGCATGGCACTGGTATAAAAGTAGATACACAGACCAATGGAACAGAACAGAGAACCCAAAAATAAAGCCAAATGCTTACATCTAGCTGATCTTTGACAAAGTATACTGACATGGTTTGGCTGTGTCCCCACCCAAATCTCATCTTGAATTGTAGCTCCCATAATTCCCATGTGTGGAAAGGACCTGGTGGGAGGAAATTGAGTCATGGTGATGGTTCTTTCCTGCGTTTTTCTTGTGGTAGTGAATAAGTCTCCACAAGATCTGATGGTTTTATAAAGGGGAGTTCCCCTACACAAGTTCTTCTTGCCTGGCACCATGTAAAATATGACTTTGCTCGTCATTTGCCTTCAGCCATGATTGTGAGGCCTCCCCAGTCATGTGGAACTGTGAGTCAAACCTCTTTCCTTTATAAATTACCTGGTCTCGGGTATGTCTTTATTAGCAGCACGAGAACAGACTAATACACATACAAAAATATAAGTTGGGGAAAGGACACACTGTTCAATAAATGGTGCTGGGAAAACTGGATAGCTACAGGTGGAAGAATAAAACTGGATCCCTATCTCTTACCTTATATAAAAGTCAACTCAAGATGGTTTGAAAACTTAAACCACAAACATTCTAGAAGAAAGCCTAGAAAAAAACTCTTCTGGACATTGGAGTAGGCAAAGAATTTATGACTAAGACCCCAAAAGCAAGTACAGCAAAAACAAAAATAAATAAATGGGACCTAAACTAAAAAGCTTCTAAACAGCAAAGGAAATAATCATCAGAGTAAACAGACAACCCATAAACTATGTGTCTAACAAAGACTAATATCCAGAATATACAAGGAAGACAAGCAAATCAGAAAGAAAAAAACAAATAATCTCATCAAAAGTTGAAAAATAACATAAATAGATACTTCTCAAAAGAAGATATACAAATGGACAACAAACATATGGAAAAATGCTCAGTATCACTAACTGCCGGGGATATGCAAATTAAAACCACAATGAGGTATCACCTTACCCCAGCCAGAATGGCCATTACTAAAAAGTCAAAAAACAATAGATGTCAGTGTAAATGTGGTAAAAAGGAAACTCTCATACACTGCTGGTGGGAGTGTAAATTACTACAACATCTATGGAAAATAACATACAGATTTCAGAGAACTAAAAGTAGATCTACCGTTCGATCCAGCAATCCCACTACTGGGTATCTAGCCAAAGGAAAAGAAACCATTACATCAAAAAGACACCTCCATGCATATGTTTATCACAGCACAATTCACAATTGCAAACATGCAGAACTAATCTAAGTGCCCATTGACCAATGAGTGGATAAAGAAAATGTGGTATATATACACCATGGAATGCTACTCAGCCACTAAAAAGAATTAAATAATGTCTTTTGCAGCAACTTGGATGGAGGTAAAGGCCATTATTCCAAGTGAAGTAACTCAGGAACAGAAAACCAAATACCACATGTTCCCACTTACAAGTGGGAGCTAAGCTATCAGTATGCAAAGCATAGACAGTGATATAATGGACATTAGATACTCAGAAGATGGAGTGGTTATAGAGGGGTGAGTATAAAAAACTATACTGGGTATAGTATAAAAAACTATATTGGGTACAATGTACGCTACTCAGATGATGGGTACACTAAAATCTCAAACTTCACCACTATACAATTCATTCATGTAACCAAAAATCACTTGTACCCCAAAAGCTATTGAAATACAAATATATAATAACTTTTTAGAAATTTACTTTATAATTTAATTTTTAATGTTAGCTAATACACAAGTAAAGAGCAATATGACAAAATCCAGCAAAGTTTTAATTACAAGAGCCTTTGACCTAGAAATTCCATTTTGAGGCCAGGGGTAGTGGCTCACGCCTGTAATCCCAGCACTTTGGGAGGCCGAGGTAGGCAGATCACTTGAGGTCAAGAGTTCAAGATCAACCTTACCAACATGGTAAAACCCTGTCTCTACTAAAAATACAAAAATTAACCGGGTGTGGTGGCGTTCACCTGTAGTCCCAGCTACTCAGAAGGCTGAGGCAAGGGAATTGCTTGAGTCCGGGAGGCAGAGTTTGCAGTGAGCCAAGATTATGCCACTGCACTCCAACCTGGGTGACAGAGCAAGACGCCAACTCAAAAAAAAAAAAAAATTCCATTTTGAGAAATCTAACCTACAGAAATATTGGCTCGTATGCACTAAAAATACATTTGCAAACATATTTTTAAGGCATTACTTTAAAAGTAGAGTAAATTAAACTAGAATAAACCTAAGTATACAAAAATAGCAGATTAGTTTTAAAATAATAATGCAGCCATTTAAAACTGAGAGTGGGAGGTAAGAGAATTATATAAGGCCACGGGTTTGAGACCAGCGTGGGCAACATAGCAAGACACCATCTCTACAGAAAATAAAAGTTAGCCAAGTGTGTAGTCCTAGCTACTCAGAAGGCTGAGGCAGAAGGATCACTTGAGCCCAGGAGATCGAGTCTGTAGTGAGCTATGATCACACCACTGCACTCTAGCCTGGGCAATAGGGAAAGACACTGTCTCCAAAAAGATAAATAAATAAAAATTAAAAAATTAAAAATGAGATTGAGTTATATCTAATATCAAAAGATCTTTAGGATATCTCTGAGAGATAAAAGTATAACTCAGACTAAGGTATATATATTACCCTCATTAACTTACAACAAAACAAAACTATATGTTTGGACATATATATAGATATGTATGCATATAAATGTAAAGAAAAATGCTTGAAAAGATACAAACTAAATTTTTAATAGTGGCTACTCCTGGAGAGGGAAGTAGGAATGAGGTGGAGTAGAAGGTGGAGGAGGGATGGGAAGAGGGAAGAGTGGTGAAGGGGGAGTTTTAATATTTAGTTTATATATTTATGTGATGTTGGCATTTGTTAGCCTATCATGCATTCATTTGTCTCTTATGAAAATTTACAAAAGGAAAGATCTTTGAGTATTGTCCCCAAAGACTGGTGCTGGTGCTGGGAAAAAGCTGATAGCTGTCTTATGGAAATCACAACCATTATACATTTCCAACTCTGTCATAACAAACAGAATTTTAATTAATATTCCATTCTTCTCCCACTGTTTACCTTATCCAAGAAAACCAGAGTCCTCATTCCTAGGGGGAAAAAGAAAAGAAAAGTAGAAGAGTAGCACACCACAGGCTGCAAAGGAGTTGAAATGTGCACCTTTTGAGAATCTTTTTTATAACTATACTACCAAACACACAACTGCACCTCCTGTAAGCTTTAATTTTCTCCCACAGAAAGGAACTGTGCAATACAGCTTCAAGCTAATAGGAAGTTCCCACTATACATGCAGCTTTGCAAAATTAGTTTTCCAACATCCAGTAAATTTACCCACAAGATTTTTTCTTCTTGTGTACAAATAATCATAGGTAAGCAAAACTTTTCTAACTAAAAAAAAAGTGCACTATAATTACACAAAGCCCATAAGGCATATGATTCATTTATACTGTAATTACCACTCGGGAATAATCAAGAAAAAGAATATCTCAATAAAATATTTAGCTTAAAAAATGACCCCTACCCATTTACAGAGGCTTCATTATTTAGAGTTTTAGTATCCAGGATAGCATTTATAAATATTCTAAACTTTGGTTCTGTTCTTTCTTCATTGTATTTGCTCAACTTTTTGTCATTTCACTGCTTATTAGCACCTTTATCTAAAGATGAAAAGAGACAAATTTAGTCACTCTTAACAACAGTCAATTGTTATCGCTGATAAAAGATCTGAAGAGTAAATTTTAAGCTATTATCTAAAACAGTATTTGGATATCACTATATTTAACTTAGCATTGTGTATGACTAAAGCTAGATTAATAAGATAGATTATACTTTTATATAAAAGAAAGATAAAGAGTTCCTTATCAATAAGAGCAATTCGGAATATAATTAATTCCACCTAAAGACAATAAGGTATGCAATATGTAAATATAGTGAATATATGTACATATGTGTATGTATATATGTCTTCATACATACACATACACACACACATATTGTGCAACATGGTTTGGCGGAAAGAGCTCTCAATGAAAACTAGGAAATCTGGATTGCAGACCTGGCTCTGCTGCTGTCCGGGCAATCTTAGGTCAGATGATCTCAGGCATGAGCTTCAGTCGCCTCCACTGTATAATAAGGTGGTGGGATAAGTGTTTCTAAAGTGCCTTCAAATTCTGTGAGTATACACATACACACACACACATACACTTCTATTTATAGGTAAGGCTGGTACTCACTAGCATACACCAGTATGGGGCAACTGATCACAACCAGCATCTGCTATGTTTGGTCTGTCAATGCTATACCAGTTTTTAAAAAGTGTGAACAACCATCCTTATTTACAAGCATTCTTAAATTATAAAATGTCTTCCATGTGTAACACTCTGTTTGTATTCTGCCTTCTACACACAGTGACATTCCAGGAGTTAAAAAGGCTCTCTTAACCTCTGGTTTCAAACTAGAGTGCCATCCCTTTCCCACTGCCCCCCCTCAAAAAGGGTTTCTACATATGCCTTGCTCTGTATTTCTCAGCTCTCACTACGCATAACTTATTTAGTTCTACGTCAGGTAAGTTCTTCTGTATACACTGAAACATTTTTAGCTTTCTTCCTCCACTCTTTCTGTCTACCTTCTAAGCTTTGTCCAGTTTTCTTAGGAAATCTCCATTTCATTCCAGTATCATAAGCATGACTATTAAACCAGGAGTGATGGCAGTGACACAGTTATATAAAGAAAACAAAAGGCAAAACAAAACTCCAGTTTCATCAACCTCTGAAATCTGTAAACACATACAGGAGTCCTTTCAGAATTCACAAACATCACTATCTCATCCATTCCTCCTCCACAATTACCAGCATCACAGAGGTAGAAAATGTATTTAAAAGTTGTGCTTTTAATTTAATATATTGCAATTTACATAATTGCTAGTATTATAACCTCCCACCACACAGCTAACCACTTCTAACTCATTCTCTATTATATATATTACAATATATCTCTAACATTATAATATTTTTATATGCTATATAATAATCATTTTTTGTCTACTTCCCCTACTAGAACATCCTAATTTCCCTGATGGCAGGATTCAACTCAGTAACACATTTATCATTGTAACCCCAATGACTAAGCCCTTCGTAAATGCATGTTGAAATCTAACTATTGCTTTCTTCTACTTCATTTTACAAGGGTATAATAATATGAGCTATTTGGGGCAACTAGGCTTTTGTAGACTAGGTAGCCTAAGACTTTATTATCACATTTAGAACACTATTTGAGGGAGAAATCTATCATAGTTTAAAAGAAATAATTTATAAGTAAACTTCTGAAACTTAATCTTTTTGAAAATCCATAGCTTCATGGGAGCCTTAGCAACCTTGTAGTCCAATCCCATCATTTACAGAGGAAATGAGCTCACACAGGTTTAAGAGGCTTGCCAGTGACAGAGCAAAGTCAGTGACAGAGCCAGGTCCACAAAGATTGCCTTCTCATCCCATTGATTTTTCTGTTACATCATGGAAACCAGAAAAAAAGAAAAGTGTGATGTGATTGTGTAGTTTGTATATATACATATACTAACACACACATACATGCATGCATATTACATATATATTCCACATTCTTCTACTTTCAGTTAATAATTATAAAGATTTAAGTTATTTTAAACAGTATGTCAGAGTTTATTCAGTTAATCAACTATGTATTTATAATATATGAATCCTATCAATCATAATTGGCTAAGGAATACATGATAAGGATTTCCACATATATTTAGAGACAAATTACAAAGTTCACATTAAATAAAAACCAAACTATCAGTAGTTAGTGTTCAAATTGTATATTCTGATAGAGTATATTCTGATTACACATTAAAAAGTCCTTTTATGTATTCTAACTTAAATGTTAGTACTCATTTTGTTCTTATTACTTGTATATGCTTGTGTATATATTTAGAGGTGACACTGTCCCAACAACCTATATATACTATTTAACGCAACTTAAAAATGGGAGGTGTAGATACAGTCAATAGTAAATAAATATACAATGTATTTTGTACCAAGCACCCCTAATATACTATAATTTTGATAGAGAAAAACTAAATTCACTATGGCAGATGAAGACTTCTTAGCTATCTTGAAGCCCTAAAAACTTAGCCAAACTATTGTTCAATGTGCACACAGTTTGTGTCTTCATGCTCAGATGTTGTTGAAACAGCAGACTTAAAAGAAATAATGTCAATGAATCCTACCAAGCACTATACATGACCTCTGGGGTAATTAGCAATCATTCAAAAGCAACAAGACTAAAATGTTCTATTCTTTATTACTGTCAGCTCTTATCTTGATCAGCATTTTAATAAAGATGGTTCGTTTCTAAGACAGTTTCATGAATCAGTCATAATTACATTCTGACATGCAGTGAATAGTAAAGCAAAACTAAATATCACTTCATCAACCTTTCTAACCTTTATGCAAGTATTAACTGTAAATAATTTTTACACAGTCCTACAACAGAAAATCTGCATATTTCTTAGCTTTGTGCATACTTTACCCCAAATGAATTTCCTGTGACCTATACCTGAAAAACACAATCAGCCATAATTATCCAGTTTTGTGAGATGTTCAGGTGTTGCCTTTCAGAGTTCAAATCAACTTCAAGTATAAAAGGCTACTTTATTCTACAAATGGCACAATATGCAAAATGGGTTAAGTAGCCAAAAGCATCTCAGAGCATTGTGGCTTGAAAGAAGTCTATCCAGAATCAAAACGTCATAGTAAAACTACTCTAAAGCAGGGCAATGCTTATAAAAATAGCTTCACAGATTACACATTAAGGAATGGATCACTGATGACTACTGCAGAAAGTCCTATAATTAAAATACGTTAAAAGAATAATATTAATTAGAAGGAAACCTGAGCACTGAAGTATTTGAAGGGTAGTTTTTTTAAACGTAGTTTCAAAGTAGCTAATAAAGAGATTGAACATTTATCAGAATTATAAAACTTACTTAGAGATGCTATTCTGATATTGAGGATAATATACAAATTATTTCAGCACCTCCTTCCCCCAACAAAATATCTGATTTACTTTAGAGTTCTGAAATAGAGCATTTCTTCTTCTTTTTTTTTTTTTTTTTTTTTGCTGAGGACTAATTTAAAAAAAAATATTTTGGATAGACAAAGTGAACATAATTCAACTACCAGAAAAAGTTGATAACTGCATTTTAGGTGATTTATTGTTTCAGTGCTTCAGAAAATTTCAAAATAAATGCAATGCTTTCTCAAACTCCTGAGCTCAAGTAATCCACCTGCCTCAGAATAAATGCAATGCTTTCTCAAGAATAATTTCTTGATTTCCCAGTAGTGGATATCGGACAAATTGACTAATCTGGACACAGGTTCTCAAACCTATGTTTTAACTATGCCTCTTGAATAAACAAAGTTTGCAGTAAATCTACTAATATTTTTAACCAAACTGATTTCCACTTAAAAACTTAAATTCTGTGGAACAGTAACCTACTTACCATTTTACTTTGTGTAATTTCAATTTGAAAACAAGTTCTTTCCAAAAACAATCTAAAATTATTCCCTATATGTTTTCTTATATTTTCTATTATAAAACAACTTTACTAGAATGTTACTGATTTAAAGGCAAAAGGGAATATAGAAGCATCTTTTTCATGTGGGATTAAAAAATGTATACATCTTTTATGTGATAATTTTTGTTTAACTTTTCCATTTAGCTTTCTTAAGCATGATTCCCATCTCTTATTGGAGGTGCAAGCAAAGAAGAAAAAAGAAGTGTTGATTTAAGAAAACAGATTTCCCAGAAAGAAAAAAAAAACTGATTAAGGTTTAAACAAAAGCTAAAGATGGCTTCCTCTGAGCCCTGATGAGGTCCGCTACCTCATTATGAACAACCGAAAACTTGTGATGCATTTTGTTTCAAGAGAATCCAAAAGTCCTTGGTCTAAAGCAGACGGGGGGGTGCAGGGTCCATTCACTGTCTGTATCACAACCATTATGTAAAAAGTATAAAACACTGCCTTTATGCTGCCAAGCCACAATGACTCTTCCTACATCAAAGGATTTTCACCACTAGGGTTTTTTTCTTCAAAATTTATTCAAGCTAAGGGCAGAGAGACAACGATTCATACACGCTAATTACGCCTAATTATCTATTCCCTTTTCTGACCAGCTTCGGCCAGTGTTATTTGGTATCTGGATTTCTCACAACCTCCCTTTGCCCTGTCCATCCAGCCCAACAGTGAAGGCTTTGAAGAAAACAGTTGTGGCTTTTTAGAGTTTCCTCAATATAGAGTTCAAGCAAATTAAATAATGATTCTGTTAGTTTTGACACATTTATGCATTCAATATGAGGACCTCTTGGTTAATTTGGCAAATTCCTCACATCTCTTCATGGTTGGAATCATAGTAACGCCCTCTCTTACAGGAGCTTCTCCTCATGCTTTCTTTTCATGATCTAAATGAAATGTTTATTGGATTAAAGTTCTTCTCTGCAGACCTCCATGGTGGCCTATGACAAAGAGCTTAAAAGTTCTATTAATTGGCTTGAGTTTTCAGGGAGTGGAAAGGGAGAATTTTATTTCACATTACATCACTAGCCAAGAAAATCGCCACGTGTAATTAAACTAATTTATCTCATCATTCAAAGAACTAGCTAATCCATATTTAAGACACACTTCCTTTAAGCCATTTTTGTCATCAAATAATTGATATCTTGTGATTTAACCAAAAATAACTATTTATTGTTCTAAGAGAAGAGAATTCAAGTCCTAAACAGTATATATTTTACATGTAAGCAATAGCTTGTTTTTTTCCAGAAAACTACAAATATACAATTTACATATTTCATGAAAAATCTTTATTTTTATTTTATATGAGATAATTAGAGAAAATATTTTAAAAGGCATACACCTAAAATTACTTTTCTATACATAGGCCCTGACTAATACAAAGTCTACATTCTGTTATGAAGATGGAAAAGGATTGTATTTTAAATCCACATCACAACCATTTTCATCTTAGATATTTATTAATTGCAAGGACACAGCACAAAAACACCATTACAAATAAAACTTTAGTGCCTGTTACTACAGCCAATTTTCTTAAATAAATTTTCTCAAACATATATGGAATAGGTTAATCTAAGAAAATATCTTGGATAGATTTCCTAGACTTAGTTAGCTAAAACTTGATAATTTTAGAAATATTTTACCATATAAAATGATCATTTTGAGATAAAATTATCTCATATAAAATGATCATTTTATATGGTAAAATATTGAATACCAGAATTCAAATTTCACACTTAAAACGGTTTGTGGGGGAAAGCAACAACTCTTTCCAATTCAGGAGTTGTCTGCTACTTTTGTTCTGTCTTTTGTTTCTTTTAATCTTAAGTATTAAAAAGCCAACTCATAAGTAAAGACATTATCACACTAACAAAGGGTTAATCCCTGCAAGGCTGACTCAGGTGACAACGCAGTAGAGGTCATAGAGGCTGACTGACACTGACCTCAAAGGCTGATTCTGATTATTTAGCACTCTGAAAGCTCTGGTATTGAAAATTATAATGAACAAACTGACAAATCAATTTCACCAATGAAATGAAAACTGTGGCAGGAAAAATGGCAAATATACATTTATTTAGCAAGTCTATAAATCCTAATGCAGGTGGCTGGACAAAGGCTGAACACTGAAGCATTTTATCTAAGGGTTATAATCAAACAACTTTTCTAAAGTTTGTAACTGGAAATCACACCATGGGAATATTCTAGTTTACTATCAGGAAAAATTTTCTTATCGTTGGAAAATTTTTCTCAGGAAATAAAAACATAAAAACTAATATATCACTTAATTTTTTTAAGTTTTATATAAAGGATGCACAACAGTCAAGAAACACTAACAACCAAGTAGAAGATGTGATGTCATTATTTGAACATTAAACAAATTACAAAAGTAGCAATAATAAGAACAAAATTGTTACTACCTCAGATTATAAAGTATCACTTCTTTATGTTACATATTTAAACCGAACAAATAAATCAGATAGTGATGCCTTCCAAATGGGCAACTCTTTATTAGGAAAAGGAAAATTCATATTTATAAGAGTTAATGCTGGAATTATTTTTCTCTAATCGAATCATCTGAAATTCATCAAAGAGAAAATTCTATTGTAGAATGCCTTGTTGGTTATTTTTCAGCAGTTTAGTTATCATTCAGTAATCTAATCATCAAACATTTAATTTTAAGAAGAAATTTAAAAGTTAAGAAAGAAGATAGCATGCTAAGCTGTCATTGTGAATGAGAATCAAAGTGCTAAATTACTGATATTAAAATCTATCATTGTGTGCAAAAACACTACATACAATCTTGCACAGGAACATTTCCCCTGGGGAGATTATTTTAGATTATTTCACACTGTTAAATTGATCAAGAGAATCATAAAAAGAAAGCTAATGAAATTCACATTGAGAATTTTTTTAACCTTAAAACTTATGAATAGCATTTATCTCTTTTAGGGTTCATTATGGAATGAAACAAACTAAATGGTTTATGAAAGTGTAAGTGATGGAGTAAACAGACAGATTTTTACCCAAATGGAAAAATTTGTGTAAAATATCACGAATTGCTGGACCTTGATCAGATGAGAATAGCAATGCTTGCCAGGCAATCTAATCTTCAAGAAGGCTAGTAATAGTAAGTTGAAAGTAACCTAATAAACTATTCTTCTGTTCAAAATATCAACTGGTTCTCTTTTCCTTTTAACCACACTAATTTTAAATAATGTTTACAAATGCAGTGAGATTATACTCCATAAATACTATTCAATGAATGTACATTTAAGATATATTATTCCTTTTAAATGTATGAAATTGAAGATATTTCTAAGAAAGTTGATCCTAACAAAGCTGATATTTCTCAAGTTACTAAATTATCTGAAATTGATACTGAACCACTATCTTTGCTTTTGGTTCACTCACCAAGCTTCCTCCCTTCGATCAACCATTTATCCAGCAAGCTCTTGGAATGCCCCTTTCTCCAAGATCTACTAATAAATCTATGCTGACACAGGATTTTCATCACATAAAACAAGTCATACTTCATAGAAAAAAAAACGTGCTATTGACATATGTCGTTTTAAGCAATTGTTTGCCCTTTGTATATTATATAGATCAGGGCCAGCAAACTTCCTGTAAAGGGTCAGATAGTAAATATGTTAGGCTTTGAAAGCCATTAAGTCTCCACTGCAGCTACTCAACTCTGCAACCGTACTCCAAAAAGAGCCATAGGTAATACATAAATAAATGAGCATAAAATTTTTCAATAAAACTTGATTTATAAAAACAGGCAGCAGGTCAGATTTGGCCACTGGCTATAGTTTGTCCACCCTGATATAAACTATCACAGGCTACTTTAAAATACTTTCAGTGCAGAGGGTAAAATGAATGCCTTTAACTTTATAAAATGATGCTATATAGATACCAACAAATGCTTTAACAATTATATTTGTCTTTGGGAGGCCAAGGCGGGTGGATCACGAGGTCAGGAGATTGAGACCATCCTGGCTAACGTGGTGAAACCCCGTCTCTACTAAAAATACAAAAAATTAGCTGGGCGTGGTGGAAGGCACCTGTAGTCCCAGCTACTTGGGAGGCTGAGGCAGCAGAATGGCATGAACCTGGGAGGTGAAGCTTGCAGTGAGCCGAGATCTCGCCACTGCACTCCAGCCTGGGCGACAGAGCAAGACTCCATCTCAAAAAAAAAAAAATAAAATAAAACAAAACAATTATATTTGTTCTTATACTTTAGGAGAATTACCTAAGTTTTATTAATCTTGGTAAAATCAAGATACTAAGTCATATGATCAGAAAGAAATTTCAAGTTAAAGTACAGACTTATTGAAGGAGGGACAATTATTATAATTACAACCAAGAGAATAAGAATTACCTAAATTTTTCTATTTAAATACAACACAAAACATATCTTGCTTTTATTTGGAGAAAAATCTGAGTTTTAAATAAATCTGCCAACCTCAAGTAAACAGACTAGTGACAGTTATTTTATGAAAATTATTTTTCTCAATGAACTGATTACTGAAAATAAAATTTTTAATTACAGTTCTCATACTTCTATGTCTTTTCCCTGCATGGTAAACATCCTTTCCCACTTTTCTTGGTAACTTACTTGTCTTTTAAGTCTCAGTTTAAGCATCATCAGCTCTTTGGAAAAATACTCCTGACATGTGCTACCACCTCCACTCAAACTGCCAGTGTGGGTCAGGGCCCCTTTTCTTTTTCTTTTTTTCCCCATTTTCGTGTGTGTGTGTGTGTGTGTATGTGTGTGTATGTTTAAGACAATGTCTCGCTCTGTCGCCCACACTGGAATCCAGTGGTGCAATCGTGGCTCACTGCAGCCTGGAACTCCTGGGCTCAAGCAATCCTCCCACCTCAGCTTCCTGAGTAGCTGGGACCACAGGCATCCACCACCATGCCTGACTAATTTTTTTATTTTTTTGTAGAGATGAGGTCTTGTCATGTTGCCCAGGCTGATCTCAAACTACTCAAGCAATCCTCCAACCTCAGTCTCCCAAAGCACTGGGATTACAGGCCTGAGCCACCACACCCAGCCCAGGCCCCTTTATTTATTTATTTTTTATTATTATTATACTTTAAGTTCCAGGGTACATGTGCACAACATGCAGGTTTGTTACATATCTATACCATATCTATACATGTGCCAAGTTGGTGTGCTGCACCCGTTAACTCGTCATTTACATTAGGTATATCTCCTAATGCTATCCCTCCCCCCTCCCCACACGGCATGACAGGCCCCAGTGTGTGATGTTCCCCACCCTGTGTCCAAGTGTTTGCATTGTTCAATTCCCACCTATGAGTGAGAACATGCGGTGTTTGGTTTTCTGTCCTTACGATAATTTGCTCAGAATGATGGTTTCCAGCTTCATCCACGTCCCTACAAAGGACATGAACTCATCATTTTTTATGGCTGCACAGTATTCCATGGTGTACATGTGCCACACTTTCTTAATCCAGTCTATCATTGATGGACATTTGTGTTGGTTCCAAGTGTTTGCTCTTGTGAATAGTGATGCAATAAACATATGTGTGCATGTGTCTTTATAGCAGCATGATTTATAATCCTTTGGGTATATGCCCAGTAATGGGATGCCTGTGTCAAATGGTATTTCTAGTTCTAGTTCCTTGAGGAACCGCCACACTGTCTTCCACAATGGTTGAACTGGTTTACAGTCCCACCAACAATGTAAAAGCATTCCTATTTCTCCACATCCTCTCCAGCACCTGTTGTTTCCTGATTTTTTAATGATTGCCATTCTAAAACTGGTGTGAGATGGTATCTCATTGTGGTTTGGATTTGCATTTCTCTGATGACCAGTGATGATGAGCATTTTTTCATGTGTCTGTTGGCTGCATAAATGTCTTCTTTTGAGAAGTGTCTGTTCATATCCTTCACCCACTTTTTGATGGGGTTGTTTGACTTTTTCTTGTAAATTTGTTTGAGTTCTTTGTAGATTCTGGATATTAGCCCTTTGTCAGATGAGTAGATTGCAAAAATTTTCTCCCATTCTGTAGGTTGCCTGTTCACTCTGATGGTAGTTTCTTTTGCTGTGCAGAAGCTCTTTAGTTTCATTAGATCCCATTTGTCAATTTTAGCTATTGTTGCCATTGCTTTTGGTGTTTTAGACATGAAGTCCTTGCCCATGCCTATGTCCTGAATGGTATTGCCTAGGTTTTCTTCTAGGGTTTTTATGGTTTTAGGTCTAACATTTAAGTCTTTAATCCATTTTGAATTAATTTTTGTATAAGGTGTAAGGAAGGGATCCAGTTTCAGCTTTCTACATATGGCTAGCCAGTTTGCCCAGCACCATTTATTAACTAGGGAAAGCTTTCCCCATTTCTTGTTTTTGTCAGGTTTCTCAAAGATCAGATGGTTGCAGATGTGTGGTATTATTTCTGGGGGCTCTATTCTGTTCCATTGGTCTATGTATCTGTTTTGGTACCAGTACCATGCTGTTTTGGTTACTGTATCCTTGTAGCATAGTTTGAAGTCAGGTAGCGTGATGCCTCCTGCTTTCTTTTGGCTTAGGGTGTCTTGGCAATGTGGGCTCTTTTTTGATTCCATATGAACTTTAAAGTAGTTTTTTCCAATTCGGTGAAGAAAGTCATTGGTAGCTTGATGGGGATGGCACTGAATCTGTAAATTGCCTTGGGCAGTATGGCCATTTTCACGATATTGATTCTTCCTATCCATGAGCATGGAATGTTCTTCCAATTTGTTTGTGTCCTCTTTTATTTCATTGAGCAGTGGTTTGCAGTTCTCCTTGAAGAGGTCCTTCACATCCCTTGTAAGTTGGATTCCAAGGTATTTTATTCTCTTTGAAGCAATTGTGAATGGGAGTTCACTCATGATTTGGCTCTCTGTTTGTCTGTTATTGCTGTATAAGAATGCTAGTGATTTTTGTACATTGATTTTGTATCCTGAGACTTTGCTGAAGTTGCTTGTCAGCTTAAGGAGATTTTGGGCTGCGATGATGGGGTTTTCTAAATATACAATCATGTCATCTGCAAACAGGGACAATTTGACTTCCTCTTTTTCTAATTGAATACCCTTTATTTCTTTCTCTTGCCTGATTGCCCTAGCCAGAACTTCCAACACTATGTTGAATAGGAGTGGTGAGAGAGGGCATCCCTGTTTTGTGCCAGTTTTCAAAGGGAATGCTTCCAGTTTTGCCCATTCGGTATGATATTGGCTGTGGGTTTGTCATAAATAGCTCTTATTATTTTGAGATACATCCCATCAATACCTAGTTTATTGAGAGTTTTTAGCATGAAGGGCTGTTGAATTTTGTCAAAGGTCTTTTCTACATTTATTGAGATAATCATGTGGTTTTTGTCTTTGGTTCTGCTTATGTGATGGATTACTTTTATTGATTTGCGTATGTTGAACCAGCCTTGCATCCCAGGGAAGAAGCCAACTTGATCATGGTGGATAAGCTTTTTGATGTGCTGGTGGATTCGGTTTGCCAGTATTTTATTGAGGAGTTTTGCATCGATCTTCATCAGGGATATTAGTCTAAAATTCTCTTTTTTTGTTGTGTCTCTGCCAGGCTTTGGTATCAGGATGATTTTGGCCTCATAAAACGAATTAGGGAGGATTCCCTCTTTTTCTATTGATTGGAATAGCTTCAGGAGGAATGGTACCAGCTCCTCCTTGTACCTCTGGTAGAATTCGGCTGTGAATCCATCTGGTCCTGGACTTTTTTGGATTGGTAGGCTATTAATTTTTGCCTCAATTTCAGAACCTGTTATTGGTCTATGCACGGATTCAACTTCTTCCTGGTTTAGTCTTGGGAGGGTGTATGTGCTGAGGAATTTATCCATTTCTTCTAGATTATCTAGTTTATTTGCATAGAGGTGTTTATAGTATTCTCTGATGGTAGTTTGTATTTCTGTGGGATCGGTGGTGATATCCCCTTTATCATTTTTTATTGTGTCTATTTGATTCTTCTATCTTTTCTTCTTTATTAGTCTTGCTAGTGGTTTATCAATTTTGTTGACCTTTTCAAAAAATAAGCTCCTGGATTCGTTGATTTTTTGAAGGGTTTTTTGTGTCTCTATCTCCTTCAGTTCTGCTCTGTTCTTAGTTATTTCTTGCCTTCTGCTAGCTTTTGAATGTGTTTGCTCTTGCTTCTCTAGTTCTTTTAATTGTGATGTTAGGGTGTCAATTTTAGATCTTTCCTGCTTTCTCTTGTGGCCATTTAGTGCTATAAATTTCCCTCTACACACTGCTTTAAATGTGTCCCAGAGATTCTGGTATGTTGTGTCTTTGTTCTCATTGGCTTCAAAGAACATCTTTATTTCTGCCTTCATTTCTTTATGTACCCAGTAGTTCATTCAGGAGCAGGTTATTCAGTTTCCATGTAGTTGAGCGGTTTTGAGTGAGTTTCTTAATCCTGAGTTCTAGTTTGATTGCACTGTGGTCTGAGAGACAGTTTGTTATAATTTCTGTTCTTTGACATTTGCTGAGGAGTGCTTTACTTCCAACTATGTGGTCAATTTTGGAATAAGTGTGATGTGGTGCTGAGAAGAATGTATATTCTGTTGATTGGGGGTGGAGAGTTCTGTAGATGTCTATTAGGTCTGCTTGGTGCAGAGCTGAGTTCAATTCCTGGATATCCTTGTTAACTTTCTGTCTTGTTGATCTGTCTAATGTTGACAGTGGGGTGTTAGAGTCTCCCATTATTATTGTGTGGGAGTCTAAGTCTCTTTGTAGGTCTCTAAGGACTTGCTTTATGAATCTGGGTGCTCCTGTATTGAGTGCATACATATTTAAGATAGCTCTTCTTGTTGAATTGATCCCTTTACCATTATGTAATGGCCTTCTTGGTCTCTTTTGATCTTTGTTGGTTTAAAGTCTGTTTTATCAGAGACTAGGATTGCAACCACTGCTTCTTTTTTTGTTTTCCATTTGCTTGGTAGATCTTCCTCCATCCCTTTATTTTGAGCCCATGTGTGTCTCTGCACCTGAGATGGGTCTCCTGAATACAACATACTGATGGGTCTTGACTCTTTATCCAATTTGCCACTCTGTGTCTTTTAATTGGAGCATTTAGCCCATTTACATTTAAGGTTAATATTGTTATGTGTGAATTTGATCCTGTCATTATGATGTTAGCTGGTTATTTTGCTCATTAGTTGATGCAGTTTCTTCCTGGCCTTGATGGTCTTTACAATTTGGCATGTTTTTGCAGTGGCTGGTACCAGTTGTTCCTTTCCATGTTTAGTGCTTCCTTCAGGAGCTCTTTTAAGGCAGGCCTGGTGGTAACAAAATCTTTCAGCATTTGTTTGTCTGTAAAGGATTTTATTTCTCCTTCACTTATGAAGCTTAGTTTGGCTAGATATGAAATTCTGGGTTGAAATTCTTTTCTTTAAGAATGTTGAATATTGGCCCCCACTCTCTTCTGGCTTGTAGGATTTCTGCTGAGATATCTGCTGTTAGTCTGATGGGCTTCCCTTTGTGGGTAACTCGACCTTTCTCTCTGGCTGCCCTTAACATTTTTTCCTTGATTTCGACTTTGGTGAATGTGACAATTACGTGTCTTGGAGTTGTTCTTCTCAAGGAGTATCTTTGTGGCATTCTCTGTATTTCCTGAATTTGAATGTTGGCCTGCCTCACTAGGTTGGGGAAGTTCTCCTGGATAATATCCTGAAGAGTATTTTCCAACTTGGTTCCATTCTCCCCATCACTTTCAGGTACACCAGTCAGACGTAGATTTGGTCTTTTCACATAGTCCCATATTTCTTGGAGTCTTTGTTCATTGCTTTTTACTCTTTTTTCTCTAAACTTCTCACTTCATTTCATTCATCTGATCTTCAATCACTGATACCCTTTCTTCCACTTGATCAAATCCGCTACTGAAGCTTGTGCATGCATCACATAGTTCTCGTGCCATGGTTTTCAGCTCCATCAGGTCATTTAAGGACTTCTCTGCACTGTTTTTTCTAGTTAGCCATTCATCTAATCTTTTTTCAAGGTTTTTAGCTTTTTTGAGCTAGGTTCAAATATCCTCCTTTAGCTCAGAGAAGTTTGTTATTACTGATCATCTGAAGCCTTCTTCTCTCAAGTCGTCAAAGTCATTCTCCGTCCAGCTTCGTTCCATTGCTGGCGAGGAGCTGCGTTCCTTTGGAGGAGAAGAGGCGCTCTGATTTTTAGCATTTTCAGCTTCTCTGCTCTGGTTTCTCCCCATCTTTGTGGTTTTATCTACCTTTGGTCTTTGATGATGGCAACCAACGTACAGATGGGGTTTTGGTGTGGATGTCCTTTCTGTTTGTTAGTTTTCCTTCTAACAGTCAGGACTCTCAGCTGCAGGTCTGTTGGAGTTTGCTGGAGGTCCATTCCAGACCCTGTTTGCCTGGGTATCAGCAGCGAAGGCTGCAGAATAGCAAATATTGCAGAACAGTAAATGTTGCTGCCTGATCCTTCCTCTGGAAGCTTCATCTCAGAGGGGCACCCAGCAGTAGGAGGTGTCAGTCGGCCCCTACTGAGAGGTGTCTTCCAGTTAGGCTGGGAGTCAGAGACCCACTTGAGAGGCAGTCTGTCCGTTCTCAGATCTCAAACTCCGTGCTGGGAGAACCCCTACTCTCTTGAAAGCTGTCAGACAGGGACTTTTAAGTATGCAGAAGTTTCTGCTGCCTTTTGTTCAGCTATGCCCTGCCCCCAGAGGTGGAGTCTACAGAGGCAGGCAGGCCTCCTTGAGCTGCGGTGGGCTCCACCCAGTTCGAGCTTCCAGGACGCTTTGTTTACCTACTCAAGCCTCTGCAAGGGCAGATGCCCCTCCCCCAGCCTCGCTGCCACCTTGCAGTTCAATCTCAGACTGCTGTGCTAGCAGTGAGCAAGCTCCATGGGCTTGGGACCCTCCGAGCCAGGCACAGGATATAATCTGGTGTGCCATTTGCTAAGGCCGTTGGAAAAGCGCAGTATTTGGGTGGGAGTGTCCCAATTTTCCAGGTACCGTCTGTCATGGCTTCCCTTTCCTAGGAAAGGGAATTCCCCGACCCATTGCGCTTCCTGGGTGAGGCAATGCCCCGCCCTGGTCCGTGGGCTGCACCCACTGTCTGACAAGCCCCAGTGAGATGAACCCAATACCTCAGTTGGAAAGGCAGAAATCACCCATCTTCTGCATTGCTTACACTGGGAGCTGTAGACTGGATCTGTTCCTATTTGGCCATCTTGGAACCTCCTAGGGCCCCTTTATTTTTTAGCATCCTTTAGTTAACTCAATTACAGAAGTTCTCACATAATATGATAAAAATTTTTATTGTCTGACTTATAGATCAGAAGAAGAAAATGTTTAGTCAGATTCAATGACCACCAATATTTTCTTACCACAATATCTCCATTTATGTTATTAATTTTGACTGGTGGTATAAAATCTTAAAGTTGTTTATTGAGGGAACTTCACTAAGGACTATAAATCCTAAATTATCATATATCCAAAATATATATCTGTGGGTGTAGAGGTACATGACAGCCTAGCTGACCAGATGTCACCTTTTTTAAAAATTGAATATAGTAAAAACTGTTCTCTTCTCTTCTAGTATCTACTTGTAATTTACAAGCCTCAGACCAGCTTGACTTCTTTTCCCATTGATTTTTCTTCCATATGATTGTAAGATTCTTTTTATAATCCTTCAGGTTCAGGTTCAGTTGTGCATCAAAAAAAGTATGATTCTTTTTTTTGTTTGTTTTTGAGACAGAGTCTCGCTCTTGTCCAGGCTGGAGTGCAGTGGTACCATCTTGGCTCACTGCAACCTCCGCCCTCCAGGTTCAAGCTATTCTCCTGCCTCAGCCTTCCAAGTAGCTGGGATTACAGGCACCCACCTCATGGCCAGCTAATTTTTTTGTATTTTTAGTAGAGATGGGGTTTCGCCATGTTAGCTAGGCTGGTTTTGAACTCCTGACCTCAAGTAATCCACCTACCTTGGCCTCCCAAAGTGTTAGGATTACAGGTGTGAGCCACTGCGCCCAGCCAAAAATGTATGATTCTTGATGGGGGGATCATACAATGGGAAATAAACAATGAACACTTTGAATCTAGACTTTCAACCTAACTTTCATGAAAGTTTTCTTCTGATTTATCTTTGTGTTTTCTTTTTTAGAAATATGAGTTATGTGAATGTATGATCTCTGCTGTCTGCTTTCCATATCTAGCATTTTTTTCTGCAGTAGTGTTCATCTCTGATTATTCCAGCATCATTTTATATGATCTTTCATAAGTTTGGTCTCTTTATCACTGATTTTATTTTCAGCAGTGTTGATTCTATCATTTGCTTTTTCTAAGATGTTTTTCCTTTTCTTAATGGTCTGCTCTCAGTTTATTTGAGAGCTGCTCTGCCAGCTCACTTATCATCTAATCTTATAATTATTTCATGTCTAATCTCTTATGTCATCAGTACCATGACTACTTTACACGTGCTTTTACTTGTTAGTTCATCTCTGCCTCTCCCCCTGCTCCTGCTCCTTCCTCCCTGTGCCTGTCATCCCATTTATTTTTGTAATAATGGTCTCTACAGATAGGACCCATGTTCAATCCCTTTTGCTTTTTGCTGATTTCTCAACTTTGATTATGAGTTCTCCTAGTCAGGTCTGCTGATTTCCAAAGAGGAGTGAGCAAAATTCACCTGTTCAAAAATGGT
This sequence comes from Pongo pygmaeus, assembly GCF_028885625.2. Lineage (NCBI taxonomy): Eukaryota > Metazoa > Chordata > Mammalia > Primates > Hominidae > Pongo > Pongo pygmaeus. The sequence goes on along the minus strand of NC_072378.2, from coordinate 108,351,091 downwards.
TTTCGTTATAAAAATAATACAAGATCATTCCAGAAATCTTAGAAAAGTCTAAAAGAGAAAATTTAAATCACTCATAATCTTAATATCCAGAAATAGGTTCTATTAACATTTTGGGATATTTCTTTCCAGTATTTTTTCATGCATGTGTGTTATTTCCACAGTTGAGACAGGAATAGATGCACCTTTGCATCATACTTTTCCACTCACATTATCTGTAAACATTATTCTACATTATCGAAAGCTTTTGAAAAATATTCCGTATAACTGTTATATCCCCTCGTGACTGCATCATCATTTACCTAACTGTTCCTCTAAATGTGTAAGAGAAAGCTGAAACAAAATTCCTGTGCCCACAACTGTCTTTTTATTGTTATCCTATTTATTTTTTTGTTTCTATGATAAAACATGGCTCTAAGTTCCTAAATTACTAAAAAAAAAGAAAAAAGAAAAAAAACCTGCTCTTCTTTTCCTTTATAACTAAAAACTAAGAAAGAGATTTATGCTTTCGGCCAAGGCAGAGTAATTGGAACTGGATTTTGCCCTTCTGCAATAAATAACTAAAACACTGGACAAAACATGTGAAACAGCTGATACCAGACATTACGTAATAGGTAGCAAAAGACAGCAATCCCTGAGATATGAGGGAAAAAAATCAGGCAAGCAAGCTGGCCATATTCCCTGGCTTTCTATCTAGATGCAATTTCTAGACTGCAATAGAACAATCTAAATGAGTTGAAGAGACAGTCCTCAGAGTTTTGGGATGCTGAAACAGTTGGAATTTGCACAGTAAGAGTTCAGCACAGGAAAATGCTATGCAGAAGAAAAGTTCCAGATATCTGCATAGGGAATGTAATCTTTGGCTGAATAACAAATTGCATATGAAGAGTTGGGCAAAGAACAATACACATAATCTGGGAGATATAAGCATTCTGATATAGTCAAAGCTGAAATACCTCAATGAATACCATGGGGATTCAGTAAAGAGCTTAGAAAGGTCCTAAAACCTAACACCTAGAAGGGCTAAAACAGACCTGGAATAATGGCTAATCTACATTCACCCTATCAAAGTTTAAAAATAAGCCTCACGCCACTGCACTCCAGCCTGGGCAACAGAGTGAGACTCCGGCACAGGGGGAAAAAAAAAAAGCCTCAAAAAGATCAACCTGATCTGCAAGAAACTTAACCACTTGCCAAAATAAAATTTGACACCCTTAAAGGAAGTAACAGAGACTCAATGTAATAATCACTACATGCAGCATCCAATCATAACTTACTTGACTTGCAAAGAAGCAGGAAAATAGGACTCACAACCAGGGGGAAAAAATCAAACCGTAGAAACAAAACCAGAAATGATGGAATTAACAGACAAGGACCTTAAATAAGCTGACTTCTGCTTCTGGGAAGATGGAGATATACTTTTCCCTATCCCTCCTCATACGTACAATTTAAAACCTCTAGAAATTATATATAAAACAAACATCAAGAGACCCTGAAAAGTAGAAAGAAGGAAAAACAGCTAGACCTGTTCAAGACCTGAAGAACAACAGATGGTGAGGTTCCCTCCTGTGGGACCGACTTTTTTTTTTTTTTTTAATTTTCAGAGACAGGGTATTGCTTTGTTGCCCAGGCTGGAGTACAGTGACACAATCATGGCTCATTGCAGCCTCTACCTCCTGGCCTTGTGTGAGCCTCCTGCCTCAGCTTCCCAAGTAGCTTGGAGGACAGGTACATACCACAATGCCTGGCTAATTTAAAAAAAAATTTTTTTTGTAAAGATGGGCACTCACTATGTTGCTCAGGCTGGTCTCAAACTCTTGTCCTCAAGCGATTCTCCCATGTTGGCCTGCCAAAGCACTGGGATTACAAGTGTGAGCCACAGGGTTTACTTTGACTCATATATCCCAGACTTAGAGCTAAAGAAGCCAGCAACCAAGAAATGCTGATGGAAACATACAAATGAGGCCCCCATAAAAGTCTGTTCTCTTTAGCCAAAGGAGCAGGAAAAGGGCAACTTAACAAAACATAAAACTTTTAGACAATAACTGTTCTAACTAAAGCAAATACCACAGAGAAAAACTGTAGCTCCACCTCCCCAACCATGCTGGCAAAGGCTAAGGGAAGCCTAGAATTCCACCCTCATAAGGCTGTCATGAGGAGTCCCAACACCACTGCCAGGGTGATGTCACAGAAGGCCAAGTAGGAACTGGAACTTTCATCCCAGCCAACCAGTAATGAGCATCCTCCTCCCACAATGGTATCAGTGGAGATCACATGGGAGTCAGAACCCTCTTTCCAGCAGTAACAGATAACAAGGAGCACACCCCAAACCACAGCTCAGGTGTCAATGGAGGCTGAATAGGGAGCCTGGATTTCTAGCTATATCCGGTAATAAAGGAAGCAAGCAGTGCCTCCCCTTCTCTTGACAGAATAATGTCTAAAAAGAGCTAACTAAAACAGAAAGTTCAAATAAGATCCACAAAGACAAACAGAATAACAATCTATTTTGTAGAATGAGATGTTGCCCAATTTGAAAAAAGAAAAGATAAGGCCAGGCACAGTGGGTCACACCTGTAATCTCAGCATTTTGGGAGGCTGAGGTGGGCGGATCACCTGAGGTCAGGAATTTGAGACTAGCCTGGCCAACATGGTGAAACTCCATCTCTACCAAAAATACAAAAATTGGCTGGGTGTGGTGGCATATGCCTGTAATCCCAGCTACTCAGGAGGCTGAGGAATGAGAATCACTTGAACCCAGGAGGCAGATGTTGCAGTGAGCCAAGATCGTGCCACTGCACTCCAGCCTGGGTGACAGAGCAAGACTCCATCTCAGTTAATCAATCAGTCAATCAATAAAATAAGCACATGAAAAGATACTCAATATCATTAATCATTTGGGAAATGCAAATCAAAACCATAATAAGATATCACTTCACACCCACTGGGATGGTTATTATCAAAAAAAAAAAAAAGGAAAAAGAAAAGTGTTGGGGAAAATGCAGAGAAACTGGAATGCTTGTGTATTGCTGATGGGAACGTAATATGGTACAGCTGCTATGGAAAACAGTATGGTAGTTCCTCAAGAAATTAAACATACAATTACCATAAGATGTAGCAATTTCAGTTCTGGGTATGTACACAAACGAATTGAAAGCAGGGACTCAAACCGATATTTGTACACAAATGTTCAAAGCAGAATATTCATAATAGCTGAAAGGTAGAAACAACCCAAATGCCCATTGGCAGGTGAACGGATAAACAAAATGTGGCATATCCTTACAATGGAATATTATTATGCCATAAAAAGGATTAGAATTCTGACACATGTTACAAACATAAACCTTAGAGACACTGTGCTAAGTGAAATAAGCCAGAAAGAAAAAGACAAATATTAGGTAATTCCACTTAAATGAAGTATCTAGAAAAGACAAATTCACAGAGGCAGACAGCAGAATGGTGGTAAGCAGGGTTGGGAAAGGGGGACAATGGGTGGTTATCATTTAGTGAGTACAGAGTTTCAGTTTCATAAGATGAAAAATTCTGGAGATGAATCATGGTGGTGCTTGTACAACAATGTGAATGCACTTAAGGCCACTGAACTGTACACTTAAAAATCATTAAAATAGGGCAGGTGTGGTGACTCTTGCCTTTAATCCCAACACTTTGGGAGGTGGAGGCAGGCAAATCACTTGAGCCCTGGAGTTTGAGACCAGCCTGGGAAACATAGTGAAACCCTGTCTCTACAAAAAATACAAAAGTTAGCTGGGCATGGTGGAATACGCCTATAGTCCCAGCTACTCAGGAGGCTGGGGCAGGAGGATCGCCTGAGCCTGGGGAGGTTGAGGCTGCAGTAAGCTATGATTGTGCCACTGCACTCCAGCCTGGGCAACACCGTGAGACCCTGTCTCAAAATGTATTAAAATAGTAATTTTTGTTATGTATATTTTCCACAATAAAAAATTTGGTTAAAATGTTAAGATTCAAAGTCTCATGACAAATTATGAAAATGTCAGTTTCCATTGTAAATCACTTATACCAAAAATCAGGAAGACCTCAAACTGAATGTAAAGAAATGGCAACATCAAGACGGCAGAGACGTTAGAATTATCTGATAAAGATTTTAAAGCAGTCATGATAACAATGTTTCAACAGACGGTTACAAATACACTTGAAAAGAAGGAGCAATGCTACTCAATAATATTTAAAAGCTCCATTCACAAGCAGTATTCAACTACTGTAAATCTGGCCAGGTGCGGTGGCTAACACCTGTACTCCCAGCACTTTGGGAGGCCAAGGCGGGCAGATCACTTGAGGTAAGGAGTTTGAGACCAGCCTGGCCAACATGGTGAAACCCCATCTCTACTAAAAATACAAAAATTAGCCTGGTGTAGTGGTGTGCACTTGTAGTCCCAGCTACTCAGGAGGCTAAGGCAGGAAAATTGCTTGAACCTGGGAGGCAGAGGTTGCAGTGAACCAATATTGTACCACTGCACTCTAGCCTGGGTGACAGAGCAAGACTCTGTCTCAAAATAAATAAATAAATAAATAAATAAAATAATTATTATAAATCTGTATGCAACTTATAACACAGCCTCCAAATATGTAAGGCAAATGACAGAATTACAAGAAAAATAGACAAATTCACAATTATAGTGAAAGATGCATCCCCTGAGTCTCTCAGTAATTGATAGGAAAAAAATATGAGAATAAAGATTTGAACAGCATAATTAACAAACCTACACAATAATACAAAACAACTGAAGAGTACTATTTTGAAGAAATATTTTAAAGAAAATATTTACAAAAATTGTCCACATGTTGGGCCATAAAGCAGGCTTTACTAAGAGCTTATATACGTTTTTGTTATTTTTCAATATCCCAAGCAACAAACCACAAGCTTCTGTGGTGAATTACAAACTTGTAACTACTTGGTTTATAGAGAAGAACATTTTTTAAAATGAATTTTACAATATACTTTTTCCTCAACAAATTTCTATCTTGTTTATAATAATTTCTTTTTATTAAACTAAGAGTCTCAATTTGTTTTAAGATTGACTTTTGCTATACCTTTCTCTCAGCTAGGCCAGAATGAAAAGTAACACTAGCATCTGTGAAGAGGCAAAATGTCACTTAAGTTAATATTAAACTACCTTTCCTTACAAAAGAAACTTTATATGCCCAAACAGAAAAGCTTCAGAGAAACCAGCTCTAGTTTTCATTTCATTGATGTTTTGTCATATATGAAAATTCTCTTGAATAAATTAGACATTTTAGACCTTTTCTCATCTAATCTGGTATTTAGTTTCCTGGGAAGTTCAGTCCATTCAACTTTAAATTGTATATTATATCTCTCAGTTCATGTTCACTTTCAAATTGTTACTATTCATTTTGCCTATTAATACTGCTATTATATATTGAAGTATGACTAATTACTGGCCAAAGAAAACAACAAGAAAATATTCGGAGGAAAAAAAAAAAAGTACAGCTACAAAGTTATTCCCTCAGAACCCCTTAACTTGTTTCTTTCTGAGACTTCTCTTTTTATATTTTGTGTATTTTATGCTATATGAAGACACTATTTTTAGCACCTGTTTTTCCTAGCTTCCTCTTTATATTTTGGTATCTGTGTATACCATATTACTTTGGATTCCTAGCATGGAGAAAACGTTGCAAGTCTATGTTCTCCCTAAATGCAAAGCGTGAATATAAAGGGAAAAAAATTACTAACAGCATAAATCTTCCAAAAGTACTTTTCCTACATCTATAAATATCTCCGAGAAATTAAAATCCTTGGGAACCTAAAATTGGTCAAGGAAACAGATGTTTGAATTCTCCTAAGTATAGCATAGGGAATAAAGTTTGGCACCAACAATAATTCCAACCAAAGTACACGTCAAAAAGATTGTCTGATTATGCCTTTAGAATGTCTGAAGGTAAAATATTTTAACCCTTCTTGGGTAAGAATTTTTAAGGTTTCAATTTTTAAAAAATTCTTTATCCTTTCTTCAGATTTGTTGATGTGCATGGGGAGAAAGTATTTATCTAAAATTATGGGAATTATATTTTGGCAAATTTTGCTTTCTCTTACAGGGATTTTTAAATATATTTTACATCCTCAACTAGGTTATAAATAATGTGCCAGAAAAACAGCTTAGTTCATAATTCTATTATCCATTATGCCTAATGCAACACATTGTACATAGTAGGTTCTCAATAAATATTGGCAGAATGTGAAATCATTAAATAATCATGTAAAATATTACTTAAAATTAATAGTAAAAAAGGAGGCTATTTTATTCTTAATCATATTGTAATGAAGACTATTTTAAACTCTATGCAGTGATGATACGCACAAATATTTAAACTATTTATGTGCCTCAACTTGACATAATTTCATAACTTGATGGCAATCACATTTAAATATATTAGAATATTTTTGTAATAATGCTATTCTAGAATAGCAACTTTAATAGCTAAGAAAACATGTTAATAATGGCCATTAACCTGAAGGAAACAGGGAACATTAAACATTTTTTTCAGAAATAAATGTATAAGTTTAAATATTCCACTATAATATTTATGAGCATACCTCAATTTAAAATTTATAAAATGCAAACTATTCAATGTTTCAGTTAGAGAATAATTTAGACTATATTTTGCAATTTTTTCAGTGTACACATGGATGAGTACTATATCAAAAGATTCTTTTCTCCTTTAGTGTCTTTGACTATTACTATCTAGAGAAGAGGTTTTGCCATGTTGCCCTGGGTAGTCTCTTTTTTTTTTTTTTTTCGAGACGGCATCTTGCCCTGTCACCCAGGCTGGAGTGCAGTGGCGTGATCTCGGCTCACTGCAACCTCTGCCTCCAGGGTTCAAATGATTCTCCTGCCTCAGCCTCCCCAGTAGCTGGGATTACAGGTGCTTGCCACCACACCCAGCTAATTTTTGTATCTTTAATAGAGACAGGGTTTCACCACGTTGGTCAGGCTGGTCTTGAACTCCTGACCTTGTGATCCGCCCACCTTGGCTTCCCAAAGTGCTGGGATTAAAGGCATGAGCCACCATGCCTGGCCCCTGACTATTACTATCTAAATGCCAAAATAAATTCTGCTTGAATGCCAAGACCAAGACAATCCTACCAAAGCCCTTGATTATCAATAAGTATGATCTTAGTAAACACAAATAAATGATTTGTTTTTACCTTCAAGACTGCTATGAATGGTACAAAGTTAGCTCTTTGGAGTCCATTTTTATAGAGATCTGAAAGAAAAAAATGATATTAGTTTTTTACTTAGCCTAAATCATGATGTTAATTTATCGTTTAGCCTCGCAAATAAAGCTTTGTACTGATTTTAAAAAAAGATAAAGGAGCAAAAAGAGAAAAAGACCAAAACTGATTTCTCTTTGGGTCCTACACACGTTTTATTATAATTTTAATAAAAGAAAAAAAATAACAGCCACAGAAAGAAGATGAAAAGGTATTCAATCAAATTAGCTTTAAACTGTAATAAAAGGCAATAAAAGAATTTGGAAGGTATCGCTTCCAAAATTCAAAATCAATAACCCAATATGAGAAGATTAGATATGTAAAAGCATTTAATACATGAATATATAGAATTCTACTATGAAAAAAAAATTCTCTCCTTTTCTCAATCTATAACAAAAATTCTTAGTAAAGAACTTGGACGGGCTCAGTAGCTCATGCCTGTAATCCTAGCACTTTGGGGAGGCCACTTGAGGTCAGGAGTTCGAGATCAGCCTGGCCAACATGGTGAAACCCCAACTCTACTAAAAATAAAAAAATACAAAAATTAGCCAGGCATGGTGTTGGGAACTGTAAGCCCAACTACTCAGAGGGTGAGGGAAGAGAATCGCTTGAACCAGGGAGGTGGAAGTTACAGTTAGCCAAGATCACACCACTGCACTTCAGCCTGGGTGACAGAGCAAAACTGTCTCAAAAAAAAAAAAAGAAGAATTAAACATTGTGTAATAAGATTAGCCTTTTTAGAAAATACATCAATAGAATTGCTCATGTATTTGCATTATATATATTTGCATTATATATAAATATATAATATATTTTATTATATATAAATATATAATATATTTTATTATATATAAATATATAATATATTTTATTATATATAAATATATAATATATTTTATTATATATAAATATATAATATATTTTATTATATATAAATATGTATAATATATTTTATTATATATAAATATATAATATATTTTATTATATATAAGTATGTATAATATATTTTATTATATATAAGTATGTATAATATATTTTATTATATATAAGTATGTATAATATATTTTATTATATATAAATATGTATAATATATTTTATTATATATAAATATGTATAATATATTTTATTATATATAAATATGTATAATATATTTTATTATATATAAATATATATAATATAATTTGCATTATATGTAAATATATATTTATATAGATAATTATAATAATTTTATAATTATTATAATTATAAATATATAATATATAAATTATAATTTATATAAATTATATATAAATATATAAATTGTAATATATATTATATATTATAATAATAAATATATATATTTATATATATAATGCAAATTATATTATATATTTGATATCAAGGTTTTAAAAAGTCACTTTAAATGAAATTGCCTAAAAATTAAAACTCCATTCTTTGAAGGACAAAAACCATATAATAATTTCAATTGATGCCGAAAAATTATCTGATAAAGCTCAATATCCCTTCATAATAAAAACCCTCAGAAAACTAGGTATAGAAATAACAGACCTCAACATAATAAAAACTATATATGACAGACCCACAGCTAGTATCATACGAAATGGGGGAAAACTGAAAGCCTTTTCTCTTAGATCTGAAACATGACAAACTATGCCCACTTTCACCATTGTTATTCAACATAGTGCTAGATGTCTGAGCTAAAGCAATCAGATGATAAAGAAATAAAGGGCTTCCAAATTGGAAAGGAAAAGGAAACAGTCAAATTATCCTTGTTTGCAGGTGATACGAGCTTTTATATTTGGAAAAACCTAAAGATTCCACAAGAGGGCTGGGCACAGTGGCTCACACCTGTAATCCTAGCACTTTGGGAGGCCGAGCCAGGTGGATCCCTTGAGTCCAGGAGTTCAGGACCAGCCTGAGCAACATGGCAAAATCCCATCTCTACAAAAAATACAAAAATTAGCCAGGCGTGGTGGCATGTGCCTGTAGTCCCAGCTACTCAGGAAGTTGAGGTGGAAGGATCACTTGAGCCTGGGAGGCAGAGGCTGCAGTGGGCCAAGATCTTGCCACTGCACTCCAGCCTGGGAAACACAAGTGAGACCTTATCTCAAAAAAAAAAAAAAAAAGAGAGAGACAGAAGATCTTGCCACTGCACTCCAGCCTGGGAAACACAAGTGAGACCTTATCTCAAAAAAAAAAAAAAAAAAAGAGAGAGAGAGATACTTCCACACCCCACCCCAGCCTATACTTCCAGTCCCACCCCCAGTAGCTGGGACTATAGGCACACAACACCATGCCCAGTATTAAAAAAAAAAAAAAAAAAGGAAAACTACTAGAACTGATAAACAAATTCAGTAAAGTTGCAGAACACAAAATCAACATAACAAAAATCAGTAGCATTTATATATGCCAGCAGTAAACAATATGAAAAACAAATTTAAAAAGTAATCCCATTTACAACAGTAACAAATAAAATCAAATACCTAGGAATTAACCAAAGAAGTGAAAGATGGCCGGGCGCTGTGGCACACGCCTGTAATCCTAGCACTTTGGGAGGCCGAGGCAGGCAGATCACGAGGTCAAGAGACCGAGATCATCCTGGCCAACATGGTGAAACCCTGTCTCTACAAAAACTACAAAAATTAGCGGGGTGTGGTGGCACGCACCTGTAGTCCCAGCTACTCAGGAGGCTGAGGCAGGGAAATCGCTTGAACCCGGGAGGCGGAGGTTGCAGTGAGTTGAGATTGTGCCACTGCACTCCAGCCTGGCAACAGTGTGAGACTCTGTCTCAAAACAAACAAACAAACAAAAGAAGTGACAGATCTTTGCAATAGAAACCATAAAACATTGATGAAAGAAATTAAAGAGGGCACAAACACAAAAATGGAAAGCTATTCCGTATTCATGGATTGGAAGAATCAATATTGTTAAAATGCTCATACTATCCAAAGCAATCTACAGATTCAACGCAATCCCCACCAAAATCACAATGCCATTCTTCACAGAAATAGAAAAAGCAATCCTAAAATTTATATGGAATCAGAAAAGATCCAAAATAGCCAAAGCTCTCCTGAGCGAAAATAACAAAACTGCAGAAATCACAATACCTGACTTCACACTATACTACAAAGCTATAGACAAAAACAGCATGGTACTGGCACAAAAACAGACACATAGACCAACAGAACAAAATAGAGAACCCGGAAACAAATCCACCTACCTACAGTGAACACATTTTTGACAAAGGTACCAAGAACACACATTGGGGAAAAGACCATCTCTTCATTAAACAGTGCTGGAAAAACTGGATATCCATATGCAGAAGAATGAGACTAGACCCCTATCTCACCTTATAGAAAAATAAAATAAAAATAAAGACTTAAATCTAAGACCTCAAATTATGAAACTACCGTAAGAAAACATTGGGGAAACTCTCCAGGACATTGGTCTGAGCAAAAATTTCTTGAGTCATACTTCACAAGCACAGACAACCAAAGCAAAAATGAACAAATGGGATCACATCAAGCTAAAAAGCTTCTACACAGCAAAGGAAACAGCGGCAAAGTGAAGAGACAACCCACAGAATGGGAGAAAATATTTGCAAACTACTCATCTGACAAGGGATTAATAACCAGAATATATAAGAAGCTCAAACAACTCTATAGGGAAAAAATCTAATAAATCTGATTAAAAGATGGGCAAAAGATTTGAATAAACATTTCTTAAAAGAAGACATACAAATAGCAAACAGGCATACAAAAAAGTGCTCGACATCATTGATCATAAGAGAAATGCAAATCAAAACTACAATGAAGTATCATCTCACCCCAGTTAAAATGGCTTTTATCCAGAGAGGGAATAACAAACACTGCTGAGGACGCAGAGAAAAGGGAACCCTCAATACTCTATTGGTGGGAATGTAAATTAGTACAGCCACTATGGAGATCAGTTTGCAGGTTCCTCAAAACACTAAAAAAAGAGCTACTACATGATTCAGCAATCTCACTGCTGGGTATATATCCAAAAGAAAGGAAATCAGTACATTAAAGGTATATCAGTACACTCATGTTTGTTACAGCACTGTTCACAATAACCAAGATTTTGAAGCAACCTAAGTGTCCATCAACAGATGAATGGATAAAGAAAATGTGTTATTTATACACAGTGGAGTACTATTCTGCCATAAAAAAGAATGGAACTTGCAACAACATGGATGGAACTGGAGGTCATTGGGTTAAGTGAAATGAGCCAGGCACAGAAAGACAAACATCGCATATTCTCACTTATTTGTAGGATCTGAAAGTCAAAACAGTTAAACTCACAGAGAATAGAAGGATGGTCACCAGAGGCTGGGACGGGTAGTGGGGGATGGGGGAAGGTGAGGATGGATAATGGGTACAAAAAAAAAAAAAATAGAAAGAATAAAAAAGGCGGAGCGTCATGGCTCATGCCTGTAATCCCAGCACTTTGGGAGGCCGAGGTGGGCGGATCACTTGAGGTCAAGAGTTTGAGACCAGCCTGGCCAATATGGTGAAATCCCGTCTCTACTAAAAATACAAAAATCAGCCAGGGCTCACGCCTATAATCCCAGCACTTTGGGAGGCCAAGGTGGGTGGATCACCTGAGGTCAGGAGTTTGAGACCAGCCTGGCCAACATAGTGAAATCCTGTCTCTACTAAAAATACAAAAATCAGCCAGGTGTGGTGGCACACGTCTGTTATCCCAGCTACTTGGGAGACTAAGGCAGGAGAATCGCTTGAACCCAGAAGGTGGAGATTGCAAAAAAAAATTAGCCAGGCATGGTGGTGTGCACCTGTAATCCCAGCTACTCAGGAGGCTGAGGCAGGAGAATTGCTTGAACCTGGGAGGCAGAGGTTGCAGTGAGCTGAGACCACGCCACTGCCCTCCAGCCTGGGCAACAGAGCAAGACTTCGTCTCAAAAAACAAACGAAAACAAAAAAGAATGAATGAAAAAGGCCTAGTATTTGACAGCACAATAGAATTATTATAGTTCAATAATAATTTAATTGTACATTTAAAATAACTAATAGAGTATAATGGATTGATTGTAATATAATCCTTGAGAGGATGGTATATCCAATTTTCCATGATGTGAATATTACCAAATAATCTCACACCTGTATCAAAATATCTCACATACCTCATAAAGATATACACCTACTACGGCCTGGGTGCAGTGGCTCAAGCCTGTAATCCCAGCACTTTGGGAGGCTGAGGCAGGTGGATCATTTGAGGTCAGGAGTTCAAGACCAGCCTGGCCAACATGGTGAAAGCCCATCTCAACTAAAAATACAAAAATTAGCTGGGGGTGGTGGCGAGTACCTGTAATCTCAGTTACTTAGGAGGCTGAGGCAGGAGAATAGCTTGAACCCGGGAGGTGGAGGTTGCAGTGAGCCAAGATTGCACCACTGCACTCCAGCCTGGGCGAAAAGAGTGAGACTCTGCCTCAAACAAAACAAAACAAAACAAAACAAAACAAAACAAAGATATACACCCACTATGTATCCACAGAAAATTTTAAAACTATTTCTTAAAAACTCTTAATAAGCTGTAAATATAATGCAATTATATCATAAACAGGCAGTATTTATTGCCTTAGGAAGATGTTTTTCAATATACGTAACTGTCACAGTGTATGTATATTTACACACACATACATGTAAACATATGTATTGTCAAGAACAAACAAATGAAAAGGGACAAGTTTTAAGCTCTGCATATTTTTCTTAAAAAAATGGAGGTTGAAATTTTATTTCATATAAACATTCCTTTTAAAAGTCATTCTATAGGTTGGGCATGGTGGCTCATGCCTGTAATCTCAGCACTTTGAGAGGCCAAGTCAGGAGGATCGTTTGAGCCCAGGAGTTCGAGATCAGCCTGGGCAACATAGGGAAACCCCATCTCTACAAAAAAACAAAACAAAACAAAACAAAAAAGACACCTAGCCCAGTGTGGTGGCACACACCTGTGGGCCCAACTACTTGGAAGGGTGAAGTAGGAGGATTGCTTGAACCCTGTATGTCGAGGTGGCAGTGAGCTGGATAGCGCCACTGCTCTCCAGCCTGGGTGACCAGCCTGGGTGACAGAGCAAGACTCCATTCTCTCTCTCTCTCTCTCTCTCTCTCTCTCTCTCTCCCTCTCTCTCTCTCTCTCTCTCTTTCCCTCCCTCCCTCCCTCCCTCTCTACCTCCCTCCCTCCATCCCTCAAGGTCATTCTATAAAATTATGAGATTTTTTAAATTTTATGAAAATAGATACAGTAGTAGACCCAGCACGTTGGCTCACATTTGTAAATTCCAGCACTCTAGGAAGCCAATGCGGGTGGATTGTTTGAGCCCAGGAGTTTGAGACCAGCCTGGGCAACATGGTGAAACTCTGTCTGTATAAAAAATAGAAAAATTAGCCTGGAGTGGTGGTACATGCCTGTAGCTTCAGCTACTCAGGACGATGAGGTGGGAGGCTCACCTGAACCTGAGAGGTTGAGACTGCAGTGAGTCATGATAGTGCCACTGCACTCCAGCCTGGGTGCAGAGTGAAACACTGTCTCAAAAAAAAAGAAAAAAGGAATAGTAAAAAATTTTCAATAATAAAAAACACAAATTAGATTATGTGTCTCAATTTTTTTTTAAAGTATGGCATTATGGGATTTTTTCCATATTTCCTTGTTTAGAGAAAATTCGATAACTATGATAGACTTCAAATGCCACATATGCTTATGGAGATAAAATATAGTCATTAGGAAACATTTATTCTCTTTAGAAAAGATTCATCATAACATCATTATAGTAAGCAAAGTATTTGCATAAGCTCTTTGGGTAATTAAAGACTACAGGTTTCAATTTGGTTATATTTAAAAATTTTATTTAGGAATATCATAAAAGGTAAAATAATGCTGGCCAGGCTATTTAGATTTCAAGATTCAAAATGAGATTTTTTTCTTCCCTATAATAAATACCTCTAATGAGTAAAAGGATTAAAATGCAGGAAATGGGTTTAATGTTAAATATTTTCAGTCTTTCTTAATTGCCAAGTTGCTGAGGAAGGTGGATAAAAACATTGGTGTATGTTAAGAGTTGATAGCCATGATTGTGGGAAGTGATAAAAATGGAAAATCCGACAATTTTTAAAACATACTCGATGTTTACAGCAGCTTTGTTCATAAATAAGCTAAAAATTTCAGCTTTATTTGGGATAGCCAAACACATGAATAAATCTAAATATCCGTCATCAGGGGAACGGATAAACAAATTGTGCCATATCTGTACAATGAAATACTACTCAGCAATAAAAAGGATAGACTATTCATACACATAGCAAAATAGATGAATCTCAAAATAAGTATGCAGAGTAAAAGGAGCCAGACCAAAAAAATGAGTACATACTATGTGATTCCATTTATATAAAACTCTAGAAAATGCAAACAAATCTATAGCAACAGAAAGCTAATCAGTAGCTGCTTGGGGAAGGGACGACAGGTTTGGTAGTGACAGATGAAAAAAACGGCAAGGCTGGGCATGGTGGCTCATGCATGCCTATAATTCCATCACTTTGGGAGGCCAAGGCAGGTGGATCACCTGAGGTCAGGAGTTCAAGACCAGCCTGACCAACATGGTGAAACCCCATCTCTACTAAAAAAAACAAAATTAGCCAGGTGTGGTAGCACATGCCTGTAATCCCAGCTACTTGGGAGGCTGAGGCAGGGAAATCACTTGAACTCAGGAGGCAAAGGTTGCAGTGAGCCAAGACTGCACCATTGCCCTCCAGTCTGGGCAATAGAGTGAGACTCTGGAAAGAAAGGAGAGGAGAGGGGAGGGGAGGGGAGGGGAGGAGAGGAGAGAGAGAAAGGAAAGAAAAGAGAGAAAGAGAAAAGGAAGGAAAGGAAAGGAGCAGGGAGGGAGGGAGGGGAAGGGGAAGGGGAAAGACAGAGAGACAGAAAGAAAGAAGAAGAAAAAGAGAGAAAAGAGCAAGACGAAACTTTTTGGGGTGATGGAAATGTTCACTCTATTAGTTGTGGCAATGGTCTCATGAAGGTATACATATGTCAGTATTTTAAAAACTGTATCCTTTAACTATGTGCAGTCTATTATATGTCAACTCTATTTCAATAAGCCCTTTAAAAATTTTATTGGGAAAAAAGCCATACATATCGTTAGTGATTATTAAAGAGCACAATGTTATCGAATTAAAACTAAGATACTACTCTAATGAAAGTTCATCTACGTTAAGGTAACACTTTGGTCCTACTTGTAGAATAACATCTTTTTTATGGATGTATAAGGCTCTGAGATGTAGTTTAACAAGCATGCACCTTTTAGTTCATTAATGACAATGAGAGATGTAAAGGCCCGCTTGTAATATTCTTGATTAAAAGATTTCCACTCATCAACAAAGTTAAAGTAGAATACCAATGCCTTTAAGTCTTAGAGACTTAATTTTTTAAAGGATGAACTTTTTAAAAAATCAGCCTTTACAAGGATATATCATCCAAAACTATATGCTCTGAGAAGTGTATTCTAAACAGAATTCTAAACAGAAATCATTTGGCTTAAGAACCTTTAGGTTTTTATAGAACACAAGTGAAAATGGACCATACACATTAAATTGAAGAGTTTTTTGTAATTCAAATATCATGCTACTTATCAATGCAATAATCTATCTCTTGAAATGTTATTTAGCCACCAAAATTTTTAATATTAGCTGTTTAATATTATTTTTCTTAGACATAAAGATTTCATAATACATTTATATCAACATTTGTCATTACTAAATACTATTTTAAAATTCAGGAGTTCTTGACTATGATTCCTTCATGATCTCTAAACAGAGTGAAATGAGCACTTGGTCATATAAAACAGAATACTAGAATTACGGGACATTCATTTTGTAAAAAATGATATAAGTACCTCTAAATTCTCAACAGTGAATAGCTATAATACCTACAGATGAAACACAAGCAAAGAGGATTTTTAAAGTAATTACAAGTACCTAAATAAATATTTTGGAGATGCACATGGATACGCAGATCTTTTCCTTAAAAATCCAAGTGTCAAACCAAGAAGCTGAATAATGCTTATTTATATATATACATATCAATTTAGAGTAAGAAAAACTTTTAAAACATGTCATTAAAGGAGGTTTCCTATAAATTATCACACAATAATTTTATGGTTTCATGGAACCAATTTGATTTATCCTTCTAGGAGATTCTTATTGTATTACAGACTAAAAGAAAAGACTACTTATAGACTATTTAAGCAGCTGTTGCTGAAATAGCTTCTTTTAAAAGAACTAAAGTTCAAACAACATTTTACTAAATCTGTAGATAGTACAGCTCATTAAATGTTCCCATTTGATAGTATCTTATAGCTTGATATTCAATTCAACACACATTGATGAATTCTACTATGTCTTTACTGAAACAAGTGCTGAAGACAACAGATAAATAAAAAGAGGAACCAAAATTTACAGAATACCTACTAGAAGCTACACAATTTGCCAGGCACTGTATACAAATCATAATAAGTAAGACCCAAGTCTAAACACGAAATTCATTTATGTTCCATATATAACTTATATATATCACCTAAAAGTAATTTTATACAATATTTTTAATAATTTTGTGCATGAAACAAAGACTGTGTACATTTAATGATCAGAAACCGAAGGTATCACTATCTCTGCCACCCATGAGGACAATCTGTGGTTGTTAAGCATCGCCATCATTCCTGTCTTTATATGCTACCAATAAGCAATCATTTTCTTTTTTAAAAAATTTTACATCTTTTAAATAAAACTTATCCTTGTGCAGAGGCCACGCTAATCTTCTCTGTATCATTCCAATTTTAATATATGTGCTTCCAAAGCAAGCACGGCAATCATTTTCTTATACTTATTCACATATAAGTATTCAACAGGAAAAAATACGACGTTATCATTAATACAATAAAAAATAATGTGTTCATGGTAAGTAAGCAGCATGGTAGCATCATCAGAACACCTACACTGGTTGCAAACAACATTAACAATGGCAGGCTTTCAGTCTCTACCTACAATGTTGAGCCTCGTACTCTACGCTGTATTTTTATTATTTTTTTTTTTTAGGTGAGAAAAGACATGAAGCAGTTGAGGGACAAAGAAATGCATCCTCTAGAAATGCATTCTGTTGGATGGCTTTTTAAAATGTTTCATCCAAAAAATTCCAGAAGATAACATCAAAAAAACCCTTCTAGACATTGGCTTAGACAAAGACTTCATGACCAAGAAACCAAAAGCTTATGCAATAAAAACAAAGATAAATAGGTGGGACTTAACTAAACTAAAGAGCTTCTGCACAGCAAAAGGAACAGTCAGCAGAGTAAACAGACAACCCACAGAGTGGGAGAAAATCTTCACAATTTATACATCTGACAAAGGACTGATATCCAGAATCTACAAGGAACTCAAACAAGTTGGCAAGAAAAAAATAAATAATCCCATCAAAAAGTGGGCTAAGGACATGAATAGACAATTCTCAAAAGAAGATACACAAATGGCCAACAAACATATGAAAAAATGCTCAACATCACTAATGGTCAGGGAAATGCAAATCAAAACCACAATGCAATACCACCTTACTCCTGCAACAATGGGCATAATCAAAAAATCAAAAAATAATAGATGTTGGTGTGGATGCGGTAAAAAAGGAACACTTTTACACTGCTGGTGGGAATGTAAACTAGTACAACCACTAATGTGAAGATTCCTTAAAGAATTAACAGTAGAAATTCCATTTGATCCAGCAATCCCACTCTTAGGTATCTACCTCCCACTCTTGGATATCTACCCAGAGGAAAAGAGGTCATTATACAAAAAAGATACCTGCACACGCATGTTTATAGCAGCACAATTCGCAATTGCAAAAATACAGAACCAGCCCAAATGCCCATCAATCAACAAATGGATAAAGAAATTGTGGTGTGATGGGGGTTCCAAGATGGCCGAATAGGAACAGCTCCAGTCTACAGCTCCCAGCGTGTGCGACGCAGAAGACGGGTGATTTCTGCATTTCCAACTGAGCTTTGAAGAGAGTAGTGGTTCTCCCAGTACAGAGTTTGAAACCTGAGAAAGGACAGACTGCCTCCTCAGGTGGGTCCCTGACCCAGGAGCAGCCTAACTGGGAGGCACCCCCCAGTAGGGGCAGACTAACGCCTCACACAGCGGGTACCCCTCTGAGATGAAGCTTCCAGAGGAATGATCATGCAGCAACATTTGCTGTTCAGCAATATTCACTGTTCTGCAGCCTCCGCTGCTGATACCCAGGCAAACAGGGTCTGAAGTGGACGTCCAGCAAACTCCAACAGACCTACAGCTGAGGGTCCTGACTGTTAGAAGGAAAACTAACAGACAGAAATGACATCCACACCAAAACCCCATCTGTAAGTCACCATCATCAAAGACCAAAGGTAGATAGAACCACAAAGATGGGGAAATAACAGAGCAGAAAAGCTGAAAATTCTGAAAACCAGAGCACCTCTCCCCCTCCAAAGGAACGCAGCTCCTTGCCAGCAACGGAATAAAGCTGGATGGAGAATGACTTTGACAAGTTGAGAGAAGAAGGCTTCAGATGATCAAACTTCCCCGAGCTAAAGGAGGAAGTTCGAACCCAATGCAAAGAAGCTAAAAACCTTGAAAAAAGATTAGACGAATGGCTAACTAGAATAACCAGTGTAGAGAAGACCTAAAACGACCTGATGGAGCTGAAAACCATGGCACGAGAACTATGTGACGAATGCACAAGCTTCAGTAGCCGATTCGATCAACTGGAAGAAAGGATATCAGTGATGAAGATGAAATGAATGAAATGAAGTGGGAAGAGAAGTTTAGAGAAAAAAGAGTAAAAAGAAATGAACAAAGCTTCCAAGAAATATGGGAATATGTGAAAACACCAAATCTACGTCTGACTGGTGTACCTGAAAGTGAAAGGGAGAATGGAACCAAGTTGGAAAACACTCTGCAGGATATTATCCAGGAGAACTTCCCCAACCTAGCGAGGAAGGCCAACATTCAAATTCAGGAAATACAGAGAATGCCACAAAGATACTCCTCGAGAAGAACAACTCCAAGAAACGTAATTGTCAGATTCACCAAAGTTGAAATGAAGGAAAAAATGTTAAGGGCAGCCAGAGAGAAAGGTCGGGTTACCCACAAAGGGAAGCCCATCAGACTAACAGCGGATCTCTCTGCAGAAATTCTACAAGCCAGAGGAGAGTGGGGGCCAATATTCAACATTCTTAAAGGAAAGAATTTTCAACCCAGAATTTCATATCCAGCCAAACTAAGCTTCATAAGTGAAGGAGAAATAAAATCCTTTACAGACAAGCAAATGCTGAAAGATTTTGTTACCACCAGGCCTGCCCTACAAGAGCTCCTGAAGGAAGCACTAAACATGGAAAGGAACAACTGGTACCAGCCACTGCAAAAACATGCCAAATTGTAAAGATCATCAATGTTAGGAAGAAACTGCATCAACTAACGAGCAAAATAACCAGCTAACATCATAACGACAGGATAAAATTCACACATAACAATATTAACCTTAAATGTAAATGGGCTAAATGCTCCAATTAAAAGACACAGACTGGCAAACTGGATAGTCAAGACCCATCAGTGTGCTGTATTCAGGAGACCCATCTCAGGTGCAGAGACACACATGGGCTCAAAATAAAGGGATGGAGGAAGATCTACCAAACAAATAGAAAACAAAAAAAAAGCACTGGTTGCAATCCTAGTCTCTGATAAAACAGACTTTAAACCAACAAAGATCAAAAGAGACCAAGAAGGCCATTACATAATGGTAAAGGGATCAATTCAACAAGAGGAGCTAACTGCCTTAAATATATATGCACCCAATACAGAAGCACCCAGATTCATAAAGCAAGGCCTTAGAGACCTACAAAGAGACTTAGACTCCCACAATAATAATGGGAGACTCTAACACCCCACTGTCAACATTAGACCGATCAACAAGACAGAAAGTTAACAAGGATATCCAGGAATTGAACTCAGCTCTGCACCAAGCAGACCTAATAGACATCTACAGAACTCTCCACCCCCAGTCAACAGAATATACATTCTTCTCAGCACCACATCACACTTATTCCAAAATTGACCACATAGTTGGAAGTAAAGCCCTCCTCAGCAAATGTCAAAGAACAGAAATTATAACAAACTGTCTCTCAGACCACAGTGCAATGAAACTAGAACTCAGGATTAAGAAACTCACTCAAAACCGCTCAACTACATGGAAACTGAATAACCTGCTCCTGAATGACTACTGGGTAAATAATGAAATGAAGGCAGAAATAAAGATGTTCTTTGAAACCAACGAGAACAAAAACACAACATACCAGAATCTCTGGGACACATTCAAAGCAGTGTGTAGAGGGAAATTTATAGCACTAAATGCCCACAAGAGAAAGCAGGGAAGATCTAAAATTGACACCCTAACATCACAATTAAAAGAACTAGAAAAGCAAGAGCAAACACATTCAAAAGCTAGCAGAAGGCAAGAAATAACTAAGATCAAACTGAAGGAAATAGAGACACAAAAAACCCTTCAAAAAAATTAATTAATCCAGGAGCTGGTTTTTTGAAAAGATAAACAAAATTGATAGACTGCTAGCAAGACTAATAAAGAGGAAAACAGAGAAGAATCAAATAGACGCAATAAAAAATGATAAAGGGGGTATCACCACCGATCCCACAGAAATACAAACTACCATCAGAGAATACTATAAACACCTCTACGCAAATAAACTAGAAAATCTAGAAGAAATGGATAAATTCCTCGACACATACATCCTCCCAAGACTAAACCAGGAAGAAGTTGAATCTCTGAATAGACCAATAACAGGAGCTGAAATTGAGGCAATAATCAATAGCTTACCAACCAAAAAAAGTCCAGTACCAGATGGATTCACAGCCGAATTCTACCAGAGGTACAAAGAGGAGCTGGTACCATTCCTTCTGAAACTATTCCACTCAATAGAAAAAGAGGGAATCCTCCCTAACTCATTTTATGAGGCCAGCATCATCCTGATACCAAAGCCTGGCAGAGACACAACAAAAAAAGAGAATTTTAGACCAATATCCCTGATGAACATCAATGCAGAAATCCTCAGTAAAATACTGGCAAATCGAATCCAGCAACACATCAAAAAGCTTATCCACCATGATTAAAGTGGGCTTCATACCTGGGATGCAAGGCTGGTTCAATATACGCAAATCAATAAATGTAATCCAGCATATAAACAGAACCAAAGACAAAAACCACATGATTATCTCAATAGATGCAGAAAAGGCCTTTGACAAAATTCAACAGCTCTTCATGCTAAAAACTCTCAATAAATTAGGTATTGATGGGACGTATCTCAAAGTAATAAGAGCTATCTATGACAAACCCACAGCCAATATCATACTGAATGGGCAAAAACTGGAAGCATTCCCTTTGAAAACTGGCAAAAGACAGAGATGCCCTCTCTCACCACTCCTGTTCAACATAGTGTTGGAAGTTCTGGCCAGGGCAATCAGGCAGGAGAAGGAAATAAAGGGTATTCAATTAGGAAAAGAGGAAGTCAAATTGTCTCTGTTTGCAGATGACATGATTGTATATCTAGAAAACCCCATCATCTCAGCCCAAAATCTCCTTAAGCTGATAAGCAACTTCAGCAAAGTCTCAGGATACAAAATCAATGTACAAAAATCACTAGCATTCTTATACAGCAATAACAAACAGAGAACCAAATCATGAGTGAACTCCCATTCACAATTGCTTCAAAGAGAATAAAATACCTTGGAATCCAGCTTACAAGGGATGTGAAGGACCTCTTCAAGGAGAACTACAAACCACTGCTCAAGGAAATAAAAGAGGATACAAACAAATGGAAGAACATTCCATGCTCATGGGTAGGAAGAATCAATATCGTGAAAATGGCCATACTGCCCAGGTAATTTATAGATTCAATGCCATCCCCATCAAGCTACCAATGACTTTCTTCACAGAATTGGAAAAAACTACTTTAAAGTTCATATGGAACCAAAAAAGAGCCTGCATTGCCAAGACAATCCTAAGTCAAAAGAATAAAGCAGGAGGCATCACGCTACCTGACTTCAAACTATACTACAAGGCTACAGTAACCAAAACAGCATGGTACTGGTACCAAAACAGAGATATAGACCAATGGAACAGAACAGAGCCCTCAGAAATAATACCACACATCTACAACTATCTGATCTTTGACAAACCTGAGAAAAACAAGCAATGGGGAAAGGATTCCCTATTTAATAAATGGTGCTGGGAAAACTGGCTAGCCATATGTAGAAAGCTGAAACTGGATCCCTTCCTTACACCTTATACAAAAATTAATTCAAGATGGATTAAAGACTTAAACGTTAGACCTAAAACCATAAAAACCCTAGAAGAAAACCTAGGCAATACCATTAAGGACATAGGCATGGGCAAGGACTTCATGTCTAAAACACTAAAAGCAATGGCAACAAAAGCTAAAATTGACAAATGGGATCTAATGAAACTAAAGAGCTTCTGCACAGCAAAAGAAATACCATCAGAGTGAACAGGCAACCTACAGAATGGGAGAAAATTTTTGCAATCTACTCATCTGTCAAAGGGCTAATATCCAGAATCTGCAAAGAACTCAAACAAATTTACAAGAAAAAGTCAAACAACCCCATCAAAAAGTGGGTGAAGGATATGAACAGACACTTCTCAAAAGAAGACATTTATGCAGCCAACAGACACATGAAAAAACGCTCATCATCACTGGCCATCACAGAAATGCAAATCAAAGCCACAATGACATACCATCTCACACTAGTTAGATTGGCGATCATTAAAAAGTCAGGAAACAACAGGTGCTGGAGAGGATATGGAGAAATAGGAACACTTTTACACCGTTGGTGGGACTGTAAACTAGTTCAACCATTGTGGAAGACAGTGTGGCAATTCCTCAAGGATCTAGAACTAGAAATACCATTTGATCCAGCCATCCCATTACCCAAAGGATTATAAATCATGCTGCTATATCAAGGCACATGCACACGTATGTTTATTGGAGCATTATTCGCAAGAGCAAAGGCTTGGAACCAACCCAAATGTCCATCAATGATAGACTGGATTAAGAAAATGTGGCACATATACACCATGGAATACTATGCAGCCATAAAAAAGGATGAGTTCATGTCCTTTGTAGGGACATGGATGAAGCTGGTAACCATCATTCTCAGCAAACTATCGCAAGAACAAAAAACCAAACACCGCATGCTCTCACTCATAGGTAGGAATTGAACAATGAGAACACTCGGGCACAGGAAGAGGAATATCACACACTGGGGCCTGTTGTGGGGTAGGGGGAGGGGGGAGGGAAAGCATTAGGAGATACACCTAATGTAAATGACAAGGTAGTGGGTGCAGCACACCAACATAGCACATGTATACATATGTAACAAACCTGCACGTTGTGCACATGTACCCTAGAACTTAAAGTATAATAAAAAAAAATTGTGGTGTGTGTATAAGACGGAATACTACTCAGCCATAAAAAGGAACAAATTAATGGGTTTTGCAGCAACCTGGATGGAACTAGAGACTATTATTCTAAGTGAAGTAACTCAGGAATGGAAAACCCAACATTGTATGTTCTCACACATAAGTAGGAGCTAAGCTATGAGGATGTAAAGGCATAAGAATGATACAATGAACTTTGGGGACTCAGGGGAAAGGGTGGGAGGGGGGTGAGGGATAAAAGACTACAAATTGGGTTCAACGTGTACTGCTTGGGTGATGGGTGCACCAAAATCTCACAAATCACCATTAAAGAACTTACTCATGTAGCCAAATACCACCTGTTCCACAAAAACCTATGGAAATAAAAAAAAATTTTTTAAAGGTTTCCTCCAGAGTCATCTGCCTAATTAACAATAGTTTTTGTCTTTGAAGTCTCTCTTTGATTTTATAAAGTGACATGATTTCTTGCTTTGTTAGGAATACACACTGCTCTAGTCCTTCAATAGGCCCATCACAGTATTTTGACTGCAACCTGTCACATGAGGTCAGGTGCAGAAATTTCCACTTGTGGTGTCATGTCAGGCCTTAAAAAGTTTCAGATTTTGGAGTATTTCAGATTTCAGATTTTCAGATTAGGGATGCTCAACCTGTAATATGTTTGTTGACACACAAACTAAAACATCAAAAAGAAAACTTAGGGTGATCTACACATCTATTGTTGATGTTAACTGACTGCATGCGTCCCTGGTGAATGTTTTCAATGGAAACTGCTTTAGAGATGGCAGAAAGATGAAATTCTTTCCATCAACCCTACAAATAAATAGTCCTATAAATTAAATTTTGTATTCAAATAATAATTGTCAACCCTCCACTTTAGATATCCTACCTTTCTTTTTTTTTTTTTTTTTTTTTTTGAGACAGGGTCTCACTCTGTCACCCAGGCTGGAGTGCAATGGCTCACTGCAGCCTCAACTTCCTGGGTTCAGATGATTCTCCCACCTCAGCCTCCCTACTAGCTGGGATTACAGGTACACGCCACCACACTGGGCTAGTTGTTTGTAGAGACAGGGTTTTGCCATGTTGCCCAGGCTGGTCTTGAATTCCTGGGCTGAAGTGATCCATCCACCTTGGCCCCTCAAAGTGCTGGAATTACAGGCATAAGCCACTGTGCCTAGCCCCTGGTTTTAAATAGTACAATGCCCTATAACAGGTAATGGGAATCTAAGGAAACTATAGGCTCCAGAAGGTCCTTTTTTTTTTTTTTTTTTAGAACCATGAAAGTGCTAAAGTGTGTGTGTTGAGAGATGTTGCCATGTTGCCCAGGCTAGTCTTGAACTCCTGAGCTTAAGCGATCCTCCCGCCTTGGACTCCCAAAGTGTTGAGATTACAGGCATAAGCCACTGCACCTGACCCTAATTTTCTCTTTATAAAATGCTCCATAAAATTTGATTGCAAAAATACCACCATCCATATACTTACATATTTATTTTCAGTAAGGTCAAACACCAATGATGTAGTTTTTCGCACCAGAGATTCTTTATATAATAGAAGTCAATGGACTTAAATATCACGACTACAGTCTTCAACAAGAGAACAAAACTTAGATATTTCTGGGAATCCTTTGTGTGTGAAGAAGACCCAAAACCCATGTACAAACTAATGGCAGTGACCAGAATCCTCCTGTTAACTTTTAAAACTATCTATTTTATTATGAAGTGTGAGCGACTGAGGCTCAGCCAACAATAGCTTCCACTTTGCCTCTAGATTGTCTTTGGAGTCTAAAGGCCTTACTACCAGATGGGGTGTTAGTGTGAGTGGATGGAATTATTCAACTCACTTCTTTAAAGAGTTCATTTAAGTTCATTGTGGTCTTTTGCTTTTCTTAAACTTAAAAAAAAAAAAAATTTCTAGCTGCTAGACAATGTGAGACATTGTGGTTTTTGAACTACAGAAAAATTGTATGAATGAATTGGTGCAGTCTGTAGCATCTTTCTCTGACTTCTCCTTTGTGATAATAGCATACATTTGTCAACTATAAAATTAGATAGGGCTTGCTGTCAAAAATTTTTTAATCTATGACTTGTCCCTTGATACAAGAAAGAAAAAAAAACTTAAAAATCATTTAATCAATTCCTTAATGTTGAAAATATTTCTTCTTTTTGATATCATAAATGATTATAGTTGAAGCTAACGGTTGTTGAACTGATCTTAGAATCAAAGCTGTCTTCCACAAGCCACCATACAATACTTGATTTATCTACAACCTAATCCCTAGAAGACAAACTTCAGCATTATGGCCCAGGAACAAGGGACACAGGCCTAGTGCTGCCAGAAACCAATGAGGGAAAGGCTGAGCCCTGCACAAGTATCCGCTGGTGGGGCCCACAGCCCAGGTGTATGTGCAGGGCATGCAGAGGGGACAACTGCCTGTTTTCTCCACTCACTATGGCCTACCCACTGGCAGTCACACAGGCCTGCCTCGGCATCTGAGACCATGGTGTGGCCACAGCCTTCACCACCTTGGGAAGCCACCCCGGAAAGCTGACCTCCCCATCCACCTCAGAATCCATCTTTGCTGTGAAAGAGAAGCCCAGCTTTTCCTGAAGTTTATTTAATCTGGCACTAATACATCCATGTTAGCCTTCGTATCATTACTGTTTGGATGCTATATCTTTTTGCATACAATTGCTTTCAATCTATCTGTGTCTTTATTTTTAAAGTATATCTCTTGGTATTTTTTAAATTTGTTCTGATAATCTCTACCTTTTAATTGGAATGTTTAGTTCATTAACATTTAATATTTAGGTCCATGATTTTATTATTTGTTTTCCTTTTGTCCCTTCCTTTACTTTTTGCCTACATTTTTTGGATTATTTGAATACATTTTAAAATTCCTTTTTAATTTAATCTATCAGCCTTTATTTTAGTTGTCATTCTATGATTACAACATATATCCTTAGCTTTTCATGCTCTACTTAGAATATCATATCACTTCAAAAAAATGTAGAAACACTGCATTTGTATAGAACCATCTAAACATCCCCCTTTCTGCTACTGGTGTCACATGTATCATATCTACATACACTATAAACTCTATAAGACAACACTATAATTTTATGTAAAACAATCAATTACATTTTAAAGAAACTAAGAGAAAAAACTAGTGCTTATATTTACCCCAATATTCACCATTTTCATTTCTGATGCGTTTCACTTCTTCATCACTGAAGTACCCATCCATCATTTTCCTTCTGCCTGAAGAACATGTTTTGGAATATCTTGTAGTACAGGTTTGTTGGTGATAAATTCTCTTAGGTATTTTTCTTTTCTTTTTTTTTTTTTTTTTTTTTGAGATGGTGTTTCACTCTTGTTGCCTAAGATGGAGTGCAAGGGCACAATCTCGGCTCACTGCAACCTCTGCCTCCCGGGTTCAAGCGATTCTTCTGCCTCAGCCTCTCAAATAGCTGGGATTACAGGTATGCGCCACCATGCCCAGCTGATTTTGTATTTTTGGTAGAGACAGGGTTTCACCATGTTGGCCAGGCTGGTCTCAAACTCCTGACCTCAGGTGATCCACCTGCCTTGGCCTCCCAAAGTGCTGAGATTACAGGCATGAGCCACCATGCCCAGGAGAGGCATTTTTCTTTTTAATCTTAGAATGGCTTTATTTTGCCTTCATTTATTTATTTATTTATTTATTTATTTATTTATTTATTTGAGAGACAGAGTCTCATTCTGTTGCTCAGGCTAGAGTGCAGTGGCACAATTATAGCTCACTGCAGCCTCAAATTTGTGGGCTCAAGTGATCCCCCAACCTCAGCCTCCTGAGAAGCTCTCACTACAGGCATGTGCCACCACACCAGCTAATTTTTTCTAAATTTCTTGTAGAGATGGGGTCTCACTATGTTGCTCAGGCAGGTCTTAAACTCCTAGCCCCAAGCAATCCTCCTGCCTCAGTCTCCCAAAGCACTGAGATTACAGGTGTGAGCTACTGTCTTCATTCTTGCAGGAAGTTCTGGAATAAGATTCTAAGTTGATGGTTCTTCCTCTCAACATTTTAAAGATGTTCCACTGTCTCTGACCTCCAAAGTTTCTAACAGAAGTCATCAGTTCCCAATCATCGTTCCTCCATGCAGAGACCAGCTCACTCGTGGAGACCCTAATCCAGCAGTGCTAGAGAAATTAAAGACACACATACAGAAATACAGCGTGTGGAGTGGGAAATCAGGGGTCTCACAGCCTTCAGAGCTGACAGCCTCGAACAGAGATTTACCCACATATTTATTGACAACAAGCCAGTGATAAGCATTTTTTCTACAGATTATAGATTAACTAAAAGTATTCCTTACGGGAAACAAAGGGATGGGCTGAAATAAAGGGATGGGCTCTGGCTAGTTATCTGCAGCAGGAACATGTCCTTAAGGCATCGATCGCTCATGCTATCATTTGTGATTTAAGAACACCTTAAGCAGTTTTCCACCCTGGGTGGGCCAGGTGTTCCTTGCCCTCATTCCAGTAAACCCACAACCTTCAGCGTGGGCATCATGGCCATCACAAACGTGTCACAGTGCTGCAGAGATTTTGTTTATGGCCAGTTTTGAGCCAGTTTATGGCCAGATTTTGGGTGCCTGTTCCCAACACCTCTATATTTAATGTGTCATGTTTTCTCTGGTTGCTTTCTAGATTTGCTCTTTACCTTAGGTTTTTAGCAGTTTTACTAAAGTGTGCTTAATTTATTCTGCTTTAAGTTCACTAAGTTTCTGGAATCTATAAATTTATGTGTTTCACATTTGGAAATTTTTCAGTCACTGTTTTTTCAAAAGTTTTTCTGCCTCATTCTCTCCCTCTTTGTCTTCTGGGATTCTAATTAGAAATATGTTAGAAGCCTGCCCAGTTCCTCACATTCCTAATGCTCTGTTTCTTTTCTTCTAATCATTTTCTTTCTATTCTTTACATGGGATAATTTTAAGTTATTTGAACCTTTCCTCTGTTATCTCCATTCTGCTATTAAGCCCATCAAGTGAATTTTTATATATTATATTTTATAGTTCTAGAAATTAAATTTTTTATGGTTTCAGTTCTCTGCTGAGATTTCTTGTCTTTTCACTCATTCTGAACATATTTTCTTTACCTCACCCGTTCCCAGCAATTTCTTCCCCAGCTGCTTTAAAGTAGTTGTCTGCTAATCCAGTTCATACTGGGAGTTAGTCTCTGTTAACTGCTTTTTGTCTTCAGAATGGGACACATTTTCCTCATTTTCAATTTTGGATTGTATCCTGGATCTGTGAATGCTATACCGTGAATTTCATTTTCTTCACTGAAGAGTGTTGATATTTTTGCTTTAGTAGGAAATTATCTTGCTTGGATTCAAACTACAAACTCTTCTCTTGAGTAGCAACTCAAATCTCAGTTCTGGACCTACCCCTAGTTGGGCAGCTGTTAGTCTGCCCTGCACATGCATGGTTCAGAAGTCAGTCTGAGATTTGGGCAGGGGTTACACACAGAACCTCAGGCTATACCAATCTTGTTCTCTCTGGGATCCATTTCTCATTTTCCAGCAGTAGTTCTTACTGCAAACTCTGTCGTCTGGTTTTTCAGGCCAGAAAGATTGGATTTTCTATGAGAATAGCAGGTATCAATGCAGCACTGACTTCACCCTGCCCTGAGGCTGGTATCATAAAAAACAGGAAACTCTCCATGCTGGACATTCTTCCAAGTGTTGTCTTTCCTCAAGAATCTGCCAGCCTTTTTTTTTTTTTACTCTCCAGGACCTTCACATAGTTGTGTAGAGTATTTTGCTCAGAATTTATCATTATTACCTGCAGAAAGATCATTTGGCTATGGCCTTACATATACTGAAGAGGTTTTAGTTTTTAATAGGGAACTCTACCCATTTATATTCCCTGTCAGTGAAATATCTGATCTTGTTTCACACTTTTTGTTCATACTTTTTTGCTGTTTTCTAGCTTTTGCTCTAAGAAATATTTTTTCTTTGATCTTTCATCTTTTCTACTTTTGTAGAAAAGATTTTCAAGTAATTTGAAAAGTAGAAGGCATATTTCAAATTCTAAAATACTTGACTGTATCTGTCCCCAATTACCAGTGTTACAACTGATGACACTGCCCCTCAAGATCTGTAAACTCTCCCTGCAAAGGGAACAAAATTATCATTTATAACCAAAGGACTTTTTCCTTTCTTCATCATTCTATTATTCTATTTCTGTATTCTGGCAGAGCTTCTTATGTTAGTTTTCCTACATGACTGATTTTACTTTCTTCAGTTTTAAGTCTACAGTTTAGTGCTTCTACTGAAAATTTTAATTTATGTAATTTTAATTAATTTAATCTCTTTCTATTTCATTTTGCTTTCTTTTATCACAGCTTATCTCAGTAAATCAGTTTTCAGCTCAATCTGTTGTCTTTTCTCAGCTTGGATCATCTGTATTGCAGAGTCTATGTTTTCCTGATTTTTGAATAATATAAAACAAAAAAATTCCTAAAACATACTTCTCTTTGCTCTAGTAGATCATCTGTAAAAGGATGTTATTCTTTCACCTTTTTTATTTTATTTTATTTTATTTATTTATTTATTTACTGAGACAGACTCTCGCTCTGTTGCCCAGGCTGGAGTGTAGTGGCCTGATCTCAGTTCACTGCAACCTCCGCCTCCTGGGTTCAAACAATTCCCATGCTTCAGCTTCCCGAGTAGCTGGAATTACAGGTGTGCACCACCACCAATTTTTTTGTACTTTTAGTAGAGACAGGGTTTTACCATGTGGGCCAAGCTGGTCTCCAACTCCTGGCCTCAAGTGATCCACCCGCCTGGCCTCCCAAAGTGATGGGATTATAAGGCATAAGCCACAGCACTCAGCTTCTTTCACATTTTAAGAATTAGATTTATTGCTGCAGTATCTTTTGTTGTTCTCATATTAGGGTATTTTCTTAAGCAAGTGTATATAATCTTGAACAAGGTCTAATTTTGGTGCAACTCTACAATCAAGATATGTGGCTTTTACCTAGTTTCCCTCACTTCCCACCTAGTTGTTGTCATAATCTGTCTGTACTTCAGTTCAATATTAAAAAGTAATCATTGTCATCCTGGATGTGTTCATAACTGTGGCAGAAATGCCTCCATAGTTTCCCTGCTAAGCATAATTCAGACTTTTTAACTAAGATACATATATTTGGTATTCATATTAAGAAACTATTCATCTACTTATATTTTATGAAGTTATTCTATGAAGAAATGATGTTGAATTTTGCCAAATGCTTTGTTGGCCTTTAAGGTGACGAACATTGTATTTTTCCCCCTAGAAGCAATAAAATAATAAATTAAAATTAATATGTGTGTGTACGTGCATACCCATAACTGTTAGCCAACTTTCTAGTGATATTCAGTCTTTTATTTAGTATGAATATGCTGGTCTGAGTAGGAATCACATAATGCCGTTGCCTGATAATCTAAGAAAAATAGTATTATTTTGACATTCTAATGCTATCTAATGCATTTTCATTATAATAAACAGTGAATAGCCAGGTACGGTGGCTCACACCTGTAATCCCAGCACTTTGGGAAGCCAAGGCGGGTGGATCACCTGAGGTCAGGGGTTGGAGACCAGCTTGACCAACATAGAGAAACCCCATCTCTACTAAAAATACAAAATTAGCCAGGCGTGGTGGCGCATGCCTGTAATCCCAGCTACTCGGGAGGCTGAGGCAAGAGAATCACTTGAACCCGGCAGGCAGAAGTTGCAGTGAGCCGAGATTGTGCCACTGCACTCCAGCCTGGACAACAAGAGTGAAGCTCCATCTCAAAAAAAAAAAAAAAAAAAACAGTGAATAAAAACCAGAAACTCCAAAGTTCACTGCTCTTACAGCTCTAGGGTCAATCAGCATGGGACATTTTTAGCACCTTGTGTTAATCTACCAAAGAAGCTAGTCATTTCAATTCATGTGGTCTATTTCCCCATAAAAATGTATTTCTATTTTTGATGGAATAAATTCCTCAAGTTGAACTATTAATTTAATTTCAAATGTTTAACTAATTTAACCTACTAGTCTATTATTAATTTGTTGTCAGAGTCTTCATCCACTTAAATCAGTCTTATTGTATTTCCCTATTGGAATGTCATGAAATTAACAAAATTTTATTGCAGTACCTAAAATCTGAGAATCACGTACGTGAAATTTTAAATTATGGATTTTTGTTTCTAGCTATTCTGATGACTTGACACTGTAATTTTTTTTTTTTTTTTTTTCCCAGAGACAAGGTCTTCCTATGTTGTCCAGGCTAGAGTCAGTGGTTATTCATAGGCATGATCGTAGCTCACTGTAGCCTTGAACTCCTGGACTCAAGCGATTCTCCTGCCTCAGCCTCCCAAGTAGCTAGGATGACAGACATGTGCAAATGCACCCAGCTCCTGATACTAGAATCTTTGAAAAGTAAAAACCATAATCCAGGTCTCTTCTGATTTAAAAAAAAAAAAGAAAAGTAAAAATGTATCTACTTGTATGTAGACATTAAGATATTTACCTAAATGACAAAAATGCTGAATGAATAATTTACTTGAAGCTTTATAAAAATAAGAAATTAAATACGAACTCTCTCTGCGTATATTTTATCTGAAACTTTTCAAATAATTTCCCATTCCTATGGATCTGATCCAAGATCCTCTTTATTTCAGGTTCAAGAGCCTTAACCAGATTGTCCCATGAAATATAAAATGAGTGTTTTTGGTTGGGTTTTTTCCAAGATGGTGGATTAGCGGCTTTCAGCATGCCTCAGACACTTGGAAATAGCAAGATAGTACATAAAGATAAACTCTGTGAGTTTTAATTCAAGGAGGAAAATGGAAATCTACCGGAATCATAAAGGACATCCCAGAACCCAGGGAGGAGAATGCCAGAAAACAGCCCCCATGATAGCATCCAGCTGATAAAGGTGAGTGAAGCCCCAGTATGTGAGAAAGGAAGAAGTCTCCTCTGTGACTCACCTTTCCACTGGGGACCCAAGCAACCCAGGCCAAGGAAAAGCATTTTGCTTCTCCCAAGCCCGGGAGTTAACTTGAGGAGAGGACTGGAGACACTGTGAAGGAAAGACACTGGGAAAAGCTGCAGGCATTTTCCCAGATCTGAGACTGAGAGCAGGACACCATTTTTAATCTGGGCCATTCTTTGATGACCTGCAGCATGGCTGTACGGGCATTTTAGCCTCAGGCCAGAGATTGGAGCACCTGCTCCAGAGTTGGATAGGGGGCCTCCACATCCAGAACTGTGGAAAGTGCTTCAGCAGTAGGTGCTGGAATTGTGCTCTCCCCGTCACAAGTCTGGCACGGAAGAGAGCTGCTACAGCTGCAGTTTCTCCTGGGTGGCGAGACTTGCAGCCAGGGCCAGCTTGGAAACCTGCAACTGATGTGTGTGTGCCATTACTGGGTGCCCCACTCTGCTTCCCTGAGATCGTGGTGCAGCGGGGCCCTCTCTCTTCCAACCCCAGGCAGAAATCCAGGCATTTGGAATACGTACTTGCCTGAACCAGTAGCTCAAGCCACCCCACCCTTCCTGGACATAGATTGCAGTGCTGCGAGGCTCTCTCTGCTCCACACCTAGGCAGATCTCCAGGCACTCAGAACACCTGTTTGCCCAGTTCAGCAGCCTAAGCTGCCCCACCCTTCCTGAACAGAGATCCTGGTGCAGGGGGACCCTCTCTGTTACATGCCCAGGAAGATCTCCAGGCATTCAGAGCACCTGCATGCATGGTCCAGCAGCCTAAGTTGCCCCACCCCTCCTGTGTAGAGATCTTGGTGCATGGGGGCCCTCTCTGCTCCATGCCCAGGCAGATCTCCAGGCATTTGGAGCATCACTCACCTGGATCAGCAGCTTGACCTGCCCCACTCTTCCTGTGCAGAGAGTCTGATACGGAGAGGCCCTCTCTGCCTCACAACCAGGCAGATCTCCAGGCATTCAGAGCACCCTCTCATCTGGTTCAGCAGCCTAAGCTGCCCCACGCTTCCGGGGTATAGATCATAGTGCAGCAAGACCCTCTCTGCTCCATGTCCAGGCAATGCGCCAGGCATCTGGAGCACCCACTCTCCTGGATTAGGAGCTTAGGCCATCCCCTTATCCTCATGCAGAGAATTTGGAGCTGAGCAGGTTTCCCAGCTCCACAGCTAGGAAAACCTTTGGGTACCTCATGGTCACCCACTGGATTCTCCCTTGGCACTAGTGCTTGTGTGTACCATCAGGGGACCTGCAGGCAGATTTGCCAGGTCTGCCTCTGCCCTTCATGGCTCCCATTGCCACCCTCCCAACCCCTGTCACCACCAGGGCGGAACAAGGAGTGCAGAGCACTGTGCATTCTACAAATCAGCTAATCAATCACCTGGAGCAACAGAGAGCTTCTGCCAGTAAATAAGGATCAAGTATATACCCAAACACACTGGCTGTAGCTGGCTCTCACCTGTGCATGCCATCTACAGGCTTGTAAGACAAACTTCACAGCCCAATATAAAACATGCTGAAAGAAGTACATAGGGCAGCCAGGCGCGGTGGCTCATGCCTGTAATGCCAGCACCTTGGGAGGCTAAGGTGGACGGATCACCTGAGGTCAGGAGATCAAGACCAGTCTGGCAAACAAGGTGAAACTCTGTCTCTACTAAAAATACAAAACTTAGCCAGGTATGGTAGTGGGTGCCTGCAATCCCAGCTACTCAGGAGGCTGAGGCAGGAGAATTGCTTGGACCTGGGAGGAGGAGGTTGTAGTGAGCCAAGATCGGGCCACTGCACTTCACACTCCAGCCTGGGTGACTAAGTGAGACTCTATCTCCAAAAAAAAAAAAAGAAAGAGGAGAAGAGCAGCAGCAGCAGCATAGGGCTGTTCAAGCAAAGCCAAAAGATCTTACCAAGCATTCTCTACAGTCAAATCCCCTAGGCAAGCAGGGAAAAGGGAAAGGAAAGAAGAATTAATAATAATAATGATAACATTATAGGGAAAGAAAGAAAAGAAAAAAATCCTACCTGCATGAAAATAATTACAAAAATCAGAAGTGCCAGTGTCTCCAGATGAGAAGGAACCAGCACAAGAATTCTGGCACCATGAAAAAGCTGAAGGTAGTGACACCACCAAAAAATTTCACTAGATCTCCAGCAATGGTCCCTAACCAAAATAGAAACTCAGAAATAACAGATAAGGAACTCAAAGCATAGGCCGGGTATGGTGGCTTATGCCTGTAATCCCAGCACTTTGGGAGGCCAAGGTGGCCAGATCACCTGGGGTTGGGAGTTTGAGACCAGCCTGGCCAATATGGTGAAACCCCATCTCTACTAAAAATACAAAAATTAGCTGGACGTGGTGGCATGTGCCTGTAATCCCAGCTACTCAGGAAGCTGAGGCAGGAGAATCACTTGAACTTGGGAGGTAGAGGTTGCAGTAAGCTCAGATTGCATGACTGCACTCCAGCCTGGGCATCAGAGTGAGACTCTATATCAAACAAACAAACAAAAAAAAAAACAAAACAAAAAACAACTTCAAAGCATGGTTTGCAAGGAAGCTCATGGAGATCCAAGACAAAGTTAAAAATTGAGACAAAGAAACTTCTAAAGCAATCCAGGAAATGAAGAGATAAACATCTCAAAAAGAAATCAATGAGAGCCTCTAGAATTAAAAAACTCACTTAAGGAATTTCAAAATAAAATTGAAAGCTTTATAGATGGACTGGACCAAGCAGAAGAAAGAATTTCAGGACTTCAAGACTGGTCTTTTGAATGAACCCAATCTGACCAAAAAAAAAAAAGAATTTTTAAAAATAAGTAAATTATTTGAGAAATGTGGGATTATGTAATGCAAGTATACCGTAAGGCTATGGTAACCAAAACAGCATGGTACTGGTACAAAAACAGACATATAGACCAATGGAATGAAATAAGGAACACAGAAATAAAGCTGTCCCATTTGATATTCAACAAAGTCGACAAAAATAAGCAATAGGGAAAGGACTCCCTATTCAATAAATGATGCTGGGATAGCTGGCTAGCCATATGCAGAAGAATGAAACTGGACCTTTCACCATATGCAAAAATTAACTCAAGATGAATCAAAGATTTAAACATAAGACTTCAAACTATGAGAATCCTAGATGAAAATCTAGGGAACACCATTCTGAATATCAGTCTTGGGAAACAATTTATTACTAAGTCCTCGAAAACAATTGCAACAAAAACAAAAATTTGTAAGTGAGGCCTAATTAAACTAAAGAACTTCTGCACAGTAAAAGCAACTACCCACAGAGTAAACAGACAACCTACAGAAAGGGATAAAATATTTGCAAGCTATGCATCTAACAAAGGTCTAATATCCAGAATCTATAAACAAATAAACAACTAAACAAGCAAAAAACAAATAACTCCATTAAAATATGGGCAAAAGACATGAACAGACACTTCTCAAAAGAAGACACACAGTGGCCAACAAACACATAAAAAAAAATCCACATCACCAATCACGAGAGAAACACAAATGAAAACCACAATGAGATACCATCTCATACCAGTCAGAATGGCTAGTATTAAAAAGTAAAAAATAACAGATGCTGGTGAGGCTGTGGAGAAAAGGGAATGCTTATACACCATTGGTGGGAATGTAAATTAGTTCAGCCACTGTGGAAAGCAGTTTGGAGACATCTCAAAGAACTTAAAACAGATCTACCGGCCAGGCGCAGTGGCTCACACCTGTAATCCCACCACTTTGGGAGGCCAAGGCAAGCAGATCATTTGAGGTCAGGAGTTCGAGACCAGTCTGGCCAATATGGTGAAACCCCGTCTCTACTAAAACTACAAAAATTAGCTGGGCATGGTGGCGCATGCCTGTAGTCCCAGCTACTCAGGAGGCTAACACAGGAGAATCACTTGAACCCAGGAGGCAGAGCCGAGATCATGTCACTGCACTCCAGCCTCAGTAACAAAGCTAGATTCTATCTCAAAAAAAAAAAAAAAAATCTCAGAACTACCATTTGACCCAGCAATCCCATTACTGGGTGTCTATCCAAAAGAAAACAAATCGTTCTACCAAAAGACATGCATTCGCACATTCATCACAGCACTATTCACAATAGCAAAGTCATAGCATCAACCCAGGTGCCCATTAATGATGACTGGATGAGGAAAATGTGGTACATATACACCAAGGAGTACTACACAGCCATAAAAAGAATGAAATCATGTCTTTTGCAGCAACATGGATGCAGCTGGAGACCATTAGCCTAAATGAATTAATGCAGGAACAAAAAAACCATATACCACATGTTCTCACTTATGAGTGGGAGCTAGACATCGGGTACTCACGGACATAAAAATGGGAACAATAGACACGGGGGACTACTAGAGGGGAAGGGTAGAAGCAGGTAAGGCTGGAAAAACTAACTGTTGGATACTATGCTCAGTACCTAGGTGATGGGATCATTTGTACCACAAACCTCAGCATCATGCAATATACACAGGTAACAAACCTTCACGTGTACTCCCTGAATCTAAGACAAAAGTTGAAAAATAAAAAAGTAAAAAACAAAAATAAATAAAAATAAAAATCTAGGCTGAGTTCTGGGCACAAGGCAACCACTGAGAAGAGCAGAGCATGGCATATACTGAGTCAGACCATGATGTTCTGGATGGAGGGCCTCATGCCAAAGCTGGACTGGGAAGAGGTGAAAGAGAAGATGCATGAGGATGTGTTCTCCTCCATATAGAACTTCTTCCCGTACATGGCCCTGCTGAGAATCACTCTTTTTATCTTAAAGAAATTGGACAGCATATGAAGACTGGGCATCACATGTGAATGCATGACATGAAGAACCTGGTTACAGTTTCTACTCCTCTCTGCAAGTGAATAGGCCCAGAAAGGTTTAAGAGACTCTTTGACTTAATGGACATAACAATTTTACTTGTTAAGAACAAGTTTGGGCCAGGTACAGTGGGTCACACCTGTAATCCCAGCACTTTGGGAGGCCTAGGTGGGCGGATCACGAGGTCAGGAGTTTGAGACCAGCCTGGCCAACATAGTGAAACCCCATCTCTACTAAAAATACAAAAATTCATCAGGCATGGTAGTGCGCGCCTGTAATCCCAGCTACTCAGGAGGCTGAGGCAGGAGAAGCGCTTGAACCCAGGAGGCGGAGATTGCAGTGAGCCGAGATTGCACCACTGCACTGCAGCCTGGATGGCAGAGCAAGACTCTGTCTCAAAAAAAAAAAAAGAACGAGTTTAGCTCTGGTAATTGATCTTCATAGCTAAAATATAAAACTATTTGGTAAGTAAAAAAATAAAATAAAAATCTTTTCCTAGCAAAAAATAAAAATAAATTTAAAAAATAAAGAAAATAACCAAATGTTAATTTTATCGTTATGTCATCACATATTTGAAATAAATGAAAAAACAGTGAATTTATATAATTTATATAAAGTGAAATATATATATATATATATATATATATATATACACACATATATACATACATAATAGTACTACCACTAGAAATGTTATTTAAAATAAACTAAACAGGCTGGGCGTGATGGCTCATGCTTATAATCCCAGCCTTTTGGGAGGACTAGGAGGGAGAACTACTTGAGCCCAGGAGTCTGAGACTAGCCTGGGCAACATAATGAGACCTTAACTCTACAAAAAAAATTAAAAATTAGTTGGGCACAGTGGTACATGCCTGTAGTCCTAGCAACTCAGGAGGCTGAGGCAGGAGGATGGTTTGAGCCCAGGCATTCAAGGTTACAGTGAGCTCTAATCATACCCCTGCACTCCAGCCTGGGTCAGAGTAAGACTCTGTCTCTAAAAATAAATAATTAATTAATTAAATTTAATAAACATTTTGAGACTGCCAGAAAGGAAAATCCCTAGAGACCAAAAAACAAAGAGAAAGCTAAAAACTAAAGTAGTAATCATGCCAGGCACAGGGAGTCAAGTCTATAATCCCAACATTTTGGGAGGCTAAGGCGGGAGAATAGTTTCAGCACAGGAGTTTGAGACCAGCCTGGGCAACATAGGCAGATCTACACAAAATTTAAAAATTTGCTGGGCCTGGTAGTCCAAGCTACTCATAAGGCTAAGGCAGAAGGATCACTTGGGCTCAGGAAGTCGAGGATGCAGTGAGCAGTACCACTTGCCACCGGGCCCAACTAATTTCAAATTTTTTGTAGAGATACGGTCTCATTACGTTGTCCGGCTAGTCTCAAACTCCTGCACTCAAGCAATTTTCCTGCCTAGGCCACCCAAAAGGCTGGGATTATAAGCATGAGCCATTATACCCAGCCTGTTCAGTTTATTTTAAACAACATTTCTAGTGCCTTGTAGTGGTATCACACCACTACACTCCACTCTGGGTGACAGAGTGAGACTGTCACAAAACAAAACAAAAATACAACAAAACAAAAAATAAAGTAGTAATCACAAGCTGACACTGATTTGGGGTTTTAACAGCTGCATGGTGTGCAAAGGGTGAGGCCTTGGACCCAAACAAGGCATGAACTGGAAGTTAGGGCTAGAAAAAACAGTGAAGTGCAGGACAGCAGTCTTTGGTACCTTATTCCCTCCACCTGCCTCAAGTATGACTTCCCCTTCTCTTCTACAAGACCTTCCGAGACACTCCATTCCACAGCTATTTACTCTCTTAGGTTCCTAAACTTGGTGTTGCTTTACATGACCACCAATTATTGAAGCATTATAACTAGAAATAGAGGGAATGAGATGAATGAAGCAGAAGGAATTAATCAGAAGGGCTAAAGGATTAATAGAGAGAAAAAAGAAAATGTGTGTTCTGGACTCCTAACCTCTAGTTTTCTGTCTCTGTTGAATGGCAGACACACCATTCACCCAGCTGTACAAGCCAGAAAGTTAGAAAGTGTCCTTTCCTTTTTCCTCAGTATCCAACCTATATCCAAGTGCTGTCTACTTCACCCCATAAATCTCTCTCAAATCTATCTTTCTCTCCATATCCATTGCCATCACCTTGTACCTGGGTTTCTTAACCTAGGCTACATAATTCCTTGTTGCAGGGGTTATATTATAGGATACTTTGGCTATATTCCTGGCTTTTACCTACTAGATGCCAGTAGCAGCCCTCTTCCACCAGGTGAGACAACCAAAAATGTCTCAGATGTTACCAAATATTCCCTGGTGAGCAAAAGAGGCCCCTCGTTGAGAATCACTGCCTTATACCCTTATACCAAGGTATCATCATTTCTTGTCTAGTGTGCTACAACAGCTTCCTAATAGGTCTCCCTGCATGCACCATATTACTATACCCCATCCAGTAACCTATTCTCCAAACTACAGCCAGAAGGATATTTCCAACTCAGATCACGTCAGTCCCTGCTTAAGATAAGCTTCAGTGGCTTAGTGTTTCTCTTAGAATAAAATCCAAAATCCTTATTATTGCTACAAGGTTTAGCTCTTACCTCTACAGATTCAACTTGTACCTTATTGCATCCTTCTCCCCCTCACTCTCCACTCTAGCCCCACTGGCTACCTCAAATGGGTCATTCTATCTCCAGCCACTCGGCTTTGCTTCAACCCTCTGCCAGCTCTTGTAGCAGTCTAAGAAGTTGGTTCTATTTTAAAAGATAGATAGATAGATAGATAGATAGATAGATAGATAGATAGATAGATAAGATAGATAGATAGATAGACAGACAGAGCAATCTGGGGCTGGGTGCGGTAGCTCACGCCTGCAATCCTAGCACTTTGGGAGGCTGAGGCAGGTGTATCTCCTGAGGTCAGGAGTTCAAGACCAGCCTGGCCAACATAGTGAAACCCTGTCTCTACTAAAAATACCAAAAATTAGCTGGGCATGGTGGTGGGTGCCTGTAATCCCAGCTACTTGGGAGACTGGGGCAGGAGAACTGCTTGAACCCAGGAGGCGGAGGTTGCAGTGAACCAAGATCACGCCACTACACCCCAGTCTGGGCGACAGAGCAAGGCTCCGTCTCAAAAAAAAAAAAAAATTGTGACCTTAAAAAAAAGTTGAATGCATTTTGATGGCTGGAAAAGAGGACACTCTTCTTTATTTTCTTCTCCCCCTCCCCACCTTTTTTTAATATAGTACTTTGAGTTGCTGTTTTAAGAAAAGGACATTCTTTCTCTGGGACAGGATAGACAGAGATCAGTGATGACCACAAGGCAAAAAGATAGAAAACAATGTGTAAAAAGAGTCACAAAACCTAAGTTCTAGTCTTTGTTCTGTCATTCACTATCCATGTGATTTGTTTTTAATTTACATAAAATATGTAACTTTTTTGGCCTACAGTTCTATGAGTTTTTAGCACATGTAACCACCACTACAATCTGGATGCAGCAGTTGCATCCTGAGGCTGCCCCTTTGTAGTCAAACACCTCCTCACCCCGGACCTTGGCAATCACTGCTTCATTCTTCGTCTTATAGTTTTACCTTTTCCTGATATGCTTAGGCTCTCTGAGTCTTTTTCTCCACAAATAAAATTATACACACACACAGGCACACATATACATGTCATCTTCATTACATTAAAATATTAAGTTATTTATGACGATTGTCTGCTGTGGCTAAAAAACCTGGTCTATGACAAGCATCCCTTTCCTTCCACAGTTTATATTTAGAAAAGGCTTTCTCTAAACCAATTTTTGCAATTCCGCATCTTGAACTTCCAGTCTTCTCCAGAAGGGTGGCTCCAGCTCAGATTTCTGCAGGCTACCCTGATACACCGCTAGCTTTGTTCACTCCTACAAAGCTAGGAGCTGCAAAATATTCCTTAACCCCTCCTGGTGGCTGTCCTTCCTCAGTTAGTTAACCACACGCCATAGTCTGAGCAGCCTAATTATCCTTTCAGCAGTCTTTGCTAAAGGGCTTCCAAAATTGTTCTAGCTCTTTGCTATTTACGAGCATAGCTTGTCACTGAATGTCTAAAGGTAATACTGATGCCACTGTCAAATCAACACATCAGCTGTAGTAGAGACAAGTTTCACTTCCACCTAGATAGAAGATCTAATATTAAAAAGCTCACTCCCTTGGCTCATAGGGTTGCTAACACTAGTTAATCACAAGAATGCTGTATATAACATTATATGGATTTTAATAAGTACATCTGCAA
The DNA here is from genome assembly GCF_028885625.2 of Pongo pygmaeus. Classification (NCBI taxonomy): domain Eukaryota; kingdom Metazoa; phylum Chordata; class Mammalia; order Primates; family Hominidae; genus Pongo; species Pongo pygmaeus. The sequence continues at coordinate 108,309,127 of NC_072378.2, read as the reverse complement.
AATCACTCATAATTCTTTTGTAGTACAATGGATGAGGTATAACTATAATTGTTTGAATAACTGTATCCAAAAGGTGTTGATTAGTTAATTGATGTCTTCCTAAGATAAGGCCTCCAGTGGTATGCAACAAGTAACTTAATTTAGTCCTATCTGATTTACACATTTTAATTAAGGAATGGCTAAAGATATAGAAATATGATTATCAAATGTATAAATGTCATAGTAGGGATAGCCAAAAAAAATTTATGTTAGAATCATACTTCAAAAATACTTCAAACATACTCCATTTGCAAAACAAAAATAAATAAATAAAAACAAAAAACAAAAATAAAAATAAAAAAATACTTCAATAAAAATCAATAAAATGGAACAACATAGACTAATAAGCTGAAATGTAATAGAAGAAAAAGAAATCCACTACACAAACATAGAATGAGAGAGACCTAGTTTCACAGCAGGCTACATACTAAGATCTGGGTCTGTTAGCAATTTTAAATTCAATATACACCATCAATGTGGCATAGCTTACTTTAAAAAAAAAGTTCCCACCATGACATTACTCTTTTCAGACTCACTAATGAATTCCATGTTACTAATTGCAATGGTTAATTCTCAATCTCATTTTCAGCTTGTAGCAGCATTTAAAGAAGTAATCATCAATCCTTTTTGTACTACTTTTCATTTCCTCACTTGACACTCTCCTGGTTCTACTCCTACCTCACCAGCTACTCTTTCCTGCCTCCTTTAGGACTGATGACTTCCAAATGTGTATCTCCAGCCCAGACTTTTCCAATGAAGTCCAAACTCTTATATGCATCCCCCTTGTCACCACAGAAACCCCTACCTCCACCTCCCTAACCAAATCTGCTTTTTCTGTAGTCTTCCCCATCTCAGTAAACAGCAACTTCATCCTTCCAATTGCTCAGGCCAAAACCTTTGAGTTACTCTTGATCCCTCTCTCTTTTTTCATACTCTAGCTCCATTCCATCAGTAAATCCTGCTGACTCTGCCTATATAGTATATCCAGAACCTGCCCTCTTCTCACCACTTTACTGCTCCATCACCTCCCCTTGGGATTGCTGCAGTAGTCTCCTAAAAGGTCTCCTTACTTCTAACCCTGAAACCCCATACCCACACTCTATTCTCAACACTGCAGCCAGAGAGATCTTTTTAAAACATGCAATCATCCAATGTTCATTCTAAAACTATTTACTGAGAACCACCTATGTGTAAGACACTGTTATAGGTGCTGAGAACACATCTGAGAACAGAAGAGATAAAAATCACTGCCCTCAGGAAGCTTTTGTATCCTGTAAGGGAACAGACAATAAACTATAAATATAATAAATAAGTAAATTATATGGTAGGCCCATAGCGCTATGGGTAAAAGAGAGAGCAGGGTAAAGGGAAGCAGTACCAAAAAGAAAGGGATGTCTTGCAGGTTCAAACAGGAAGACAAGTCTAGGCTTCACTGGCAATGTAACTTCTGAGCAAAGACAAAGGAGGTGAGGGCTTAGCTGGAGAAACAGCACTCCAGGCAGAAAGATGTTCCCATTAAGTCTCTCAGGAAATATTTGTGGTTTCTTAGACCTTTAACTGAGCACATGATGGGCTGAAAGATGCAAGATTTTAAAGTTGTTGTTTTTAATCTAAATATTACTTGTATTTTAATTTTTAAGCACTTTCCTAATAAGCCACAAGTGCTTTTTTAGAAATGATAATTTAAGTGAAGTATTAGAAACTATTCATGCAAGCAAGTTTTCGGTCTTTTTCTAAAATTTAATTATGAGTTTCGTCTTTCATTTGGTTGAGTCCAAAAGGCCTGCATTTTTTGCTAAGCACATATGACATATCTAATATTTAGGGAAAAAAAAAGAAACAAAAAAACAGCAAGTGCACCAAACATGGGAATCAACTGGATTTAGCTTGCTGAGAATATAAAACTTTTCAAATACAAATACCAACTGATTTTTCAGATTAAGCCAGTTATAAAACCAATAATAAGCAAAGTCATCAGATTTATTAACACAATAAATTTAGTTCAAAATTATGGATTTTTAAAAGCTTGTTAGTTTCCACCTAATTGGATGAGACTAGCACAATATTTGTTTTTACCTTCCGGTGGCCTGTTGGATGTTGCCACAACGACGACCCCGTTTTTGAACAGATTTTCAAAAAGCTGTTTCAGAATCATGGCATCAGCAATGTCAGTGACCTATTGACAACAACACATTTGTTTAATTTTAATTTAACTTCTGCTGTAACAAATTTGCTAGTGGATCATCTTTTTTTTTTAAGATGGAAGTAAATTCCAAGAGAAAAATTCTAATTATCATCATGAAGAAAAGAGTAGATAATTAAAAGCATGAAACACTGTATAGCAGTCTTTTAAACTTGACTCTTCTTTTTTGCAAGCCTATCATTTCTACACAAATTACCAAATGGTTCTATGATAACTTCTTTTATAGAACTACAGGTGGAAAGCATAGATAATTGTCCTAAACATTTAGGAAGTCTAATTAATTAGAACTAACATGACCAACACCCTCCTCCTCTTCCTACCCGCTTCCCACGTCCCCCCAAGAAAGAGAGATGAGAAAATAATAATAATAAAATACACAGGCTGTTCGAGATTTCTAATACCTTTCTGGCAAAGGTCCCTGGAAAGGTGACTTTAAATGGTCATGGGCCTTTAGAAATAAGGACAAGTAGCCAGTGAGACATAATCAGCTGCTGTTGAAAATAGAATGATATGACATAGATACTATTGTGCAATTGTTGCACAAAACAATTCAACAGATGGCCCATCACAAAAATAAGCAATTTCATTGTTCTTTTTAAGTGCCTTCTATTACTGTCCATGAATAATCAAAAGGCACTGCAGTCACTTCCAGCACAGCCAGCCTCTGCTAACCTTCACAAACACAAATATTCCTTCTACCAAAAAAAAAAAAAAAACCAAAACAACCTTTCAAGAATGGCTAATATAGTCCCTTAAAAAAATAACTTGTGACAATACAAGAAATGCATAATACAGATAAAACTATTCCATCCAAGTTAGGTTACAGAGAAATATAACTATTGATCTTTTCTAAAATTATTTTTTAAATTCACAATTACGAAGTAAGCTTAATGATGTAACTTTTTCTAAAGGCTTTTAAAATTCACAAAGAAAGACAACAATTAAGGAGGGAAAGAAGTTGACTCCAAAAATAAATGTGTAATGAAGATTGACACCAATCATTGCAACTTCCCCTAAGTATATAATAACGTGGACTTTAGATATTCCCAGCGTAAAAATGTTTTGATCTTTCTTTGATAGCACATTTCAAATAATCTCAGTACAACTTGCTTTACATATATCCACAAGATATAGTATATCCTTATTTTTAAACCCCATTAGAGGACATAAAAATTGGTGAATTCTTTCAATTATATCAAAATACTAAAAGTTACAAACTGAATGGTTATAACGCAATTAACAATAACCTGGGTTGCACAGGTCTAAATCACTTTTGTTTTTACAGCTAATATCTTACTCAAAGGTTTAATTATTTCTTTCCCACCTGAAAACAAAACCATGAAATAGAGATGTACTTTTTTTTTTTTTTTTTTTTTTTTTTTGCTGTCTCAGGTTATAACTAAAAAACTGCTCAAGATTCCTTACATTAAAAAGACTTCAGGAACTTCAAAATGGTGATTAAATGAAAAGGAAAGTGGTGCTGATATTATTTAATTTGGAGTTTAGGATCACTGTCAAATTTGGCTTCCGCAAAAACACTGACAGAGAAAGTCCTTTTCAAATGCTTGAACACCAGTGGCATTTCTGATGAGAGGACAGAACAAGCTTGCACATTTTAATAGCAACTGCACTTTTAAATTACATTGCCAATACACTGACTTTTTAAAAGAACGATATCAATGAAAGGTTACCCGATTTTAGAGAATAAAAATGGTCATTTGACTGTATCATTAATGTCTTTGAAAAAAATGTAAAATAGCTTTTGTGCCCTAAGGTTTAGAAAACTGAAGGGACATTTAGCTTGTAACACAATGCAAAGGTTTAAACTGAAAGTTGAAGAAAGCAAACAGTAAAGGCTTGTGGTTGAGTTATAATTTGCTGTTTTTATATTTCAGAATGTTTTTGCCCTATCAGAGTAAATTAGCTTGGAGAAGCTATGACTAATTAATAAAGCAGGAGTCACTTGGTGTAGCCGGGTGCCAATGTATACTCTTTTGATCTTGTCCCCGCACTTGTTCGGCCTTGCCGGGGAACAGTAATTTTACAGTATAAGTGAACAGAAGACAATTGGCCACACATTCTTGGAGAGCTGGCTTTTTCAGTACCCAGCATTTCATTACCACCACGAACAAAAGAGAAGGCTACAGATTACCAATAAGGGTAGTCTGCTAATACAGAGAGTGGAGACATTTCATTAGCATTAAAGAGAAAAGATTTTTTTATAACCTAGAGTTGCTTTCCATTATGACTCACTTAAGTAAAAAAGAAAAAAAAATCTAATGGTTAATTTACATGTGTGAGTGCTTGAGTCTCAGTCATCCACTGATTGGTACAGTGCCATATAATGAGTGACAAACATAAGCATGCATTATCAGTAATTAGGATTAGCACAAAAATAAGCACCTATTTTTTATTAGCAGTTTTTAATAGCTTTCTTCCTGCTTCATAAAAATGGTTAAAACTATTTTTTAAATGATATTGATAGCTTATAGAGGAGAATTTTGCATGATCTTCTGCTCATCAGAATTTTTTTTTTTTTCTGGACCCATGTTAGTAAAACATCTATTCAGTGTCCCTCTCAGAAGAGATATGAAGAAATAACAGTTTTAAAAATCAGTTTTCCTCACTAATCTGATGTCTTCAGAATCATTAACAGTTTAACATGTAACATAAATATTCCAAGAGGACATAATGAAGATCCTAAGGAAAACTCTGAAGATAAGCTATTATTTATTTTACCAACAAAAACACCTGTTAAAAAAAAAAAAAAAAAAAAAAAAAAAAAAAAAAAACCTATCCAAACACATTTCTCAACCAAGATAAGAATCGTGTATCTAACATCTCAGGTAAAACTGAAATACTTGAGGGTAGAGGGTGGGAGGAGGCGGAAGAGCAGAAAAAAGAACTATTGGCTACTAGGCTTAGTACCTGGGTGATGAAATAATCAGTACAGCAAACTCTTGTGACACATGTTTACCTATATAACAAACCTGCACACATACCCCTGAACCTAAAATAAAAGTTAAAAAAAGCTGAAATTCTACACTTAGTAAGGAAGACCAAACTAATGAAGAGCATTCTGCAAGTGTAATCTGAATGCTTACCAAAACATACTCTTTAAAATTCCTTAAATTCAAGGGCACAAAAAAGGAGTATATCCATATTTTTAAGCAGCAATAATTACCATTCGTCTCCCTAGTAAAATAAATATTATATTAATTAACACTACCTAAGGGCCAATAATAACTAGCTAAAAATCAAGGCTACTAATACGATTCCATTTTAAAAGTGAAGTGGTGATTGTAGATATACTGTCACTAAGAATAAAGTGCCTTAAAAACTCTTTTCTAATAAATCAGCAAGTATTGTACTAGGCTTAATAGGCTTAAGGATAATTTTTAGGTTCCATCACTAAAACAGCTACCAAAACCCCACCCAGCTCTAGAACTGCATATTTAAACACATAATACAAGACTTTATATACCAAGGAAAATGTATAGCATAGCTGTTACTGGTAAACAAGAGCATTAGTGCTAGACTTAAACTGTTAGTTACCAGCTGTGTGACCTTGGTCAAGTTACTGAACCTCTCTGACCCTCAATTTCCTCATCAATGCAACGAATGCAGTAATAATACTTACCTTGCAATATTGTTATGAGACATAAAGTAAACTCTCAAGAAATGAGAGACCATTAACTTTGACTATTACCTATGTATGGTATATATGCTAGTATTAATATAATTCTGTATTATTAACGTATAGCTACGTAGAATTTTAGCTGTAGCTAGAATTATATTTAGCATTATACAGTTATTAAGAACACAGGCACATAGAAAAACACTCAATAAACAGTAACTAATATTATAGAACATATATAATAGATGGAATATAAGCATTCTAATAAATAAATGGGCAATACCTCAAATAGTTCATAAAAGATGGACTTAACTAGCATGTAAACAGACATGAAAAAAAAAACCATATTATTTCCTAAAGGAATACAAATTAAAACAAGACACCACTTTTTATGTATTCAATTAGACAAAAATGTTCAGATAATTCAGAATGATGACAGGAAAAAATGTGGGTTGAAGTTATAATATACCTAGGGTTCTGTAAATGCTGATTTTGCTTGAGAAATGCTATTATATGTAAGGGGAGTGGGACTTAATATGGGAACCACTTGCATAGTTTTCATTTGGTATTAGATTCATTCATTCATTCATTCATTTATTCACTACTTATTCATTCATTCTCAAACACTGTTCTAGAAACCTAAGATACATCAATTAATAAAGATTCATGCCTTCAAGTTTACATTCTGGGAATACAGATAAACAATAAACACAATAAATAAGTAAGTTACATGTAATATGTTAAAAGGTGATATATGATATGGGAAAAAAGGTGGGTAAGGGGCATCAGAAGCGTGGGGGTCAACGGTAAGCTGCAATTTCAAATAGGGTGTTAAGATGGGCCTTGTTAAGGAGGTAATTGAGCAAAGATATGAGGGAGTTGCTCTTAGGAATATGTAAGGGTGTGAGGGAAACCACACAGCAACGGTTGCTGCCTAGGCATTAAAAGTAGAACCCAATGGCTCAAGCCTGTGGCCAGAGATAAGAGCTTAGAGGCATAGCTCTTGCTTACAAGATGGGGCTCCTCACTTTTCCTGCTGCTTCCTTTGCTTTAAATGAACCATTCAGGCTTTTGCTCACAAACATAGTTACCCCGTCCTATTCCTACATATATATAAAATACACACATACACGCATGCTGCTAGTTGCCATACTCTCTCTCTGCCTGACTCTTCATTACTGCCTCCTGTGACCGGGGATGAAGGACTGGACTTCTGACTCATTGCTCCCTCCCTGCCCAGCATCTGTAAATAATCAATCTTTGAACTTATTTTCTATTGTGGTGTATTGATTTGCACCTTGCATCTGAAGAACCAGGGTCTGCCCCAGGCCAGGATTTTCCTGGGATGCCAGGAAGAACACAAGATCAAGCTCCCAGTGCCAGAGCAATGGTAAGACAGGCATAAACTGGACATAGGTCAGACAAGAGCCACAAAGGCATATGCCAGTATAAACAAGTTTCCTGTGTGAGGGACCCCCTGGTCATGGGTCAGACAACCAGGCATTAGGCCGTCCTCCAGCTGAAAGAAGTATCCTGTGAAAGGCATGCTGTAAACACCTATATCCAGCTCCCTGCATTTCCTGTTAGGGCAGGGTTGCCAGCCGCTCTGGTGCTGGAACCCCAATTTAGCTGGGGGCTCTCAGAACAGAGGGACCACTCTGCAGAAAGAATGCCCAGTGCAAAGGCTCTGCTTGTTTGTTATACATTGTGTGGATGGTGGGGATCAGAGTGCTGGTGCAGCAACATTTTGGAGTATATTTCACCCTCTTGAGTTTTAGGGAAGGGGGATAAGTAGAGATTTGGACTTGTGATCATCTAATTTTGGTGTATTGGAGAAACTTCTTTAAGACCTGTAGAAGACAGTTCAGGATACTGAAACTAGCAGAGATCACTTCTTCCCTTAGGGGGCACACTCTTGCCCTTACATTTTCACTTTCTCTGGCTCTTCTAACACTGGGTATATGCAGATATTGGCCTTTTCTTGCATGCAGCAGTAATCTCCAAGATTCAAGTTGGAATTGTAAAAGAAATAAAAGAGCAAGACTATTAACATTTTGCATTCTAGGACATTCAGGACAAACTTGCTCAGGGGAATAGGGTCTCCCATGTTGTCAACTCTAACATACAGGAATGCTATATTATGCAATAATTGGGAATGGAAAAAAAAATGCTACACTAAAATTTGGGATCAAATGAAAGCAATCAATTTGGTATTGTCTTGTCATCTCTGCGCATGTTTTCTTCAGAAGCCCTGTGAGAAATAAGTAGTTGGTATAATACCCAACTACTAACTGCGGTTCCTTAATCTATGAAGAAAATAGTATTGGGAACAGTAGAGAGCAATGAGTGAGGCTGAACCTGTAGGAGACAAGGTCAGAGAGGAAGCAGAAGGGTTTGAGCAAGGAAAATCACACTACCTTATATAACAGAATATTTCCCTGTTAGAGTACAAGCCCTTTTAAGTTGGGTTTTCTGTTTCCTGTGGCCAAAAGCATTCCTAGCAGATACTTCATCTTTCTCTTCCTGGGCTTTAGCTCACCGATTAATTCTTCCACTGGAGGTAAGAGATTTCATATTAAGAAAAGTGACATTTCCTCACAGTACTTCTTACCAATGTTTATGCTATCTTTTACAGATCATAGGGAAATACATCTTCACATAGCAGATGGGAGCAAAATATGACTTGAATAGTTCTATTCTCATCAAGACTGTTTGTAAGAAATAGGCACCGGAGGTCCAGCTGAAGAAAAGAGATTTACTTGAAACTCCAGGATAGGGAAAATACTGATGGCACCTTATGGGAACCGGAGCTCAATTACTTTCTATATTTCTTTGTTTCTGTTTCATTACTAAGAAGAGCTTCCCTCTGTGCCATTTAGTTCAAATTCATTAGAGAGGGGCTACGACTGGCCCATTCGCCAAGCCACACCATACAAGTCCAAGGCTGCTGAGGAGATTGTGGATTAGCTACTTATAGATCAGCTGTCCAGGCATGGTCCATTTAGCTATGGGACAGATAGGGCCCTGTCCTGTGATATGGAATAAGGGCCTTCAAGGCATCCTTGAGATGAATGAGTCAATGAATGAATAAATATCAAAGCAATCTGGACAGGGCAGGCAATAACAGGGATCTCTATCACATCTGCTTTCTCTCCATCAGCAAGCAGCATTTTATAAGAGCCTGTCTCCCCTGGATCTCTCTTACACTCAACATGTAATCTGAAAAATCCTTTCTGTGGCCTGCATTTCTTTGCAAGACTCAGTTCATTTGGAACATTAGTGTTCTGACAGTTGTTTTTGTTTCCTTCTTTATATTTATATATCAACCTTTTGAAATCTGAACCCAATGGAGTATGTCAGTACAACCAGGCAGGTTTTTGGTAGGACTTCACTGTCAAGGTGGCATTATGACTCTTGTAAGCCCTAGGAACTTTTACTTTCATGAGCCCCATCCTCAATTAAAAAAACACTGCGACTATGTTGGTATAAGGACAAATATAATACAAAATAGATACAGGCTGGAGTCATTATTGATATATTCATTTATGTCCACAAATTTTAAAAGAAATTAAAATATTTTCTTGATCCCTAAAAGTATCATAAGCCCTAGACACTATGTCTGCTGCACCGACTGGGCAAGTTGCCCTGCTTGCTCTGTATCTTCTTCAGGATCATGTGCTTTGCACAGCCAGATTTTCATAGCATCCTAACCTTCTTAGTCTTGCCTTCCAATACGCTTATGCCACAAAAACATGCCAATCAGGCCGGGCATGGTGGCTCACACCTGTAATCCCAGCACTTTGGGAGGCTGAGGCGGGTGGATCACCTGAGGTCAGGAGTTCACGACCAGCCTGGCCAACACGGTGAAACCCCGTCTCTACTAAAAATACAAAAAAATTAGCTGGGCATGGTGGTGCCCACCTGTAATCCCAGCTACTCAGGAGGCTGAGGCAGAAGAATCACTTGACCCAGGAGGCAGAGGCTGCAGTGAGCCAAGATCACACCATTGCATTCCAGTCTAGGCAACGAGAGTGAAACTCCGTCTCAAAAAAAAATAAAATAAAAATAAAAAAGCCAATCATTTCTCTGAAAGTTTTGAAATCTACATTTTTAAAGTTAAGGGTAATGATTTTTACATGATACCTCGGAAATTCTAATGCCTCATCTCCATGTGGAGATATCAACTATTTTGCAGAATTAAATGAGATAAGGATGTAAAAACACATTGTAAACTATGGATCATTTTACAAAGGCTAGGTATTAATAAACCTCTTTAAAAATTTAACTTCAATACCTTAATCAAAATTGTAACTATGCCAGTTCAGTTTTATTTAGAGATATTTTGGTTAAAAGGCTAGTAATGGAAAATCAAGAGAAATGGCCTCTATTGATTCACCACTGATTTTTGTTCTTGAAAGCAGCATAACCGTTAAGTCAGTGCTTTTTCAAACAACTCAATGAGGCCCTTTTCCTGCAAAACATTGACGTGGTTAGTATGCCTCTTCAGAGCGGCAGGAGACCATCTGTTCTTTTCCATAAAGCCTTTCCTTGGAAGACCTTTGCAGTTCTAAATACAAAGGTGAGTCTAGTCTGTCTTAATATGACTGAAGGAAGAAAGAAGCAAAGATCCTCTTCCCCAGATGGTTTAGTGTAACAGCATTGCTGGTGAAAATTCTTTCCCCTCCATCATAAATCTAGACTATTGTTAGCTATGTGTACCAGTTGCTAAAGGAGACCAATCATGCATGCTTTGGGATAAAAGCATCTTGGCCATATCATCTTCCCACTAATCCAGATTATAAAACACAGAAGAACAGGAAATAACTCACTACCAGTTTAAACGCATAATTTCAGAGAATCCTAAAACTAAGAGAAACTTTAAAAGTTCAACTAAGGCAATTCCCTCCCTTTATCACAGATACATATGTTGTGAGGCTTAAATGAGATGAATCACTTGTTCTTTATGTAACACTTTTTAAAAATACTTAAACATCTTTAAAGACATTGTTTTATAATAATTACATTATCTTTGTGGTATAGGGGAGATGTACAGTCATCGACCAAAATTTAGAGGTGGGCAGACTTTTTCTATAAAAGACTGAATAGTAAATATTTTAGGCTTTGCAAGCCATATAGGTTCTCTTTTGTACTTTCTTCTTTTTCTTCTTCTTCTTCTTTCAGCTACCTTTAAAATTACAAAAACTTGGCTGGGTGTCATGGCTCATGCCTGTAATTTCAGCACTTTGGGAGGCTGAAGCTGGAGGATCACTTGAGGCCAGGAGTTTGAAACCAGCCTGGGAAACATAATGAGACCCAATCTCTACCAAATTGTTTTTAAAAATTTTCTAGGTATGGTGCATAAGCCTATAGCTCCAGCTACTCAGGAATCTGAGGCAGGAAGTTGAACCCAGGAGTCTGAGGTTATAATGAGCTATGATTATGCCACTGCACTCCAGCCTGGACATGGGTGACAGAGCAGGACCCTGTCTCTTAAAATATGTGTGTGTGTGTGCACGTGTGTGTGATATGTGTATACACTCTTCTTTTATCACTAATCATAAAAAAACAAGAAGGTCAGATTTGCCCTGTGCAGCTGTGCAGGTTGTGATTTGCAGCTCCTGAACTAGATAGTAAAATTGAAGCAGTAAGAGATAATGTATCAAATCACCTTATAAAACAATGATAAAATCAGGAGCAAAATTTAAATCTTCATACCTCATTCAATATACCATTCTATATCTATGAAAAATCTCTACTTTACCTGAAATTCATCGAAACATAGGAGACATGCTTCTTCGCTGATTTCTTCGGCTATGGGAGCTATTGGGTCATATGATTTAGCCATGAATCCTGGTTTCCTTTTTGGCAAACTCTGTTTAAGGCGATGTATTCCTTAAATGCATGAAATTAAACACAGATGAAATATATTAGTACATTTTAGACAATTATAACATATTTTTAAAATCTCTAAATGAAACTTTAGTAGGGACATAAAATTAAGTTTAAATTCCATGTAAAATCAAATTTGATCATTGAAATTGTTTGCATTTTCTCTACTTCAAAATAAGTTTGTTCAAATATTATTATGTTCTTATAGTTGTAAGGAAACTTCAAGGTCATTCCATTTCTACTCTTTAATCATTTCAGAAATGACAAGGTAATAGACAAGTGATTAGAAGCATCAACACATCCACCTTAGTCCTTTATTTCAGGGATGAGAGCAGAGGATGTGATCCTGCCCAAGTAGTGCATGTTATGTCTAGCATATGCAATCGAAATGCGCCCTTATCTCTAGTGTAATACACTAAGGCCAGTCCACTTCATTCATTATGTGTGTACTAAATGCTGCAAGTATTAGAGGAAAAAAACACATGATTCCTGCTCTGGGGAGGTTACAGTGCAGCTGGTAGACAAATCATGCAAAAGTGAAATCACATAAGATCACTAGCAAAGCAATAAAGCTCACATGCGTACTCAAACTGAATGCCTACACGCTAAGGTAACACAGAGTAAAGGACTTAATCAACAATCACTTATTTAAACAGGTGCATTTTTAACATTTTTTTATTGGTCCTTAGTAGAAACAGAAAATGCCTGAGCTTCATATAGCAATCTCTGTTCTCTGATTTGAAAGTATTAAATTGGTCTTAATGACCAACTCTGGACACATTACTGACTGTTTCAACATAGCACAAAACAAATGGAACCAAATAAAATCTTACTGCAAGCAAAAATCTAATCTTTAAAGAGTATATGTTCATTCAATGAAGAAAACCATTTTGTAGTGTTTCCCCACTGAAAAAGCACTTCTTTCAGATCATTGCTTACTTTTGTGCACATCTAGCATGAAACCATGAAAATGAACCCGTTTTTTCCTCTTCATTTCCACATAAGCATAAAACATGTCCATCACCATTGTTTTTCCTGTGCCTTAAAAATAAAAAAAAAAATTAAGAATACTATTAAATAGTATGTACTGATTGCTGTAATGATTGTTCATTAGCTTTGAGATAATGAAACCATACTCTTCCACTAGGAAGCTGAAGACTATGTCACTTCTTTAGAAGGGGGAGCTTACTTTGTATGTTAAACTAGCTAAAAATAAAATGTTAATATTACTCATTTCTGTTAAAATCCTGTTTATAGGAAATACAACATTTAGTTAACATTACAGGGGCTATTTCCCCCTGAAAACTATGTTCATAAACTGGCAAGATTTACAGTCTTCTCTTCCAAAAGACACTAGCATAAATAAAATAACTTAATTAAATATTTATTGGGTCATTACTATGCATGAGGAACTGTTTTAGGCACTATGGGAAAATTCAAAAATGAAAAATAAGAGAAGAGGCTGGGCACGGTGGCTCATGCCTAAAATCCCAGCGCTTTGGGAGGCCAAGATGGGAGAATTGCCTGAGCCCAAGAGTTCAAGACCAGCCTGGGAAACATAGCGAGACCCCCACCTCAAAAAAAAAAAAAAAAAGAGAGAGAAGAAAGATGAAATATAAAGATTAGTATCTAATATAAATATCGAACATGAATCATATATGTAGATTAGAGCTGGAGAATTGCCAATTGTAACACTTCTATTTTTTAAAAGCTGAGAATATAGATCTCTCAAAATAAAGCCTACTTGAGGAAATTCTGATACAGTCAATCCTTGTAATTAAATTATCTAATTTTCAACACTCTAAAACTTTTAATGACTACAATCGCATTAGTACAGTAGAACCCTCTTATCTGAGAATTCAGTTACTCAAGGCCCACAATCAATCATAGTCTAAAAATATTAAATGGAAAACTCTAAAAATAAACAATTCATAAGTATTAAATTGTGTGGCTATCCTGAGTAGCATGAAGAGGCCTCATGTCATCCCATTCCATCCCACCCAGTACATAAATCATCCCTTTGTCTAGCATATCCACACTATATTCACTACCCTCTCGTTGGTCACTTAGTGGCCTTCTCTGTTAAAAACATAGTATATAGGCCAGACGCGGTGGCTCACGCCTGTAATCCCAGCACTTTGGGAGGCCAACGTGGGTGGATCACGCCTGTAATCCCAGCACTTTGGGAGGCCAACGTGGGTGGATCACCTAAGGTCAGGAGTTTGAGACCAGCCTGGTCAACATGGCAAAACCCTGTCTCTACTAAAAGTACAAAAATTAGCTGGGCATGGTGGTGGGTGCCTGTAATCCCAGCTACTCAGGAGGCTGAGGCAGGAGAATAGCTTGAACCTGGGAGGCGGAGGTTGCAGTGAGATCGTGCCACTGCACTCCAGCCTGGGCGACGAGAGAGACTCCATCTTAAAATAAATAAATAAATAAATAAATAAAACACAGGGTTCAGTACTATGTGAGGTTTCAGGCATCCACTGGAACTACCTCTGTGAATAAGGGGAAACTACTGTAATTGAATATCCAACAGCCTGAGCATTTAATGCAGGTAGCATAAAATGCCTTATTCCCTCTCAGAAAGCCTAGGGCATTCGGGTCAGTGGCCCAAGCTCAGTTTGTACCCGGCATTCCTCAGTAAGCCAGGCTAGCATGTGCTAGTCCAGTCTCACATCCTCCCTGCTTCCCCGTCTCCCACCACCACAAGATTACTTCCTGTCTAGTAATTCCTTTGCAATTACTAGAATCCAAAGGCACTTCAGAAAGTAAGAAGATCTAAGTCTTATCTTTTGGGTTTCCTTCATGCCACAAGATGACACTGGGCCCATGCCATTTGAATGTCAGAGTGCTTTTGTATATGAAAAAACAATCCACCAAACATTTTTTTAATGAAGAAGTCACTTTGATGGAAAGTCATTCATTGCAAAAATATTCAGTACAGGATCTCTTGATATAGTGATTAGCAGTAGATTTTAAATAATTATATTTACCCAGAAAAGTTAATAAAGTTTCAAATTCTGCTGCATGCAGTGTAGTATACTTATAGATTCAGAATAATGTCATGAATTATCTAACCAAAAATGCATTCACTAATCATTAGGGTAAAGCAAATCAAAACTACAAGATACCACTTCACATACATTAGAACGACTATTAAAAAAAAAAAAACAGAAAATAACAAGTGTTAGCAAGGATGTACAAAAATTGGAACCTGTGCATTGCTGGTGAGAATAACAATGGTACTGTCACTGTGGAAAACAGTATGGCAGTTCTTCAAAAAAATTAAACACAGGCCAAGTGCAGTGGTTCACACCTATAATTTCAGCACTTTGGGAGGCCGAGGAGGGAGAATTGCTTGAGCCTAGGAGTTCAAGACCAGCCTGGGCAACATAGTGAGATCTCATCTCTACTAAAAATTTAAAATATTAGCCAGGTTTGGTGGTGCATGCCTGTAGTCCCAGCTACTCAGGAGGCTGAAATGGGAGGATTGCTTGAGCCCAGGAGTTCACGGTTGCAGTGAGCTATGATTGTGCTACTGCACTCCAGCCTAGGCAACAGACAGAGACTTTGTGTCCAAAAAAAGAAAAAAAAATTAAACATAGTGTGACCATAGGATCCAGCAATTCCACTTCTGAGTATATGCACAAAACAACTGAAAGCAGGGATTCAAACAAATACTTACACTTCAGTATTCACAGAGAATTATTCACAATAGTCAAAAGATGGAACAACCCAAACATCTATTAATGGATGAACGGATAAACAAAAAGTGGTATATACATGAAATGTTACAGTTGGCCCTCTGTATCTAGCTTCTACATCCCCAGATTCAACCAACAGTGGATCAAAAATATTTTTAAAATAAAAAATAATAGAAGGAACAGGTGGAGTGGCTCACGCCTATAATCCCAGCAATTTGGGAGTCCAAGGCAGGCAGATTACTTGAGTCCAGGTGTTCGAGACCAGCCTGGGTGATATGGCAAAATCCCATCTCTACAAAAAAAATATAAAAATTAGCTGGGCATTGTGGTGCATGCCTGTAGTCCCAGCTACTCAAAAAGCTGAGGCAGGAGGATCGCTTAAGCCCAGAAGGTGGAGGTTGCAGCGTGCTGAGATCACGCCACTACACTTCAGGACCTGGGTTACAGAGCAAGACCCTGCTTCAAAATAATCATCATCATCATCATAAACAAAAACAATACAGTATAACAACTATTATAGCATTTACATACCATTTACATTGTTATAAGTAATCTAGAGGATTTAAAGTGTACAGGACAACACAAAAAGTTTATATGCAAATGCTATACCATTTTACATAAGGGACTTGAGCATCCTCAAATTTTAGTATCCAAGGGCATCCTGAAACCAATCCCCCATGAATACCAAGTATATTATTCAGCCTTAAAAAGGAATCCAACTCATATGCAATACGCAATAATATGAATGAATCTTGAAGATATTTTGCTAAGTAAAATAATCCAGACCCAAAAGGACAAATATTATATGATTCCATTTATATAAGGTACTGAAGAATAATCAAATTCATAAAGACAGAAAGTAGAATGGTGGTTGCCAGGCCAGGGGAGTCAGGGGGCGGGATGTAGAAAACATGGGAGACGGGTAGAATAGGATGTTGTTGTTTAATGGACACAGAGTTTCAGTTTGGGAAGATAAAAATGTTCTGAAGATAGATGGTGGTAATAGTTGTGCAACGATGTGAACAGACTTAATGCTACTGAATTATACACTGAAAATGTTTAAAAGGGTAAATTTTATGTAATGTGTTTTACCATAATAAAAACAATTGAATACATTTTTAAAAACCTTTAGTTAATAAGCTTATTGGTAAAAGACTGAACATTTCTTCCCTACAATTTGACAAAGGCAAGGATGTCTACACTCATGTTCTGAAAATGGATGGTGGTTAATTGTTGTACAACAATGTGAATAGACTTAATGATACTGAATCATACACTGGAAATGTTTAAAAGGAAAAATTTTATGTTATGTGTTTTACCATAATAAAAACAATTGAATACATTTTTTAAAACATATAGTTAATATGCTTATTTGTAAAAGACTGCACAACTCTCCCCTGCAATTTGACACAGACAAGGATGTCTACACTCACTACTTCTATTCAACATTGTACTGGGGCCCTAGCAAGTGCAAGGAGGCAGCAAAAAGAAATAAAAGGCATAAAAATTTAAAGAAGTAAAATTATCTTTATTGGCAGATGACCTAATTGTACACACACAAAAAAATCCTAAAGAATCTACCAAATCACCACTAGAGTTAATAATTAAATTTAGCAAGATCACAGGCTACAAGGTCATCAAAAAATCCACTGCATTTCTATAAACAGTAACGCATATAATGACATTTTGGTCAACAATGGACCACATATACAATGGTGGTCCCAAAAGATTATAAAGAAGCTGAAAAATTTCTATCACTTAGTGACGTCATAGCTATCCTAACATGGAAGTACAATTAATTTTTTTTATAACTTTAGTGTAGCCCAAGTACACAGCACTGAAAACATCTTGTATAAAGTAGTATACAGAAATGTCCTCGGCCTTTACATCCACTCACCACTCACTCACTGATTCATTCAGAGCAACTTCCAGTCCATTCATGGTCAAACAGGCATCCCATATTTTGTCTATTATACTGTATTATTACTGCACCTTCTCTGTTTAGATATGTTTAGATAAACAAATACCACAGTGTTACAACTGCCTACAGTATTCAATACAGTAACATGCTGTACAGGTTTGTAGCACAGGAGCAATAGGTTCTATAATACAGCCTAGGTGTGTAGTAGGCACATGTATCCCTGTATCCAAGCCAGGGAGAACTATGCTTCCTAACTCCTAACCTTAAAACCAGCCTACCTTTCAACTGGTGAAATTAGAATCTGAATCAATGTGAAACAGGTGAGGTGAAACCAGGAGGCAGCAGCAAAGGGGCTGATAAGCAAAATGTACTTTTATTCTCTTCTGGTGTACCAGAGAAATCATTAACCCTGCCATCACCACTGCAGTCACCTGGTCAAGAGCTGAGGTTCTGTTGTGAGAAAGCCAGCGGTAGGGTATGAATGAAGCCACAAAATACTACTACCACAGCTTTTGGCTTCTACAGGAGATGTGATAAACATTTTATAACAAAAATAATTCATTTCAAGATTGAACCATGATAATAATCCCTCCAACTCATACATCAACCCTACTGCAGTTCCCAGGATTTAGGGTCCATCTGAGTCAATCATCTCAACACATCTGCGAAGAAAGAGGTGAAGTGAGCAGGACAAAGCCCAAATAGAGTGCAAGAATGAAGAGTGGGAAGGGAGTGCTACCAGGCAGGTATTCTCTATCCCATGAAGTCTCCTGAAAAATTATTTATTTATTTAAATTTTTCTTAAAAAAAAAAAAAAAAACATAAGAGCTGAGGTCTCACTATGTTGCCCAGGCTGGTCTCGAACTCCTGAGCTCAAGCATGTTTATTTATTTATTTTTATTTTATTTATTTATGTGTTTATTTATTTATTTTGAGACAGAGTCTTGCTCTGTTGCCCAGGCTGGAGTGCAGTGGTGCGATCTCGGCTCACTGCAACCTCTGCCTCCCGGGTTCAAGCAATTCTTCTGCCTCAGCCTCCTGAGTAGCTGTGACTACAGGCACCCGCCACCATACCCGGCTAATTTTTGTATTTTTAGTAGAGGCGGGGTTTCGCCATTTTGGCCAGGCTGGTCTGAAATCCTGACCTCAATGATCCGCCCCCCTCAGCCCCCCAAAGTTGCTGGCATTATAGGCGTGGGCCACCGCACCTAGCCCAATTTACTTATTTATCTATTTTTAAGATAGGGCCTCACTCTGTAGCCCAGGCTGGAATGCAGTGGTGCAATCTCAACTCACTGCAACCTTGATCTCCCAGACTCAAGTGATCCTCCCACCTCATCCTACTGAGTAGCTGGAACCACAGGCACACACCACCATGCTCAGCTAATTTTTTAATTTTTTTGTAGAGACGGGGTCTCAACTGGTTGTCCAGGCTAGTCTCAAACTCCTGGTCTTGAGCAATCATCCTGCCTCAGCCTCCCAAAGTGCTGAGATTACAGGCATGAGCCACCATGCCCAGCCTTGTTAAAATTTAATACCTGTTTCCCAAGTCCAACAAAGGAAAAGAATAAAGAATAAGAGCTTATGGTGGCATTTTGAGGCTACTCTCCCATACAGACAGCCCCTCAAATGAAAACTTGATCTTTTATTACCTATTTTATTTCATTTTTGAGATGGGGGTCTCACTCTGTTGCCCAGACTGGAGTGCAGTGGCATAATCATGGCTCACTGCAGCCTTGACCTCCCAGGCTCAAGTGATCCCCCCACCTCAGCCTCTCGAGTAGTTGGGACTATAGGCACATGCCACCACGCCAGGCTAATTTTTGTATTTTTTGTGGAGACAGGGTTTTGCCATGTTGCCCAGGCTGGTCTTGAACTCCCGGGCTCAAGCAATCCACTCGCCTCGGCCTCCCAAAGTGCTGGGATTACAGGTATGAGCCATCATGCCTGGCCGATTATGTATTTTATAAGTGGTCTGAACTAAACTTATTACAGCCACCAAAATGTTCATCTCACTTCCCATTTCAGAATTCCTTTCTCTTCCCCTCTCTATATTATAAGGATGTTTCCAAACAAAGGTTGCCACATACCCAAACTATATGAACATCCTATACTATCACATCTTTTCTATTGCTTTCAAACACTCAGATGAATAACGTGTAATGTGCTTCCCTTCAATTAGTTACCATATGGCTGTATTTTCTAAACTAAAATCTAACAACATTAATAGGGTTTTTAAAAAAAAAGTGCTTTTACAGAAGTGGAAGTAGTTATGCTTTTTTAACCATCTCCATTTATGGTCAGGTGGTTAAGGTAACAGGAGGAACAAAGTTGTTGATTTTAGCGATGACTTAATATGAAAGTGAAGGTACTGGAAGTAGATGTTCTCAGGGGGCAAAGAATGAGACCTGACAACAAGATGAGAATCATTAATGGTGCCCAAAGGTGCAGGAACATAAAATTGATCAAGTGTCTGTTATAACTGCTTTCTAAATAAGAAGTAAGTATACATTGGTCTCAAAAGTACCAATAGCCAATGAACTAAGAAAAGAATAGTTTGAGCTTCTTTTCTGTGATTTCAAGAACCTGAAGAATTTTAAGGGGCAATCTCTAATGCTCACTTTTGTGAACTAAATTATTCTCTCTTATTAGATTAGCTAAATCTGGAAATACAAAACAGACATTCAATGCAAGGCAGCAGTAAACAAATTAGAAAAAGAAGGAACAGTTTAGAAAGGAACAGTTTTATCTTTAAGGCATTAAAACTACTTATTCGGCTGGGCGCCATGGCTCACACCTGTAATCCCAGCACTTTGGAAGGCCGAGGAGGGCGGATCACGAGGTCAGGAGATCGAGACCATCCTGGCTAACATGGTGAAACCCCCGTCTCTACTAAAAATACAAAAAATCAGCTGAGTGTGGTGGCAGACACCTGTAGTCTCAGCTACTTGGGAGGCTGAGGCAGGAGAATGGCGTGAACCTGGGAGGCAGAGCTTGCAGTGAGCCAAGATCGCACCACCGCACCAGCCTGGGTGACAGAGCGAGACTCTGTCTCAAAAAAAAATTTTAAACACCTACTTATTCAATGCCCTTCTTTTTTTCTTTTCCTAAAAATGTCACTAAGATAATATTCCCTGCCATCACTCCCTCATAACGCAAATGTGTTGTGGCTATAGGGGAGCCTAGAGTGTGAATATTAGTCTAGGTCCAAAACTGACCTCGTTACATGTGAATGTGAGTATTGAGTAGGCCAGTAGAAGAAGTAATTGATTGACAGTAAACTGAGGGATTAGAAAAAATTAAAATTAAAAAACTTAAAAAGACATCAAAGAAATAATTGAAAGCAAGGAGGCAATAAAGCCAAGTAGAAACTCCTTCATGATATCAGTGGCTGAGGGTGGCCAAGGAGAGGTTTAAGACTAAGAGAAAAGGATTTGTTTGAAGAAAATAGAAACCACAAAACAGAATATTTCAGTAAGAATAAGGTCAGGGAAGACTTCATAAGCAAGACACTACATGATTAGGAAAACCTAGAAAGAAGTGACCACTCAGAAGGTTTCCACCAAAATGTGAGTCTTTCTGCCCAATCTCTAGAACTGGGAGACCAAGGAAATGTTACCACTTATGCATTAAGAGTATCTACTATCAACTACATTAAAGATAATAACGACTAAATTATTCATCTAAGGGCTTAGGTTATGACTAGAAATATTGGTGGAAATTAAAAGTAAAAAAGAACAGCTTATTTTTTAAAAAAGTATTAAGCTGAGTTAATGAGTCATGGAATCCTGATTTGTCTAATAACCTATCTTTAGATGATTTCCTTCCCTGATATTAATTACTTTATACATTAAATAATGTTTGCACCCTAACATGGTGACTAATTCTGCCCTAGACTACAGCTGTACCCTATGAGAAGTAAAGTAAAAGCTAAGATAACTGCCTTCTCTCCCTTTTCTTCTCTCCCTACCTTACCCTGCCTCATCCTATTCCCTTGCTGGTAACAGATTGAGGGATAGAAATAGAAATCATCCCTGAGCAAAAGCTGAGAAACTTTCTGTTTTGCCCACCCAAAACTTATTTTAACACACTTACCAACATCTCCATAAACATACAGGCCCCTTGGAGGTTTGCTCCTTGAAAAAAGCTGCAAATTAAGAACAAATTATAAATCTCTACCATGCAAATAATTAAATATAATCATATACATAGTCTTCCTAACTGTCCTATATACAGAACCAAGAGGGGCTATTATATACAATAAGTAAGAAAAAAACTTGATATAAAAGTGTGTAAAGCTGAAATATTATGCAGCCTTAAAAAGGGAAAAAACTCTAACGTATACATGAATGAACATTGGGGACATTATGCTAGGTGACATAACCAGTCACAAAAAGACAAATATTCTCATTCCACTTACATGAGGTACTTAGAACAGCGAACAATTAAAGAGACAGAAAGTAGAAGTCAGGTGCTGTGGCTCACACCTATAATCTGAGCACTTTGGGAGGCTGAGGTGGGAGGATCACTTGAGCCCAAGAGTTCAAGACCAGCCTGGGCAACATAGGGAGACCTCGTCTCTGCGAATAGTTAAAAAGAATTAGCCAGGCATGGTGGCACGCGTCTGTGGTCCCAGTTACTCAGGGGGCTGAAGTTGAAGGATTGCTTGAACTCAGGAGGTCAAGGCTACAGTGAGCCATGTTCACACCACTGTACTGCAGCCTAGACAACAGAGCAAGACCCCATCTCAATTTTAAAAAAAAAGTAGAAAAAGGAGTTTCCAGGGGCTGGAGGGAGGAAGGAATGGGGAATTATTGCTCAATGGGTTCAGAGTTTCAGTTTTACAAGATGAAAGTAGTTCTGGAGATAAATGGTAGTGATGGTTGCATGACATTAAGAATGTATTTAATACCACTGAACTGTACTCTTAAAAAATGATTAAGATGGTAAATCTTATGTGTGTATTTACCACAAAGAAAATTGGAAAAAAATGCTGTGAAGCCCCTCTTAGGATTCAACACAGGAGGCAATAACCATAGTAGCCCACAGCGAGGGGTTCACAGTCACACAACTTGAATGTACATTCCCTCTACCATTTACTAGCCATGTAGTCTTTCCCTTCTTTCCCAGATGGGCTCCCCAAACAATGGCAGCTAGGTTCATTCTCAGCAATTAATAGAGTAGAAGAATTTTTCTGGAGAAACTGAATGATCTCCAGATAAAAAGGCCAGAAGGCACTTACACTGGTTAAGCTTCTCCCAAAGAAAGACCTAGATCCCTACCAGATTACCTTCTGGTAAAGCACACCAGTCACCAAACCTCTCAAGCTGGAGCTTCAATCAGCTTGTTAGTACCAATGGTCAATGGATATTTGGAAAAAACTTCCAACATAAAAGTCAGAGACCAGAACAAATATACAGAGGGGAATAAACTCAGAGGAAACAGAGGACTATTCAGACGTCAGAAAAAAAAAACTCAAAAATAAAAGTGGGCCAGGTATGGTGGCTCACACCTATAATTCCAGCACTTTGGGAGGCCAAGGTGGGCAGATTGTTTGAGCTCAGGAGTTTGAGACTAGCCTGGGCACCATAGCAAAACCCCATCTCTACAAAAATCAGCCGGGCATGGTGGTGTACTCCCGCAGTCCCAGCTACTTGGGAGGCTGAGGTGGAAGGATTGCTTGAGCCCGGGAGGCGGAGACTACAGTGAATCAAGATCACATCACTGCACTCCAGCCTGGACAACAGAGCAAGACCCTGTCTCACTCAATCAATCAATAAAAATAAAAGTGAAGTCAATATAATAATATACCGAGGAAAAATAAGAGAAGCTACTAAAACTATATAAAGCATAGTGGGAGAAAGAAATTGTCTCTTCAATAAATGATGTTTGGGAGGCTGAGGCATTAGAATTGCTTGAGCCCAGGAGCTTGAGACTAGCCTGGGCAACAAAGCAAGACACCATTTTTACAAAAAAGAAATTGTTTCAATTGAGGAAAAATCATTTCCTACCAATCCATCCAATCTATTCATCAAGTGTGAAAATGGAAAATTGTCCTTTCATAAATTCAGGGTACGAACAAAACTTCCTGCTCAACAAGAAGAAAACAGGCTCTGGGAAATGTAGAGGGCCCCTGGGAGGGAAAAAAGCTTGTCAGAGGGAGGCCTGCTTCCAGGACCACAGTGGCACTGCAGGTCAGGAAAGCAGTCAGGTCCAGAGCAAAACTGGAAACTGAAGGGCTCTGGAGATGAAGCAAAATAGAACTTCTCTTACCTAATGCTATTATCAACCCAAATAACCATCTTGAATTTTGTTACACTTAGAAGAGTAACCTTCATACTCTGCAGCAGTTCCTAAACACCTGTGCAAAAAAAAAGGTATGACAGGGTGGAGTGAGTTCAGAAAGGGAGGGTAAAACAGAAAAAAGTGAAGATTATGCCACTTAGCATCAACCAGAGTGGTCAATAATTTGGCAGAGAACATTCTCAAAATCTAGTTTTCAGGGTTTCATCCATAATGCTTTTGGCTTTGTCTTATTTTATTTATTTTAGAGACAGGGTCTCACTCTGTCATCCAGGCTGGAGCGCAGTGGCATGATCATAGCATACTACAGCCTTGAACTCCTGGACTCAAGCAATCCTCTTGCCTCAGCCTCCTGAGTAGCTGGGGCAGGTAGACACCACTACATCCAGCTAATTTTTTTAAAAAAAACTATCCTATAGGCTGGGCACAATGGCTCATGCCTGTAATTCTGGCACTTTGGGAGGCCAAGGCAGGCAGATCACTTGAGGTCAGGAGTTCAAGACCAGCCTGGCCAACATGGTCAAACCCTGTCTCTTCTGAAAATACAAAAATCAGCTGGGCGCTATGGTGCATGCCTATAATCTCAGCTACTTGGGAGGCTGAGGTGGGAGAATAGCTTGAACTGGGAGGTGGAGGTTGCAGTGAGCCGAGATCACGCCACTGCACCCAGCCTGGGCAACAGAACGAGACTCCATCTCAAAAAACAAACAAACAAACAAACTATCCTGTAGAGATGGGGTCTCACTATGTTGCCCAGTCTAGTCTTAAACTGCTGCCTAGGCCTCCCAAAGTGCTGGGATTGTAGGCATGAGCCACCATACCTGGCCTGTTTTTGTTTTATAATTTATGGGTTCATTCCAACCTGCCTCAGAAACCTCTCTTGCTTTCCTGTTCCTTTTTGCTTTCTTTCTCTACTAAATGTAACTTGTGCCTTCCAGACCTCACTCATGGTCTAGGCCAGACAAAAGGATCTTCTTTGCTTTGACTCTGCCATCTGGATGGCTTGCTGGTATCTCTCTGCATGTTAACTCTCCATCTATTCTTAAATCTCCACTCAAAACAGTTTTCTACTCCTGCCAAAACTTCTTAATTTTTCTTGGTTTTTTGTTTCTTATATGAACCATTATCATGCAATGGTTATTCTATTTTCAACTTGCCAGAAAAAGCATTATGCTCTTAATTTTAGAACAGCTTCAAATTGGAAAACTTGCATAAAACCTAATAATCTCTAAGTATATTCTATGTATGTGAAATCTTTTGAAAGCAGCATTTTGTATTAGGTAACTGAGAGTGTCATAGCAATTCATAATTCTTCACAATACATTTTGTGGGAATAGTTTAAGGCCTATTCTAATACTGCTACATGATACACTCAAGATAGGCTGAATAAATGAAGTTCAGGGAAAAGGAATGAAGAAAGATGGGGGGAAAGATTGCATGGAGAGAGCTGAATGCTGCTAAAAAAACAAAAAAGTTGGCTGGGCATGGTGGCTCACACCTGTAATCCTAGCACTTTGGGAGGCCCCAGTGGGCGGATCACTTGAGGTCAGGAGTTCAAGACCAGTGGCCAACATGGTGAGACCCCGTCTCTCCTAAAAATACAAAAATTTGCCAGGCATGGTGGGCAGGCTACTCAGGAGGCTGAGGCAGGAGAATCACTTGAACCCGGGAGGCAGAGGTTGCAGTAAGCCAAGATCGCACCATTGCACTCCAGCCTGGGCAACAGAGGAAGACTCCATCTCAAAAAAAAAAAGAAAAAGAAAAAGTTGCACTCACAGTCCTCTCTTCTATTTTTCCCTCTCAACTCAATATATTTTAGAAAGAGCACTTTAGCAAATACTACGTTATATATTACATATGTAATCTGTTATGTTGTATTATATTTTATAGTAATATTTAGAAGATGACAAAGAGATACTGCTGTGCCAAAGAAAAGATCCTAAAACATCTAAGATCACAAATACCTCATATCACATGAATACTGTATAAGATGGAGATTTTAATATAAGTAAATTGATCAACAAAATGAATACCCTCCTAACGAGAATTAGACATAGACATAGTCTATCTAAACAATATTATATACTCCACATATTTTTACTTGGGGAAACAAGCTAATTTTCTCCTAATAAAAATTTCAGTTTTCTAATAATTATTGAAATTATTTTAAGGGGCTTAAAAATCTATTTCTTAAGGGAAAGATCAGAGGATCTAATGGAGAACAGTAAGACTAATCAGAAGGATATAAAATGGGTCCTAAAGAAGTTTTTGAATTCTTTATTAATAGTAGTGATTTCAGGGAGAGGAAGGTTTACATGGTTTTCTTCAAAATGGCTGTCCCTTAGGAACCGACATCATTTGCATGCTCCTAATTTACATTTTCTCACAACTTAACGCTATTTTTCTATTCTATTAAATTTCCTTCCTTAAATTTAATTCCCTATAACTTGTCCTTATGTCTCAGAAATCACAGTGAACTCCACCCTTACACTGTTTCTTGGTGCTGGTCATTCTCCACGAGCTCCCCTCCCCTGAAGCCTTCTCCGTCCTGTCTGTACCCCAAGCAACTGACCTTTCTGGCTGGCTCCTGGCTGGTTCAGCCCGTGGGAGGCATTCCTTGCAGGAAATAGGAGAGAGGGCATAGAAAGAGACGGATCATTCTCTCCCATCCCTCCCTGCTTCAGAGCTGTGTCTCAGTAGAGCTGCATCCCTCCAGACCAACAAGCGGCCCATCCCTCAGGCCACAGCTCCAGCTCTCACCAGTCTCCTCCTTTGCCCTTCCATCCCCTGTTTGCTGCCTTAAGCCTGCCCCTGCCTCTCTAAGTAGTCTCTAAATTTGGTCTTTATTGAAACATCTGCTGTGAATTGTTTTCTGCCAGGACTCTGATACATCCCGGACTCCCAAAATGCACATACGTAACATTAGACTCAGACTTCAAAATCTGAAATGACTAAGTTTCTCTAGCGACCAGTTATAAGATTTGTCACAAGTTACCTGTATCTTAGGGAGTTTGTAAAGTAGGATGATGACATCTTCTCTAATGGGCTTTTGATGAGGATCCAGTGACATCACCTTTTAGATTGTGCAGATAGATCATAAGCTTAAGGATGATGTTGGAAGACAGTGATAACCTACCACCTACCTCCACCAAGCATAAGAGATATGGCAGAAGAGTATTAGAGGTGAACCCAAAAGATCTAGGTACGAATCCTGGCTGGCTATTTATTAGCTAGGTGACCCTGGGTAAGCCCTCTCAACTCTCCAACCTGCTGTCTCCTTATCTGTTGGGTGCAGGGCCCAGCACAGGGAAGTTCCCCATCACTGCTCACCTTTGCATGTGTAATCATGCCAAAGACTGCAAGCATAATGTGCTTACCAATACCTGTTTATACTCAGACCTGTAATTCATGAAAAAAGAAACATCACACCCTTTGACACATCCCTCTCAAAGATCTGAACAATACAATTAGTAAGTTCAAGCAATTCACATCCATATAAACTCTAAACCCAACAAACCAAGAATACATTCAAGAATAAGCAGCATAATTTCAAATATAGTCCATATGCTAAGCCAGAAAGAAAACTTCAATAAATTCCAAAGAATCAAATGTACTCTAACCATAATTTAATAAAATTATATATAAATGATAAAAAGATAGCTAAAAATAGAAAAATCTCATACTAAAATATATACCCTTCCATGAACTTCACCCAGATTACTGAGGATTGCTGAAAAAAGTCTGACAGTCGTGCAGAGAGGACCCTCTCTCTGGGCCCTCTATATTGTCAACAATTCTGTTTTCCTGGTGAGTTCACTGTGTCTCTGCAAAGAATCTCTGGAACCTTCTTACTTCCCATTAAGCAAAACTACATTTCACTCATCACTTTCAGAAGATGTCTCCTACTTCTTCATAAAGAGAACAGAAGGCATTGGGTTGAAAGTCCTTCAACTTCCTTTGTGAAGCTGCAATCCCACCAACATCTGCACCCATCCATTCCTCCCTCCTGTGACATTCCTCCTGTTACAAAGGAAAACGATTCCTCTTCCTGTCCTTCTTCCAACCTTCTATCAGTGTTTGATTTCATACTCCATCTACCTTCTCAGGAACCAGGGCCCATCAAATCAAATTCCTCTTCTCTTGTAATCCTTATCAACAGCTTATAAAGCTCACACCTGTAATCCCAGCACTTTGGGAGGCTGAGGCGGGCAGATCACTTGAGGTCAGGAGTTCGAGACCAGCCTGACCAACATGGTGAGACCCTGTCTCTACTAAAAATACAAATATTAGCTGGCTGTGGTAGCACACACCTGTAATCCCAGCTACTTGGGAGAGGCTGAGGCAGGAGAATCGCTTGAACTTGAGAGATGGAGGTTGCAGTGAGCTTAGATCGCACCACTGCACTCCAGCCTGGACAACAGAGCGAGACTCCATCTCAAAAAAAAAAAAAAAACACTGAAATTAAAACTTTCTGTTAGAAAAAATCCTAAGGAAGGAAAAATAGCAAATAAACTTCAAAAAAAAAACTGCATCAGTTATTATGGACAAGAATACACAGGAGTCCTATTCAGCCATAAAAAAAAATGAGATATTGTTATTTGCAACAACATGAATGAAACTGGAGGTCATTACATTAAGTGAAACAAGCCAGGCACAGAAAGACAAACACCAGATATTCTCACTTATTTGTAGGATCCAAAAATCAAGCAATTGAACTCATGAACATAGAGAGTAGAAGGATGGTTACCAGAGACTGGGAAGGGTAGTGGGAGGCTGGGGTGGAGGGGGAGGTGGGGATGGTTAATGGGTACAAAAAAAAATAGAAAGAATAAGTCCTACTATTTGATAGCACAAAAGAATGACTATAGTCAATAATTGTAGATTTTAAAATAACTAAAAGAGTATATAATTTGATTGTAACACAAAAGATAAATGTTTGAGAGGCCAGATATCCCATTCTCCATGATGTGATTATTTCGCATTGCAAGCCTGTATCAAAACATCTCATGTACCCCATAAATATATACACCTACTATATGCCCACAAAAATTAAAAATTAAAAATTAATTTAAAAGAATTTCAGTAGTTCACACCTGTAATCCAGCACTTTGGGAGGCCAAGGTGGGAGGTCAGGAGTTCGAAACCAGCCTAGCCAACATGGTGAAACCCCATTTCTACGAAAAATACAAAAATTAGCCAGGCACGGTGGCACACACCTGTAATCCCAGCTACATGGGAGACTGAGGTGGGAGAATCACTTGAACCCGGTAGATGGAGGTTGCAGTGAGCAGAGATCATGCCACTGCACTCCAGGCTGGGCAACAGAGCAAGACTGTCTCAAAAAAAAAAAAAAAAAAAATTTAAAGAATTTATTTTCTGCCTGGGTGCAGTGGCTGACACCTGTAATCCCAGCACCTTGGAAGGCCAACATGAGCAGATCACTTGAGGCCAAGAGTTTGAGACCACCCTGGCCAACATAGTGAAACCCGATTTCTACTAAAAATACAAAAATTAGTCGGGTGTGGTGGCACGTGCCTGTAGTCCCAGCTACTCGAGAGGCTGAGGCACAAGAATCATTTGGCAGAGGTTGCAGTGAGCTGAGATTACGTCACTGCACTCCAGCCTGGGCGAAAGAGCAAGACTCTGTCTCAAAAAAAAAAAAAAAAGAGTTTATTTTCTTAATAAACAAAGAGCTTTTATAAATCAATCAGTAAGAAAAACAAATGCAAATGGCTTTAACGTTGAAAGAATACTCTCATTCACAATACAAGAGGTACGATTTAAAATATTAATGAAATACCATCATGGCAAAAATCTGAAAATCTGAGAGGACACTGTATTAACAAAGATGTAGGGGGACAGGCAAGCTGAGATCACGCCGCTGCACTCCAACCTGGGTGACACAGCAAGACTACTCTGTCTGGATAAATAAATAAATAAGCATTGAATGTCTTCAAGCCAGAATCCAGGATGTGTGTCTTGGTAATGGGGTCTCGCATCTTTTGTTGAGCTCTCACTACATGTCAGACACATCAAACAATTCCTATGAAGCAAGTTGGGTTTTCTAAAGTTTATTGCATAAAGCATTACTTCTGCATTATGTTTATGGGTGTTCATTTTAAAAAAAGCCATGTGTCCAAGTTGGAGAAACACTGAATTACAGGACCAAAGTTTAAAAGTTTCTTTGACTAGGCATGGTAGCTCACTCCTGTAATCCCAACACTTTGGGAAGCTGAGGCAGAAAGAATGCCTGAGCCCAGGAGTTCAAGACCAACCTGGACAACATAGAGAGATCTCATCTCTACAAAAAAATAAAAAATTAAAAACAAAAAAAAAAAGTTTGTTTACTGCAGAATTTCTCAGAGTCTTTGATATACTAACGACATTGTGATTCTCTGAGAGTTATTCACATAGCATTTCCTAAACTTATTTGATCACAGGACTCTTTTTTAAATATTTCACATTTTGTAATCACAGAGGAAAAAGTTTTCTCAGAGATAAATATTCCCACTCTTAGCAAATGACTTACGAATTAGATGGCAAAACTATGACAAAGATCAAGATAGTGTCAGAGCCAAAATGGAAATGCACTTCAAATCTGACTCCAAAGTCCAAAATGATTCTTTTGTTTTTTTGAGACAAGGTGTCGCTCTGTCACCCAGGCTGGAGTCCAGTGGCACCATCACAGCTCACTTCAGGCTTGACCTCCCGGGCTCAAGCGATCCTCCCATCCTAGCCTCCCAAGTAACTGGGACCACAGGTACCCACCACCATGCCCA
The DNA here is from genome assembly GCF_028885625.2 of Pongo pygmaeus. Classification (NCBI taxonomy): domain Eukaryota; kingdom Metazoa; phylum Chordata; class Mammalia; order Primates; family Hominidae; genus Pongo; species Pongo pygmaeus. Next base: position 108,278,649 of record NC_072378.2, on the reverse strand, counting down.
GCTAATTTTTACATTTTTTGTAGAGATGAGATCTCCCTATGTTGCACAAGCTGGTTTCAAACTCCTGGGCTCAAGCGATTCTCCCGCCTCAGCCTCACAAACTGCTGGGATTACAGGCATGAGCCACTGCAGTGAAATGTTTTCATTACACCATCTCCCTGAGGATTTAGTAACAAAAACAGAAAAGCTTTAGTAAAAGCCCTATCTTTCATGTAACCACCAAGCACCAATCCCAAGATGAACATTATAATATTTAGCTTCGGAATTTTTTGATTATTTATTTCAATATACCTCATTGTTACTACCCATAATATATGATATATGTCCAATTTAGGTTTCTACTTAACTGAAAAGCAGAGGCTCAAGTCAGGGTCGTATTTGAGAACTAAGATCTCTTTATCACTAACAAATATTTCTGAACATGAGATATTTCCGCTAACCTTAGGCCTTTATGTCTCTTTAATAAAATTAGGAGATTAACCTAGGTTCAATTTCATACAATTCAACCAGCATTTATGGGCATGTACTCTGTACTCTGCATGTACTGTGCTATGTGCTGAGGATACAATAATGTGTAGAAAACAATCCTTGTTTCCAAGGAACTCACGGAATAGAAGGGGGGACAAAACACAAATAATAAAACACACAACATATAACATAATATATACTGCATGTGTAGTGAACACACAATGCTCGCATGTACTAAAAAGTCAATACAACATATTGTAAAGAATTGAAGTTCTCAAACTGAGGCACCCGGGGCACTGCAGCAAACTCGAAGGAGCCCTAAGGGCTATTTTAAATGTTTCAGGGAGACACAGCAACATCTCTCATATATCAGGTAAACTATTAGCTTGAGGTAGTTCACATCTTCAAGGTTAGATCGTGCTACATTCCTTTCAAAAATGTCATATCTTGCACTTGTAATCTAGCTACCCAGGAGGCCAAGGCAGGAGGATCACATGAGCCCAGGAGTTAGAGACTATCCTGAGCTATAGCAAGACCCCATCTCTTACATACATACATACAATTCACATTTATCTGGGCAGCCTGTATTTTTATTTGCTAAATCTGCCAACCCTACTTTAGATAACATTACTAAATGAGTGTTAAATTTCTGGAATGTGATGATGATAATATAGTTATGCAGGAAAAGGTCCTTGTTAGGCGTTATATGTGATATATTTAGGGGTCAAGTGTTATGATGCAACTTACTTGTAGATGGTTCTAGAAAATAAGATATTTAGAGAGAAAATTAAACAAATGTGGCAAACTATTAACCATTAGTGGATCTAAGTATATTGTTGAAATTTTTCAAAATGAAAAGTTGGAAAAAAACAGAACAAAATTTGGTAAGGTGACTACTGTATTACTTTTACTTTTGAAATAAGTCTAAAATTATTCAAAAATATCTGCATATTTGTATTGTAGACATTTGCTTTCAAAACTGTTATCAAAACTATTCGTTTACTGCAAACTAAAAGAATGTATGTCATCCATCATTCCAAATATTTTGATTTAATGATTTTAATATTATCCTTTGTTCCCTATGATATGAAAATTCTAGCATTAAAAAATGATCCAAGGTGATTCTCATCAAAGTTATACATTGAAATAGCACGTCCTCTGCCTTTCTGGGTCACTATCCACCTGCTACTCTGGCATCATTTCCACTAGGACAATTAGATAATAAGGGTGGTGCTGTTAAAATAAAAAGTGTTGTTTTCAATTTGTTTAAAATGCAGGAATACTACTTTTCCTGTTTCTCTCCATTCCCCCCACCATTGCATTATTATCTCCCAAAATGATAGAATCAGAAACAATGATTCCAGCTGGAATGCTGAGCATAATTACATCTTTTAAAAACTGGCATTACAGCATTCTCAACATGGACCACTTTTTGATAAAAGTAGATCATTTCAGGTTTCTAAGAAGATCTTTAAAAACTAAAAAACTGAACTATATATTAGCACCCATAAATTCTCCTTAAATGAAAATGGTTTTTGAAATGTCTTTAGCTGATTTGCAAAAGAATCTCGGCAGCCTAAAGTATAATACACCAACTTGCTCAGTTTACTAGCATAATTAAGCCTATTTAAGTATCTAAATAAGTTGGGGGTGTGCTTAAAACTCTAAAACTACTAGTGTAAGAAATGGCTCAATTTCTGATTATAACACAATTTAAAGATGCAAATGACTTTTTGATGTCTCATGCATTCAAGTCACAAACATTTTTAAGTTCCTGTGTGCACCACTGGGAGACAAATGACAGCGGGCTAGTTTTCTGGCAAATCCTTCCATGTTTACTTTGCTCCTACCTGATACTCTGCTTTTGGCCTAGCTTAGGTGAAGCTCTGCTAGATCTGGTCTACTCCAGTCCACTACTAGTTCAGTCCACTACTGAGATACGAGCGTTATTCTCAAGCCAATCTGGGCTTCATCAAAAGAAAGATGTGGAAAATATCCCTTGTTCTGAACGCTGTTGTTGTTCTGAATCTGAGAAATTAAACTGGCCTTCCAGGCATCTTCAGGGTTAGCTAAAAACTGATGTTAAGGAGGGAATGAGAAGAGGACACATTCACAGAGACATACGTGGATATAGGCACACAATGGAGACACCTACAGTCTCACACAGATATATGGATAGGCTCTGTGACTCTTTAGTGATGGCTTTGTTACTCATTCACGTTTCATTCGTTCCACAAACATGAATTGAGTATTGAGCACCTACTTTGTGCTAGGCAGTGGGCTGGGATCTTCAGGCCCAGAAGACCAAGAAAAGAAAAACCGGCCAGGGGCAGTGGCTCACGATTGTAATCCCAACATTTTCAGAGGCCAAGGTAGGAAGATCACTTCAGGTCAGGAGTTCAAGACCAGCCTGGCTCATCTCTACTAAAAATTAGCCAAGCACGGTGGCAAACGCCTATAATCCCAGCTGCTTTGGAGGCTGAGGCATGAAAATCACTTTAACTTGGGAGGCGGAGGTTGCCACGAGCTGAGATCGTGCCACTACACTTCAGCCTGGGTGACAGAGTGAGACTCCATCTCAAAAAAAAAAAAAAAAAAGAAATACAATATCTACCAGAGGAGCATGTGGTCACCAAGCAGGCAATGTGAAGTGAGCCATAACGAAAGGATGGAGGGTGGGCAGCTTTAGCAAAGACCCAGAGACAAAATAAGGTCTCAGCCTCGTCCAAGGATCTTTAAGCAGGTCATCATAGCTGGGGCTTTTATTGCCAGCAGAGAACAATGGCAGAGGAGGCTGGCAAGAGGCAGGGACTAGGCTCTCAAGAACCCTGAAGGACATGCTGAGTTCGTAGTTTATCCTGAGGGGGCTGAAAGCTTTAAGCAGGAGAAGAGTGTGATCAGATTTATATGTATTCAGTTTATGACATTTCAGAAAGAGGAAAACATTGCATTGTTAAAACCCTCTTATAAACATATTTCATATGCCTTTCTGAAGACTGTGCTAATAATTCCCCTTCCACAGTCTGGTTTTTATTTATTTATTTATTTTTATTTTTTAGAGATGAAGTCTTGCCATGATGCCCAGGCTCATCTCAAACTCCTGGGCTCAAGTGATCCACCCGCCTCAACCTCCCAAAGTGCTGGGATTACAGGCATGACCCACCACATCTGGCCCCTCAGTCTATTTGTAAGAAGGAAAGGCTAAACTAGTAGACTCTAAAATTATATTTTCAAGAAAAGCTGTAATTTTTTCAAAATGAAAAAAAATCAATTAACCCTGCCAGGCACAGTGGCTCACACCTGTAATCCCAGCACTTTGGGAGGCTGAGGTGGGCAATCATTTGAGGCCAGGAGTTTGAGACCAGCCTGGCCAACATGGTGAAACACAGTATCTACCAAAAATACAAAAATTAGCCGGGCATGGCGGCGCATGCCTGTAGCCCTACCTACTCAGGAGGCTGCGGCACGAGAATTGCTTGAACCCAGGAGGCAGAGGTTGCAGTGAGCCGAGATCACACCACTGAACTCCAGCCTATGTGACAGATCAAGACTCTGTCTCAAAAACAAAACAAAACAAAACAAAAACAAAACTAACCTGTTGAAATATCTTGCAATCACATGTAAAATATTTTCACAATGGAATATTACAAACAGGCAAAATTGAAGACTATATGGAACACCTCGTTACCCACCCTCCAGCTTTATCAAATCTTTCTATGTTGACATTTATTTCAAATTTAAGTAATAAAGCATTAGGTATAGTTGAAGCCTCCCTTGTCCCCTTCCTCCTCAGTATTAGCCACCTGAATGTATAGTTTATCATCCCCATGCTAAGCAACATTCCATTTTATAAACACATTCTGATTTGTTTATCCAGTCTTGTGGCATCTGCTAATTATTTCTGAAAAAAAATACTCTCCTTTGTCTATTTTTCTACTGGGTTGTCTGTTTTTCTATTATATGGTAGATGTTATTTATATATTCTTTATTATTATTATTATTTGCAGAGATGAGGTCTTGCTATGTTGCTCAGGCTGGTTTCAAACTCCTAGCCTCAAGCGATCCTCCCAACCCTCAGCCTCTCATAGTGTTGAGATTACAGGCGTGAGCCATTGCACCTCATCAGGGTTCTTTACATATTCTAGAGAGAGATCCATAATCAATTTTTTTTTTTGAGATGGAGTCTCGCTCTGTCACCCAGGCTGGAGTGCAGTGGCGGATATCACCCCACTGCAACCTCCGCCTCCCAAGTTCAAGCGATTCTCATGCCTCAGCCTTCTGAGTAGCTGGAATTACAGGTGCCCGCCACCATACCTGGCTAATTTTTGTATTTTTAGTAGAGACGGGGTTTCACCATGTTGGCCAGGTTGGTCTCGAACTCCTGACCTCAGGTGATCCGCCCACCTTGGCCTCCCAAAGTGCTGGGATTACAGGCGTGAGCCACCACGCCCAGCCAGTAGTCAATTATTTTTGATGAAAAATCTTTTCTCCCAGTCTGTCGTCTACCTTTTCACTTTTTCTATGGTACCTTTTGTTAACTAGAAGTCTTAAATTTTAACATAGTCAAATGTATCAGTGTTTACCTTTATAAGTTGGACTTTTTTATTTTTTTTTTAATTTACAGGACAATATGAACATATATATTGGACTTGCAGATCTTGTATAAGAAATTCTTCTGGCTGGGCATGATGGCTCACCCTGTAACCCCAGCACTTTGGAAGACTGAGGCAAGTAAATTGCTTGAGGCCAGGAGTTTAAGACCAGCCGGGGCAACATGGTGAGACCACATCTCTACAAAATACAAAAAATTAGCCAGGCGTGGTGGTATGCACATGTAGTCCCAGCTACTGAGGAGGCTAAGCTGAGAGGATTGCTTGAGTCTGGGAGGTCAAGGCTGCAGTGAGCCATGACTGCACTCCAGCCTGGGCAACACAGCAAAACTCTACCTTGAAAAAAAGAAAAGAAATTATTCCTTTTCCCAAGTTCACAAAGTTACTCCTCTATATTTTCTTCAAGAAGTTCTAAAGTTTTCACTTTAAATTTAGGGCATTTATTTCTAGAGGTAAGTACCTAATTTTATTTTAATCTTCACATAGATAACCAATGATCCCATGCTAATTTAGTGAATAGACGATCCTTTTCCTACTAATTCACAATGTCAACTCAATCATATATCAAGTTCCCATGTATATTCTGAACTTTCTATTTTGCTCTATTTGTCTGTTTGTCTATTTAATAGAATAGTGAATAGTTCCTGTTGAATAGAAGCAGGGATACAATATAGTAATGGAATATTAAACGTGAAAGCTAGACTAGGTAAAGTTCAAGCAGGACTTTGAATACAATTAATGATCTACCAGCCCTCATATCTAGTCAGGTAGCAGTCATCTAGAGCAAAGGCCAGCAAATTATGGCCATGGGCTAAATCCAGCATGACACTTGTTTTTGTAAATAAAGATTTATTGGAATACAGTTATTTATGTATTGCCTGTGGCTGCTCTGAGTGCAATGGTAGAATTTAGTAGTTCTTTTCCATCTGCCTCACGCATTGTTCTTGGAAGGGTGAGGAGGGGGTATCCAAATAAAAGATGGTAGGATATAAGAGGGAGTTGGAAATAAGTTCTCATTAGGGAAAAACTGAAAATTATCTGGTAGAGGGCAGGAGAAAAAGGAAAGGAGTTCTGTGGCTCCCAATTCTCAGGTCTCTTGGGCTACGATGTCTCCTCCCAAGAGATGAAAAAACCTGGCTGCCTATAGACCCCTGATTAATGGAAACAGAGATTTTCAGAGTAGCTCCATACTCTAATTCTCTCCCTCCCTGACTCTGGAAATGCTTGATTTGGCTGTGTAAAAGTAATTCTAATTATAGTGATTTACATGACTACTTACCATTTATGCCTAATTACCTCACAGCACAATAACAATTATGCATACATTAAAAGTGTCAGATTAACCTGGTTGTAAATTTTATTCAATAACAAAAGTAAAGTGTTTATAAATGTTCATTCTTCATAGTTTGTTGCTCATATGGCATGGTCATCTGTTCATAACATCTTCAAATGTTAATTTACTAGAGAAAACATTGTTACATAGGTAGGTGAAAGCAGCCTGGTAGTTTGTCACCAATTTTTTCACCTTGGTTAATAAATTTGGTATCTTATGAAGAAGGTATACTTTATTTTAATATTATAGCATAGACTTACAGAAAGTTTCTTAGCAGTATAATGAGGGAAAAAAATAAGTCTACCATAATGAAGTCTATTTGTGTTTTGTTTTGTTTTGTTTTGTTTTGTTTTGTTTTTTGAGATAGTCTCTCTCTGTCGCCCAGGCTGGAGTGCAGTGGCACGATCTCGGCTTACTGCAGCCTCAACCTTCTGGGCTCAAGTGATCCTCCCACCTCAGCCTCCCAATTAGGTGGACCACAGGCATGTACCACCATGCCTAGCTAATTTTTTTTTTGGTAGAGATGGGGTCTCCCTATGTTGGCCAGGCTGGTCTCAAACTCCTGGCCTCAAGCAATCCTCCCATCTCAGCCTCTCAAAATGCCGGAATTACAGGCACGAGCCACCACACCCAGCCTATAATGAAGTTTAAACAACTGTATTGAAAACAAAATCCAAAGTTCATAAAATCATAAATCCTACTTAGCACATGTCTTAGTTCATTTTCTGTCACTTATAACAGAATATCTGAAACTGAGTTTCAGATATTCTGAAATTTATTTATTTATTTATTTGTTTGTTTTTAAACAGGTAGTAATTAGCTGAATTTAATGATAAAATGAAGACCTTGAGAAATACTATTTGTTATTTAAAGTTCACGGAAATGGGCAGTCAGTACTGCTTAGCTTTCCTCCAAAATGGCTGAATGTGTATCACAGCAGCAGAAATACTGTAGCTAATAAACAACTTAAGTTCTTGAGTGATCTGTCTTCTCCTTAGCTGTTCGCATGGCCTATCAGAGAAAGAAGACTGTGCTGTGGTGAAACTTGTTTTCCCTTACAGTTTCCACTATTCTTTCAACAATGTCAAGGTTTCATACCTAAGGCAAAGGTTTACAGTCCAAAGTCAGAGTTTTATCTTCAGAAACTGAGTAATTTATAAAGAAAAGGAATTTATGGGCCAGGCGCAGTGGCTCACACCCGTAATCCCAACACTTTGGGAGGCCCAGGCAGGCAGAGCACGAGGTCAGGAGTTCAAGACCAGCCTGGCCAACATGGTGAAACCTGGTCTCTACTAAAAATACAAAAATTAGCTAGGCGTGGTGGCACGCACCTGTAGTCTCAGCTACTCGGGAAGCTGAGGCAAGAGAATCGCTTGAACCCGGGGGAGGTTGCCGTGAGCTGAGATCGCACCACTGTACTCCAGCCTGGCAACAGAGTGAGACTCAGTTGCAAAAACAAAAAAAAAAAGGAAGGAATTTATTTCTTACAGTGATGGAGGCTGAGAAGTCCATGTTTGAGGGACCCCACCTAGTGAGGGTCTTCTTGCTGGTGAAGACTCTCTGAAGAGCCCCAGATGACACAGGGGCATCACATGGCGAGGGGGCTGAGCATGCTAGCTCAAGACTCTCTTCCTCTTATAAAGCCACCAGTCCCACTTCCATGATAATCCATTAATCCATTAACCCATTACTCCACGAATGGACTAATCCATTTGTGACAGCAGAGCTCTCATGACCCAGTCACCTCTGAAAGAATTCACCTTTCAATACTGCCACACTGGGGATTAAATGTCAACATGAGTTCTGAAAGAGACAAATATTCGAACCATAGCACCAGAATAAAGAACTCTCCAAATAAAGTTTTTCCATCACTGGAAAACCTAATAGCCCAAAGTTTCCTTTTCTGATAATTGGCATATCAGTGTTTGTTTTTAGAAAAAAATAGGTCTGTGTCATCTTTGCACTCTTCAAAAACTAAAGTTTTATATACTTTTTTTCAAATTATGTTAGATGTTTGGATCTCTTTCAACATTTTAAAGATTTAGTGGGGCCAGGCACAGTTGCTCGCATCTGTAATCCCAGCACTTTGGGAGGCCAAGGCAGGCGGATCACTTGAGGTCAGGAGTTCGAGACCAGCCTGGCCAACATGGTGAAATCCCGTCTCTACTAAAAATGCAAAAATTAGCCAGGCTTGGTGGTGGGCGCCTGTAATCCCAGCTACTCAGGAGGCTGAGACAGGAGAATCACTTGAACCCAGGAGGCAGAGGTTGCAGTGAGCCAAGATCGTACTATTGCACTCCAGCCTGGGTGACAGAGTGAGACTCTGTCTCAAAAAAAATAAAAAATAAAATTTTTAAGTAAAAATCTTTATTTAAAATAAAGATTTAGTGGGTTTAGGAAACTATAAGGGCCAAGAGCGGTGGCTCATACCTGTAATCCCAGCACTTTGTGAGGCCAAGATGGGAGGATTGCTTGAGCCCAGAGATCAAGACCAGCCTGGGCAACATGGCAAGACCCCGTCTTGAAAGGAAGGAAGGAAGGAAGGAAGGAAGGAAAGAAGGAAGGAAGGAAGGGAGGGAGGGAGGGAGGGAGGGAATAAGACAAATACTATTAGAAAAAGATGTTGCTCTACCTCCTAAACATTTATTCACATGCACTAGGATTTAACAAATAGGACCTTTCATTAGACACATTTGAAACTACCTGACATATCAAATCTTCTATTTACATTAGATTTCAACTACCCAATAAAACCAGGGTTATTCACTAGCTGGCCCATCATAGCCAACTCAGATATCAAAGGTGGACATATGGGAAAATACCCCTAAGAAGAGCCAATGATTTTTTTAAAAACCACCATTGTTGAATTGGCAACCAAATAAGTTAATAGTTACAGGATACCTGTGATTGGATGGGAGGTCACCAACCACTGTAAGATGAGTTCTGGGGATGCTATAGAGTAGGGAGGAGGGATAAAAGGAATATATTTCCAGGAGGCTGGGGCAGACAGATTGCTTGAGCTCAGGAGTTCAAGACCAGCCTGGACAACATGGCAAAACCCCATCTCTATTAAAAAAAAATTACAAAAAATTAGCTGGGTGTGGCGGCACGCACCTGTAGTCCCAGTTACTGGGGAGGCTGAGGTGTGAGGCTTGCTGGAGCCCGGGAGGTCGAGGCCGCAGTGAGCCATGATTGTGCCACTGCATTCCAGCTAGGCAATAGAGTGAGACCCTGTCTTAAAAACAAAACAAAACAAACAAAAGGAATATATTTCCAAAAGGAAGAGGACTAGAAAGGGAACAAGATGTAAAATTCAGGAAAGCAATTCAAGTCTCAGATAACCAAAATATCCAGTTGAGTACAACGTGTTGTTTCCTGGCTAGGCCACATAACCAAATGGTTATTTTACTTGGATGCCCACCTGTATCACAAACTATATAATTACATAGTTTTATATGTTATAGTTTATATACTATATGCAAATATATCCCTGCATATATATCACATATAACTAGATATGCAGAACATAAGCAGTCTATATTTTTCAAACTTTTTGGTTCTTTACTCACCTATAAACTTTGAGAAATATGGGAAAAAGAGATTGGTCATCAAAAGAAATAATTCATCATTACCTATAACGATTGTGCTGGACTGGTCACTCATGGTGCCCACCACACTCACAGTCCACTTCTGAGAGCAACTGCCATGCTCACAGGAGCAGCCCTGCATGGGACCATAGGTAAGCCAATCTTTACGCTGGTTAATGGCCTCTAAGAAACCCAATGTGAAAGCTCTACCCAAACAGGGATGAAGTCACTGGTTGGCCTATGAGATCCTTACTCAGGAATTTAAACTACAGACACACAGAGAGAATTAAGAAGTTGGTAGAGTGAACAGAAGTGGAAGCAGACATGAGAGAAAAGGAACAACAAAATAAGTGGGTGCTATGGTCTCAATGCTTGCATCGCCCCAAAATTCATATGTTGAAGTTCTAACCCCCAAAGTGAGGCTCTTAGGAGGTAGGACCTTTGGAAGGTGATGAGGTCATGAGAGCAAGGCCCTCCTCAGTTGGATTAGCGCCCTTACAAAAGAGGCCTGAGGGAGCTCATTTGTCCCTTCAGCCATGTGAGGACACAGTGAAAAGACAGCTGGCCACGAATAGTTAAGCAGGCCCTCACCAGACACTGAATTTGCCAGCACTTTGATCTTGGCCTTCCCAGCACCCAGAACTACAAGAAATCTTTTTCTGTTGTTTATAAGCTACCCAGTTTATGGTATTTTGTTATAGAAGCCCAGGTGGACCAAGACAATGAATGACATGAATGGCAGAGCACTGTAAGGCCTAGCTGTGTCATGGAGATGCCTTTCATTGCTATGTTCTTAAATAATCTTATTCTAAATCTCCATTTCTTTCTGCAATCTAAATGAATCTCTATTTCTTTCAACTAATAGTGTTAACACAATGGGAAGACATTTTCCTTACATAAAAATAAAACTAATTATACTCTCAGGAGCTTAATTAAAAAGTAAAATTACATTCATTTTTGTTTGTTTTTTATTTGTATTGTAGAGACAGCATCTCCCTATATCGTCCAGGCTGATCTCAAACTTCTGGCTTCAAGCTGTCCTTCCACCCTGGCCTCCCAAAGTGCTAGGATTATAGGTTCAGCCACCACACCTGGCCTTTATTCTTTTTTTTTTTTTTTTTTTTGAGACGGAGTCTCACTCTGTCACCCAGGCTGGAGTGATCTTGGCTAACTGCAACCTCCGCCTCCTGGATTCAAGCGATTCTCCTGCCTCAGCCTCCTGAGCAGCTGAGATTACAGGCACCTGCCACCACGCCTGGCTAATTTTTGTATTTTTGGTAGAGACAGGGTTTCATCATGTTGGCCAGGCTGGTCTCGAACTCCTGACCTCAGGTGATCTGCCCACCTCGGCTTCCCAAAGTGCTGGGACTACAGGCGTGAGCCACTGCGTCTGGCCCCTCATTCATTTTTAAATACAGTGCTACTAATGGTTGTTCTATGGTGCCTTTCTTCTAAAGACTTTACAGTAAAAGCATATTTGGCAGGGGGTGGGGAAAGTCAATTAAAGGAAAACTAGTTTCTTAGGTTGGACCATATTTTAACTCTTATTACTATTAATGTTTTCTCCAGAATTTAAAGATGAGACTATTGGCTTCTATATTAGATAAGGAACAAGAGTTTTCCTGTTGTCATAGAATTTCAACAAAAGCTCAAAGCTGATGACCAGGGAAAATAAGCTCCCACTCACTCTAAAGAAAGACATAGGCTGAGTGTGGTGACTCACACCAATTATCCCAGTGCTTTAGAGGCTGAGGCAGGAGGATTGCTTAACACCAGAAGTTCAAGACCAGCCTGGCAACATAGCGAGGTCCTGTCTCTACAAAAAATTAAAAAATTAGTGGCGCATGGTGGTGCATGCCTGTAGCCCTAGCCTACTCGGGGGCTGCGGGAGGAGAATCACTTGGGCCCAGGACTTCAAGGCTACTAGTGAGCTATGATTGTGCTGCTGCACCCCACCTGGGTGACAGAATGAGACAGTATCTCCAAAAATAAATAGGCCAGGCACAGTGGCTCATGTCTGTAATCCCAGCACTTTGGGAGGCCGAAGCAGGGGGATCACTTGAGATCAGCAGTTCAAGACAAGCCTGGCCAGTATGGCAAAACCCCATCTCTACTAAAAATACAAAAATTAGCCAGGCATGGTGGCAGGCGCCTGTAATCCCAGCTACTTGGGAGGCAGGAGAATCGTTTGAACCTGGGAGGCGGAGGCTACAGTGAGCCAAGATATCACGCCACTGCACTTCAGCCTGGGCAACAGAGTAACACTCTGTCTCAAATAAATAAATAGGTCAGGTGCGGTGGCTTATGCCTGTAATCCCAGCACTTTGGGAAGCCGAGGTGGGCGGATCACCTGAGGTCAGGAGTTCGAGACCAGCCTGACAAACATGGTGAAACCCCATCTCTACTAAAAGCACAAAAATTAGCTAGGTGTGGTGGTGTGTGCCTGTAATCCCAGCTACTCAGGAGGCTGAAGCAGGAGGATTGCTTGAACCTGGGAGGTGGAGGTTGCAGTGAGCCAAGATCACACCACTGCACTCTAGCCTGGGCAATAGAGCAAAAATCCATCTATAAATAAATAAATAAATATACACACTAGTCACATCCATGCAGGAAATAGGTTTAAAAAAAAAAAAAGGCAAAACAGCCCTAAAACCAAAGTGAAACTGAAGAAAGTGATCAAGGTAGAAAGTTGTTAGCTGGGTAGAGTGCCGTGGCGTTCCCTTCAGATATCTCCTAACAAATACGAGGGGTTCCCAAGAGAAGCATCTGAAGAGATGAGGATTGAATATAAACTGAGATGGACGTCACTCTCCCCAGCTGGATGCTTGCCTAGGTAAGGAAATGCACAAGCAGCTGCCAGAGCAGAGTGTGGAAGAGTTCATGGGAGAACTTGATATAAGTCCCCAGGAGAAACGGGTATGCATGACAAAGACAGAAACCAGTTCCTGCTTCTTGCTTGCAGAAGTCTGAGGACAGGAGGCTGACTGAGGCTGCCCATGCAGCAAGGGGTGGAGAAAGGAGATGTTATGTTTCCTGTGGCCTGCATGGACACCATAAAAGATGAACCAACAAGAAATGTCCCAGGCCAGGCACAGTGGCTCACGCCTGTAATCCCAGCACTTTGGGAGGCCGAGACAGGTGGATCACTTGAGGTCAGGAGTTCAAGACCAGCCTGGCCAACATGGTGAAACCCCGTCTCTACTAAAAATACAAAAATTAGCTGAGTGTGGTGGTCCACACTTGTAACCCAGTTACTTGGGAGGCTGAGGCGGGACGATCACTTGAACCCAGGAGGCAAAGGTTGCCAGGAGCCAAGATATCGCACCACTGCACTCCAGCCTAGGTGACAGAGCGAGATCTGTCTCAAAAAAAAAAAAAAAAAAAAAAAGGTCCTGAAAGAACCCCACCCAAGAAGGCTAAGGGCAAGGGCAAGGCGGTGTCAGCAGAATGCAGGGCTGTGAGTTGCTTCCCCAGAGTCATAAAAGGTTAGTCAAAGATTGGAGAAGTGTGGAGGTCCCCATGGGAGTCTTGAAGAACCCACCAATAAGACCCTCAACAAAGAGCTAGCATGTCAGCATCTACCATACAAAGGCCCCAATAACTAACTGGTCACTTAAGGCTGCGGTTTCACTCTAATCTTTCATTCTTCTCATTCTGACCCTAGAGATGTCAGGCAAACAGAGAAAGAAGGAGGAAGAAAAGGGAAAGAACACATCACTCCTCCTTTTCCACTGCTGATCCCTGGATGAGGCCTGAGCTAGAGGAAAGGGAAAGCTTTGATTTCCAGAGAAGTTTTTATTTAGACTGGACTGCATTTTTTAAATACCTAAATATGAAGCTATTCAAACCCCTGAAGGCAAAAGAAAGCTATGGAACATCAAAAGGCCAGGAATGGGGATCCAACAGAATTTGTGTAAAGGAACTGGTGAAAATTTTCAAGCTGTTTCATGATTGTGTCCTATTGCATTGCATCCATTTTAGAAAATGCTTACACTTTTAACTGTTTAATCTTTCATATCACACAAGCCTCACCTTTGAAAAAAGGCCTTCTGCCTCTATATTGTATCCTTTAAGGTCCTCGTGTAATTTCTGCAAACACTGTATGACTCTTCTTTGATGTTCATCATCCTTTAGCTCATGAGCTTTGATCAGAAAATCATAGTGGTCCAGAGGTCCATGGCAAACGGCCAAAGCTTTCAAATAAGTCTCTGAAGTGGCAGTTGGGGTCATGCTCTCGGATGTCTGAACCATATAGGCTATAAACAAAAACATAAAATTTTAGACTTTCTTAAATACATTTCACAGTGCTCTACATGTTTCTTAAGGGTCAAATTCAAACTTTTAACTACTTACAAGTATATCTATTTGAGCAGTTTTTGTAAATGTCATTTTGATAAAAATAATATAAAATACATTTTCAGCCAGGCATGGTGGCTCATGCCTGTAATCCCAGCACTTTGGGAGACCAAGGCAGGCGGATCACTTGAGGTCAGGAGTTCAAGATCATCCTGGCCAAATGGTGAAACCACATCTCTACTAAAAACACAAAAATTAGCTGGGCATGGTGGTGCATGCTTGTAATCCCAGCTACTTGGGGGGCTGAGGCACGAATTGCTTGAACCTGGGAGGCAGCAGTTGAAATGAGCAGAGATTGTGCCACTGTACTCCAGCCTGGGTAACAGAGTGACACTCGGTCTCAAAAAAAAAAAAAAAAAATTAAACAATGAATATATTTCTAATTGTTTTATTTTAACAAAAGGAAATAAACCCCAAACCCATAAACTATAATTGTAACCTCTCTTCCAGAAGGCCTATTCCTACTACAGCTTCTGCTTTGCTTCCAGTCCACTAAAGGAGACACTGGGGTTCCTCATCTCCTTCCCAAAGCAAGAGAGTTGCCTTTCTTTGAGTAAACCCTAATTCTGGTTCTTAAGCACCAAGACAAAGACGTGAAGACTAGTCCCAAGGGTTTTCCACTGTTCCTTAATTCTCTACCCAAAGACAACACAACATTCAGATATTACCACATCGATATCAGCCCTCTGCTTCTAAGATCTTTTTCTGTTTTCCATAACCTTTAGGGAGTTGGACATGGAGTTGAGACACAGCAAGAGTGTCTGCTTCAAAGCAGGGTGGTGTTCTGATCCTATTTTTGGCCTCTCCTGGGAGAGAAATGATTGTGGCGAGGTCCAACCATAATTCCATTCCTTATGTGGGGCAGGTTTAATAAGCAGCTAACTCCTTCTCTACTGTTTAGAAGCAACAATAAACAGCAGCAACCTGGTACCTTTTTCAGAACAAGATTTCCCAAAGGTACTCTGCCAGCACTTTATTCATTTCATTGAACATCATGTTTCCTTTGTCACAATAACATAAAAATTACTTTAGCAAAAAGAATTAACAATCACAATGTTAGGTCCATGTTTTCCCCCAAAAGAGGGGGAAAAGTCCTTAAATATACCATGAATGTTGGAGATAGGGACGGCTGTTTTCCATTATTTGTTCCACTTTTCTAAATAGAAGTTTTAGCTGGATGCATGGCTGCCCAGACACATATTACACCTCCTGGCCTCTCTTGCAGTCAGGTATGGCCATGTGAGCAGGTTCTAACAACGGGATATGAGCAGAAACGTGTGTAGTTCTGACATACTCCATTAAAGGAAAAGGGCATATCCTCCTGGCTCCCTTTTCCTCCCCTCTCTCTAACTGGAGTGAAAGTGTAATGACTGCAGCTGGAAGAGGCAATGAGATGCACACAGAATGTTGAATGAAGCAGAGCAACAAGATACACAAAGCCTGGTTCTCCAACAATGCTGAGCTGCCAAACCAGCTTTGGATTGCCTACCTGGATTTTTATGTAAAAGAATAATAAACTTCTGGCCAGGCACAGTGGCTCACACCTGTAATCCTAGCACTTTGGGAGGCTGAGACGGGCAGATCACTTGAGCTCAGGAGTTCGAGACCAGCCTGGGCAACATAGTGGGACCTCATCTCTACCAAAAATAACAAATTTAAAAAAAAAATTGTTTTTAATTAGCCAGGCTTAAAATTAGCATGTGCCTGTAGTTCCAGCTACTTGGGGAGGCTGAGGTGGGAGGACGGCTTAAGCCCAGGAGTTTGAGGCTGCAGTTAGCTATGACCTACACCACTGCACTCCAGCCCGGGCAACAGAGTGAGACTCTCTCTCCAAAAGAAATAAAAAGGGAGTAATAAACTTCTATCTTGTTTTTAAAGTAGTGTATAATTGGGGTCTCTGTTACAGAAGCCTAAGTTGTACCCTAACTGATATAGTTGCTTAAGGCCTGTAAAACAGAATCTAAAGGTATCCTGGAACACTGGGCCTCACAGCACCAGGATAAGTTTTGGGTTCAATGTTGAAGTTGGAGATGCAGGTTGAGAGTTCCTAAATGTTCCCGGCAATTTGAGATATTTGCCAGCGTGGCATAATAAGAAATATATTTGATCTTTGTCCCTGGTCCTTGGCACAGAGTTCCTAAAACCCTTGGAATTTCCTGAGTAATAGGAGTGTTTTCTGTTATTCATTGCATCACACCTGAGTTTATGTTAAGGAGGTGACTCTAGCGTAAGGCTGGTAGCCAGAAGGACCAAGTGGGTAGAAGGTTGGAACTTTCAGCCCCACGCACTGACCCCAGGAAGGTGGGGCTAGAGATTGAGCTCTGTAAACACTCAAGGAGACTTGGAGAGCTTCTGGGTTGGTGAACACATCTAGGTGCGTTCAACCTGTAGGTATCCCCCTAGGCATCTCTTCTACCGGGCTCCCTGAATTGTATCCTTTATCATAAACCAGTAAACATAAGCAAAATTTTCCCCTGAGTTCTGTGAGCTATTCTAGCAGATTATCAAATCTAAAGGGGAGGAAGGCTATGGGAATTCCCGAATTTGTAGTTGCCAGGTAGATATGTGGGTAGCCTGTAGACCCCATTTGCAGCTGGCATGTGAAGTGGGGGCATTCCGTGGGACTGAGCCCTTTTACTTGTGGGATCTGATGCTCAGTTCAAATAAAGAGTGCCAGAATCAAATTGAACTGTTGAGTACCCAGTTAGTGTTACAGGATTTGAGAATCTCACAAGAGAAAAACACTCTTCTCTACCCCCTCTTTTAGACTTCTGGAGTCAACCAAGTGAGAAACTTCAGAGTGATTACTGATATATTCCTCTTCCTCCCACAATCCTGTTCTCTACTCCTCAACCAGGTTCTCAGCCAATCAATCATAGATGCTACTCAATTTTGTATGCGAAATACTCTCTAATTCATTCCCTCCTCTCCTTCCTCATCCTACCACCCCAGCTTGAGCCCTTTAAAGGAAGCAGGGGTCTCTCTTAGGGCCTGCCATGCCCCCCACAACATGGAAATAAAGAAAAATCTGGAATTTCTTCAAGGGAAATTCCAGACACCTAGCTAGCCTTGAGAAGTAAATGAGCCACTTGATAAGCAAGAAGATAACAGAAGCTCAAAATCATGGCCAAGGAGGTTAGAGATGTTCCCTATAGAAACTAAAGATAACATCTTAATATATGTAACTGAGTTGTTTTTCAGAAACTCCAACCCCTACCAAATGGATCCACTGGCACACAGACCTCAGATAAGGGGGAACAGAGGACTGAATTCTGACCACTATTCTTTGTTCTAAATTTCTTCCTGAGGGGCCTGGAGGAGGTTATGCTCACGAACCAGAGCTAACATTCTTTTCTGTTGACCCGAAATTTTTAGACAGAGCTTCGTTTCCTTAACCAATTGCAAATCAGAAAATCTTTTAATCCAGCTTTGACCGGCGGGCCACTCCCTTCAAGATGTCCCACTATTTTAGGTCAAATCAATGCCTAGCCTCCATTTACTGATGTATGACTCTGATCGCCACCACTGTGCCAAATTTACCACTACCACGATCTGTAAAATATCTTCTGCCAACTCCAGGGCTGATCTTACTAAAATCCAAATGTGATTTTATCAATCTTTGGCTTGAAATTCATCTCATTGTTTAAAGGAGTGGTTTTCCAACTTTATTTTTTAATAGCTGTACCTTTTTTACATACAAAATCTTCCATAGAATCCTCAATTTATTAAAGAGAAAAGTGGGAAGGGGGGCACAAAGTCCCACTGTCTTCATATCCCCCCATTCACATACCCACACCACCCCTATTTCCCAACAGCCTCACTTTAGAGGATTATATTTAGTACAAATAATGTGCAGAAAAGGGTTAACACAACAGGCCTGAGACTACCATCCACAGAGCATATTTACTTATGTCTCAAAATAAATAAATAAATAATACCTAATTTTTTAAAGGTGAGGCTGGGTGGAGTGGCGCACATCTGTAGTCCCAGCCACTTGGGAGGCTGAGGCAGGAGGATCCCTTGAAACCAAAAGTTGGAGGCTGCAGAGCACCATGATCATACCTGTGAATGGCCACTGCACTCCAGCCTTGGCAACATAGCAAGACCTCATCTCTAAAAAAAACAAAAATAAGATAAATAAAAATTGTTTTGGCCAAGCACAGTGGCTCACGCCTGTAATCCCAGCACTTTGGGAGGCTGAGGTGAAAAGATCTCTTGAGCCCAGGAGCTCGAGACCAGCCTGGGAAACACAGTGAAACCTCTGTCTTTACAGATGGAAAAAAAAAAAAAAAAATTTAATTAGCCAGGCATAATGGTATATGCCTCTAGTCCTATAGGGATTACTACCACTAGGAACTATTGCTACTCAGAGGGCTAAGGTGGGAGGATAACTTGAGCCTGGGAGTTGAGGCTGCAGTGAGTGGAGATCGTGCCACTGTGCTCCTGCCTGGGTGACAGAACGAGACCCTGTCTAAACAAATTAATTAATTAATTAATTAAAAAGTGTTTAAAAGTTATTCATAGGAAATATCAGTATTGTGGGCAAAACATACTGTTTATCTTGGCATCTGCCTTTGGAGAGGCTTAAAGTCCTTCTACTTTTATTTTCACTAGCCTAACATCTTGATTTAATAGTGTAGACTTCATTCCCAGTTTTCGGAAAAGAAAACCAAGGTACAGTGAAGATGAGGCATAAATTCAGCTAGTCAGCAGAGATAAAAAGAGAATCAGTCAGGCAAGATACTCAAGGCTGACAGATTGGCCAGCTTAGCCCTGGATAGCAGCTGTATAAATTGAAATACAAAAGACTTCTCAAAAGCTGCATTAAATTAAATCTGTTACTACATCAGTGTACACAAATTATGTGATGCTGCCATATTATTTTGATTTGTATTAATTTGTCTTATTGTACTCCAAATGGACAGTGGGAAAATGCCATTCGGAAGTTCTACACACTAATTTACAAACATAAATGAAAGATTTTAGGAACCCAAAAAGTCTGCACTATTCTTTCGAATACTTCAATTTTGTACCTTATTTCACTATATTCTCCTAAACTAAGTTTCAGGAAGATCCTACTATACTCCACAGCCCACTTGCTAAAAGATTTAATCAAAATCTTGTGTCCTACATCTGAATAACCTATTAAAACTTCCTTGATATTGTAAAAATTACTCCTATTTAGTTTTACTTTCCCCAGGGAAAAAATGAGTTTCCTCAAGCTTTGTGTATAGTCGTAATTACTTTTATTTTCTCCAACTTTTTTAAGTAAATGTAACCTCAAGATTTTATTATCTGCATAATAAAACAAAAGATGATACTTAGAAACTAGATCAACACTTGGCCTTTCTCTTATCTCTTCCCAGTTCAAAATGCTTGCATCTCTTATGGCCAGCATTCTCTTAGATCTGCAGTTGGGCTCAATGCATTCAAGCCTCAGCACAGTCTTCTTTGTGTTTTAGCCTTTTTCTGGAAAATCAGCTTAGTCTGCCTATGATGATGATAGCCACTCTGCTTCCTATCATAACGCCACTTTCCTTGGGCACACAGAGAATCCTTGGCTTTCTTATCCTGATCTTGGCGTGAAGTTGGTACTTGGCACATGCCACACATGTTACAGAAAGTCTAGAGGGTTTTAGAGACATTCACCATGTTTATGGGAATGCTATCTACAAGAAAAGAAGTGATTTCCTTCAATTTTTCCATTTTCACTTTAAAATATAAGTTTGGAACAAATAAAATTCTCCTGAAGCTGTGGAGTCCCAAGTTTATGCTAATATGCTCCCCTTAACTAATCTTACTACATTAAACAAATAATATATAATAAACTGAAACTGTCTTTACAAAATTATGACAGTAAGAGAAATCTGACATAGTTGACTCCACCTTGCTTCTGACCTCCAACCTCTGCCTGATCATTCCTGGGCACAGGCCAAGCTAACTTTAGGACGAATTTAGTTTATAGTTTAACTTTAAAATAATGACGACAATATTATTGCTCCCTCCCTTAAGCTAACCCCACCCTTTCTCAAAAACCAAAAGCCACCTTTGTAAGACTAATGAAAGCCTACAAGAATAAAATTATGGGAGGAGCCTGAACTCTGCTAAAATGTAGGCCAAGTTTCTACAATCCCTTACTGCTCAGGGGTCATGTGGCCAGAGGTCACAAGATTTGTGACTTCTCCAACTGCTTCTACAAATAACATCACTGTTATAGAACCTAAGATTGGTTTTGCTGAAATGTCTTTCAGACTGACCCCACCTGGACTCATGACTCATGACTCAACTGGTCCTGTTGTCCCACCCACAGTTGGACTCAGTGCATGAGGATCGATTTCCACACCCCTATTATTTCATCCCCAACCAATCAACAGCACCATTCTCTAGCCCCCTGCCCGTGAAATTGTCCATAAAAACCCTCAGCTCCAAGCCTGCAGAGAGACTGATTTGAGGGATAACTCCAGTTCTCCTGTGTGGGACTGCCTTGCATCAGTTAAACTCTTTTCTCTACTGCAATGCCACGGTCTCAGGGGATTGATTTTGTCTGTGCAGTAAACAGGTAATTACAAATTCATAATCATGTTCTTCTTAATAGCACCATCCAAAAAGAAGAGGCAATCCAAATTGTCACTGATAACCTTACAAGAATTGTTATATAATAAATATAGGGCTTTTTTTCTTAACAAGGTCTGAGTTGGCATCCAAGACAGACTTAAGGGGAGGTAGGTGTCTTGGAGCCTCTTGAAATTAAAAGAAAATTGTATATTGTATATTTCAAAATTAATAATGGATTTTAAATGGTCTCATCACAAACATATGATAAGGAGTTGAGGTGATGGATGTTATGAACTTGATTTAATCTTTCTAGAACATATATATCTGTTAAAACATCAGAGTAGGCCGGGCGTGGTGGCTCATGCTTGTAATCCCAGGACTTTGGGAGGTCGAGGCGGGCAGATCACGAGGTCAGGAAATTGAGACCATCCCGGCTAACACGGTGAAACCCCGTCTCTACTAAAAATACAAAAAAGTAGCCAGGCGTGGTGGCAGGTGCCTATAGTCCCAGCTACTCGGAGGCTGAGGCAGGAGAATGGCGTGAACCTGGGAGGCGGCGCTTGCAGTGAGCCGAGATCGCACCACTGCACTCCAGCCTGGGCAACAGAGTGAGACTCTGTCTCAAAAAAAAAAAAAAAAAAAAAATCAGAGTGTACCCCATAAATATATACAATTATTTGTCAATTAATTTATGAGTTCTATAAAAGAAAGAAAATTATGTGTGAGTATGTTTAATCTGAGGCAAGTCCTCTAAATATACAACTTTCCAATTTTTAAACAAGATAAGAACCAATGTTTTATAATTTTTTTTTTAACAGGATCTCTCATTCTGTGGCCCATGCTGGAGTGCCATGGCATGATCATGGCTCACTGCAGCCTCAACCTTCCAGGCTCAAGCTATCCTTCCCCTCCATTCTCCTGAGCTGGGACTACAGGTGCACACCACCATTCCTGGCTCATGTTTCATTTTTTGTAGAGAGGGGTTCTCCCTGTGTTGCCCAGGCTGGTCTTGAACTCCTGGGCTCAAATGATCCTTCAGCCTTGGCCTCCCAAAGATCTGGAATTACAGGCATGAGCTACCACATCCAGCCCAAGAACCACTGTTTAAAAAAGAACTGTCGGGCTGGGCACAGTGGCTCATGCCTGTAATCTCAGCACTGTGGGAGGCTGATCACTTGAGACCAGGAGTTTGAGGTTACAGTGAGCTATGATTATAACACTGCACTCCAGCCTGGGCAACAAAGAAAGCCCCTATCTCTAAAAAAAGCGACAAAAAAGGAAGGAAAGAAAAGAGAACAAGGAAGGAAGGCAGGCATACAGAATCTGAGGCCCTACCCTAGCCCTCTGAATCAAAATTTGCATTTTCAACAAAATACTTAGGTGTTTTACATCCACATTAAAGGTTGAGAAGCACTGTGCCAGGGGATGACCAGAGACTCCTACAGATTATCAGGAAAAAGCCTTTCTGTGAAAAACACATTAAGTTGACACCTGAATGCCAAAAGGAGTCACCCATGAGAAATATCAATAACATCCCAGCCTAAGGTTATAGATGAGGCAAAGTGGAAATGGAAATAAGCTTCACAATTTTGAGGGAAGAGAAAGGAAGTTTATATGGTTGATGCAAATGAGCAAGGTAGAGTATGTGCTACAAGAAGAGGTTGGAAAGGACAATAAGAGGCCCAGCACAGTGGCTCACACCTGTAATCCCAATACTTTGGGAGGCTAAGGCCAGCAGATCACTTGAGGCCAGGAGTTTGAGGCGGGCAGATCACTTGAGGCGGCGGTGATCACTTGAAGCCAGCCTGGCCAACATGGTGAAACCTCATCTCTACTAAAAATACAAAAATTAGCTGGGCATGCTGGTGCATGCCTGTAATCCCATCTACTCATGTGACTGCAGCACAAGAATCACTTGAACCCAGGAGGCAAAGTTTGCATGAGCCAAGATCACCCCACTGCACTCCAGCCTGGGTGACAGAGCAAGATGCTGTCTCAAAAAAAAAAAGTACAAGCACTAAAAGATGTAGGGCCTTAAAAGCCATGGTAAGTAAGGCAGGTTTTATAAGTAGGATTGAGAACAAGGAGGTTTTTCTGTTTTGTTTTGTTTTTCTTTATTTCTTTTTTTTATTATTATTAAACTTAACCCCTCTAAGAAGCAGAAGAGGCTCAGAGTGGTGGCTCACGCCTGTAATCCTAGCAATTTTGGGAGGCCGAGGCAGGCGGATGGCCTGAGCTCAGGAGTTTGAGACCAGCCTAGGCAACATGGTGAAACCCCGTTTCTACTAAAACACAAAAGAAATTAGCCGGGCATGGCGGCGTGTGCCTGTAGTCGCAGCTACTCGGGAGGCTGAGGTAGGAGAATTGCTTGAACCTGGGAGGTGGAGGTTGCAGTGAGCCAAGATCGCACCACAGCACTCCAGCCTGGGCGACAGAGCGAGACTCCATCCCTTAAAAAAAAAAAAAAAAAAAAAAAAAGCAGCAGAGGAAGGTTTTGATCAGGGTACAAGATATTATTGAAGATAATAAAGCTTGATAATAAAAGATTGCTTTAGAAAATAAGACTAGGAATGCAAACTGGAAGCAGAATGTGTGAATTATATAGTATGCGAATTATTTTCTTATCTTTTTTTCTTCTTTTTTTGAGATGGAGTTCCGCCCTTGTTGCCCAGACTGCAGTACAATGGAGCGATCTCGGCTGACTGCAACCTCCACCTTCTGGGTTCAAGCAATTTTCCTGCCTCAGCCTCCCAAGTAGCTGGGATTACAGGCACCTGCCACCACGCCTGGCTAATTTTTTGTATTTTTAGTAGAGATGGGGTTTCACCATGTTGGCCAGGCCGGTCTCAAACTCCTGACCTCAGGTGATCCACCCGCCTTGGCCTCCCAAAGTGCTGGGATTACAGGCATGAGCCACTGCACCCAGCTGTGAATTATTTTCAATAAAACTACTATGTATTTTTTTACGTGGAAGTAGAAATTAGAAGACTATTCAAATAGCTGAGTTAAGAGATATCTATGGGCTGGACTCAGTGGATCACGCCTGTAATCATAGCAATTTGGGAGGCAGAAGCAGGCAGATCACTGGAGTCCAGGAGTTCAGGGCCAGCCTAGGCAACATGGTGAAACCCCGTCTCTACAAAAAATACAAAACTTAGCCAGGTGTGGTGGTGCATACCTGTTGTACCAGCTACACAGGAGACTGAGATGGGAGAATCACTTGAGCCCTGGAAGGTTAAGGCTGCAGTGAGCCGTGATTATGTCACTGCACTCCAGCCTGGGCAACAGAGTGAGACCCTGTCTTAAAGAAAATAAATAAATAAATAAAAGAAAGAGAGAAAACAATGTCTATGATTTGGGCCAGAGAGTTAGCATTGTAGGTTAATAGACCAAGATCATGTAGTTAATAACAGCAGCAATTGCTAACCTTTACTGAGTATTTACTAAGTACCAGGTTACTTTTCTAAGGAATTTTTGTACATTAACTGATTCGATCTTTGCAACTACCCTTTCAGGTAGGTACTAATATTATCCCTACTTTAAAGATGAAGAAACTGAGGCACAGAGAGGCGAAGTAACTTGTCCATGTTCCCAAAGCCAGGAAGTGGCATCTGTTGCCCCCAGTAAAGCAGGAAGGCAGGATGTTATAGTAGTGGAAGGAATGTGGGGTCTGGAATAATAACCTCCAGATTCCTCACCTGACTCCACCATCTCAGCTCTAAAACATGGTAACGTTGTTCTCCATGGTGGACTGAGCATCTGATCACCATCCTGGCCAATGATGCCTAATGGGGAAGTTAGCTTCTGGCAAAGTCTTCCCCGATGCTCTTCAAAAGGAGACCAGGACAGGGACTCGCTCCTTCCTGCCTTTGTACTTCTACCTGTGAAATCAGGATACCTGGACTGCTGCATCTTAAGAACGTGAGAGGAAGGCTGGGTGCAGTGGCTCATACCTGTAATCCCAGCACTTTAGGAAGCCAAGGTGGGAGGATCACCAGAGCACAGGAGTTCAAGGCCACAGTGAACTGTGATCTACGATCGCACCAGTGCACTGTAGCCTGGGCAACAGAGCGAGACTCTATCTCACAACCAAAAAAAGAACATAAGGGGAAACATTGTTGACACAGGTAAGATAATCTTAATCTTGACATATGTCATAAAGCTTAATTGTATTGACACTGTTTCCACATAGCTAGGGTGATAATAGCAAAGAGAATATGGGGCCTATGTGTTCTTTGGTGCTTTAAGTTGGACTGGATTCAATATCTTTATTGTATTTATATTCTTTTTTATTATTATTACTTTATTTTAGAGACAAGGTCTCTCTGTTGTCCAGGCTAGAGTGCAGTGGCTCAAGCGTAGCACTGCAGCCTCAAATTCCTGGGCTCAACTCCTGGGTTCAAGTGATTCTCTCAACTCAGTCTCCCCAGTAGCTGGGACTACAGGTACGCACTACATGCCTTGGTAATTTTTTATTTTTTTTACTTTTTTGTAGAGATAGGATCTCACTATGTTGCCCAAGCTGGTCTTGAACTTCCAGCCTCAAGTGATCCTCCTGCCTCGGGCTCCCAAAGTGCTGGGATCATAGGCATGAGCCACTTGCCTGGCCTCTATATTTGATACGCTTTAGAAACTTAGGAAAAATGAGGGACCAGAATCTTTCAACAGAAAGTAAACATTTTCTTTTTAAAATTATATTTTAGGCCGGGCACGGTGGCTCATGCCTGTAATCCCAACACTTTGGGAGGCCGAGGCGGGCGGATCCTCTGAGGTTAGGAGTTCAAGATCAGCCTGGCCAACGTGGTGAAACCCCATCTCTACTAAAAATACAAAAATTAGTCGGGCATGGTGGCACATGCCTGTAGTCCCAGCTACTCGGGAGGCTGAGGCAGAAGAATCGCTTGAACCCTGGAGGTGAAGATTGCAGTGAGCTGAGATCACACCACTGCACTCCAGCCTGGGCGAAACAGCAAGACCCTGTCTCAAGAAAAAATATATATATATATATTTATTTATATATATATGTATATATATATTTATATATGTATATATGTATATATATATTTTTATATGTATATATGTATATATATTTTTATATGTATATATGTATATATATTTATATATGTATATATGTATATATATTTATATATGTATATATGTATATATATTTATATATGTATATATATTTATATATGTATATATATTTATATATGTATATATGTATATATATTTATATATGTATATATGTATGTATATATATTTATATATTTATATATGTATATATATTTATATATACGTGTATATATATATTTATATATACGTGTATATATATATTTATATATACGTGTATATATATTTATATATACGTGTATATATATATTTATATATACGTGTATATATATATTTATATATACGTGTATATATATATTTATATATACGTGTATATATATTTATATATGTATATATATTTATATATGTGTGTATATATATATTTTTATATGTGTGTATATATATTTATATATGTATATATTTATATATGTGTATATATATTTATATATGTGTATATATATTTATATATGTGTGTATATATTTATATATGTGTGTATATATTTATATATGTATATATATTTATATATGTATATATATATTTATATATGTATATATATTTATATATGTATATATATATTTATATATGTATATATATTTATATATGTATATATATTTATATATATGTATATATATTTATATATGTATATATATTTATACATATATGTAAAAGCTTTGCTTCATTCTTAAGGTTATTTTAATACTTGAGGTCAATATTTTTTGAGAATCCATCTCCAACTGCATACTCAAAATCAATAAAGATGTGGTATAATGTGCACAAAACTTACAACTTATTAGTAAAGTGGCATTGAGCTAGAAACATTCTATAAAAAATTTCCAACTCAAAAACACCCATGATTAAAGGAAATAATTGAAGACATGCAAAATGACATATATCTATACAAATGTAAGGTGTATCCAAAGTAAAGAAAACTATCCTTTTGGCCAGATGTGGTAGCTCATGGCTGTAGGAGGCCAAGGAGGGAGTATCGCTTGAGTCCAGGAGTTCAAGACCAGCCTAGGCAACATGACAAGAACCTGTCTCTACAAAAAAATCAAAAATCAGCTGGGTGGGGTGGCATGCACCTATAGTCCCAGCTACTCTGTGGGGCTGAAGTGGGAGGATCACTTGAGCTTGGGAGGTCAAGGTCACAGTTAGCCATGATCATATCACTGCACTCAGCCTGGATGACAGAGTGAGATCCTGTCTTAAAATAAAATAAAATAAAATAAAATAAAATAAAATAAAATAAAATAAAATAAAATAAAGTAAAATAAATACAAAAATTTAAAAAGAAAAAAATAAAGAAAATTCATGAGGGACAACATTCTGGAAGGTAAAGAAAAAGAAAACTAACATTAATAAGTACCTACTTAGGCGGATCTCTTGAGCTCCGGAGTTCAAGACCAACCTGGGCAACATGGTGAAACCCCATCTCTACAAAAAATACAAAAATTAATTGAGCATGGTGGCATGCGCCTGTAGTCCCAGTGACTTGGGAGGCTGGGGTGGAAGGATCACCTGAGCTCTGGAGGTCGAGGCTGCAGTAAGCTGAGATGGTGCCACTGCACTCCAGCCTGGGCAACAGAAGCCCTATCTCCAAAAAAAAAAAAAAAAAAAGTGCTTAGTATATAGCCAGTGCACAAATAGCACTTTCTGTAGATTATCTTACTTCTCCAGAAAAACCTGAGTTAGGCATTATTATTCCTTACACATGAAGAAACTAAAATACCTTAAAAAGTTAAGTGAGTGTCCAAGCCAGGATCTGAAGCTAAGTGACCCAAAACACCAGGATTTCACTCTTACTCAAACAACCATAATACTATAGACTAATGAAGGCTGTGCTCCTATTTGTCACAGGCAGGTAACAGAAAATCAAAACACAAACCTCTTTCAGGTTCTCATATCTGAAGTACTCAAGCCTCCTAGAGCAACCAACAATCCACTCTTCCTGGGTCTCCATCCTCCTCAACCTTGCTAGAGCTTGGCCCTGCCTACACGCTAAGGTCAACTGCGTCTACTAATAAGTGGCACTCTTCTAAAGCCTATCAGCAGCAGGAGCTTTTTCTATGAAAATCCCAAAGCCAAAGTGTTGGAGGGAAGAAATTCCTTTTCCTTTTTTTTATGTTTTTGAGAAGGAGTTTCACTCTTTCACCCAGGCTGGAGTGCAGTGGCACAATCTCCACTCACTATAACCTCCCCCTCCTGGTTTCAAGCGATTCTCCTGCCTCGGCCATCCGAGTAGCTGGGATTACAGGCGCCCACCACTACACCGGGCTAATTTTTGTATTTTTAATAGAGACAGGGTTTCACCATGTTGGCCAGGCTGGTCTCAAACTCCTGACATCGTGATCCCACTACCTCGGCCTTCCAAAGTGCTGGGATTACAGGCATGAGCCACTGCGCTGGCCAAGAAATTCCTTTTCATATACAACTAAAAGCCCTTATATTTTACATAACAGGCTCCTAAGAATTTTGATAATAACTTGGTTTAGTACCCTTTGTTGAACTCCAAGTATAAAATATTAATATATTTAGCACTAAATGAAGACATAAATGACCTAGTCTTCAAATCTGAAGATGACACCAAATTAGGAAGTAAATCATGCTGGCTCACAATCACAATTCAAGAAGATGTTGATGTGCTACAAAAGTTGGATGAAACTACCAACATAAAATTTAACTAAAGTGCAGTTAGGCTTAAAAACTTAATTATCCTAGCTGGGCGCGGTGGCTCACACCTGTGATCCCTGCACTTTGGGAGGCCGAGGCGGGCAGATCACCTGAGGTCAGGAGTTTGAGACCAACCTGGCCAACATGGTGAAGCCCCATCTCTACTAAAAATACAAACATTATCCAGGCACAGTGGCGCATGCCTGTAATCCCAGCTATTCGGGAGGCTGAGGCAGGAGAATCACTTGAACCCAGGAGGCATAGGTTGCAGTGAGCAGAGATAGTACCACTTTACTCAAGCCTGGGCAACAGAGCAAGACGCTGTCTCAAAAAAATAAATAAATAAATAAAATACATACATAAATAAATAACTTCATTATCCTGGAAAGAATCAGTTTTAAAAAGTATAAAATAGAGAGTTTAGTGAAGTAATAAATGGTTCAAAAATAATGATAAAGTGTCTATAGTGTACAAAGCTCTGTGCTAGAAACTGCAAATACAATCAGTGGCGAGCTGGATGGATGCTGTTAACTGCACTCAAAGCAGTGACAGCTGGGCTTGGTGGAGTTCATCTGTAATCCCAGCTACTCGGGAGGCTGAGGTGGGAGAATCGCTTGAGCCCCAGAGTTTAAGACCAGCCTGGGCAACACACCAACACATCCATCTCAAAAAAAAAGAAAAAGAAAAACAAAACAAACAAAAAAAGAAAACAAAACAAAAAAACAGACACAAATAAGTGGATAAACAACTCTAATAAAGTGTATGGTATGTCATAAGGGGAAGGGGCAGATGCTATAAGATCACAGGGCCAAAGCTAGTAATCTAGGTTAGGGAGTTTAGGAAGGGTACTCAGAGGAAATGATGTTTCCATTGAGATCAGAAGGGCAGACAGAAATGTGCCATGGGAAGGGAGGGAAGGAAGGAGGGAGATGTTCTAGCCTGAAAGAAGGCCCAGAAACACGACAGTGTAGAACACTAGAAAGAACAAGTTCAGTTTGGCTGAGACGTAAAGTGAAAGGCGGAGAGAGGTAAGAGATGAACTACTGGAGGAGTACAAGGGAGTCAGGTGAGGCAGGGCATTGCAATGATAAGCAGTTTGAATTTAACCCTTAAAGGCCACAGGAGCCACTTAAAAGTTTTAAAGAATGCAGTGGCTTATGCCTTCTCTTAAGCCAAAAAGAAGGATACTGGAAACAGAGAAACACATTTTACTATCTTTATCTTTCAGCATACCAGAGACAACCAGTTGGAAAATACAATAGAAAAAAAAAGGATCCCATTCACAATTACAATAAGAATTCTAGAATAAAAATAATATTAACTTCCAGACACAATGACACACTTGGCCTGTACCTTCAGCTACTCAAGGGGTTTAAGTGGGAGGATTGCTTCAGAGCCGAGGAGTTTGAGACCAGCCTGGCCAACATGGCGAAACCCCGTCTCCAATAAAAATACAAAAATTAGCCGGGTGCGGTGGCACACACCTGTACTCCCAGCTACCCCAGAGGCTGAGGCACGAGAATCACTTGAGCCTGGGAGGTGGAGGTTGCAGTGAGCTGAGATCACTCCACTGTACTCCAGCCTAGGTGACAGAGCAAGACTCTGTCTCAGAAAAAAAAAAAAGAAGGTGAAAATACAACCCACAGAATGGGAGAAAATATTTGCAAATCACATATCTGATAAGGAATCTGTATCCAGAATATATAAAGAACTTTTACAATTCAACAATAAAAAGACAAATGCAATTTTTAAATGGACAAAGGATTTAAGTAGACATTTCTCCTAAGATATATAAATGGTCAATAAACACATGAAATGACACTCAATATCATTAGTTATCTGGGAAATATAAATCAAAACTAAAATGAGATACCATTTCACATCTACTAGGATCGCAATGATAAGAAAGACAGACAATAACTAGTGTTAGAGAAGATGCAGAGAAATTAGAACCTCATACACTGCTGATGGAAATGTAAATGCTGCAGGGTTGTTTGCTCTCTCCCCCAGGTCAAAAGCTCCCCCAGGTCAAAAGCTGGGAAGGCTTGTTTGCAACCCTTATAAAAGATGAGGTTTCCTAAGCTTGGGGTTCCTGAACCATGACACAAACCTGCTAAGTATACATCACCCACCTGGACTGATCTCTGAACAGCCCCATGGGACTTGAGGAACAAGGGGAACTGAGGCACACATAAAGCTCACATTGCCTGCTAGTCCATGATAAAGTTCTTTATCTCTGATCCAGGAGTTCCATATCTTTTTCCAACATCCATGAAACAGTAACAGGCTAAAGTGTTGTCTTGCAAGCTGGGTAAAAATCTCAGACCCCTGAGAGTTGTTGACATCAAGAATTGTAACTGGCATGTAATCAACATATAATAAAAATTTTTAAATTATTAATAAGATATTTCGTGTTCTTTTTTTCTATTAGGTCTTAAAGTATTTGACACCTGCAACACATCTCAATTTGGAAGCTAAATTTTCATTGGAAATATTTAATTTGTATTTAGACTTCATAAAATCTACAGTCGAGAAAAAGTAGATTCACTTTCCCAAGATGTTCCAAGAATATTTAAAAGTTTTCCAATAGCTGAACAGTTTTCCAATAGCAGAATCAAGTATCCTTTTTAAATTTTATATTTAACTAACATTAAATGAAATTAAAAATTTAGTTCCCCAGTCATATTACACATTTCAAGTGGTCAGTGTCCACATGTGGCTAATGGCGATGGTATCAAAGCTCAGGTCTGGTCAATCTTGAAAAAGAACAAAGTTGGAAGACTTACACAACCAGATATTAAAACTTATTATAAAGCTACAGAGTTAGGACAGTGTGATACTGGTACAAGAATAGACCAATGGAACAAAATAGAAGCCCACACATACACGGTCACTTGATTTATGTCAAAAGCAGCACTGCAGTAGCCCAGAAAAAAAAGATGCTCTATATAAAAAATGTTGCTGGATCAACTGGATATCCATACAAAGAAAAATAAATCTTGACCCTAACCTAATGTCATACGCAAAACTTAATTCCAGAGGTATCGTAGATCTAAACATGAAAGGTAAAACAATAAAGCTTCTAAAAAAACATAAAAATACCTTCGTGACCTTGAGGTAAGCAAAGATTTCTTAAATAGGACACACACAAAAAGATTGCTAAACTGGACTACATTAAAATTTAGAACTTCTTGGCCAGGTGCAGTGGCTCACACCTGTAATCACAGCACTTTGGGAGGCTGAGGTTGGCAGATCACCTAAGGTTAGGAGTTCGAGACCAGCGGGGCCAACATGGTGAAACCCCATCTCTACTAAAAATACAAAAAAGCAGCTGGGCGTGGTGGCACACGCCTGTAGTCCCAGCTACTCAGGAGGCTGAGGCAGAAGAATCACTTGAACCTGGGAGGTGGAGAGGTTGCAGTGAGCCGAGATTGTGCCACTGTACTCCAGCCTGGATGACAGAGTGAGACTGTCTCAAAATAAATAAATAAATAAATAATAAAATAAATAAAATTTAGAACTTCTTCATCTGGGCACAACCCTATAGTCCTAGCTACTTGGAAAGCTAAAATAGGAGGATCGCTTGAACCCAGGAGTTTGAGGCTGCAGTAAGCTATGATTGCATCACTGCACTCTGGCCTGGGCAACAGAGCAAAATCCCATCTCTAAAAAAATTAAAATTAAATAAGTAAAATAAAATTTGGAGCTTCTGTTCATGAAAAGACTCCATTAGCAATGAAAAAGCTAAATTGGACACAGTGGTTCATGCTGGTAATCCCAACACTTTGAGAGGCCAAGGTGGGAGGATAGCTTGAGGCCAGGAGTCTGAGAACAACCTGGGCAACATAGAGAGATGCTGTCTCTATAAAAAATTTTAACAATTAGCTGGGTGTGGTGGCACATGCCTGTCGTCCCAGCTACTCGGGAGACTGAGGTAAGAGGATTGCTTGAGCCCAGGAGGTCCAGGCTGCAGTGAACCATGATTGTACCACTGCACTCCAGCCTGGATGACACAGACAGATCTAGTCTCAAAAAAAAATGTTTTTAATGAAAAAGCTGACCTTACACCACTTATAAGATAAGAGATAAATGAAAAAATAAAATTAAAAAGCAAGCTACAGACTAGGAGAAAATACTTGCAATCTATGTATCTGACAAAGGACTTACATCAAGATTATATAAAGAACTACAACTCATTAAGAAACAATGTGCAAGTCACAAAAGAGCCTATCCAAATGTCCAGTAAATACACAAAAAAGTATTCAACCTTAAAATGTATCAGGGAAAAGCAAAATAAAATCATAATGAGACATCAGTACACACTTATCGGAGTGACTAAAATTAAAAAGAATACCAGCTGTTCGTGAGGATGCATAGTAACTGAAATCTCACACACTGCTAATGGAAAGATACATTGATATAACCATTTTAGAAAACTGGCCTTGTCTACTAAAGCTGAACATATGTATAAAATATGATCCAGCAATTCTATTATTTGGTATCTGCCCAACAGAAAGCATACATACATGCACCAAATATATGTACAAACATATTCATAGCAGTACCATAGGCCTGGGCAATATGGCGAGACCCCATCTCTACAAAAAATACAAAAATTAGCCAGGCGTGGTGGTGCTCGCCTGTAGTCTCAGTTACTCAGGAGACTGAGGTGGGAGGATCACTTGAACCTGGGAGGTTTAGGCGGCAGTGAGCTGTGATCACACCACTGTACTCCAGCCTGGGCGACTGGGCAAAACCCTGTTTCCAAAAAAAAAAAAAAAAAAAAAGAGGAAAGAAAAATTAAAGTTAACAGCAGTTGTCTTTTCTACATTTTCTACTGTAAACATGATGTAGTATTTTTATAATTAAAAGTAATTTATTTTTAGGCCGTGTGTGGTGGCTCACGCCCGTAATCCTAGCACTTTGGGAGGCCAAGTTGGGCAGATCACGACGTCAGGAGTTCTAGACCAGCCTGGCCAACATTGTGAAACCCCGTCTCTACTAAAAATGCAAAAATTAGCCAGGCATGGTAGCATGCGCCTGTAATCCCAGCTACTCAGAAGACTGAGGCAGGAGAATCTCTTGAACCCAGGAAACAGAGATGGCAGTGAGCTGAGATCATGCCATTGCACTCCAGCCTGGGTGACAGAGCAAGACTCCATCTCAAAAAAAAAGAAAGAAAAAAAAAGTAATTTATGTTTAAATAGAAAAAATAATAAATCAAATACAAATAGGAGAGACCTGTTTTAATAACTCTAAGAGTCGCAAGTGAGATATGAATGTGACCTGACCACCAAAAGTTAATGCAACAGGACACAGAAAAGGTAACCTAAACAAGGCTCTAGGCTGACATACTTGAAGGAATATATTGTGATATGGGGGCCACATTTTCAGAGTGTCATTCAGAAAGTAGATAGTAATCTCAAGAAGGGAAGGAGTTCAAGGATCTAGAAACTATGTTGTGAACTTGACTGACAGCACAAAAGACTGCTGACATTAACAAGACACTTAGCATACATCCCAGCATTCTGTATGTAGCATATGGATGGCAGCAAGAAGTGCTTGGGAAATGAATGAATGAATGGGAGAAATATAACAAGCCTTTAATGTTTTAAAGGTGATTAAATGGAATTGGGACAAGGTGGCACCCAATAATTTGATAAATGAATGAGTAAATGAGTAAATAAATGAATGAAATATTATCAGTCTTGATATGTTAAAAGAGCGGTCACACATGGAATCAGTATTAGTGTTATACATACCGCACCTGAGGAAAGATTCAAGATGAATGGGGAGAAGTTACATAAATGCTCAAATTTCATCCTACTTAAGAGTTTTTTCAAAATTAAGGCTATCCAAAAATAGGATGCCTCAAAAAGAAGCAGTTAAGGCAGAAGCTACATGTCTAACATTGTTTGACTATATGGCCCAGAGGCCCTCTGCAGCACTAATACTCTATGCTTCTGTGAAATGCCATCTTGAGGCTGGGCACAGTGGCTCACATCTGTAATCCTAGCACTTTGGGAGGATGAGATGGGTGGATAACCTGAAGTCAGGAGTTCAAGGGTAGTCTGGCCAATATGGCAAAACCCCATCTCACTAAAAATACAAAAATTAGCCAGGCGTTGTGACAGGCGCCTGTAGTCCCAGCTACTCGAGAGGCTGAGGCAGGAGAATCAGTTGAACCCAGGAGGTAGAGGATGCAGTAAGCCAAGATCGCACCACTGCATTCCAGCCTGGGCAACAGAGCATAACTCTCAAAACAAACCAAAAAAAACAAAACAAAACAAAAAGCCATCTTTAGATCTCACTGCACAGCAAATAATTCACAATCACTCCAGTTCCTTTTGAAACCAGTATCCATTTCCTACTAAATGAAGATAGTTTACCTGCATAGTATAAATCAAATTTCAACAGCTTTCTCTGAAACATAATGGCAAAAGAAGTAATTCATAGCCTGGTGTGGTAGCTCACAACTGTAATCTCAGCAATTTGGGAAGCTGAGGCGGGCGCACTGCTTGAGCCCAGAAGTTCGAGACCAGCCTAGGCAATATGCTGAAACCCTGTCTCTACCTCTCCCCAAAAAAATTATAAAGTAGACTTAGAGGTTCAAGAAAAAAATACAAAAATTAGCCGGGCATAGTGGTGGTGGCTTGTGCCTGTGGTCCCAGCTACTCAAGAAGCTGTCAGGAGGCTCACATGAGCCCAGAAGGTTGAGGCTGCAGTGAGC
The DNA here is from genome assembly GCF_028885625.2 of Pongo pygmaeus. NCBI lineage: Eukaryota > Metazoa > Chordata > Mammalia > Primates > Hominidae > Pongo > Pongo pygmaeus. The sequence continues at coordinate 108,243,230 of NC_072378.2, read as the reverse complement.
TGTGATGATGCCACTGCACTCCAGCCTGGGTAACAGAGCAAGACTCTGTCTCAAAAAAGAGGTAATTCATAATTTCTAAGAACCTCTAGGTTTTCAGAGTATCCAGAGGAAAGATAGTGAAGTCCAGGAGAACAAAAGCCACCCCTGGTTATCTACAGAGGCCCTTTGCACAATCTCAGAAAAATCAAAACTGCATTTTCTGGAATTCAAAGCACTGAATTCAGACTAGGCCCTTGGCCATTGTTAATGTAATGAGCCTCTACAGAATTAAAATGGCTCTAGAAATTCTGTATAAAGTTGAGTACACTCCATTTCTACTCACTGACTAGAATCCACCACCTCTGGCATGTCATTGTTAATATTTCAATTACATACATTGATGTAACATTTCTTACAGTTTTCAAAAGACTTTCTCACATAATAACCTATTTGAGTCTCATAAATTACCTGCAAGAAAGGTGGAGTTAGGAAAATGCATCGCATTCTACAGATGACAAATGGAAATACCAAATCAAATGATTGATCCAGCACTGCAGAATGAAACCAAAATCGCAATCTAGTCTTTTCCAGATCAGGTTTTATTAGTCATCTGGTATCCCATATGTTCACCATTCCTAAAACAGAACTGATCAAAATGCTTCAAAGTAACAGTTATGGAATAAAGGAGCTTCACTTCTTCACAAAGAGAAAGAAGAGGGTTGCCAAAAAGAATACATGCTTAGTTAAATGAAATCAAAACTATATAAGGAATTCAGATTTCCAGTTTAAAATGTTTACCCAACTGCTGTGAGAAAAATGCACAATCAGGAAAAGCACTTTAATATTTCTAAAGGGCTGGATTAAAATTTCAGCTGTAAACTTCATTACTGTAATGAGATTTTTAATGCATATTTATTAAACATCCATTTAAATACTGTGTTCACAATTATTCATGAGTTATTTGTACATTTGTGCTGATTTTAACAAACTGTAAACAGTGGCCACTGACCAGAAATGTTCTCCTGCAATGACAGAAGCCCATGCTAAGGTCATAGGCAGCCCATTTTATGCTCTATTATGTTCTAATCATACCCAAAAGATAAATATTCAGCTGTTTTTTTGAAAACTGCAATGGTCATCAATGACCCAAAAAGTCAGACTTACCATTGACACTAAAGACCTATGTTTCATTCTGTGATGAATAAACAAAGTATAGAATAGAAGAAAATCAAATCTTAATTAAACTTTCTTTAGAAAAACAACATAAGCCATCATCAAGGAATGCATTGCAAGATGATTTACTTTATTTATAAAAGGCTTACTTAGGGGCTTTAAAAGGGTGCTTTCGATTTAAATAGAAAAATTATGAAAATTAAAACTAAATGCTTGGTGGTTATCATTCTTTTCCTTCAGAATCTAGTTAATCTTAAATGTGCCAATGTGTATAACTTTACAAAAGGAAAAAAAATTGTACTTTAAATTTCATGATAACAAATCAGTAAAATAATGCCTAAAAATCTGAATAAAGCTATTCTGAAGTAATTGCAGGCATGGCCCAGCATACTGAGTAACTCCTTAATATTCACCCTGTTCACATACTATTTAATAAAGACATCTAAGGGATCTAATTTTTTTTCAAAAGATTTTTAAACCCATTCATTTGTTATGTTAGTTTAAATTTTATACACACACATATATAAATGAGAATTTCAAAATGGAATCTACAGGAGTTGCATTTAAATGATATTATGAAGAAATGGAGGAACAACTATAAAGAATTACATGTTCAGGCTTAAAAACTTGTTGAAAACTGCCACCTGGTCAAGAGTATGGATAGATAACATGTTTATAGAGTAGCTTCTGGGATGGGAACAATGATGAGAAGAAATAAGAAGGATAAGCAGGATGGTAAAAAGAGGTTATGAAAGAGATTCTGGAAATTAAAGTATCAGGTATCTCCAGGCAAGGAGTAGAAATGGTCCTCAACAGAGAACTTGGGCAAGGGAGGCAAAAGACAGCAGGAAGAGCTAGCATCCATAATGCTTTTAGGAGAGAAGATAGAGCTAGCACAACTGAAGTCTACTACTGGAGACTGGGGTTGGAGGATCACTTGAGCTCAAATTAGAGACCAGGCTGGGCATGTTGGCTCACGCCTGTAATCCTAACACTTTGGGAGGCCAAGGCAGGAGGACAGCTTGAGCCCAGGAGTTCCAGACCAGGGCAAGCAATATAGTGAGACTGTGTCTCTAATTTAAAAAAATAAAAAGGCCAGGCGTGGTGGCTCACGCCTGTAATCCCAACACTTTGGAAGGCTGAGACAGACAGATCACTTAAGATTAGGAGTTCAAGACCAGCCTGGCCACATGGCAAAACCCATCTCTACTAAAAATACAAAAATTAGCCGGGTGTGGCAGCTCACACCTGTAATCCCAGCTACTCAGGAGGCTGAAGCACAGGAATCACATGAACCTGGGAGGCGGAGGTTGCAGCGGGTGACAGAGCGAAACTCTGATTTCCAGAGTCAAGGAAACTTTTATTTTGAGCTATTGACAGCTTTTAACAATTAAGTAAAGTATACTCCTGTAAACAAAATTTGGAGCATAATTGTTTCTCTCTACCTGATTTCTCCAGAACTTGAAAACTATTAGTGAGTATCTTAACTTACAGCAATAGTTATTTGCATAAGTGCAATAAAAATCTGTTTTCATTTGTAACAGGGCACAATTGGAGAAACTGGTTATTTTACCAAGGTTTTGACTGGAGTGGTGTGCTTTCCTTTAAGTAATCAAACTTGACTTATAGAGCCAATAAAAGCTCCTTTGGAAACTGGCCTCGTATCTTGTCTACACAGTCCCTGCCCAGAGTTCCTGACCTGTAGTAAGTAAAGTACAGGCCCAGGAGCCCCAAGTTATCTTGCAACCTCAAGAGAAGAGGTATTTACTCAACTCATAGGTATTTGAGGGTACAAACCCATGGCTGGGCTTGGCTTTAAAAAAAAAAAAAAAAGTCTTATCTGAGATTCCTTCTATGGAACAGAGTTCCATCAAAGTCAATTTTAAAAGCCTATGTGAAAAATAATTATTTTTCCTGCAATTTATACAAATATCAGGCCAAGTATAACAAAGCAAATCAGTCTTACCATGATTTGTCTTTAGTAAAAATGGGAGACTGGAGAGAAAAATTATGTTTCAAGAACTGTGGTACCTGTTATTAAATTCTAGTCTCGGGCTGGGAGCGATGGCTCATGCCTGTAATCCCAGCACTTTGGGAGGCCCAGGCGGGCAGATCACCTGCAAGAGTTTGAGACCAGCCTGGCCAACATGGTGAAACCCCGTCTCTACTAAAAATACAAAAATTAGCAGGGCATGGTGGTGGGCACCTGAAATCCCAGCTACTCAGGAGGCTGAGGCAGGAGAGTCACTTGAACCCGGGAGATGGAGGTTGCAGTGAGCTGAAATCATGCCAATTGCACTCCAGCCTGGGCAACAGAACGAGATTCTGTCTCAAAAAAAAAAAAAAAAAAAAAATCTAGTCTCGTCAGTTGTTTCTAAGGTTTTTCCGCAATTTAGACTGACTCTGCTTATTCTTGTAAATCAATCAGTGATCTCTGGTTGCTACTCAGAAGAAACAAGAGGTATGGGTAATGTAAAAATCTGGATCAATATTCTAATTCTGGGCACATATTGGAATCAGCTAGCAACCCCATATCAGCTTGGTTCCAACAGTTGCCCAGTTCATGGAAAGCCTTCTAAGTTCATTTACTTGGGATAATTTTATTTATTTTACCTTACTGTTGTGGAATATATTGCTATTGTACTCTTCGTGAAGGAATGCAGGATAAGCTTACTCAATGTTCTCTTAAACTGAACAGTTATTAATCTTCCAGATATCACCTTTTGTCAGAACTCAAGAGTTATGAATGGCCCTTGCCATACCGACGCTTTCTGACTGAGCTCCTCTCTACCCTGAATACAAGAGACCCTAATAGTTAGGCAGGAATAGCATTGCCCCTATTCAGCCTGAAGAAGTTGCAGAAGATGGATCTTTGTTTCTCTTCAACCCTTATTAAGGGTTCCCTTGTAAAAGGGAGTGGGGGAAATGTCAGAGGCATTTGAACTCGAGCAACTCTGTTTTGAATAAGGGCTGGGTAAAATAAGTCTGAGACTTGGTAGGCTGCATTCCCAGGAGGCTAAGGCATTATTAGTCACAGGATAAGATAGGAGGTTGGCACAAGATACAGGTCATAAAGACCTTGCTGATAAAACAACTTGCAGTAAAGAAGCCAGGCAAAACCAAGATGGCAATGAGAGTGACCTCTGGTTGGCCTTACTGCTATACTCCCACCAGCACCACAAAATCCTCCATTATCATAAAGATAATCAGTCTCAGGGATAGGCATGACATTCTTTTCTAATATAATAAATATTAACAAAAATCCAAGAAACATGAAATAAGTTCACATAAAGATATTCATCTAATTGGATAATAAAAAGTAAGTTCAGGCCAGGCGCGGTGGCTCACGCCTATAATCCCAGCACTTTGGGAGGCCAAGGCGGGCGGATCACAAGGTCAGGAGATAGAGACCATCCTGGCTAACACAGTGAAACCCCAACTCTACTAAAAATACAAAAAATTAGCCGGGCGTGATGGCATGCGCCTATTGTCCCAGCTACTCAGGAGGCTGAGGCAGGAGAATCGCTTGAACCTGGGAGGAGGCAGAGGTTGCAGTGAGCCGACATTGCTCCACTGCACTCCAGTCTGAATGACAGAGTGATATTCCGTCTCAAAAAAAAAAAAAAAAAAAAAAACTAAGTTCAAATGCTATAACCAATGAGTATTAAGGGAAACAGAAAGTAAGTCCAAAGACTATTTTCTTAACTAGTAATATGTACTACTAATAAATTGTACCTGGCAAGTAACATGTAAAAGAGAAACAAAATATGTATAAATAAATAAATAAACAAATAAATAAAAAATAAACTATACCAATTCATATGGCTGAGGAGGGTTAGTTCTATTCACATTAATACCTAATCAGGGGACGGGCCTGGTGGCTCACACCTGTAATCCCTGCACTTTGGGGGGCCAAGTTGGGCAGATCACCTGAGGTCAGGAGTTCCAGACTAGCCTGGCCAACGTGGCGAAACCCCGTCTCTATTAAAAATACAAAAAAATTAGCTGGGCAGTGGTGGCACATGCCTGTAGTCTCAGCTACTTAGGAAGCTGAGACAGGAGAATCGCCTGAACCCAGGAGGCAGAGGTTGCAGTGAGCCAAGATCGCACCATTGCACTCCAGCCTGGGCGACAAGAGTAAAACTCCATCTCAAAAAAAAAAAACAAAAAACCTCAGTAGGGAATAAACTCCTATGTATGTATACTAAAGAGATTGTGGAGTTAAATATGAATCATCATTTAATAGATGCACCTTTTTAAAAATATAATATTGTGATATCGTCAGCATAATAAAAAGAAATCACAAGACGTGATCCTCATATTACCTTGCTTCTATGAAATACATTGAATTTCTACGGCTAGCTTAAAGAAAATGGAATTTCGGTTATGCTAATTTTTAGGTTTTAGAAAACCTATAAACATTTCCCTCCCTGGCTTCTCTCCTAGTCTCCTAAGACCACTCTATGAGGCCCCTTCTTCTGCTCCCAAAATGTCAAGTTTCCTCAAGCACTAGCCCTTAGCTTTTTCTTTTTCTTTTCTTTTCTCTTCTTTTTTTAGAGACAGGGCCTCATTATGCTGCCCAGGCTTGTCTCAAACTCCTGGCCTCAAGCAATCCTCCTGCTTTGGCCTCATGAGTAGCTGGGATTTCAGGCACAAGCCACAGGCTCTTTTCATGCTACACATATATTCCCAGGCTCATTCTTCTATTCTCATGGCTCCCAACACCTCATATTTTCTTTCTTAGTCTCAGATCCCCAAATGTCCTACAACTAACTAGACTTATCTACCTGGAACTATAATAAATCCCTCAAATTTAACAAGCCCCAAATTGAATCTCCCTCTAAAATCCTTTGGCCCTATCATTTTGTTTCATTTTTGTTTTGTTTCTTTTGATTAAATTGCCCAAACTCAGAAACCTAAATTGCTTTTTTATTGTTTTACTTTTTACTTATTATGTCATTATTTCACCTGCAATAGGAAACCTAAATTTACCTTCACTCCTCCCTTTCCTTGTCTCCTCCAAGTATGGCCAAGTATGTTAATTTTTTTTTTTCTTTCTTTTTTGAGATGGAGTCTTGCTCTGTTCCCCAGGCTGGAGCGCAGTGGTATGATCTTGGCTCACTGCAACCTCTGCCTCCTGGGTTCAAGCGATTCTCCTGCCTCAGCCTCCCAAGTAGCTGGGATTACAGGCAAGCACCACCACGCCCAGCTAATTTTTGTATTTTTAGTAGAGATGAGGTTTCACCATGTTGGCCAGGCTGGTCTCAAACTCCTGACCTCAGGTGATCCGCCAGCCTTAGCCTCCCAAAGTGCTGGGATTACAGGCATGAGCCACTGGGCCTGGCCAAGTATGTTAATTCTAACAAAGAAGTGTCTCTGAATTCCCTCCCTCAGCTGCCCTGCTCTCCTTCACCAGAGCAGTAATTCAGCCCCTTAGCCACTCCCTAACACTCTATCTACTTCAACTTCCTCCTAAATAATCACCCAGCTTCCAGTATTCTCCCACCCAGGCATTTCTGAGTTGTTTTTCAGGTGGCCACAAGAACAATCATGCTAAAACAGATCTGATCACTTCTATTCCTGAGAAACTTCCACTAGTGTCCCACTGAGCTTAGACATCTTAATATACTGTAAGAGACTCTTCTCAACCACATCAGCTCACCTTTACAGCTTCATCTCTAGCTGCTCTCTCAGAGACCATAAACCAAAAAGGGCCATGTACAGCTCACATCCACACTTTTGCTAAAAATAAAAAATCTGGCCAGGCACAGTGGCTCACGCCTGTAATACCAACACTTTGGGAGGCCGAGATGGGTGGATCACCTGAGGTCAGGAGTTCGAGACCAGCCTGACTAACATGTTGAAATCCCCTCTCTACTAAAAATACGAAAATTAGTTGGGTATGGTGGCGGGCGCCTGTAATTCCAGCTACTCAGGAGGCTGAGGCAGGAAAATCGCTTGAACCCAGGAGGCAGAGGTTGCAGTGAGTAGAGATCACACCATTGCACTACAGCCTGGGCGACAGAGCGAGACTCTGTCTAAAAAAAAAAAAAAACTTCCCCTCTCCAAGCAGAGCTGCTTCCTCCTCTGTAGTCTTATAACACTTCAAACAGGCTTAGATCATGGTACAATATGTTATTAATGTTCACCGTTACATTAAAAAGCTAGTACAAATAGCAGTTAAGTTTGTGACTCTGAAGCAAGAACGCCTGGGTTTAAAATCCAAGTTGGGTGACCATCCTTGTTTATTCATCTATAAAATAAAGATAATTTTTATAGGGTTTTATGAAGATTAAATTACAAAACAGAAACTGCTAGCAAAGTGCCTAGAACACAGAAGGGGCTCATCAAATGCTGGCTACCATAATTCCATCTGCCTCTCAAGACTATGGGCTATTCAAGGGCTAGAACTCAGTTTCATTCACTTTTCCTTTTTTTTTTGAGACAGGGTCTCACTCTGTCACCCAGCCTGCAATGCAGTGACGCCATCTCTCTCAGCTCACTGCAGCCTCGACTTCCTGGGCTCAAGTGATCCTCCCACCTCAGCCTCCCAAGTAGCTGGGACTACAGGTGTGCACCACCACACCCTTCTAAGTTTTGTATTTTTTATAGAGAGGGGGTTTTGCCATGTTGCCCAGGCTGGTCTCAAACTCCTGAGCTCAAGTGATCCTACCCCCTCAGGCTTCCAAAGTGCCGGGATTACAGGTGTGAGCCACCACACCCAGCCACATTACACTGTACTAAATAGTAGACTTCAAAAGATGAAAAATGAAGATAAAATAGAAATGTACCCCCCCAAAAAAACAGGAAAGGGATAGAAAATCGATTTGTAAATCAGACTCTGAATACTGAACAAAATTTCAACTAAAATTTTCCTTTTATTTAAAGATGGGGGCAGGGCACCGTGGCTCACGCCTGTAATCCCAGCATTTTGGGGGGCCGAGGCTCCGGATCACCTGAGGTCAGGAGTTTGAGACCAGCCTGCCCAACATGGTGAAACCCCATCTCTACTAAAAATACAAAAACTAGCCAGGCGTGGTGGTGGGCACCTGTGATCTCAGCTACTAGGGAGGCTGAGGCAGGGAGAATTGCTTGAATCTGGGAGGTAGAGGTTGCAGTGAGCCGAGATCGTGCCATTGCACTCCAGTCTGGGAGACGGAGCAAGGCTCCATCTCAAAAAAATAAATAAATAAACAAAATAAAAATAAAGAGGGGAAGGGAGCATCCTTAGATACAATTAAATGGACCTCTAACCTAACTGCATTTTCATCAAATCTTCACACCCAGAATTGGCTAAATTTTGTGTATTGGAGAAAGTATGAGTATAGATTAATAGCACAGCCTTTACTTGAATCCAGAAGTTCTGACACTTACTAGCCATGTATCTTCAGCAACCTTGGATTCATGATCTCCAAAATGAGGATAATGAGGAATAATAAGATAATGTATGTAGAAAGTACTTAGTATATTGTATGACACAGAATAAGCATTCAGTGAATTTTATATGTTATAATGATGCTCCTTGAATCTTTAATGTTCATAAATCATGGTATATACATAGAATGGAATACTATTTTTAAAACTTAAAACACGAGGCAGTTCTATTCATATGAAATTGATATGGTATTGATATGGAATGATCTCCAAGCTACTAAATTTAAAAAGAAATTAACAATTAACAGAATTAACTGCTGTATACACAAAACAATGTATACAGCATGTTACTACTTCTATTTTTTTAATACGGTTATCTATATATGTATATGCTTGTACATACACAGAATGTATCTGGAAGAATACATAAGAAACCAGTATCACAGATTGCCTCCGAGGAGGAAAACTAAGCAGCTAAGGGATAGGGATAGAAAAAAGCCTTACATTTTGCCATATTCTTTCTTGCACCTGTTGAAATTTATAGCATTTGCTTTTATTGACTACCAAAAATGAAAAATAAAATTTATATTATAATCCACAGCTTACACTACCAGAATATTCCATTATATCTTTATTTATTTATTTACTTTTAACGACTACTCCAGCAGATCACGGCTAACCCCTAGGCTGTGTGTGGAGCCTATTCCATTATACTAAGTGCATTATGCTAATCTTTGGAGAAAAACGTAAGGTGACCTAATCAAAGTTCTAGTATTAATTTCAACTGCATTGATGATAAGGGTCAAAGATTGTCATATTTTTAGCTAAATTAATAAATAAGAATCTATTTATTAAGGTATATACTTTATTAAGGTCTATCAGTCTACTAAGGTATATTACAGGGGTTGCTTGGATTTGAGAAAAAGGAAAACGAGTATGTGGATGAGGGAGACAATGAGAATAATTTCATTCATTCATTCATTCAAAAATCATATTTGCACATCAAGTACCAATCATTGCGCTAAGTGCTTAGGAAACAATGACACAATGTCCTTGCCTTTGAAAAACGTGCAGTTTAGTGCGAATATATGAATAGAGCAGTAAAACTGGCACTCTTGACTTGGTTACTCAGAATATACATTCATTCATTCATTCATGAACATATAACTGAATGAAGGAAGCCAAGGAGAAAGAAAGCCCGGTGACAAAATAATTCCACTGAAGCCTCTAGTGACTTGAAAACACCACCAAGAATCGATTCCTCAATCTGAGAATGTGTGTGGACCTTCCTTCCTAGAATCACGAGAGACATCAGGGCCTGCAAGAGGTCCCAGGTGCGGCTCTTCCTCCAGTGCCCGTCAGTCACCAGCCCCGAGAGCGTGGAAAACGCAGAGGGTAGGGGTCCCCAGGCCCCCAGGCCCCCAGGCCCCAACCGCACACCTGCATCACTTCAAGCCAGGCACTCCCACTAGGCTCAGCTCTCTAAATGTCCCGAAGGGAACAAACTCTGAGTCGACCTCTGACCCTCAAAATGAAAGTCACTCAGGGTCATTTCCCTCAGTGCTCAGGGCTCATTCACAGACAGTATAAAAGGTCAAGAGAAATAGAAACTCCTCTCGAGGAGCCCTCAGCTTCGTGAAAGCAGGAGACACCTGGGGTAGATCGGACAAGGAGGGTAACCCCAGAGGCTTCTCTAGTCATACGCAGTCGGCTCGGACTACTCATGGCACAGTCACTGACCTTTCCAAAGGGGCTTCCCAGGGGCGGTGGCCAGAGGAGCGAGAGCGGCGGCCCAGGCCCCGCACCCAACACATCTCCCTCTCAGCGGGCTCTGTGCTAAGGCGCGCAGGGTAACCAAGAGCGACCAGGAGGCCGCCATCTTGAACTCCGTACGAGGAGAGGAAGAGGAAAACTTTATTGAAACCCAGAAAAGAGACGGTAGCAAAGTCAAATCCCGCCGTGCACGCTAAAGGCTCCACCCGAGAGAACCAAGGGATCAGTTAGGGAACGTGACCTCCACTAGCCACATGGGCGGGCTGCACTCCCGTGCCCTCCCGTCCTTCCGGACGCTGCCAGCCGGGACTACGACTCCCAGCATGCAGTGGGGCGGGGCGGAACGGAACGGGCAGCTCCAGTCTGGGCAGTGGGAGGGAGGGCGATTCTCCGCCCGGCGCTGGCGGCCGGCCGAGGAACCCGAAGTTTTCAAGGAATTGGGAAGTGATTATGACGGGTAGGCAGGTAACCACTCTTGAGCCTTTTAAGTTAGCTCACATGACCGAGATTCCGAAACCTGAATAAAATGGAGGTGACCCAATGGGCCGTCGGGTTTTAACGGAAGAGTGATGTCACTTCGTCACACCTCCCTAAATGGTAGGCCCATTTTTTATTTTACCTCCAGCGTCCAACTCATCTTTGACGAGTACCTGAAATGTGCGCCTACCGCTTTCCCTTTTCGTATTTGAATAACATAAATGGTACGCACTCAAATGTTTTGAAAGAATGTATAAGAGGCATGGGAAAGCCAAGGGCCTAAGAAGGACTGTTGGTGGACGGAGAAGTCATGGGACAGTGTATCCGAAGGGTAACTTCTCGTTGATCAGCCCTAATTTGATTAAACAATAAATGCTTTGACATACTATAATAAGCGAATTAGGAGTACAAATTGCTGTCCAGAAGAGGCTGGCAATCCAGTAAGCGAGATGAATTCCAGAAAAGATAATACAGGCTGGGCTAGGTAGCTCATGCTTGGAAGGCCCAGGCCGGAGAATCGCTTAAGCCCAGGAGTTTGAGACCAGTCTGGGCAACATAGCGAGATCCTGTCTCTGCAAAAAATACAAAAATTAACTGGGCATGGTGGCCTGCGCCCTGTAGTCCTAGTTACTAGGGAGGCCAAGGTGGGGTTGCGTCCAGGAGGTGGAGGCTGCAGTGAGCTGGGATTGTGCCACTGCACTCCTGCCTGGGAGACAGAGTGAGTCCCTGTCTCAAAAAAAAAACAAAAAAAGAAAGGAGAAGGCCCGGCGCGGTGGCTCACGCCTGTAATCCTAGCACTTTAGGAGGCTGAGGCAGGCGTATCACCTGAGGTCAGGAGTTCAAGACCAGCCTAGCCAACATGGTGAAACCCCGTCTCTACTAAAACACAAAAATTAGCTGGCATGATGACGGGTGCCTGTAATCCCAGCTACTTAGGAGGCGGAGGCAGGGAGAATCGCTTGAATCCGGGAGAGGGTGTCTGCAGTGAGTCGAGATCGTGCCACTGCACTCCAGCCTGGGCGGCTGAGCAAGACTCTGTCCCAAAAAAAGAAAAAAAGAAAAAGGAAAGAGAAGAGGAGGGGAGGGGAAAGGGGAGGGGAAGGGGAAGGGGGAGGGGAAGGGGAAGGGGGAGGGGAGGGGACAGGAGGGGGAGAGGAGGGGGAGAGGAGAAAAGGGGAAGGGGGAGGGGAGGGGAAGGGGAGGGGAAGGGAAGGGGAAGGGGGAAGGGGGGAAGGAGGAGGGGAAGGGGGAGGGGAGGGGGAGAGGAGAAAAGGGGAAGGGGGAAGGGAGGGGAAGGGGGAAGGGAAGAGGGGGAAGTAAGGTGAAGGGGAGGGGAAGGGGGGAAGGGGGAGGGGAGGGGGAGGGGGAGGAGAGGGGGAGGGGAGGGGGAGGGGGAGGAGAGGGGGAGGGGGGAGGGGAGGGGGGAGGGGGGAGGGGAGGGGGAGGGGAGGGGAGGGGAGGGGAAGGGGGAGGGGTAGAGGAGAGAAGGGGAGGGGAAGGGGGAGGGGAAGGGGGAAAGGGGAGGGAATAAAATAAAAAGATTTTTTAAATAAATTTTTTAAAAAATAAAGATAATTCAGTGTTGTGGAATCAATGAAAGAGCAGTTTGGCTGGTAAATCAAAAAGGCCTTCTAAAAGCTCAACTTTTTTTTTTTTTTTTTTTTAAAGAGAAGTGGCCTCACTATGTTGCCCAGGCCCAAGTGCTGTGGCTATTCACAGACTCCATCATTGTGCACAGTAGCCTTGAACACCTGAACTTACATGATCCTCCTGCTTCAGCCTCCCCAGTAGCTGGGACTACAGGTCCCAACCACCATCCCAAGCTTTAAAGCTTTTTTTTTTAATTTTTAAAAACATGAAATACTTCACGAATTTGTGTGTCAGCCTTGCGCAGAGATCATGCTAATCTCTGTATCGTTCCAATTTTAGTATATGTGCTGCCAAAGCAAGCATTACAAGCTTAACTTTTAAGAGATAAAGACCTTCCAAGAACAGCAATAGAGTGAAGTCAGGCAGGCAAGAAAGTCTGGAGTATAGGAAGAAGAAAGTTCAGTTGTGTGAAAACAAATGAAAAGACTACACTAAGAAGAATTCTAGGAAGTCAGACAGTTGGTCCACACTAGAAGAGGGATTCCAAAGAAACAAGAAAGAGAAAGTGTAGCATGGCATAATAATTTAGAGATGTCTCTACCAACTTGGTCAAATCATTTATAGAAAAAATTATTTTGATTGTATCTGTCAAAATAAGCCAATTTACACGTACTATTTATCTTCTATCTGTAATTTCACTGCCTGACATGACAAACTGTTCTTCATACTATGGTGATTTTTCTTTTTATTTTGTTGCTAATTTTTGGTGTGACACTTTGTGAAAGACCTTTTGAAAAATCTGATTGTTTCTCCCTTGACTTGCATATGTATTTATCACACTCAAAAGACTTTTAGAGAGTATTTAGATTTCATTATGTTTGCTCCGAAAAATCACTTGCCTTGGCCAATGAAATTGTCCTTTATTAGAAATTCCAACAGCTTAATAATTATGGAGGTAATAATATAAGCACTCATGGATAATTTGATGCCAAAGAAGACCTACAGGAAATTTTCACATGGTTGTGCAAGTAGAAACATAAGAAATTAACTTTATTTTGTACAAATGTAAGCTAATTTAGAGGGAAATAACTTAGATTAACTTAATAACTTAGATTGTAATTGATGTATTCAATTATATTATAATTGATGTAGTCAAGAGAATGACCAGAAGACTAAGTAGCCATTGTAAACCATTTTATTAAAACATTAATCCTGCTGTTCCTGCAATTCCTAAAACAAATTAAACAAAATAATTAGCCTGAAAAAATTTTTTAACATTGTCAGGAAAGCTATTTGAAATAAGTCATAAAATTATGAGGTATTTTCTTGTCCTTATTTAAAAAATCTTCCTAGAGAAAATGGCAAGTAGCTCTGGCATCTAATATTAAGGATAAAACCAAATTAAAATAGTCTAGAGAAGGACAAATACAATGAAAGAAATGAGGAAATAAGAAAGAAAATGGTCAATAGAAAACTGAGTTTTCTCCTGAGTCAGGAGATATATTTGAGCTCTGATTTTGTCACTAATTCAAGCTCTCTCTGTTCTTCTTTTTCCTTTTTTCTTTTTTTTTTTTTTTGAGACAGGGTCTTTCTCTGCCGCCCAGGCTGGAGTGCAATGGTGGGATCTTGGCTCACTGCAGCCTTGCCCTCTCTGGCTTAAGAGGGCAATCCTCCCACCTCAGTGTCCCGAGTAGCTAGGGCCACAGGCATGTGCCACCATGCCCGGCTAAAATTTTTACATTTTTCCTAGAGACAGGGCCTCCCTATATTCCCCAGGCCCCTCAAGTGTTCCTCACGCCTCAGCCTCCCAATATACCGAGGATACAGGCTTGAGCCACCACGCCCAGCCTGTTTTTCTTATCTATAAAATTAGGGTGGTTTCTGTGTCGGCTACCTCACAGGTTTTGTGAGAATTAAATGAGATAATATATACAGTATACACAAACTGTTAATCAGAAATGATTGTAAATAGGAATTGAGAAGAATAATGTCAAAGCCTAAAATAAGGAACAGGCCCGGCACCATGGCTCATGCCTATAATTCCAGCACTTTGGGAGTCCAAGGTGGGAGCATCACTTGAGGCCAGCCAGCCTGAGAAACATAGCGAGACCCCATCTCTATCTATTGATTGATTGATTGATTGAGACAGGGTTTCACTCTGTCACCCAGGCTGGAGTACAGTGGCATGATCTCGGCTCACTGCAGCCTCTGCCTTCCAGGCTCAGGTGATCCTCCCACCCCAGCCTCCCTAGTAGCTGGGACTATAGGTGCATGCCATCATGCCCGGCTAATTGTTTTAGTATTATTAGAGAGGATTTTGCCATGTTGCCCAGGCTGGTCTCAAACTCCTGGGCTCAAGCGATCCGCCTGCCTTGGCCTCCCAAGGTGCTGGCATTACAGGTATGAACCACCTTGCCTGGCCAACATTTTTTTTAATAAAATAAAATAAGGGTATGCCTAGGACAACATAGATTCATGATATCCAAGAATCGTAGAAATAAGGAATGCACTCTAAGCTTGAAAACGGTGGAAAAAAAATTTTTTTGAGGCAGGGTCTCACTCTTGCCCAGGCTGGAGTGCGGTGGCATGATCTCAGCTCACTGCAGCCTCTGCTTCCTGGGCTCAAAAAATCCTCCCACCTCAGCCTCCTGAGTAGCTGAAACTGCAGGCATGCCCCATGCACTCACCTAATTTTTTGTAGGGATGGGCTTTCACTATGTTGCCCAGGCTAGTCTCAAACTCCTGGACTCAAGAAATTAGCCTGCTTCAACCTCCCAAAGTCCTGGGATTACAGGTGTGAGCCACTGTGCCCAGCAGAAATTTTTAAGTAGAAGAAAGTGCTACAGAACGTCAAGTAGCAAATTCATGAAACTCATTAAAGGCAAAAGAAAAATATTTTTCAAGTAGGATCTAAGTAAATGAGATGGTAATCCATAATAAATATGGGTGATGGGGATTTTCCATTTCCAGGTTCATGAGGTTGCCATTTTAGAGGATGCCATTGGGCCATTGACAGAGACAGACTGCAGATGGAATAGGCCATTGGCATGAAGCAGCCAAAATACCATTTCACCATTTCCTCATACTCTTTTTTTTTTTCTTTTTCTTTTTTTTTTTTTTTTTTTTGAGACAGAGTCCCACTCTGTCGCCCAGGCTGGAGTGCAGTGGTGCGATCTCGGCTCACTGCAAGCTCCGCCTCCTGGGTTCACGCCATTCTCCTGCCTCAGCCTCCAGAGTAGCTGGGACTACAGGTGCCTGTCACCACGCCTGGCTAATTTTTTGTGTTTTTAGTAGAGACAGGGTTTCACCGTGTTAGCCAGGATGGTCTCGATCTCCTGACCTTGTGATCCACCTGCCCCAGCCTCCCAAAGTGCTGGGATTACAGGTGTGAGCCACCGCACCCGGCCTTCCTCATACTCTTGTTGTTCCTCTTCTTGTAGCCACCAACCTAGGGAGGAAAGGACCTAGTAATTGATTCCCACTTCCACCACTTCGTCTGTAGCCTTCTTCATCTCAGTAGATGGCAACACTGGCCTTCCAGTAGGTCAAACCATTTATCACAGACATCATCCTCTGCTTTCACCATTCACTCTCACCTTACACCCAGTCCTTCAGTGAATTTTGTTGGCTTCATCTTCAAAATTTTCCAGAATTCCATCATGTTTCACTGCCAGTACTGCTACCACCAACCCTGATCCAAGTCACTATCATCTCCCTCCTGGATTATTGCAGTTGCCTTGTCACTGGTCTCCTTGCTTTCACTCTCTACCCCTACAGTTTGTTCTCCACACAGGGGAATTGTCTTTGCAAAAATTATAACTGTGAGAAAATTATGACAGTGAAAGAGATCTGACCGACTTGATCTTGCTTCTAACCTCCAAGCTGTCCTTGTTCATTTCTGGGTATAGGCTGAACTAACTTTGGGAGGAATTTAGTTTATAGTTTAACTTTGAAAGATGATAGCCCTTTTCCAAAACAAACCCTTTTCTTGCCTGGGGACCAGACTGCTTTTGTAGGACTAACAGATTAGCTACAAGATTAGAAATTATGGTTTAGGAGTCATGCAGCTAGAGGCCACAAGATCTAAACCTCCCCAATTGCTCCTAGGGATAACATCACTTGTAAAACCTAAGATTGATGCTGGAGATATTTTTCAGACCCTGATGGATTAGCTGGTGCCACCCAGATCAATCAACTGGCTCATCTAGTCTTGTGGTCCCCACCCAGGAACTGACTCAGCACAAGAGGACAGCTTTGACTCCCTTTGATTTCATTTCCAGCCTGATCAATCAGCACTCCTGACTCCCTGGCCCCCGGTCCACCAAATTATCCTTAACCCCAGTCTCTGAATTTTCAGGGAAACTGATGTAAATGCTAATAAATCAATCAGCACTCCTGACTCCCTGGCCCCCTATCTACCAAATTATCCTTAACCCTAGTCTCTGAATTTTCAGGGAGACTGATTTGAGTAACAATAAAACTCTGGTCTCCTGTTCAACTGGCTCTGCATGAATTAAACTCTTTCTCTAATGGCAATTCCCCTGTCTCGATAAATTGACTCTATCTGGGCAGCGGGCAAAATGAAACCATTGGGCAGTTACAAGAGCCATATATATTTTCTAAAATTCTAAGTTGCATCATTACTTTCCTGTGTTTAATACCTACTAGTGGCTTACCCTGCCACTCAGTTATCAAAACAGCCTATGAGGTCTCATGATGAGGGTCCCAACTACCTCTTTGATCTCATCTCAGGCCATTCTCCTGCCCCATCTCTGTCCATGCACGTTGGCTTTCTTGCTGTTCCTGGAACTCACCAAGCCGGCTTCTCACTCCTGAAGCTTCAGCATGTCCTGTTCCTTCTGCCTGGGATGCTCTGCTCCAAAATATCGACTTGGCTCACTTCCTCTTGTCTTTACTTCCTTATGACACCTTCTTAGTTAAGGCCTTTCCTAACTACTATCTATATGAAATTACAATCTTGCCCAGCACTCCTTTTCTTTCTTCCCAGCTTTATTTTCTCCACAGCAGTTACTATCATCTAGCATAATATGTACTTTACTAATTTATTAGCTTATTATCTGCTCTTACTACTCTTCCTAGAATCTAAGCTCCCTATGGCAGGGATTTATGTCTGTTTTGTTCACTGCCATATCGCCAGGGCCTATAGCAGTACCTAGGTTATAAGGAACTCAAATGTTTGTTAAATGACTAAATGAGTAGTCTTAATATAAAATTTATTTTCTGTCTGCAAAAAGAAAAGACTACTTTACCTTCTTCATGAAATAAGTGATGCTTCTAAGATTTTGAGCCCATTTTAATTTTTTAAGTAAATTTTATTGTATATGTTTGAGGTTTACAACATGATGTTATAGAATACATATAATTGTAAAATGGTTACTATGGTGAAGCAAATTAACATCTGTCATCTCACAGTTATTTTTCTGTGACAAGAGCTGCTAAAATCTACTTATTTAGCAAAAAATCTCAAATACCGTGTAATTTTATTAACTATAGACTGCTTACAGATCTGCTACTTTGTATCCTTTGAATTACATCACCTCATTTCCTCCCCTGAACCCCAACCTCACCCTGGTAACCACCGTTTTATTCTCTATCTCTGTATGTTTGAACTTTTTAAAATTTTAAGCTGAGTGCGGTGGCTCCTGCCTATAATCCCAGCACTTTGGAAGGGTGAGGCAGGAGGATACCTTGAGCCCAAGAGTTCGAGGCTGCAGTGAGCTATGATCATACCATTGCACCCTAGCCTGGATGACAGAGCAAGATCCCATCTCAAAAATAAAATGAAACAATTAAGGCCAGGCCGGTGGCTCATACCCATAATCCCAACACTTTGGGAGGTCGAGACAGCTGGATCACTTGAGTCTAGGAGTTTGAGACCAACCAAGGCAACATAAGGAGACCCCCACCTCCACAAAAAATACAAAAATACAAAAACTAGCCAAAAAAAAAAAAAGAAAACTAAAATAGATTCCACACATAAGTGAGATCATTCAATATTTTTATTTCTATGTCTGGCTTATTTCACTTAGCATAACGTCCTCCATGTCCATCCTACAAATAGCAGGATTTCCTCCTTTTTTAATGCTAAATAATACTCCAGGCTGGCTGCGGTGGCTCACGCTTGTAATCCCAGCACTTTGGGAGACTGAAGTCGGCAGATCACCTGAGGTCAGAAGTTCGAGACCACCTGGCTAACACGGTGAAACCCCGTCTCTACTAATAATACAAACTTAGCCGGGCATGGTGGCACATGCCTGTAATCCCAGCTACTCGGGAGGCTGAGGCTCGAGAATCGCTTGAACCCGGGAGGCAGAGGCTACAGTGAGCCGAGATCGCACCATTGCACTCCAGCCTGGGCAATGAGAGTGAAATTCCGTCTCAAAAAAATAAAATAATACTCCAGTATGTGTGTGTGTTTGTGTATGTGTGTGTGTATGCGCGCGCGCACGTGCTACATTTTCTTTATTCATTCAACTGTCTATGGACACAGGTCGTCTTCACATCTTGGCTATTGTGACTAATGCTGCAAAGAACGTGGGAATGCAGATATCTTTACAAGGAGGTGGTTTCATCTCCTTTGAGTATACACCCAGAAGGGAGATTCCCCGGTTTATATGATAGTTCTGTGGTTTTGAGGGGTTTTTTTTCTTTTTCTTTTTCTTTTTTTTTTTTTTTTTTTTTTTTTGAGACAGGGTCTCACTTTGTCGCCCAGGCTGGAGTGCAGTAGCACAATCTTGGCTCACTGCAGCCTTGACTGCCGGGGCTCAAGCAATTCTCCCTCCCACATAAGCCTCCCAAGTGGCTGGAACTACAGGTGCGCACCACATGCCTGGCTAATTTTTGTATTTTTTGTAGAGACGGAGTTTGCCATGTTGTCTAGACTGGTCTCAAACTCCTGGGCTCAAGCAGTCTTCCCACCTTGGCCTCCCAAAGTGCTGGGATTACAGGCATGAGCCACCGTAGTCTGGGTAGTTCTGTTTCTAATTTCTTTAGAAACATACATACTGTGGATCCATTTTAAAGATTAATTTTTTAAAACACCATTAAATTCAATATTACAGAAGTAATTGAAACACAACCCAAGAGCCCTTTTTTCCATTTGCTTATTTATTTATTTGCCATTACACATGGTTCTTTGTAAGTATAATTTCTTCTAATTTAACGAAGAAACACTTTAGAGCTATGAAAAACAATGTGGTCCATTTGAAGATACATAAGAAATTATTTCAGGGGTACAGTGGCTCATGCTGGTAATCTCAGCACGTTGAGAGACAGAGGTGGGAGGCTTGCTTGAGGCCAGGAGTTCAAGACCAGCCTGGGCAACATAACAAGACCCCATCTCTACACTAAATAAATAAATAAATAAATAAATAAATAAATAAATTCACATGGAAACCATTACATAATTACTTCTAGTTTCTACATTCAAATAGAGTCAAATATCTAGCTTCTAAATTCAAAACATTTGTATTTTAAATATCCTTAACCAAAGATATAACTTAGGTTACTTAATTTATTTTCTTTTCTTTTTTTTTAGAGACAAGATCTCACTCTGTCAACCTAGGCTAAAGTGCAGTGGTGCAATCATAGCTCAGTACAGCCTCAAACTCCTGGGCTCAAGCAATCCTCCTGCCTCAACCTCCCAAGTAGCTGGCACTATAGGCACTAGGTTACTTAATTTAAACAAACTAGATAAACAAATATACCTAAGTACCTCATTAACTATGAGAAATGTAACTTCTAACCAAGATGTACATACTTCAGTAATATAGATTTACAAATGTATACAAAGTATAGATTTTGCTACAAGCAGTCCATTTCTTATTCTTTTGCTAACCTTACAACAAAAGTTACCTTTTTTCCCCTTTACTGAAACATTGTTTAACTCATAACTAGAGACTGGCCAAAGACAGAATATTTGAAGCCACGTCCAGTGCTCAAATCTTTATTTAGTTTGTTTATTATTATTATTATTTTTTTTGAGATGGAATCTCACTCTGTCACCCAGGCTGGAGTGCAATGGCACAGTCTCAGCTCACTGCAACCTCTGCCTCCCAGGTTCAAGCAATTCTTTTGCCTCAGCCTCCCGAGTAGCTGGGACTACAGGTGCGTGCCACCATGCCTGGCTAATTTTTGTATTTTTAGTAGCGACGGGGTTTCGCTATGTTGGCCAGGCTGCTCTCAAACTCCTAACCTCATTCGTGATCTGCCTGCCTCGGCCTCCCAAAGTGCTGGGATTATAGGCGTGAGCTGCCGTGCCCAGCCAGTTTCTTTTTTCTTTTTTTCTTCTTGTTTTTCTTTCTTTTTTTTTTTTTTTTTTGAGATGGAGTCTCGCTCTGTTGCCCAGGCTAGAGTGCAGTGGTGCAATCTCGGCTCACTGCATTCTCCACCTCGTGGGTTCAAGAGATTCTCCTGCCTCAGCCTCTCGGGTAGCTGGGATTACAGGTGCGTGCCAACACGCCTGGCTAATTTTTGTATTTTTAGTAGAGATGGGGTTTCACCATGTTGGCCAGGCTGGTCTCGAACTCCTGACCTCAAGTGATCCACCTGCCTCAGCCTCCCAAAATGCTGGGATTACGGGCATGAGCCACTGCACCCGGCCACCATCCTCCCTTTAAAAATAGCAACAAACCCCAACCAATACTAACGTTCCCCAATTGGACACACAAACTTGTAATCTGGGAATCATCACCTAGTTTCTCTTCCTCATCCCTCCTATCCAGTCCTTCACCAAATATGATTAAATCCATCCGTTACCACTGGGTCTCCCTCTTGTCTTTCAGAGGCTGATGCAGTCATCTCCCAACTCTGGCTCTGGCTGTTTCCCCTCCACACCATACTGCTGTCAGATGCGTCTTTCCAAAGATGTCACCTATCTGACTACAATCCTTCACAGTTTCTAAATTTGCAGTGCCTCCCTACTGTCTACAGAATGAAGTACAATTTCTTTATTATGGACCTTTTAGAAAATCAATATCTGGCTCTGCTTACCTTACCATCCTCTCAGATCACTCAAATAATTTATGCTCAGAAAGCAACATATCATGGGTGATTTACCAAGCATCTTATTTGTTTACATGCACCTTTGTATATATTATTCTAGAAAAACTGGTAAACTAATCCCATCCACCCACTGGACACCCCCCCCCCCTTTATTTCCTCTGCATGTTCTGATGGTTTTTACTTTGAAAAATCAGTGCAGTAGCTCACGCCTATAATCCCAGCGTTTTGGGAGGCTGAGGTGGGAGAATCACTTGAGGCTAGGTTCAAGATATTTTTTAAATTAGAAAAAAAAAAATTTGGCTAGGCACAGTGGCTCACGCCTGTAATCCCAACACTTTGGAAGCCGAGATGGATGGATCACCTGAGGTCAGGAGCTCAAGACCAGCCTGGCCAACATGGTGAAACCCCGTCTCTACAAAAATACAAAAAAAATTAGCCAGGCATGATGGCCGGTACCTCTAATCCCTGCCACTAGGGAGGCTGAGGCATGAGAATTGCTTCAACCCGGGAAGCGGAGGTTGCAGTGAGCCAAGATCACGCCATTGCACTTCAGCCTGGGTGACAGAGCAAGACTCCACCTCAAAAAAAAAAAGGAAAGAAAATTTTAATAAAAATAATTACCCAAACTATCAATTGGCTTTTAATATTTTCAAGGCAACTTTAAGAATGTTCCAGCTTTAGGCCAGGTGCAGTGGCTCATGCCTGCAATCCCAGCACTTTGGGAGGCCGAGGCAGGTGGATCATTTGAGGTCAGGAGTTCAAGACCAGTCTGACCAACATAGTGAAACCCCATCTCTACTAAAAATACAAAACTTAGCTGGGCATGGTGGCACATGCCTGTAATCCCAGCTACTCAGGAGGCTGAGGCAGGAGAATCGCTTGAGCCAAGATCGTGCCATTGCACTCCAGCCTGGGTGACAGAGCGAGACTCTTTCTCAAAAAAAAAAAAAAAAAGAATGTTCCAGGTTTAATACTGCAATATGTATTTAGTATCCATCATTACATGTACATTATATACTTCATACTACTATTGATATTCAGACTTAATGAATACATTTATTTTAAGATCCTCAAGGTGGCTGGGCACATTGTGGCTCATGCCTGTAACCCTACCACTTTGGGAGGCTGAGCTGGAGGATTGCTGAGGCCAGGAATTCAAGGTCAGCCTAGGCAACATAGCAAGACCCCATCTCTACAAAAAATGCTTTTAAAAAGTAGCCAAGTATGATGACGTCCACCTGTAGTCCCAGCTACTCAGGAGGCTGAGGTGAGAGGATTGCTTGAGCCTGGGAGGTCAAGGCTGTAGTGAGCTGTTTTCGAGCCACTCCATTCCAGGTTGAGCAACAGGGTGAGACCCTGTCTCAATTAAAACAAACAAACAAAAAAACAAAAAAACTCCATGATTCTGAGAGATACAGTAAGTGACTTGTCCAATATAATACAGCTACTATACCTTCTTGAAGTTAACTGAATGGTAATGGAAATAACCCTTAAACGAGATCAACAGATAGACAAAAAGTAGACCATGCCACATAATACTTTGATTGCTGTTCATTGATAGTCATGACCAATCTAGTTTTGTTGATTGGTTAGTTGGATTTAATGAGATGCAACCAGGCAAACAAATTGAGTGTTTTTCAGTTCTATAGACCACTTATTCAGAGCAACTGAAGTTGGCCTAAAATGTAGCCAATCTTCAAAACTCAAAGATGCCATGATACAACTATATGAATTCATTTGTTTATAAGTGTAGTACTTGCTCCAGGTGACTACACTCAAAATTAGCCGTGATTTGGCCTAGACTTCAAAGAAATCAGCTGGTTTTTGTTTTGTTTTTCAAATGGACATCTTGAGATTACTTGCATAAGATTTAAATCAAGTTAAGTTTTATTTACCCAACTTTACTGATAATGAAGAAATTCTCAAGTAAGACTCTCTAGGTGATAAAACCTGAATAATTTTTAGTCTGGACATATCTAATTCAAGGAGTATTCCTTCCAAAGCTGAGTGTCTTCTGCCAAAACCAGAACTGAAGAAAACTGAGGGACCAGATGAGGAAAGTGTCATGAAACCTCTAATGTCTATACACACCAATTGTAAGGGCCCAATTTTCCCAGCATGCCTCTCACTTAGCCCAAGCAATTCTCATCAATTTCAAAGGGAGAATTGTGCATCCACAAATACGAGTTTGCAGTATCCAGGGCTTACTCAGCAGGAATAGATACTATAAATTATGTTACCAGACTTCATTTTTTTAAGCCAAATCAACCCAGCTGGATTTTCAACCTTTAGTTCTTAGAAATAATCAGCTGTCCCTTAAAATATCAAATCTGCTTGGCTTTATTTCACACATCAATCTTGTTGATTACCTAGGATAAGTCATAGTTTAGGTTGATATGCAAGACATGTAATGTAGCTGTATACTTTAGTATCATGTAGCTTTATAGTACCAAATCACCAAAATTTTTTCTGGAGGTAATTTTATGCATAGCAAAGAGAGAAGCAGGAGATATAATTTCACATGTTTGCTGTTTAACAATATTTTAAAACATATAATTCTGTTTACAAGTATAGTTTTTCAGCTTTAATTTGATACTTTACTACCAGGTAAATTATCTTTTAATGTAATTACTTTTATATAATAATTATGATCTTCAAAGTCTGCAAAGTGATTAAAGGGCATTTTCTAGGAAATAGATTTCTGTATTTAAATTATGCAGTTTTTCTGCTTATGGTTTTGGTGTTATACCTAATTTATTGTTTTCATTACTGTTATTATTACTATTATTAAATACTTATTAAATAGCATGTATAGCGATAGACCTTTACAAATATCTAAGACTTTAGGTCTAAAATGTTTTTAATCACAGATTTTTAAAGTTGACACAAGTATATCCCCATTATCTTTTTTTTAGCACTTATTAGTTTTGACTCACTAGCATGTTATACACATCAGCACCTGTGCCCATTTAGCAAAGAATTTCAGTACAAATCACTCTGAATTGAATAGACATCTCTAAGAAGCATTACAATTGTTGCAATATTTTTAGAAACTGAAACAAGGAAATAAACAACTTCAGTAAAAGTGATTTAAATAACAAATAACGTGTCTTTATAAACAGCTTATCTCCTTGAGAACAAAGAATAAACAAGGAGACAAGGGTTTTTTTTTTTCTTCCACTATTAAAGCAGATCACAATATGAATGGGTGAAATGTCATGAATAATTGGAGAAAATCACAGAGTAATCTTCGACAAAAACATCTGATTTATTTAAATTGTCACTGTTTGTCTTATTAGAACCTTTATTTAACCTTGTTATCCACAATGCAGTATTCAAGCTGGTTTATCAAAAATATACTTTGGAACTAACCATATTTTGAAAATTTTGACTTTCTCAAATGCAAGCTATGGTAATATAAACCTCTCATGGTAACTATTTTACTTCAGACCTAATTAATTGACATTGCATTGAACTGAAATGCCTACGAAAACCAATGTTTTGAATCTAAAACAATAGTAAGTCAAACAGTTCAAACATTCTATCAATAGATTTAAGCTCAGGTTTCTGGTCAAGAGAATCATCAATTCCATTATTAGATTCACCTAGATATAACATTCATTCACTATCCTCAGATAACAAACCCAGCCAAACACCACCAAAGCCACTCCTTATTGTGGGACTCAAGGTCTCATTTTCAACCATGTTCTTTCTTTCTTGATAAACTCATTTCCTCATTGACTTCTACACAGATTCCAGGTATTTCAGAGCTTACCAAGTTTCTGGCGCTGTTCCAACTGTCTTACAAATATTAACTCTTTCAATCCTCATAACACCCTGTGAATTAGGCACTATTATTGTCCCCATTTTATACATGAAGAAATGGAGACACAGACATGTAAAATAACTTGCCTAAGGTTACACAGCTACTAAGCCCATTTCTACCAACCCTTGATTAAATAGAATTGATTTGCTTATAGTACTGTCTTCAAACCAGACAGATTTATATAAAATATAAAATTCTAGGCTGGGTGCCATGGCTCACGTCTGTAATCCCAGCACTTTGGGAGGCTGAGGCAGGGGATCACCTGAGGTCGGGAGTTCAAGACCAGCCTGGCCAACATGATGAAACCCCGTCTCTACTAAAAATAAAAAAAAATAAAAAATTAGCCAGGCGTGGTGGTGGGTGCCTGTAATCCCAGCTACTCAGGAGGCTGAGGCAGGAGAATCGCTTGAACCCAGGAGGAAGAGGTTGCAGTGAGTTGAGATTGCACCACTGCACTCCAGCCTGGGCAACAAGAGCAAAACTCCATCTCAAAAAAAAAAAAAAAATTATAGCCAAGAAATAATTTATACTAT
This sequence comes from Pongo pygmaeus, assembly GCF_028885625.2. NCBI lineage: Eukaryota > Metazoa > Chordata > Mammalia > Primates > Hominidae > Pongo > Pongo pygmaeus. Next base: position 108,217,481 of record NC_072378.2, on the reverse strand, counting down.
AAAAGCAAAGTATACCAGGATAGTGATATGCACATAATGCTATTATTCACAATGGACTGAAGAGATTAGAGAAAGCAAAGCAGTGTATGAAGAACTCTGTAGTCTAACATTAAATAAGTTATGGCAGGGAGGTGGGGTGAGGGGTAGATGAGAAAGAAGAGAAAAACATGTCTCAGAGGTATGAGCCCAAGTAATTAGATAAGTAATGATAATATTTGCAGCAGAAAGGATATAAATATTGGCAAATGCTTGGGGGTAGATGGGATTAGACTGACTTCAGACAAGTTGAGCTTTATTTAGTGAGTTGGATAACAAACAGAAATAGCATGCGGGTGCCTGTGTGAGCATGTGGTGTGATAGGTGGCAAAAATTATAATGATATTCTCATACTTAGGTTGAGGTAATTAAAGTTTTGAGAATATTGGACAGCTTAGTACACCAAGCCTTGTCTGGCAGGCCTGGTCAGACACTCTACCAAACCCAACCCATGGGTTCCTGACAAATATACCTCCTGTGAGGATGTGTAAATGAAAAGCTAGAAGAACTAACTTCCTTTGCAAATACAATTGGGAATCAAACCTGTTGTTCCTGGGATTGTATATCCCTGTGGCTAAGGCCTTTCATTAGAACTCTGAGAACAATTGACAGAGATTTGCCAGGCCCTCCACTCCCAATAGAAGTCATGGTGCTTTTTATATCCTGACATCTTCCTCTGACGTGGCATCTCACAGACTTCTGGTCTGAGCAATCCTCAGTTGTACCTTCTTTGGGGTCAAATCAGAGAAACAGGCCAAGTATTTCTGAAGTCCATTAATTTCTCCACATTCCTACTGCTACTGTCTTTGTTCTATCACATTGATCTTTTTGAGCTAAAAATAAGTTACACTCATTCAATGGTTTACTTTAGAACGTCTTTAGATAATGTCTAGAACCATAACCTTGGACTATAATGCCCTTCATGACCTTGTCTCTCTGGCCTGAGTCCTGATCTTCTTTCCCTTTCATTCCAATAGTCCTTAACTATACCAGTTCCCTAAGTGTGCCATGCTCTTTCTTTCCTCTGAACCTCTTCAGCTGTTGATCTCTACCTCTGGAATATACTTCAAACACTTAGGCACACCCAAAACATACGCAATTTGCGTGTCAAACACCAACTTCATGTCTCAGTTTCCTTGTTGCTTCCTTCTGGAATCCTTCCTCCATTACTCTTCCTCCAAGACTGGGCTATGTGGCTGTTATGACACTCTCCTGACATGGCTTTGTTCATTTTCATGCCCCTATGACCAGACTGAAAGATCGTGGCCAGGCATGGTGACTCATGCCAGTAATCACAGCACTTTGGGAGGGTGAGGCAGGAGGATCGCTTCAGGCCAGAAGTTGGAGACCAGTCTGGGAAACATAGTGAGACCCTGTCTCTACAAAAAATAAAATTAAAAAATTATCCAGGCATGGTAGTACTCACCTGCAGCCCTAGCTACTCAGGAGGCTGAGATGGGAGGATAGCTTGTGCCCAGGAGGTCGAGGCTTCAGTGAGCCATGATCGTGCCACTGCACTCCAGCCTGGGCAACAGAGCGAGACCCTGTCTCTAAAAAAGCTTAAAAGAAAAAAGATCATGGAAGGAAAAACTGTATCTTGTTTACCACTTTGTCTCCTCTCCATATGCCCCACACCCACCCTAGCACCTAGCACAGTCCCTGGTTTCTTGAGGTGCTCAGTCACATGAATAGCCAGAGAGTCTGAGAATCCTAAGAAAGCCATATCTGTTCAGCCAAAGAGATCACATGATGCTAATGGTTCTGGAATGGCACCCTCCTCAAGATCCCATCAATTAATCAAATACATCTGGCATTCTTGAGATTCTCTACATCCCTGCTGCTCAGTGTGGTCTGGGGTCCAGCAGCATTGGCATTACCTGGAACTTGCTAGAAATGCAAAATCTCAGGCCTCATCCTAGAACTCCTGAATCAGAATCTGCATTTTTACAAGGTCCAGGTGATCTGTATGCATATTAATGTTTGAAAAAACATTGCTCTGGTATGGCTAGGTGGCTTACTCCTATAATCCCAGGACTCTGGGAGGCCAAAGTGGGAGGATCACTTGAGCCCAGGAGTTTGAGACCAGCCTGGGCAAAAAAGTGAGATTTGGTCTCTACAAATTTTTTTTTTTTTTTTTTTTGAGATGGAGTCTTGCTCTGTTGCCAGGCTGGAGTGCAATGGCGTGATCTCAGCTCACTGCAACCTCCACCTCCTGGGTTCAAGCGATTCTCCTGCCTCAGCCTCCCAAGTAGCTGGGACTACAGGCACGCGCCACCATGCCCAGCTAATTTTTGTATTTTTAGTAGAGACGGGGTTTCACCATGTTGGCCATGATGGTCTTGATCTCTTGACCTCGTGATCCACCCGCCTTGGCCTCCTGAAGTGCTGGGATTACAGGCATGAACCACCACACCCAGCCCAAAAAAGTTTTTTTAATTAGCCAAGTGTGGTGGTAGCACGCACCTCTAGTCCTAGCTACTGGGGAAGCTGAGGCCGTAGGATCACTTGAGTCCGAGTTCAAGGCTGCAGTGAGCTCTGATGGTACCACTGCCCTTCAGCACGGGTGACACAGCAAGACTCTGTCTCAAAACAAAACAAACAAACAAAAAAAAACAAAATAACAACAACAGTTGAAGAAACACTGCTCTAGATAGATACATTGGTGGTTCTTTACTCAGAAAGTGCATAATTCATCTTCTTGAGAGAAGCAGTGAAAATGCCTGGTTTCCAGGATTCCTGTGGCTGAGAACCTTTTTATTTCTGCCCTGATCCAGGTTTACACTAACATGTAACATGGCCTTACATGGCTGAAATCACACACTGTGCATGACATCAGGTGCTCCCCTATCTCAACAAAAATTCTGTGCCTATGTTTTTTCAGAAGCTAACCTCCTGATTTGAGACAAGAATTGCACGTGTTGCATATGTCATGCTTGCCTTTGACTCTTTCAGACATTGTATCCAAAATCATCTATCAAAGGAATGAGCCTGCCTTAGTATCCCTGATGTGCTTGGCCATTGGCTGGGAGCAGCCCATGGAAAATGTAGCCTCTGAGCAAACGCAGTAGTCATGAATTTCAGAGTACAGCAGCTGAGGCCAAAGGTTAATTATGCTTTCTGCAGTTGGAGGTCTGAGAGACGCAGTCTCATGGCTGCCACAACGCGTAAGGAGAAGATAAGAATGTGATAATTGATGGAGAAGAACTTGACAAAGGTGGTTCTGATGTTCATACAACCAACCCAGCACTGCCTGATTTACCAACCTACAAGAGGCAAGGCACAAAAAATGTAACAGAACAGAAACTTGTGCCTCGGAAGAGATAATTTGTAAAGCCTAGTGGGGAGTGAGACCCCTTAATGAGCATGCCTAAAACAAAACAGATGGTCACTCCTCCCTAACCTACCAAGAGTGAAAGTCAAGTTACCACGAGGGGCCTGGCACAGTGGCCCATGACTGTCATCTCAGCACTCTGGGAGGCCAAGGGGGAAGGACTGCTTGAGGCCAGGAGTTCAAGACCAACCTGGGCAACATAGGGAGACCCCATCTCTATTAAAAAAAAAAAAAGAAAATTAAAAGTTACCACCAGGCTTATTTTGCTGAGATGGCATGCAAGCAGGGGCCTGGCTCTTTCCTGCTCTTGCCCCAGCAGTACTTAGCCTCTTCTCTAAATAAAACTGAACAAATATACAAAGAAATCAGTGTTCAACTAAAGTATTAGCCTCCCAGAGACATCAAACTCAGACTGTCCAGAGAGCAATCCATGTGCTGATCTCTCCATTACTGTGGAAGTAGTTAGCCTTTGAGAGCAGGGAGACTGATTGATATGCTACTAGAACACACTAAGATGAGAAGGGCTCTTCATGGGGGTTGGTAAGGGGTTTGCAGGAGGACCATCACAAAGGAGCAGATCACATAGGTCCCATCACAAAGGACTTCAAATAACATTAACATCATCTCCAAGGTTATGTGTGTAGTCTCTGATTCTCCTGGTACCAACTGGGTATCCAACAATTCAATTCAATTCTGACACTAACTATCCAGAGTTAGTGCACATCCCACAGGTTAAGGCTCAGTCCCACAAGACTGTTCCCACTTCAGCTGCCAGTTGCAAACAGGATGTCCAGACTACCCACACTTCTGCCCAGCCCCCTACTAATTTGGTACTTCTCATAACCGCCCCCCCGCCCCCCGCCACACACACACCCTTTTCATACATTCCAACAAGCACTTCCATACATTGCTGAACAGGGTATAAACTGGCAAAACCTACGTCAACCTTCAATAAGGAGATTTAGGAAATATGTTCAATGTAGAGTTTAACTGAGCCCAAAGCTTGAGGATGGCCACCCAGCAATATTGATTCAAGTTGCCCTGAATATGCACTATTAACAGCAGTTACAAGTGGGGTGGGTCTGTCTTTCTTTCTTTCTTTCTTTCTTTCTTTCTTTCTTTCTTCTTCTTTCTTTCTTTTTCTTCCTTCCTTCCTTCCTTCCTTTCTTTTTTTTTGAGACAGATCTTGCTCTGTTGCCCAGGCTGGAGTGCAATGGTGCCTTCACACCTCACTGCAGCCTCGACATCCTTGGTTCAAGTGATCCTCCTTTTTCACTTCACCCTCCGGAGTAGCTGGGACTACAGGGGCACACCATCATGCCTGGTTAACTTTTTTAAAAAATTTTTGTAGAGGCAGGTCTCACTATGTTGCCCAGTCTGGTCTCAAACTCTGCACTCAAGCAATCCTCCTGCCCCTCCCTAGGATTATAGGTGTGAGCCACCGTGCCCAGCCACTAGTGTTGTTTTTTTTTTTTTTAAGATAGAGACGAGGTCTCCCTTTGTTGCCCAGCTAGGCTGGTCTCAAACTCCTGAGCTCAAGTGATCCTCCTGCCTTGGCCTCCCGAAGTGCTAGGATTACAGGCATGAGCCACTGCGCCTGGCCATAAGTGGGTTTTTAAAGGAAAAAAGAAGACATAGTTCCTAAGTTGTTTCACAAGAATTTACATTAAAATAACATAAGCAGCTGGGCCTGGTGGTCTGTGCCTGTGGTCCCAGGTACATGGGAGGCTGAGGCAGGGGAATTGCTTGAGCCCAGGAGTTCGAGCTTCAAGGAGCTATGATGGCACCACTGCACCCAAGCTTGGGCAATAGAGCTAGACCCCATCTCTAAAAAATAAAAAGTAAACAGAAGCTATTGATTGCTTATACTTTATTCTTTGTATCACAGACTCCAGAAACATGAAGATAATGGGTGAGGCAGCGAGTCAGGAACAAAATGACTTTAAGTAATTGCCCTGGACATGGGGGTGAGGGGTCATGATTCAAGTCCCATACTCATCAGGTTTTTTATTGTTATTGTTTGTTTTTTTTAGACAGAATCTCACTCTGTGGCCCAGGCTGGAGTGCAGTGGCACAATCTCAACTCACTGCAACCTCCACCTCCTGGGTTCAAGGGATTCTCCTGCCTCAGCCTCACCAGTAGCTGGGATTACAGGTGTGCACCACCACGCCCCGCTAATTTTTTTTTTTTTTTTTTGAGATGGAGTCTTGCTCTGTCGCCCAGGCTGGAGTGCAGTGGCACCATCTCAGCTCACTGCAAGCTCCGCCTCCTGGGTTTATGCCATTCTCCTGCCTCAGCTTCCTGAGTAGCTGGGACTACAGACGCCCAGCACTATGCCCAGCTAATTATTTTTTTTTGTATTTTTAGTAGAGACGGGGTTTCACCGTGTTAGCCAGGATGGTCTCGATCTCCTCATGATCCGCCTGCCTCAGCCTCCCAAAGTGCTGGGATTACAGGCATGAGCCACCACGCCCGGCTAATTTTTTTGTATTTTTAGTAGAGACGAGATTTTGCCATGTTGGCCAGGCTGGTCTTGAACTCCTGACCTTAAGTGATCCCAAAGTGCTGGGATGACAGGCATGAGCCACCATGTTCAACCAGATTTTGAAGAAGTGACGCACTGATGAAGTTTACAAGGAACTGGCTGTTAAAACAGAATTCCAATTTACTAATTTAAAATAAGAAATATAAACTATCTGCTCCCACAAGGCAGTACCTCCTTTTGCCTATTAAGAAAAAAAAAGTCTCGTCAGGCACGGTCGCTCATGTCTGTAATCTCAGCACTTTGGGAGGCTGAGGCGGGTGGATAGCTTGAGCTCAGGAGTTTGAGACCAACCGGCGCAATGAGGCGAAATCCCAACTCTACCAAGAATACACAAATTATCTGGGGGTGGTGGCATGCACCTGTGGTCCAGCTACTCAGGAGGCTGAGGTGGGAGGATTGCAGGAGCCCAGCAAGTCAAAGCTGAAGTTGAGGCTACAGTGAGCCATGATTGCACCACTGCACTCCAGCCTGGGTGACAGAGTGATACCCTGTCTCAAAAAATAAAAATAAATAAAAATTTAAAAAAAGGTCTTTATTGCTTAAAGTTTCTCTGGGCCTGATAAATTTTGCATAGCTCTCCTAGCTCAGGCTGCTTTAAACTATTTTTTTCTCATCTATACGAAAGGAAATTTTTACAATATCTCTCAAAATTACAAATGCATATATCCTTTGCCTCAGTAATTCTATTCACAGCAATTTATGCTATAGATATACTCCCATGTGTATAATGACTGGCATATTCAAGGTTATTCATTATAGCACTATAATAGTAAAAGATTGGGATCAACATGTATTTGTCAGTAGAGGACAAGTTAAATAATTATAGCATATCATAGAATACTTTGCTCTTGTACAGATACAGATGTGTAACTACCTGGGCATATAACATTAAGTGAGGTAAGGTGCAAAAGTGTTTGTATCCTATTGTACTATTTCTTGTGTATATATATGAGATACATATATATGAGATACATATATATGAGATACATATATATGAGATACATATATATGAGATACATATACATGAGATACACATATATGAGATACATATACATGAGATACATATACATGAGATACATATACATGAGATACATATATATGAGATACATATATATATGAGATACATATATATGAGATACATATATATGAGATACATATATATATGAGATACATATATATATGAGATACATATATATATGAGATACATATATATGAGATACATATATATATGAGATACATATATATATATGAGATACATAAGAAACTGCCAACAGTGGCTGTCAGTAGAAAAGGGAGGATGGCTGGAGATAGGGATTGGCGACAGATTTTTCAACGAATACCCTTAAATACATTTTGATTTTTAAATAACGTAAATGCTTTACCTACTTAAAATTAACAAACAACTCACAATGCCCTTAAATGATTTCCTCAGTACCAAAGTTGAAAATGTCCAGATCCTCAAAAGCTGGAAGTGGTGTGGGTCTGCCTCATGCTCTCAGAAGTTCTGAAATTGACTCATACTGTAAATAGTCTTTTGGTGGTGAGGAGGGAGATACTGAGCTTCATGGCTTTTACTTTTCTTTGTGCAGGAAGAAGTAAGGTTATCTGCTGAGAGTAAGGAAGAGGAGTGCAAAATGTGAGAAGAAAATTAAACAGGGGAGGCCAGGCATGGTGGCTCACATCTGTCATCCCAGCACTTTGGGAGGCCAAGGTAGGTGGATCACCTGAGGTCAGGAGTTTGAGACCAGCCTGGCCAACATGGTGAAATCCCATCTCTACTAAAAAAATACAAAAATTAGCTGGCATGTTGGCAGGCACCTGTAATCCCAGCTACTCAGGAGGCTGAGGCAGGAGAATTGCTTGAACCCAGAGGTGGAGGTTGCAGTGGGCCAAGCTCACGCCGTTGCACTCCACCCTGGCAACAAGAGGAAAACTGCATCTAAAAAAAAATTTTTTTAAAAAGAATTAAATGGGATGTCTGAGATGTGTCTAAGGATCAACTGAAGTTGGAAACCATAAATTTGCAAGAGTGCCATTAGGTCTGAGATTTCCTTCAGGAATGCTCAGCAGCCTGGGAGCAGGAGTTTGGGGAGTAGGTCAGGGTGTGAGAATTGAAATGCTCCACATAGGAAAAATGATGTGAAAGAAACCCAGCTGGCACTTGAGAAGTTGACAGGTCTCATTAGGTTTGCCATGTAAACCGAAAATAAAATTCTAAGTTCCCTCAAGCATCTGAATGGACCCCTCCTCTGAACCAAAGGCATTCCAAAGTTAATCTGAAAAACTAGTTCAGGCCATGACAGGAAGGGAGAGTCAGACATGCCTCATTATACCCTCCTCCCTTTTGGAATTACTGATAGAACAGATTCTTTAGACCTGATAAGAAACATTTACGGCTGGGCGCGGTGGCTCACACCTGTAATCCCAGCACTTTGGGAGGCCGAGGCAGGCGGATCATGAGGTCAGGAGATCGAGACCATCCTGGCTAACATGGTGAAACCCCGTCTCTATTAAAAAATACAAAAAATTAGCCAAGCGTAGTGGCAGGCGCCTGTAGTCCCAGCTACTCGGGAGGCTGAGACAGGAGAATGGCATGAACCTGGGAGGCAGAGCTTGCAGTGAGTTGAGATCACGCCACTGCACTCCAGCCTGGGTGACAGAGCGAGACTCCATCTCAAAAAAAAAAAAGAAACATTTACAATCTATTCTCTCTAAAGCCCTCCACCTGGAGGCTTTATCTGCAAAATAAAACTTTTATTTCTTCATAACCCCTTATCACAACCCAGACATTCTTTTTATTGATAATAACTCTTTCAACCAATTGCCAATCAGAAAACCTTTGAATCTGCCTAATGGTTTGGAAGCCCTGGCTTCCAGTTGTCCCGCCTTTCTGGTCCAAACTAATGTATATCTTACATGTATTAATTGATGTCTCATGTCTCCCTAAAATGTATAAAACCAAGCTGTACACCGACCACCCTGGGGTCATGTTCTCAGGACCTCCTGAGGCCTGTATCATGGGCCATTGGTCACTCGTATTTGGCTCAGAATAAATCTCTTCAAATATTTCACACAGTTTGACTCTTTTCGTTGATAGCCATAATTCCAGAGTCTGACACTTCAGAGGTTCAGTGACTTGGTTTTATCCTTTTCCTTTAGAAGTGATCAGGTTTTGAGGAAGTGAGACATTAATCAAGTTCACAAGGGACTGGCTGATAAAACAGAATCCCAATTAATTAGTTATTATTATTTTTTTGAGGTGGAGTGTCACTGTGTCACCCAAGCTGGAATACAGTGGTGTGATCTCGGCTTACTTCAATGTCCACCTCCCAGGTTCAAGAGATTCTCCTGCCTCAGCCTCCCGAGTAGCTGGGATTACAGGTGCATGCCACTGTGCCCAGCTAATTTTTGTACTTTTAGTAGAGACAGAGTTTCACCATGTTGACCAGGCTGGTCTCGAACTCCTGATCTCAAGTTATCTGCCCACCCTGGCCTCCCAAAGTGCTGGGATTACAGGCACGAGCCACCATGCTCAGCCAGGAATGGATAATCTTTTTTTTTTTTTTTTTTTTGAGATGGAGTTTTGCTCTTGTTGCTCAGGCTGGAGTGCAATGGTGCAATCTCGGCTTACTGCAACCTCCACCTTGTGGGTTCAAGTGATTCTCCTGCCTCAGCCTCCAAGTAGCTGGGATTACAGGCATGTGCCACCATGCCCAGCTAAGGAATGGATAATCTTAATGGCCAGAGCCTTCAAACTGTGATAATTAATATTCTACTCAAGGGACACACCTCTCAGGTTGCCCACAGCAATACCAGTACACAGACAACTTTTTTTTAGAATTAGGCCATTAAGGAAAACATAAAATTGATGATAGTTTTCTAACATTTTACCTCATCCTTAGAATATGTTCATGTCTTCTCCTCCTACCTCCACTTTAATTGCCACCCTCTTAAGCTACCAGCACTAATACCCTGGTGTATATCCTTCTATACTTCTCCCCATGCACATATAAACATATACAAATATAAATGTACGTATAATCACTGATAGGGTGGGTTTTTTTGTTTGTTTGTTTTGAGACAGAGTCTCACTCTGTCACCCAGGCTGGAGTGCAGTGGCATGATCTCGGCTCACTGCAACCTCTGTCTCCTGGGTTCAAGCAATTCTCTTGCCTCAGCATCCCTAGTAGCTGGGATTACAGGCATGCACCACCATGCCCAGCTAATTTTTTTGTATTTTTTAGTGGAGACTGGGTTTCACCATGTTGGCCAGGCTGGTCCCAAACTCCTGACCTCAAATGATCCACCTGCCTCAGCCTCCTAAAGTGCTGGGATTACAGGCATGAGCCACTGTGGCCGGCCTACTGATAGGGTTTTGTTTGTTTACCCAAATGGACCATAGCAGACAGATTATTTTGTGATCCTCACTTACCAGTATCATGGTCTCTGGTAGTCTAGTGGCTAGGATTCAGTGCTTTCACCAATACATCATGGATATTCCTCCTCTAATTCTAATAACTAAATAACAGAGTATTCTAATAAATGAAATATAACTAGTTCATTTACTTTAATCATTATACAGTTTCCCACAGTTTAAACATACTATAATTCAAGCATTTTCTTTGTCTTTTTTCTTTTTTTTTTTTTTTCTTTTTTTCTTTCTTGAGACAAGGTATTTGTCTGTTACCTAGGCTGGAGTAGAGTGGCATGATCATAGTTCACTGCAGCCTCAACCTCTTGGGCTCAAGCAATCCTCTCACCTCAGCTTCCCAAGTAGTTGGGACTACAGGCACACACCAGCATGCCCTGCAATTTTTAAATTTTTTGTAGAGATGGGGTCTCCCTATGTTGGTCTTGACAAGTGATCTGCCTGACCTGGCCTCCCAAAGTGCTGGGATTACAGGTATGAGCCACTGCCCAGCCTAATTCAAGCATTTTTAAAAATTGATAAGCCTTGGAGCTGTTTCCAGTTTTTGCCACTACAAAAAAAGATGCGATAAACATCCTTCCCTTACAACCTTATGTACCATGGTCTTTTGCAGCAAAAGTTAGATTTGCAGGTAAAACTACTCTAATAGTCTTACTTTTGATAAATATCATCAAATTACTTTTCCAAAAATATGTAACAATTCATACTCATGTCATTGAAATATGAATGCCTGTTTTCCTACTTTCCTACTGTGTGGTTCTGTTCATTTGGATTTTTGCCATTTTGATAGACAGAAAAAAGTATTTCATGTTTAATGTGCATTTATATGATTAGTGAGTTTGAGTATTGTGGCAGTTGAAGTGGAGGTAGGAGGAGAAGACATGAACATATTCTAAGGATGAGCTAAAATGTTAGAAAACTATCATCAATTTTATGTTTTCCTAAAGTGGCCTAATTCTAGAAAAATACATTGTCTGTATACTGGTATTGCTGGGGGTGCCCTGAGAGGTGTGTCATTTGAGTAGAGTATTAATTATCACAATTTGAAGGCTCTGGCCATTAAGATTATCAATTCATCTTTATTCTGAGCTCACTAAACAGTCAGCTGATAGTAATTTAATTTCTTTTTTATGCTTATTGTCCATTTGAATTTTCTGCCTAAGAGGCAGCATAAAATATTGGTAAGTATATAAACTCTGGAGCTAGTTTTGCCATTTCTTTTTTTTTTTTTTTTTTTTTGAGACAGAATCTCGCTCTTGTCACCCAGGCTGGAGTGCAGCGGTGCATGCAATCTCGGCTCAACTGCAACCTCTGCCTCCCAGGTTCAAGCCATTCTCCTGCCTCAGCCTCCTGAGTAGCTGGGATTACAGGCGCCCGGCACCACGCCCAGCTATTTTTTTGTATTTTTAGTAGAGATGGGGTTTCACCATGTTGGTCAGGATGGTCTCAAACTTCTGACCTCAGATGATCCGCCCATCTCGGCCTCCCAAAGTGCTGGGATTACAGGTGTGAGCCACCGCGCCCAGCCTAGTTTTGCCATTTCTGAATGATAAAACCTTTGGGCCAGGTGGGGTGGCTCACGCCTGTAATCCCAGCACTTTGGGGGGCCTAGGTGTGCGGATCACAAGGTCAGGAGTTCGAGACCAGCCCGGCCAACATGGTGAAACCCCGTCTCTACTAAAGACACAAAAATTAGCCGGGTGTGGTGGTGGGCACCTGTAATCCCAGCTACTTGGGAGGCTGAGGCAGGAGAATAGCTTGAACCCTGGAGGCAGAGGTTGCAGTGAGCCAAGATTGTGCCAATGCACTCCAGCCTGGGTGACAGAGCGAGAATCTGTCTCAAAAAAAAAAAAAAAAAAAAAACTTGACTCAGTGCCACCCACCCATCCAGGGTGGGAGTGGGTGAGTAAAACTAACCACATTGAGATTCTAATTGTATTAAGTTATTAATTTTAGATAGAGTGACATTTTTCTGATATTAAGTCCTCCCATCCAGGAACATAGACTCTTTTCTCTTTACGTTTTGTCTTACATCTTTGAATACAATTTCATAGTTTTAGTCCTATGTTCCCTTTGCTCCCTATAGCTCCTATCCCTTCCTTCCTAGTATTTTGTACTTCTGGTCACTTGCAAACACGGTATTTTCTTCCATTTCCATTCTAACTAGATATTGCATAGACAAAGGAAAGCTATTACATTCTTTATTTCTATCTTGCCACTACATTCGCTTGTTAATTCTAGTAGCTTATTATTTCTGGATTTGTATTCTAGAAATGCAATCACAATTCCTGAAAAATAAAGATAATTTTTTTCCTGATATTTACACCAAGAAGGTCTTCTCTGGCTATACAACTGTGCTATGATGCTGTGCTGCTGTCCCTCATAGCCACTTCCCCACTGCAGGCATTTGTTCTGGCTGCCCAAGGCTGCCCTGAGTGGTCGCCAAGGAATCAGACAGAAGCATTCTATGAGAATATTCCATGATTGCTTTGTTCAGGTGTCACCGATGACAACATAATACAGTAGTTCCTGGTCTCTTAGCTTTCATAGACTTCAATTCAGAGTCATTGATATATATTTCTTGAGCTTACATTTCTAATCATTCCAGTAAAATTCCCATTTGGTCTGTTGCATTAGGAGACATGCCCAGCATTAATATCTAATGAGCTTGTCTGTCACTATCTGTCACATTATTCAGTGTTGTTTTTTTTTTCACAGTTCATAATTCCCACCTCTTTTTTTTTTCTTTTTTTTTCTTTTTTTTTTATTATTATTATACTTTAGGTTTTATGGTACATGTGCGCAATGTGCAGGTTAGTTACATACATATACATGTGCCATGCTGGTGCGCTGCACCCACTAACTCGTCATCTAGCATTAAGTATATCTCCCAATGCTATCCCTCCCCCCTCCCCCCACCCCACAACAGTCCCCGAAGTGTGATGTTCCCCTTCCTGTGTCCATGTGTTCTCATTGTTCAATTCCCACCTATGAGTGAGAATATGCAGTGTTTGGTTTTTTGTTCTTGCAATAGTTTACTGAGAATGATGATTTCCAGTTTCATCCATGTCCCTACAAAGGACATGAACTCATCATTTTTGATGGCTGCATAGTATTCCATGGTGTATATGTGCCACATTTTCTTAATCCAGTCTATCATTGTTGGACATTTGGGTTGGTTCCAAGTCTTTGCTATTGTGAATAATGCCGCAGTAAACATATGTGTGCATGTGTCTTTATAGCAGCATGATTTATAGTCCTTTGGGTATATACCCAGTAATGGGATGGCTGGGTCAAATGGAATTTCTAGTTCTAGATCCCTGAGGAATCGCTACACTGACTTCCACAAGGGTTGAACTAGTTTACAGTCCCACCAACAGTGTAAAAGTGTTCCTATTTCTCCACATCCTCTCCAGCACCTGTTGTTTCCTGACTTTTTAATGATTGCCATTCTAACTGGTGTGAGATGGTATCTCATTGTGGTTTTGATTTGCATTTCTCTAATGGCCAGTGATGGTGAGCATTTTTTCATGTGTTTTTTGGCTGCATAAATGTCTTCTTTTGAGAAGTGTCTGTTCATGTCCTTCGCCCACTTTTTGATGGGGTTGTTTGTTTTTTTCTTGTAAATTTGTTGGAGTTCATTGTAGATTCTGGATATTAGCCCTTTGTCAGATGAGTAGGTTGCGAAAATTTTCTCCCATTTTTTAGGTTGCCTGTTCACTCTGATGGTAGTTTCTTTTGCTGTGCAGAAGCTCTTTAGTTTAATTAGATCCCATTTGTCAATTTTGGCTCTTGTTGCCATTGCTTTTGGTGTTTTAGACATGAAGTCCTTGCCCATGCCTATGTCCTGAATGGTAATGCCTAGGTTTTCTTCTAGGGTTTTTATGGTTTTAGGTCTAACGTTTAAGTCTTTAATCCATCTTGAATTAATTTTTGTATAAGGTGTAAGGAAGGGATCCAGTTTCAGCTTTCTACATATGGCTAGCCAGTTTTCCCAGCACCATTTATTAAATAGGGAATCCTTTCCCCATTTCTTGTTTTTGTCAGGTTTGTCAAAGATCAGATAGTTGTAGATATGTGGCGTTATTTCTGAGGGCTCTGTTCTGTTCCATTGATCTATATCTCTGTTTTGGTACCAGTACCATGCTGTTTTGGTTACTGTAGCCTTGTAGTATAGTTTGAAGTCAGGTAGCGTGATGCCTCCAGCTTTGTTCTTTTGGCTTAGGATTGACTTGGCGATGCGGGCTCTTTTTTGGTTCCTTATGAACTTTAAAGTAGTTTTTTCCAATTCTGTGAAGAAAGTCATCAGTAGCTTGATGGGGATGACATTGAATCTGTAAATTACCTTGGGCAGTATGGCCATTTTCATGATATTTATTCTTCCTACCCACGAGCATGGAATGTTCTTCCATTTGTTTGTATCCTCTTTTATTTCTTTGAGCAGTGGTTTGTAGTTCTCCTTGAAGAGGTCCTTCACATCCCTTGTAAATTGGATTCCTAGGTATTTTATTCTCTTTGAAGCAATTGTGAATGGGAGTTCACTCATGATTTGGCTCTCTGTTTGTCTGTTATTGGTGTATATGAATGCTTGTGATTTTTGTACATTGATTTTGTATCCTGAGACTTTGCTGAAGTTGCTTATCAGCTTAAGGAGATTTTGGGCTGAGACAATGGGGTTTTCTAGATATATAATCATGTCGTCTGCAAACAGGGACAATTTGGCTTCCTCTTTTCCTAATTGAATACTCTTTATTTCCTTCTCCTGCCTAATTGCCCTGGCCAGAACTTCCAACACTATGTTGAATAGAAGTGGTGAGAGAGGGCATCCCTGTCTTGTGCCAGTTTTCAAAGGGAATGCTTCCAGTTTTTGCCCATTCAGTATGATATTGGCTGTGGGTTTGTCATAGATAGCTCTTATTATTTTGAGATACATCCCATCAATACCTAATTTATTGAGAGTTTTTAGCATGAAGGGTTGTTGAATTTTGTCAAAGGCCTTTTCTGCATCTATTGAGATAATCATGTGGTTTTTGTCTTTGGTTCTGTTTATATGCTGGATTACATTTATTGATTTGCATATATTGAACCAGCCTTGCATCCCAGGGATGAAGCCCACTTGATCATGGTGGATAAGCTTTTTGATGTGCTGCTGGATTCTGTTTGCCAGTATTTTATTGAGGATTTTTGCATCAATGTTCATCAAGGATATTGGTCCAAAATTCTCTTTTTTGGTTGTGTCTCTGCCAGGCTTTGGTATCAGGATGATGCTGGCCTCATAAAATGAGTTAGGGAGGATTCCCTCTTTTTCTATTGATTGGAATAGTTTCAGAAGGAATGGTACCAGCTCCTCCTTGTACCTCTGGTAGAATTCGGCTGTGAACCCATCTGGTCCTGGACTTTTTTTGGTTGGTAAGCTATTGATTATTGCCACAATTTCAGCTCCTGTTATTGGTCTATTCAGAGATTCAACTTCTTCCTGGTTTAGTCTTGGGAGGGTGTATGTGTTGAGGAATTTATCCATTTCTTCTAGATTTTCTAGTTTATTTGCATAGAGGTGTTTGTAGTATTCTCTGATGGTAGTTTGTATTTCTGTGGGATCGGTGGTGATATCCCCTTTATCATTTTTTATTGCATCTATTTGATTCTTCTCTCTTTTTTTCTTTATTAATCTTGCTAGTGGTCTATCAATTTTGTTGATCCTTTCAAAAAACCAGCTCCTGGATTCATTAATTTTTTGAAGGGTTTTTTGTGTCTCTGTTTCCTTCAGTTCTGCTCTGATTTTAGTTATTTCTTGCCTTCTGCTAGCTTTTGAATGTGTTTGCTCTTGCTTTTCTAGTTCTTTTAATTGTGATGTTAGGGTGTCAATTTTGGATCTTTCCTGCTTTCTCTTATGGGCATTTTGTGCTATAAATTTCCCTCTACACACTGCTTTGAATGCATCCCAGAGATTCTGGTATGTTGTGTCTTGGTTCTCATTGGTTTCAAAGAACATCTTTATTTCTGCCTTCATTTCGTTATGTACCCAGTAGTCATTCAGGAGCAGGTTGTTCAGTTTCCATGTAGATGAGCGGTTTTGAGTGAGATTCTTAATCCTGAGTTCTAGCTTGATTGCACTGTGATCTGAGAGATAGTTATAATTTCTGTTCTTATACATTTATTGAGGAGAGCTTTACTTCCAAGTATGTGGTCAATTTTGGAATAGGTATGGTGTGGTGCTGAAAAAAATGCATATTCTGTTGATTGGGGGTGGAGAGTTCTGTAGATGTCTATTAGGTCCACTGGTGCAG
This sequence comes from Pongo pygmaeus, assembly GCF_028885625.2. Taxonomy (NCBI): domain Eukaryota; kingdom Metazoa; phylum Chordata; class Mammalia; order Primates; family Hominidae; genus Pongo; species Pongo pygmaeus. The sequence continues at coordinate 108,200,852 of NC_072378.2, read as the reverse complement.
AGCTGAGTTCAATTCCTGGGTATCCTTGTTGACTTTCTGTCTCGTTGATATGTCTAATGTTGACAGTGGGGTGTTAAAGTCTCCCATAATTAATGTGTGGGAGTCTAAGTCTCTTTGTAGGTCACTCAGGACTTGCTTTATGAATCTGGGTGCTCCTGTATTGGGTGCATATGTATTTAGGATAGTTAGCTCTTCTTGTTGAATTAATCCCTTTACCATTATGTAATGGCCTTCTTTGTCTCTTTTGATCTTTATTGGTTTAAAGTCTGTTTTATCAGAGACTAGGATTGCAACCCCTGCCTTTTTTTGTTTTCCATTTGCTTGGTAGATTTTCCTCCATCCTTTTATTTTGAGCCTATATGTGTCTCTGCACCTGAGATGGGTTTCCTGAATACAGCACACTGATGGGTCTTGAGTCTTTATCCAATTTGCCAGTCTGTGTCTTTTAATTGGAGCATTTAGTCCATTTACATTTAAAGTTAATATTGTTATGTGTGAATTTGATCCTGTCATTATGATGTTAGCTGGATATTTTGCTCGTTAGTTGATGCAGTCTCTTCCTAGTCTCGATGGTCTTTACATTTTGGCATGATTTTGCAGTGGCTGGTACCAGTTGTGCCTTTCCATGTTTAGCGCTTCCTTCAGGATCTCTTGTAGGGCAGGCCTGGTGGTGACAAAATCTCTCAGCATTTGCTTGTCTGTAAAGTATTTTATTTCTCCTTCACTTATGAAGCTTAGTTTGGCTGGATATGAAATTCTGGGTTGAAAATTCTTTTCTTTAAGAATGTTGAATATTGGCCCCCACTCTCTTCTGGCTTGTAGGGTTTCTGCTGAGAGATCCGCTGTTAGTCTGATGGGCTTCCCCTTGAGGGTAACCCGACCTTTCTCTCTGGCTGCCCTTAACATTTTTTCCTTCATTTCAACTTTGGTGAATCTGACAATTATGTGTCTTGGAGTTGCTCTTCTCGAGGAGTATCTTTGTGGCGTTCTCTGTATTTCCTGAATTTGAATGTTGGCCTGCCTTGCTAGATTGGGGAGGTTCTCCTGGATAATATCCTGCAGAGTGTTTTCCAACTTGTTTCCATTCTCCCTGTCACCTTCAGGTACACCAATCAGACGTAGATTTGGTCTTTTCACATAGTCCCACATTTCTTGGAGGCTTTGCTCGTTTCTTTTTATTCTTTTTTCTCTAAACTTCCCTTCTCGCTTCATTTCATTCATTTCATCTTCCATGGCTGATACCCTTTCTTCCATTTGATCGCATCGGCTCCTGAGGCTTCTGCATTCTTCACGTAATTCTCGAGCCTTGGTTTTCAGCTCCATCAGCTCCTTAAGCACTTCTCTGTATTGGTTATTCTAGTTATACATTCTTCTAAATTTTTTTCAAAGTTTTCAACTTCTTTGTCTTTGGTTTGAATATCCTCCCCTAGCTCGGAGTAATTTGATCGTCTGAAGCCTTCTTCTCTCAGCTCGTCAAAGTCATTCTCCGTCCAGCTTTGTTCCGTTGCTGGTGAGGAACTGCGTTCTTTTGGAGGAGGAGAGGCACTCTGCTTTTTAGAGTTTCCAGTTTTTCTGCTCTGTTTTTTCCCCATCTTTGTGGATTTTATCTACTTTTGGTCTTTGATAATGGTGATGTACAGATGGGTTTTTGGTGTGGATGTCCTTTCTGTTAGTTTTCCTTCTAACAGACAGGACCCTCAGCTGCAGGTCTGTTGGAGTACCCGGCCGGCCGTGTGAGGTGTCAGTCTGCCCCTGCTGGGGGGTGCCTCCCAGTTAGGCTGCTCGGGGGTCAGGGGTCAGGGACCCACTTGAGGAGGCAGTCTGCCCGTTCTCAGATCTCCAGCTGCGTGCTGGGGGAACCACTGCTCTCCTCAAAGCTGTCAGACAGGGACATTTAAGTCTGCAGAGGTTACTGCTGTCTTTTTGTTTGTCTGTGCCCTGTCCCCAGAGGTGGAGCCTACAGAGGCAGGCAGGCCTCCTTGAGCTGTGGTGGGCTCCACCCAGTTCAAGCTTCCAGGCTGCTTTGTTTACCTAAGCGAGCCTGGGCAATGGCGGGCGCCCCTCCCCCAGCCTCGCTGCCACCTTGCTGTTTGATCTCAGACTGCTGTGCTAGCAATCAGCGAGACTCCGTGGGCGTAGGACCCTCTGAGCCAGGTGCGGGCTATAATCTCCTGGTGCACCGTTTCCTAAGCCCGTCGGAAAAGCATAGTATTAGGGTGGGAGTGGCCTGATTTTCCAGGTGCCGTCTGTCACCCCTGGAAAGGGAACTCCCTGACCCCTTGCACTTCCTGAGTGAGGCAATGCCTCGCCCCTGCTTTGGCTGGCGCACGGTGTGCTCACCCACTGACCTGCGCCCACTGTCTGGCACTCCCTAGTGAGATGAACAGGGTACCTCAGATGGAAATGCAGAAATCACCTGTCTTCTGCGTCGCTCACGCTGGGAGCTGTAGACCGAAGCTGTTCCTATTCGGCCATCTTGGCTCCTCCCCACATTATTCAGTTTTATTTGCCTCATAGCACCAACCATATTGGCAGGTGTATTATTTACTGAATTGTCTCCCTAAGATAGACTATATACTAGGCTATAAACCTGACTTATCTCCCCTTTCATCTCTAGTACTTAGAATGAAAACATCTAGTAGGTCTTCAACAAATATTTGTTGAATTAATAAATGAATGCTGTTTTCTGAAAAATAGTATACATTGTGTTTAAGTAATGCCTTTTTTTTTTTTGAGATGGAGTTTTGCTCTTGTTGCCCAGGCTGGAGTGCAATGGCAAGATCTTGGCTCACCACAGTCTCCGCCTCCCAGGTTCAAGCAATTCTCCTGCCTCAGCCTCCCGAGTAGCTGGGATTACAGGCATGCACCACCACGCCCAGCTAATTTTGTATTTTTAGTAGAGATGGGGTTTCTCCATGTTGGTCAGGCTGGTCTCGAACTCCCGACCCGAGGTGATCTGCCCACCTTGGCCTCCCAGGTGGGAGGCCTGGGATTACAGGCGCAAGCCACCACACCCAGCCAAGTAATTTCTTTTTATTCCAGTGTTTCTTAGTGTTATTAAGAATGGTTGCTGTTGGCCAGGCACGGTGGCTCACGTCTGTACTCCCAGCACTTTGGGAGGCTGAGGCGGGCAGATCAGCTGAGGTTAGGAGTTCGAGATCAGCCCGGCCAATAAGGCGAAACCCCGTTTCTACTAAAAATACACAAAAATTAGCTGGGTGTCGTGGCGGACGCCTGTAATCCCAGCTACTCGGGAGGCTGAGGCAGGAGAATCGCTTGAATCCAAAAGGTGGAGATTGCAGTAAGACAAGATGCACCACTGCACTCCAGCCTGAACGACACAGCAAGACTCCGTCTCAAACAAACAAACAAACAAAAACAAGAAAGAAAAGAAAATTGCAGTTCAAGGGACAGATCAGTCCAAGCACGGTGGTTCATGCCTGTCATCTCAGCACATATGGGAGGCCACAGCGGGAGGATCACTTTGATGCTAGGAGTTGGACACCAGCCTGGGAATCATAGTGAGATCCCGTCTCCACCAATAATTACTAATAATTTAAAATCTAAAGAAAAGGGGGGCGGGGAAGATCAGGTTATTTAAAGTAATTTTAGGGTTAAACTTGACATATTAAAAAATGCAGAAATAGTTGTGAGGGATAACTCTCCGGGCAGAGATAGAAATGTATCATATCTCAACATTTAAAATCTGCATTTCCCATTGGAGCATAAGAGATGAACTAGGACCTAATTAATTGGGTTTTCTCCCCGTTTCTTTCTTTCTTTCGAGACGAAGTCTCACTTTATTGCCCAGGCTGGAGTGCAATATCGCGATCTCAGCTCACTGGAACTTCTGCCTCCCGGGTTCAAGCGATTCTCCTGCCTCAGCCTCCAGAGTAGCTGGGATTACAGGCTCGCACCACCACGCCCAGCTAATTTTGCATTTTTAAGTAGAGATGGGGTTTCACCATGTGGGCAAGGCTAGTCTCGAACTCCTGACCTCGTGATCCGCCCGCCTCGGCTTCCCAAAGTGCTGGGATTACAGGCATAAGCCACCGTGCCCGGCCTTCCTCCCCGTTTCTTAAAAAGGCTCATGTGAGTTGCATTTCCAGTCCTGTAGAGGTGCGTTTAATACTTTTCAAAAAAAAACTTATCAGGACTTCGTGAGAAACGAAAGTGGACACCCAAAGCAGCTTGCAGCCGGTCTACTGTTACTTTGTTTTAGCGGGCCGACCTGTCTCCAAAATCGGTTTGACCATAATGGTAGGATTTAACTAGGGCTTTAGTTTTTATTTCACTCCCCCACTTTACTGGTTTCAACCTATCAATCCAGACGCGTGTCTGGTGGAACGCTCGGGTTTATGGCAAAATCATCTCAGGCATTTGCTTAACCCTCTCCAGAAAGGCATTTTCAGGGGTGCACAGTGAGACGGTGCACAGGTTGGCACAGAGTTAGTAGGAGCAGTTTTGTTTCGATTTGCGGGCAAATCTCTAAGATCTCTCCGTTTAACTTTCGCCCGCAATTCCCAAAGCCGCTAAGGCCGTTTCCGGCGCTCTGCCCCGCCGCAGGCCGAGGCTGGCGCAGAGAGACAGGAAGCGCCAGCTCTGGGCGCCTGGGTCCTCGCCTTCTCGGCCGCAGCCCCGCGGCGGCGCGCTCGCGGTGCATTGTGGGCGCTGTAGTCCGGCCGGAACCCGTTTGCGACCGCAAGTCCCATGACATCGCTTCTCACACCCCAGCCCGCAGTGCCCCTCCCCAGCCTCGGCCGGGCCTCCCGGGAGCCGGGCGTGGCGTTCCAGCTAGTCAGCCGTTTCTCCCCTGGGCTCGGAGGCGGAAGCTTGAGGGGCGCGGGGAGGAGCTTCGCGTGCGGGGTGAACGCCCGCTGTACGTGCTCGTTCGCTTCGCGACCGCTGCGCGCGAGCCCCGTGTCCCCACGGCGGGCAGCAGCGGCGGCGTCGGCTGAACGCAGAGGGGGCGGAGGGAGCCCGCGGCGGCGGTAGCAGCTACAGCGAAATGGCGGAGACCGTGGCTGACACCCGGCGGCTGATCACTAAGCCGCAGAACCTGAATGACGCCTACGGACCCCCCAGCAACTTCCTCGAGATCGATGTGAGCAACCCGCAGACGGTGGGGGTCGGCCGGGGCCGCTTCACCACTTACGAAATCAGGGTCAAGGTGAGGCCGTCTCTCCCCTCTCCCAAGAAACCCCTCCCGCTGGCTCTGGTCACCCCCATTCGGCCCAGGAGTGGACCCCCGCGGGCAGCCACAGCCTCCCAGGCCGGGAGCCCCCTTGCAGAGGCGGGCCGGGGTCGTGAGCCAGGGCCCCTCTTCTTGTAGGGATGGTTTTGGGGGGCTGCAGAGCGAGCCCGGCGCGCTGGCACTTGAAGAAGGTGCTCGAAGAGGAGGGCGTGGGTTGAGCGCCGCTTGCCCCTCCAGCAGCTGATCAGGGAATGACATTTGAGTTGGAAAGGGGTAGATCTTTCGAGAACACATACCTTCACTGGGAAGGGAAAGAGATGTTGACAGAGAAAAGGGGCTTGCGCAAAGTTAAAGCCGTTTCCCAGTTTTGTCTTCCTGGAGACTTCCCAGAGGTAGCAAGCCAACCCGGCTGCTCCAGGCTCTTCCCGAGCTGCTAAAGTAACCTGGGTTGTGCAGTCTTCTGAATGGGACTTAATGAAAGTTCACAGAAGCCTGACAATTTTTGATAGGGCTGAGCCAGACCAGAAGGGTGATTGGACATGGTTGACTTCAGCATTTTGGGCCACCGCCCTGCTAAAGGCTAAGGTGTGGTGGTGTCACCTACCTCATAATCCAAAACTACAGTTGCTTTAAGAAAAGACTAGGGATCTGCTCTCTTAATTCGAGATTTGCACTTAACTGAATAAAGAAATCAACAGAAATAAAATATACCTAATTTCATAACTAGTATTTGTTGGCAATAATTCAGATGATTTGAAAGATGTTAATTGAAAATAGTGCTTCACTTTCACTCTATAATTCAGGATTAAAGAATTTGCCCATGTATGGAAGCATCTTTAAAAATTAATTACATTAATTTAAAGATGACAGCAAATTATTAAAAATTAAGTGTAAAGCGATTTTTCCTTTAATCAAAATTTATATGACAAGCTACTGTTAACATTTAAGTGAAAAAATTTCTCATTAACTTATGCACTTTGTGTCGTGAAAAACACAAAAATAAAATTTACCATCCTAACCATTTTTAAGTGTACAGCTCAGTAGTATATTCACATTGTTGTGAAACTTAAGTATTTTTAAAAAATGATTCTTATGTAGTTAGCATTGATTTTAAAAAGTTAATCAAACTTTAAGGTATGAAACGAGTAGTTTAATGTTTCAAGCCAGTGTTGTCTTCTTATGGATGTGTAAAATGTGGATCATAGGTCAGGCGCGGTGGCTCATGCCTGTTAATCCCAGCACTTTGGGAGGCCGAGGTGGGCGGATCACCGAGGTCAGGAGTTCGACACCAGCATGGAGAAACCCCATCTCTACTAGAAATACAAAATTAGCCGGGTGTGGTGGCGCATGCCTGTAATCCCAGCTACTCCGGAGGCTGAGGCTGGAGAATCTCTTGAACTGGGGAGGCAGAGGTTGCCGTGAGCCTAGATCGGGCCATTGCACTCCAGCCTGGGCAACAAGAGCGAAATCCCTTCTCTAAATAAATAAATAAAAATTGAATCATAGGATATGTTGTCATAGGGAAACTGCAAAATCCAGACTTCAGTACACCTGGGGAACTACATTCACACATAAACCTAGTGGAAAAGTGAATGTTTTTCTAATTGTCTGTAATACATGACAGATGGTTCACTAAAAAGAACTTCCTCTTTTGCCCTATTCACTAGTATTTTCTTTTTTTTTCTTTCTTGTGCTAAAACAGCACTTGGTATTCTTGTTTCTAGACTTCCATAGCAGGTACTTCCTGTCACAAAATTGAATTGGAATCTCCTGGCTACACTTCCTCCACTTACTTTGAGTTTATCTTGCTGAGTGCATTATATTAAATGGATTCTAGTATAATAATTTAATCATCTTTTTTTTTTTAATACACCTAATACCTTAGCAAATAGCTGATGTGACACTTAAAAATGGTTTTTGGGCCTGGCGCAGTGGCTCACGCCTCTAGTCCCAGCACTTTGGGAGGCTGAGGCAAGTGGAGCCCTTGAGCTCAGAAGTTTGAGACCAGCCTGGGCAACACGTTGAAACCCCTTCCCCACAAAAAAAGTAATTAGCTGGGCGTGGTGGCGCGCATCCCTGAGGTCCCAGCTACTCCAGAGGCTGAGGTGGGAGGATCACTTGAGCCCAGGAGGTTGAGGCTGCAGAGAGCTATGATTAGGCCACTATACTCATTCATAACAGAATGAGACCCTATCTCAGGAGAGAGAGAGAAAAAAGGGTTTTGGTATAGTCATTTACATGTTAAAGAAAATATATATATATATTTTTTGAGACGTAGTCTCCCTCTGTCGCCCAGGCTGGAGTGCAGTGGCGCTATTTTGGCTCACAGCAACTTCCACCTCCCAGGTTCAAGTGATTCTCCTGCCTCAGCCTCCTGAGTAGCTGAGATTACAGGCATGTGCCACCACGCCTGGCTAATTTTTGTATTTTTAGTAGAGATGGGATTTCGCCGTGTTGGTCAGGCTGGTCTTGAACTCCTGACTTCGTGATCCACCTGCCTTGGCCTCCCAAAGTGCTGGGATTACAGGCATGAGCCACCGCACCCGGCCTGAAAATAATCTTTTTTAAGAATGATTAATGAGTCAGGGGACTAACAAATTATACACTTACTTTGGTTTGTATTTTTGTATAAACGAACTCACTAGGTGTTAATAGCTGTTAACAGTCATAAGTGCCGGTGCCTATGTGAAAACCTAATTGAGTTTTTAATGCATGAAATGCCTTTGGATTTCTTTCTTTTTTTTTTGAGACAGAGCCTCGCTCTGTCACCAGGCTGGAGTGCAGTGGCGCGATCTCAGCTCACTGCAACCTCTGCCTCCCGAGTTCAAGCGATTCTCCTGCCTCAGCCGCCCAAGTAGCTGGGACTACAGGCATGTGCCACCACGCCCAGCTAATTTTTGTATTTTTAGTAGAGATGGGGTTTCACCATGTTGACCAGGATGGTCTCAATCCCTTGACCTCATTATCCGCCTGCCTTGGCCTCCCAAAGTGCTGAGATTACAGGCGTGAGCCACCACGCCCGGCTTGGATTTCTTTTAGTATGTAATGTGTTAACTTAAAACTAAGGACACCATATAGTAAGGAAATTAGGCCTTATGTGAGCAGCGTATGATTTTTTAGAGTAATTATAGTCTTGCATTAAGGCAGAGTGGCTATGACATGAATAGTTGCATATTTTGTAATTTTTTTTTTTCTTGTGATAAGAGTCATTCTGTAGCCCAGGCTGGAACACAGTGGCATGATCGTGGCTCACTGCATTCTCAAACTCCAGGACTCAAGTGTTCCCCCCGCCTCAGCCTCCCAAGTAGCTGGGACTACAGGGTGCTACTATACCTAGCTAGTTTTTTATTTTTTGTCAGATGAGACTTGCTATGTTGCCCATGATGATCTTGAACTCCTGGCCTCAAGTGACCCTCCCCCTCTCAGCCTCCCAAAGTGTTGGAATTACAGGCATGAGCCACCTCACCCAGCCCTGCAATTTTATTTATTATTCTCTAAACGTTGCTGCTCTCCCGAACCCCTACTGACTACCTTTTGCTATTGAATTTGCTATGTGGAAAACCATTTTATGTTCCAGAATTTGGGCTTTTAAACTATCTTACAGTTACTGTCTCATTCTGGTCTTGAGAAAAATTTTCAGTTTTACAGGATCTGATTGAAATTACTCTAATTCACAGGGCAATTTTATCTGGATGGTGGCACTTAGAATGCAAGTTTCCCAGTCTCCATTTATCTTTTGGTTTGAGGATAGTGTTTAAGACTATTAGGATCACTTGATTAGTATCTCTGGGCTTTTGAAAATAATTACACAGTGTTATGTTTTTAAAAATTGTTCTAATGGGTGGGTACAGCACAGAGCACCATAAATGATTAAAGGTTTAGGAAAGTTCAAGGTCTAGAATTATTTAGGCATATTAAAGAGAAGGCTGAAAGTAAAATTCAGTCGCTGTTTATGAAGTTTGTGCTGTAATATAACTTTAATATTCTGGAGATTTTTAAATTAATCAAGATCTATTTTACCTGGAGACCACTGTTTTGAACAGGAATGGAATTAGAATCTTTCTTGAGCTCTGACATAGTCCTCAGTTCAAAGAACAGATCTAACATTTCCTAGCTGGGTAAGGTACAAAATCAAAGCTCCACTTCCCCTCTGTGAAATAGGTGTGCTAATAATAGTACCTACCTCTTAGGACTAAATGGGATAAGGCACATGAATCTTTCTAGCACAGTGCCTGGCACATAATAAGCATGCAAAATTTAGCTCTTTCTAAAGATAGACATTTTCTAAATTAAACATCAGTGATCAACTACATTTTCTGTGTGTTAATGTGTAGTTGAGTTACTAAAATTGTTAGATTTTCTTATCAAGAAACCTACTTGTCATGGAGGTATACCTTCATTAAGTAAGCATGGTATAAAAAGAAGCCATCTTATTTGGTACTTAACCAACTAACCTTTGTGTATGTATTTATTTTTTCAAAACGGGGTCTCCCTCTGTCTCTCAGCCTAGAGTGCAGTGGTGCAGTCACAGCTCACTGAAGCCTTGACCTCCCAGGCTCAAGTGATCCTCCCAACCTCGGCCTCTCTAGTACCTGGGACCACAGGCACATACCACCACGCCCAGCTAATTTTTAAATTATTTGTAGAGACGAGATCTCCCTATGTTGCCCAGGCTGCTCTTGAACTCCTGGGCTCAAGTGATACTCCCACCTCAGCCTCCAAAACTGCTAGGATTATAGGTGTGAGCCACCATGCCAGGCTCCAAATAATCTTTTAAAGTTGAGCTTTATTAAAGCATAAAGCTGAATAATAATGTTGGCTGATAAAAATTTTGACAAGATGCTAAATAAATGTAGCATCTTATCTTGACAGTGCTTGCCATTCTAAACGTGTATGTTTTTTCCTCTGGGTCAGTCATCTAATCTTAAATTAGGAGTCATTAATATCCAGATTGGAAGCTGAGAAATAAATTTTAAAATCTTAGACTTATTTTTAGGAATTATAAACATGTATAATTGAAGGGCTAAAATATTAATAGTATTTTAAAGAATCGGGGGGTCGGGCACAGTGGCTCCTGTACGTAATCCCAGCACTTTGGGAGGCCAAGATGGGAGGACTACTTGAGCTCAGGCGTTGCCAAACAGCCTGGGCAATGCAGTGAGACCCTGTCCCTACAAAAATTTAAAAACTAGCCAGGCATGGTGGTGTGTGCCTGTAGTCCCAGCTATGTGGGAGGCTGAAGTGGGAGGATTTCTTGAGCCCAGGAGGAGGTCAACGCTGCAGTGAGCCACGATCACACCACCGCACTCTAGCCTGGGTGACACAGTGAGATCCTGCCTCTAAAAAAAGAAAAGAAAAGAAAAAATCAGGGCATTTTGATGCCAAAGGACATCTGCAGAATCTATGTAGCTCTATCAATTGGCCTATGAGATGTTGTCTGTTACACATGTTGCTGCCAGCTACGGCTGACTTTTCCAGGATCTCCATCAAGGAGAAGCATGCTATTAGCAGTGAAGATTCTGTCCTTATCTAATCCATCCCTTAAGAGAATGGAGAGTGGGGGAGGAAGACAGTGGCAATTTTAAAGTAGTCCTGTTATATTGAGTTTTTAGGGATTCTGTTCTGTTAAGGGATGTATCATTTGAGTATCTATTATGTGCAAGGCACTGTGCTCTATCTATAAAATTTAATCTTGAGGTAACCAAGCAGAGTAGATAATATTCCTGTAGAAGCTGATCAACTGATCCTCATCTCTTGTCCTTTCCTCATTTTAACTCCGGTCCTGAACTGGTATCTCCCAATTAAGCTGGGTTCTTTTGTATCCAGGCCTTTTGCACACACTTCCTCCTCTGTTAAGAACAGGCTTCCTTTAACAGCCTCATCTGGTTACTATCACTTATCCTGCAGGACTCAGCCTTAATGTCCCCTTTTAAAAGATTTTGCTGATCCCTTGACTCTGGACCAGATTTCCTTCCTATGTGCCCTGGTAGCCTTGTTAGGAATAAATTTGTTTGCTTGTCTTTGGCTTCCTGTAAGTTCCTATATCACCCATTATAAGCTCTTAGAGGACAGGGACTGTCATAATCACCCTTACTCAATATCCAACACTGCTTGGCACATAGTGGACACTTACAAATAAATGAAGTTTAGGAAAGTTAACTTCCCCAAGGTCACAGCTATTAAATGGTAAAACTGGGATTTGAACCTAGATTTTCTGACCTTCAGAGCCCATAGTTTTTTTTGAGACAGGGTCTCACTCTCTTGCCCAAGCTAGAGTGCACGGTGGTGCAATCTGGGCTCATTGCAGCCTCGACCTCCTGGGCTCAGGCAACCCTCCCACCTTCGCCTCCTGAGTAATTGGGGCTACAGGAGCATGCCACTATGCCTGCCTAATTTTTTTGTATTTGTAGAGACAGGGTTTCTCCATGTTGCCCAGGCTTGTCTCAGACAAGGTTTCACCATGGTTGCCCAGAGCCCTCACAGAAAATTCATATCACCTGAGGAGCCTTTGAAATCATTCAGGTTCTCTTTTACTGGGGTGGGGTGGGGTGGGGTTTGGGCAGTGGCGGGTTTTTTTTTCTTTGAGACGGAATCTCTGTCCCCCAGGCTGGAGTGAGGTGGTGCGATCTCAGATCACTGCAAGTTCCACCCACTGTGTTCACGCCATTCTCCTCCCTCAGCCTCCCGAGTAGCTGGGACTACAGGCACCCACCACCACGCCCAGCTAATTTTTTTGTATTTTCAGTAGAGATGGTGTTTCACCATGTTAGCCAGGATGGTCTCCATCTCCTGACTTCGTGATCCGGCCACCTCAGCCTCCCAAAGTGCTGGAATTACAGGCGTGAGCCACCAAGCCCGGCCGGCAGTGGTGGTTTAAAAAGCATCCCAGTAAGGACACTTATATGCAGCAAGGATTTCTCCTGCTGCTTATCATGCTGTCTGTCTCACTGAGATAGACAGTAGAGAAGGAGGAGAAATTTACGTAGAACCACAATGGTTGGTAGCTTTGATGGGGTTAAAAAAAATAGATTCTAAAATAGTAAAACATAAAATGAATAGCAGATCTTGGCAACAGAGAGGAAAACCAGCGACATTTGTCAAAGATAGAAAACTTTTTGGAGGGGAGGCATTTAAATATTAACTGAAAGCATACCAATCTCTACAGCTTAAGTTTTTGGGAGGAAGGGGAGACACAGACTACATTCAGTCAAGCCAGATCTTTTTGCCCTTGTCTTGCATCATCCATGTCTATATCCCTGTATAATAATCATGAAAGTAAGCCAGAAGTAAAAAAAAAAAAAAAAAAAAAAAAAAGACATATGTATTCATTTAAGAAAGGAATTTTTTGGAGACAGGTTCTCGCTGTGTTGTCCAGGCTGGTCTTGAACTCTTGGGCTCAAGTGAGCCTCCTACCTCAGCCAAGTAGTTGGGATTACTGTTGCATGCCATCAAACATGCCTCAAAAAAGGAATCTTTATTTATTTATTTATTGTTATTTTTTTAGATTATTCTGTTTTTTTTTTTTAATTATACTTTAAGTTTTAGGGTACATGTGCACAATGTGCAGGTTAGTTACATATGTATACATGTGCCATGCTGGTGTGCTGCACGCATTAACTCGTCATTTAGCATTAGGTATATCTCCTAATGCTATCCCTCCGCCCTGCCCTCACCCCACAATAGTCCCCAGAGTGTGATGTTCCCCTTCCTGTGTCCATGTGTTCTCATTGTTCAATTCCCATCTATGAGTGAGAACATGCGGTGTTTGGTTTTTTGTCCTTGCGATAGTTTACTGAGAATGATGATTTCCAATTTCATCCATGTCCCTACAAAGGACGTGAACTCATCATTTTTTATGGCTGCATAGTATTCCATGGTGTATATGTGCCACATTTTCTTAATCCAGTCTATCATTGTTGGACATTTGGGTTGGTTCCAAGTCTTTGCTATTGTGAATAGTGCTGCAATAAACATACGTGTGCATGTGTCTTTATAGCAGCATGATTTATAGTCCTTTGGGTATATAACCAGTAATGGGATGGCTGAGTCAAAAAAGGAATCTTTGTAAATATTGTCACTTTATACCTGTAAAGGGGAAAATCTAAAAAAATGCTTTGAGCTATCCTGGTGATCACATGCAATAGACATTTTCCTCTCCTGCTCACCTTCATCATCATGCTTATCTCATCCTTTCCAAAAAAGAGTAGACTGTTATTATTAGATACTTTGATGTTTGTACCATGTTATGCTGCTTTCATGTAAACAGAGCCAGCAATTTCTTGAACATCAGATAAGAAAGATGGTGTCCAAGAAAATCTTGGAACTGCTGTTTTCTTTTTTCCAGAAGTTTATTCTTAGAGCCGGGTGCGGTAGCTCATGCCTGTAATCCCAGCACTTTGGGAGGCTGAGGCGGGTGGATCCCTCGAGATCAGGAATTTGAGACCAGCCTGACCAACATGGCAAAACACCGTATCTACTAAAATACAAAAATTAGCCAGTGTGGTGGTGCATGCCTATAATCCCAGCTACTCAGGGGGCTGAGGCACAAAGATTGCTTGAACCTTGGAGGCAGAGGTTGCGGTGGGTGGCAGCAAGACTCTGTGCCAAAAAAAAAAAAAAAAGAGAAAAAAAGTTTATTCTTAAATGTGCAACAGGCTCCAAGATCCAAGACATTTCATCCTTTGCTTCCTAGAGTGGAAGCAGAAGATTTTATAGTAGGAAATACAGATATTTAAATAGGAATAGGATCAAGGGTCATCATTGCCTCGGACACAGTGGTTTGTTTTTTGGTTTTTGTTCTTGTTTTCCAGATTTCTCCCTTCTAAGTACTAACCAGGCCCAATCCTGCTTAGCTTCTGAGATCAGACGAGCAATTGGGTGCATTCAGGATAGATGGCCATAGACTTTTGCCAGATTTCTTAATTCCACCTATCTAGGGAACCCTTCCCTGTGGCCTTTGCTTTTAGCTCCTCAAGTTTTTTTCTGCTCCTCTTTTTGTTTCTGCTTGAAATCCTTGTCTTCCTCATACATCTCCTTGGCCTGTTTCTTGTCAGGGGCTTCTTGCTGTAAGTGCCTGTCAGGAAGCTGGACGTGGTGCCTGCCATCCCTTCCTTAGACCCAGCACAGGAAACTGGAACTGCAGTTTACTGTTTTGATTCCTTAGTTAAAAGACAAAGCTTTCAACCAGAGTTCTACTTTGTTTTTTGTTTTTTTGTTTTATTTATTTATTTATTTTTTTTTTTGAGATAGTCTCACTCTGTTGCCCAGGCTGGAGTGCAATGGTGCAGTCTCAGCTTACTGCAGCCTCTGCCTCTCTGGTTCAAGCAATTCTCGTGCTTCAGCCTCCCAAGTAGCTGGGAGTATAGGTCGTGCACCGCCATGCCTGGCTAATTTTTGTATTTTTAGTAAAGATGGGGTTTCACCGTGTTGCCCAGGCTGGTCTCGAACTCCTGGCCTCAAGTGATATGCCCACTTCAGCCTCCCAAAATACAGGCGTGAGCCACCGCACCTGGCTGCTACTTCTTTAAAGAAATATTTAACTGACAACCTAGGAATTTGGAATGTGTTGGTAAAATGTGACGTTTGCTATAGCTTGCCAGAAAGGTTGTATCAAGTAGTATAGAGTTTGGGCTGTTCTCAGATAAAGAAGATAATTTTTTGTTTTTTTGGTTTTTTTCTCCACATGGAGAGGTTTCAGGTACAGTCCAGGGTTAGTATTGTGGCTTGACTATCAGCTTCTAACATCATATTCACATTCTAGCCAAGGGGAAGGTTTATTTCTGCCCTTGAAGGACACAACCAGGAAGTTGTATTATTTCTGTTTCTGCCCCATTGCAGTACTTAGCTACAAAAGAAGCTGGGAAATTTAACCAGGTGGCCATGTGAAGAAGTGGAGAGTAGACACTGTTCTTTGCTTTGCCACATTAACAAATGGTTGTGGTTGGCCCTTCTAGGATATGGCTTTAAGCTACACTGTGATCATCTCTTATTTCCTTTTTTTGCTAATGCCTGGAATTTCAGTTTAGAGTAAGTTCATTTGATTTGCAAGAAATAAAATTGTACTTTCATTAGTTTGGAAGTCTTAAATGAGTAAGTTTCGATTCTTTCATGATAATTAATTTTGTTAAGTTGAGAAAAAAGGTAAGCATGAAAACATGGCATATCTGATAGGGGTATACCTTGAGATTGGGCTAGAGATTCTAAAAATAGTTGATTAACCTTTTTTTTTCCTTCCAAGGCTGCTTAAAACTATATTGGTTTTACTTAGGACCACCATTGTAGTTGCTGACATTGAATGATGGAGTATATAATTTGAGCCACCAAAATAAATGAAGCCAGTGTCTCTTAGCAGAGAATCACTTAATCTCTTAGCAGAGAAGCAGAGAATTACTTAAAATAATTTTGTAAAGTTATTTTGTGTCCAGCAGTATTGGAATGGTCATTTGATAATTATTTGTTCTGTAAACTTTGATTTTATCACTGATGGAGCATTTCTTTTGGCTTTCCTAAAGTTATTTTAGCACCTGCCGCCTATAGCTTGTTTGCTTTCTGTTTTTTCTAGTCCTGCGCTTGTGGGATGAACTTCTCTGTTGTATAAGTCTCATCCATATTGAGAAACAGAGGAGTCTCAAAGCCCCTCCTTGTGTCTGGTCTTGGTATCTCACCCCTCTCTTGTCTTGACTTTACTGGTTATCTTCAAGTGGAAACAAGTAGAGAAAAATCTTGTCAGCTAGGCATGTATGTGTATATCACCAGGTCTTGTCTTAAATTTACACCTAAAGATTCCCCCATGGTATATAACTGAGGACATTCTTAGGACACTGAGGAGTTTAGATAGAGCAGGGTTGGCAAATTGTGGGCTTACCTTTTTTTATAAATAAAGTTTTATTGGAACACAGCATACCCATTTCTTCCCATATTATCTAAGACCACTTTATAAGGGCAGAATTGAGTAGTTGAAACAGTATGTTTACTATCTTGCCCTTTAAGAAAAGGTTTGCCAATTTTATATCTAGAGTTTGCTCATGTAACATTGAAATAATGGAAATCAAAAGGCACTTGGAGAATCTATTATCAAAACATGAGGCCGGACATGGTGGCTCACTCCTGTAATTCCAGCACTTTGGGAGTCTGAGGTGGGTGGATCACTTGAGGTCAGGAGTTCAAGACCAGCCTGACCAACATGGCAAAACCCTGTCTCTACTAGAAATACAAAAATTAGCCAGCTGTGGTAGTGTGCCCCTCTAGTCCCAGCTACTCAGGAACCTGAGGTGGGAGCATCACTTGAACCCTGGAGGCGGAGGTTACAGTGAGCCAAGATCACACCACTGCACTCCAGCCTGTGTGACAGAGTAGAACCCTGTCTCAAACCCTAAAAAATATCATGAGGCTATGGAAAAAACATTCATTTAGGAAGCCAGTAGTAAACGACTGAGGAAATAGTCGTTAAATATAACACTGCACGTTCATCAAATAATAAGATCTTAATGCATAACCCTATTGTTGCGTGGTAAATGAAATATTAGATACCATTCTTTCCTCCTATAGGCCCAGTTTTACATAGAAATTGTAACTTTGTGTTGTCATCCCACTGATAATATTAAGGCCAGGCACAAAGTTTTTCAACTTTTGAAGTTTATTTTCTCACTCGAAACCTTTTATGTAAACTCCTTTGAATACCCGCATAAAGGAAAGAAAGTTAGTGCTGATAAACTAGTGGGCAGCAGGTTCATGGTGGTTCAGGGTCGGTCAGCAAACCAGTGCCAACACTGAAGATGATGCCAAACAAGATTGATTGCAATCAGTTCTAGCCAGGATCATGGTTTAGATATTTTCTAGCCAGAATTAATTAATTTATTATTTTTTTCTTTTTTTGAGACAGAGTCTCGCTCTGTTGCCAGGCTGGAGTGCAGTGGTGCAATCTCGGCTCACTGCAACCTCTACTTCCCAGGTTCAAGCAATTCTCCTGCCTCAGCCTACCAAGTAGCTGGGATTACAGGCGTGTGCCACCATGCCCAGCTAATTTTTGTATAATTAATTAATTTCTTATACAGTATCATTATTTAATGATTTGTGGGGTTTTGTGTGTGTGTGTTTTAGGAGACAGAATCTCACTATATTGCCCAGGTTGGTCTTGAACTGGTGAGCTCAAGCGATCCTCTTATCTGCCTCAGTCTTCTGAGTAGCTGGTACTACAGATGTGAGCCATTACACCTGTCTTAATGTTTTGTGTTCTTACATGTTAACCCCCATGTAATATGGCAGTGTGCCATTATATAAATAATTTTTAATAATATTTAAGTTGGTATTGGTTGAACTATTAACATAGGTAAGTCCTTTCTACAAACTCTCTGTCTCTCTGTCTAAAAGCTGGGTGTGGTGGTGCATACCTGTAGTCCCAGCTACTCAGGAGGTTGAGGCGGGAGAATCATTTGAGCCAAGGAGGTTGAGGCTGCAGTGAGCTATAATGGTACCACTGCACTCCAGCCTGGGTGACAGAGTGAGACCCTGTCTCAAAAAAAAGAAAGGAAGGAGTTAAGTTGAAAATTGAGAAACTGTGATACCAGCTCTAAATGGGACAACATAGTAAATTGATAGAATTTTTGTCTTAGTTTAGAAGGCCAGATTATGTTGATATGCTTAAGTTGGGATAAATTGCAGTTTTAGAGCGTTTTTGTTTAGACCTCAGGATATGATTCTTATCTATAATTGATATTTGCTCAGTTTTCTTCCCTCAAGACATCTGATCAATTGTTTTTTTCTAACTAAATTTCTTTTTTAGAGTTGTTAACTTTAATTTGAGTAGCTCCAGTTGCTTTATTGAGTACTTGGAATGCTAAGTTTAATAACACATGTTACTGCATTCAGTAAGTTCACAGCAACCTGAAACAGGGCTAGATTTCTCTGATAAGTTTTCCCCAGAACTGTCCAATAAATGAACATTTATGAACTGTCTGCTATATTCCAGACATTGCTAGATGCTTGTTTAAGAGATGAATAAGATATGCCTAGCCTTTGGAAGCTTCCAAACTGGTGGTAAGGAGAGTGGGGAGAGGTAAATTCATAAAATATGCATAATGTGTAGTGGGAACCCAGGTCTGCCCTGAGGGGCCAGGAGTGTGTGTGGGCAAAAAGTGAGCCAGTAGTATTCTAGGTAGGGGGAGCACCTGTCTCTTTTGTGCTTCACTGCCAGCATCTGACGTCAATGACATGCCAGAATCACTCAGTAGTAATACTGGAGTGATTCTTTGTTACTCTCTGACTCAAACATTTTTCTCGATTTTTATTTATAATTTTATATATAATGTATAATTTGGTTTTAAAATTGTTATTTTAATTTTTATTTTTTAATAAGTAGAGACAGGGTCTTGCTGTGTTGCCCAGGCTGGTTTTGAACTCCTGAGCTCAAGCAATCCTCCTGCCTCTGCCTCCCAAAGTGCTGGGATTACAGGCATGAGCCACCGCACCCGGCTATAATTTGTTTTAAACATCTATGTTCAGGCAGTATGGTAGGCACTTTCACTCTGTGTTTTCTCTGATACAGTTTATTCTACTGCATTTTCTTGCAAACTAATTACTCTTATTTCCAGTTAAAACAAATGATAGGCTGGGCGTGGTGGCTCATGCCTATAATTTTAGCACTTTGGGAGGCAGAGGTGGGAAGATCACTTGAGCCCAGGCATTCAAGACCAGCCTGGGAAACATACGGAGACTTAAACATTGTTGTTTTTTGTTTTTTAATTAGCTGGGCGTGGTGGCATGGACTAGTAGTCCCAACTACTTAGGAGGCTGAGGTAGAAGGATCACTTGAGCCCAAGTGGTTGAGGCTACATTAAGCCATGGTCGCACCACTGCACTCCAGCCTAGGTAACAGAGTGAGACCCGGTCACACTCAAAAAATACATCCTAGATATTGACCACTTCATCATTCTTACTTAGCAATAATCATTTCCTGTTTCCTCCTGTCTTAGTCCATTTTCACACTGCTATAAATTCACTACCCGAGACTGGGTAATTTGTAAAGGAAAGAGGTTTAATTGACTCACAGTACTGCATAGCTGGGGAGGCCTCAGGAAACTTACAAGCATGGAAGGCAAAGAAGAAGCAAGTACCTGCTTCACAAGGCCCTAGGAAAGAGAAAGTGAGCAGAAAGAGCCCCTTATAAACTGTCAGCTTTCGTGAGAACTCACTCATTATCACGAGAAGAGCATGGGGGAACTGCCCCCATGATACGGTCACTTGGTGGGTTACACATGGGGATTACAATTCAAGATGAGATTTGGGTAGGGACATACAGCCAAACCATATCACATCCTGACCATGCTTTATGATATAGCTAAGAAAGTCTACCTGCTCTTTTCCCATGCTAAACTCTAATGATCTTTCCTGATTCCTCTTGCCAAAAGCTAATCCAGTGTGGACTTGAGCCTGTAGCCTTAGCTACTTGGGAGGCAGAGGTGGGAGGATCGTTTGAGGCCAGGAATTAGAATCTGCACTGAGTTATGATCTTGCCCCTGCACTCCAGCCTGGACAACACAGCAAACTCTATCTCTGATGAGAATGCTGAGAACACATTCTATTCTATACTGAATTTGTGTTCCCAGGCAAAAGAATTAAAAAAAAAATACAATTTTAAGAAAACAAAGCGGGGGGCAGGAGATACAGTGTCTTACGCCTATAATCCCAGTACTTTGGGAGGTGGAGGCGGGTGGATTACCAGAGATCAGGAGTTTGAGACCAGCCTGTCCAACATGGTGAAACCCCATCTCTACTAAAAATACAAAAAAAAAAAAAATGAGACAGGCGTGGTGGTATACACGTGTAATCCCAGCTAGTCGGGAGGCTGAGGCGGGAGAATCACTTGAACCTGGGAGGCAGAGGTTGCAGTGAGCCGAGATTGCACCACTGTAGTCTAGCCAGGGCAACAGAGCATGACCCTATCTCAAAAAAAAAAAAAAAAGGAACGCTCAAAGCTCTTTTAAGAATTTCTTACTTAGAGGCCTCAGAAATAACACCACATGTCTACAACCATCTGATCCTCGATAAACCTGGCAAAAAACAAGCAGTAGGGAAAGGATTTCCTGTTTAATAAATGGTGCTGGGAAAACTGGCTAGCTATATGCAGAAAACTGAAACTGGACTCCTTCCTTACACCTTATACAAAAATTAACTCAGATGGATTAAAGACTTAAATGTAAAACCTAAAACCATAAAAACCCTAGAAGAAAACCTAGGCAATACCATTCAGGACATAGGCATGGGCAAGGACTTCATCTCTAAAACACCAAAAGCAATTGCAACAAAAGCCAAAATTGACAAATGGGATCTAATTAAAGAGCTTCAGCACAGCAAAAGAAACCATCATCAGAGTGAACAGGCAACCTACAGAATGGGAGAAAATTTTTGCAATCTATCCATCTGACAAAGGTCTAATATCCAGAATCTACAAGGAACTTAAATTTATAAGAAAAAAACAACCCCTTCAAAAAGTGGGCAAAGGATATGAACAGACACTTCTCAAAAGAAGACATTTATGCGGCCAAAAAACATTTTAAAAAGCTCATCGTCATTGGTCATTAGAGAGATGCAAATCAAAACTACAATGAGATACCATCTCCTGCCAGTTAGAATGGTAGTCATTAAAAAGTCAGGAAACAACAGATGCTGGTGAGGTTGTGGAGAAATAGGAACGCTTTTACACTGTTGGTAGGAGTGTAAATTAGTTCAACCATTGTGGAAGACAGTGTGGCATTTCCTCAAGGATCTAGAACCAGAAATACCATTTGACCCAGCAATCCCATTACTGGATATATACCCAAAGAATTATATATCATTCTCTTATAAAGACACATGCACACGTATGTTTATTGCAGCACTATTTACAATAGTGAAGACTTGGACCAACCCAAATGCCCATCAGTGATAGACTGGATAAAGAAAATGTGGCACGTACATACCATGGAATACTATGCAGCCATAAAAAAGAATGAGTTCATGTTGTTTGCAGGGACATGGGTGAAACTGGAAACCATCATCCTCAGCAAACTAACACAGGAACAGGAAACCAAACACTGCATGTTTTCACTCATTAGTGGGAGTTGAACAATGAGATCACATGGACACAGGGAGGGGAACATCACACACCAGGGCCTGCCGGGGATTGGGGGGCAAGGGGAGGGAGAGCATTAGGACAAATACCTAATGCATGTGGGGCTTAAAACCTAGATGACGGGTTGATGGGTGCAACAAACCACCATGGCACATGTATACCTATGTAACAAGCCTGAACATTTTGCACATGTATCCCAGAACTAAAAATAAAATTTCTTATTTTCTTGGCTGGGCACAGTGGCTCATGCCTGTAACCCCAGCAGTTTAGGAGGCCGAGGCAGGTGGATTACTTGAGGTCAGGAGTTCGAGACCAGACTGGCAACATGGCGAAACCCCGTCTCTACTGAAAATACAAAAAATTAGCTGGGCATGGTGGCGCATGCCTGTAGTCCCAGCTACTAGGAAAGCTGAGACAGAATTTCTTGAACCCACGAGGTGGAGGTTGCAGTGAGCTGAGATCGTGCCACTGCACTCCCGCCTGGCAACAACAGAGCAAAAAAAAAAAAAAAAAAAGAATTCCTTATTTATATTCTTATAGACTATATTATCTTAAATGTGGTTATTCCAGAGATTGATAGTGGTGATGTTTGCACAACAATATGGATTTACTTAATGCCACAGAACTCTGTACACTTAAACATGCTTAAAATAATTTTATATTATGTACATTTTACCACAGTAATAAATATGGAAACAAATAATATGGAGGGGCCAGATACAGTGGCTATCTCCTGTAATCCCAGCACTTTGGAAGGCCAAAGCAGGAGGATCACTTGAGGTCAAGAGTTAAAAACCAGTCTGGGTAACATAGTGAGACCCTCCTCTCTACAAAAAATACAAAAATTAGCTAGGTATGGTGGCATGCACCTATAGTCCCAGCTACTCGGGAGACTGAGGTGGGAGGATTGTTTGAGCCCAGGAGGTCGAGGTTGCAGTAGGCCAGGATTGCACTATTGCACTCCAGCCTGGGTGACAGAGTGAGACCCACCATCTCATAAAGAAGAAAAAAAAAAGGGGGGTGGAAACTGGAGAGGCAGTTTCTTTCCCTTCAAACTATCAAAGCAAGGAAAAAAGTAGTTCTTATGTCTTTTTTGCCAAGAACTCTCAGTTCTTAGTCATCTATTGTGTTTTACAGTCTACTCTACCTGATACTAATATAGCCAGTCCAGTTTTCTTATGAGTATTTGCAGGGTGTGTAATTTTCTGTCCTTTCACTTTTAACCTGTTTTGATTTTTGAGGCAGAGTCTCACTTTCTCACCCAGGCTGGGATGCAGTGGCATGATCTTGGCTCACTGAAACCTTCACTTCCCGGGTTCATGCGATTCTTGTGCCTCAGCCTTCCAAGTAGCTGGGATTACAGGCGCGTACTACCATGCCTGGCTGGTTTTTGTATTTGCAGTAGAGACGGAGTTTCACCATGTTGACCATGCTGGTCTCGAACTCTCGACCTCAGGTGATCCACCCCGCCCTCGGCTTCCTAAAATGCTGGGATTACAGGTGTGAGCCACCACGCCTGGCTCTTCATGTGGATTTCATATACTATCTGGTATCATTTTTTTCAGCCGGAAGGGCTTTCTTTAGGATTTCTTTTTTCTTTTTCTAAGGTTCCCATCAGATGGGTAATGTGCTGAAGTCATAACAAGGTTTGAAGGAGGCATGTCACACACATGAGCATGAAAACCCAATCATCATGCTTACGAACTACAGAAGGATTTTTTTTTTTTTTTTTTTTTTTTTGGTCTGAGACTGTCTTATATTTTTATTTTTGAAGGATAGTCTTGTTAGATGTATTAGTTTTTTATTGCTGAATTAAAAATTACCGCAATTGTAGCCCTCAAAACACCCCCAGACAGGTGCAGTGGTTTGTGCCTATAGTCTCATCTACACAGGAGGCTAAGACAGGAGAATCACTTTAGCCCAGGAGTTTGAGGCAACTGCAGTGTGCTGTGATCATGCCTGTAAATAGCCTGCACTCCAGCCTGGGAAATAAGCAAGACACTGTTTCTTAAAAAAAAAGTAAAAATTTAAATAAATAAATGGAGTTTTTAATTATTTAAAAAACACCACCAAATATTATCTCACAAGTTTCTGTGAGAAGTCTGAATATGGCTTATCTGGACTTTTTGCTCAGGGTCTCACAATGCCTACAATGAAGGAGGTTGGTCAGGGTTGTGGTTTCATCTGAGGCCTGGGAGTTCTCTTCCAGGCTTACATAGTTGTGGGCAGTATTAATTTTCTTGGAGCTGTAGAGTTTAGAGTAGCCTTCCTCTTAAAGGCCAGTGGAAAAAATCTCTTTGATCTCAGGGAAGACTAAAGCCCCCTTTTAAGGGGCTCGCCTAATTAAGTCAAGACTACTCACAAAACTTGGTGAAGTCAAAGTCAAACTGATTAGGGAGTTTAATTAACATCTGTAAAATCCCTTCACCTTTGCCATGTAATGTAACCTAATTATGGAAGTGACATCCATTGCATTCATAGACCTCACTCACATTCTAGGGGAGGTGTGTATGCCAAGGGGTGGCAATTTTAGGCACCATCTTGGAATTCAGCCTACCACACTAGATAGGGAATTCTTTGTTGATTTTCTTTTTTTCTTTGAGCACTCTGAATATGCTGCTGCTTCCTTGTCTCCACTGTTTCTGGTGAGAAGTCAGCTGTTAATCTTATTATGGGTCCCCTGTAGTGATGAGTAGATTTCTCTTGCCACTGTATTCAAGATTTTGCTTTTCTTTGGCTTTAAACAGTTTTACTGTGATATTTGTTGGGTGGGAATCTCTTTGTGTTTATCCTACTTAGAGTTCATTGAGCTTCTTGGATGTATAGATTAAGGGTTTAGTCAAATTTTTTAAGTTTTCAGCCATTATTTATTGTTTCTTTCTCTCATCATGGGACTCCCATTACATGTGTGTTGATAGGCTTGTTGGTATCCTACAGGTCCCTGATGCTCTGTTCATTCTTATTTTTTTCGTTCTTTCTGCTTTTCAGAATGGACAATTTCTTGATGTGTCTTCAAGTTTGCTGATGCTTTTGTCTGCCAGTTTGAATCCACGTTGATCCCCTTCAGTTAATTTTTCATTTCAGCTATTATATTTTTCAGCTGTAGAGGTCCAATTCAGTGTTTTTTAAATAATCTTTTTGTTGAGATTCTCTGTTCCTTGAATCATTGTCATCATGCTGTCTTTCAGTTCTTTAAGCATGTTTTCCTTTAATTTGAACATATTGATAGCTGCTTGGAAATCCTGGACAGCTGAACAGCTGAACCACCCCAGAGACGGTTTCTGACTTTTTATCTTCCTGTCTGTGGCTCACACTTTCCAGTTTCTTTGCATGTCTCATAATTTTTTGTTAAACTGAACATTTTAGATAATACGTTGTAGAGACTCTGAGTTAGATTGCCTCCTGCCCCTCCCCAAAGGGGAGGTGGTTGTTGCTATTTATTTTTTTTAGGGACTTGCCCACATTAAGTCTGCAGTATGAGGTGGTGATAGCATGGATCAAATTTTTTTTTTTTAAGCCAGGTTTTCTAAGGGTCACCCTGACTCAGTTTGTCAGCTTATCTCAGTGGTCAGAAATGACTGGTCAAAGGTTATGCGTAGCTACTTGAGCCAGTGAGGGTTCAGCCTTTTTCTTTTTTTAAGAGACAGGATCTTGCTCTGTTGGCCAGGTTGGTCTTGAACTCCTGGCCTCAAGCAGTCCTCCCACCTTGGCCTCCCAAAGTACTAGGATTACAGACGTGAGCCACTGCACCTGACCAGCTTCTGCTTTTTGCCAATGCAGATTGGGAAACAAAGTCAAAGTTCAGGCAGTTTACAAGTTTGCCCCAGCTTTTACTTCGTGCCGTCTTCTCATGTCCATGGCTCTCCCTTGTCTGTGAAAGGTCTCATTCAGCCATGGATGTTTAGATAACTAGGGTTCTCTCCAGCTGAGCATGCATACAGCTTTGTGTAAGCACACATACTTTTTTTTTTTTTGAGACAGAGTCTTGGTCTATCCCTCAGGCTCAAGTGCAGTGGCGTGCGATCGCGGCTCACTGTAACCTCCACCTCCCAGGTTCAAGCGATTCTCTTGTCTCAGACTCCCAAGTAGCTGGGATTACCGGCATGTACCACTATGCCCAGCTAATTGTTTGTATTTTTAGTAGAGACAGGGTTTCACCATGTTGGCCAGGCTGGTCTCGAACTCCTGACCTTGTGATCCGCCCGCCTCAGCCTCCCAAAGTGCTAGGATTATAGGCGTGAGCCACTGCGCCCGACATCACACAGATTTTCGGACCTCCGCAGATACCTGGAAGTTAATCAAGCCCCCACCATGGCTGTGTAATTCTTCTGGTAAGTCTGCTGGTTTGTTGCTTGCCCCCAGTATTGCAACCTTGGGTTGCTGCAATATTAGCCTTCCCCACTGTTTGCTGCCAGTGTTGCTGTTGGTTTCAACAATAGTCCTGCATTTGGGACTTCTATATTCTACTCCTGACCAGTGGCCCCCCTCCAGCAGTGATGGTGTTGGTTTTCACAGCTTGCCACATCCTGGTAGAACTACCATTGATAGAGCTGGTGGAGCATGGTAACAATAGCCCTAGGTTAAAACACACAGACTTCTGGCTGGGCATGGTGGCTCGTGCCTGTAATCCCAACACTTTGGGAGGCCAAGGCGGGTGGATCAGCTGAGGTCAGGATTTTGAGACCAGCCTTGCTAACATGGTGAAACTCCATGTCTACTAAAAATACAAAAATTAGCCAGGCATGGTGGTGGGTGCCCGTAATCCCAGCTACTTGGGAAGCTGAGGCAGGAGAATTGCTTGAACCCATGAGGCGGAGGTTGCAGTGAGCCAAGGTCGCACCACTGCACTCCAGCCTGGGCAACAAGAGCAAGACTCCTTCTCAAAAACAAAAACAAACCCACACACAGACTTCTCTCTTCTTAACTGAGTTGAGTAGTTTTTCTTGAATGATTACTTTTCAATTTGTTATACACCTGTGCCCACTTTCCTGAGTTCTGATATGGTGGTTTGACATGTTTGTCTAGTTTTTTCATTGAATTTTGGAGAGAGGCTCTGTTGAGCTTCTCACTCTACTATTCCAGCAGTTCCCCCTTTACCTTTTTATTTTATACCTTTCTTTTAGGTTCTCATATTTTTAAGAGAAATGGTCTTATTCATATTACGTTTTTCTTTACATTCTTATGCTTTTACTCTTAATTTATAGGTGCTCAGAAACACTTTTTATGCAGTGTTTAAATGTTTTTAGAAGCCTCTTAATCAAATATTTCCAGACCCCTTGAACATAGTAGTTGTTGAGATATTCATTAAATGCTCATTTAGTAGAGTTTTAAAGGTTTATTTAATATCTGCTTTGGGTCAGGTACTATAACCATAGTGTGACTTTAGAGCATGGACTTTGAAGTTGAATGTGTGCAAGAATCCTCTCTCTGTTAATGGACATGTGACCTTGAACAAGTTACTTAATTCTTCTCTTTTGAATGTCTTCAGCCATAAAATAAAACTTCAGAGGAGTAAATGTGACTTAAGGCATAATATTTGCCCTACATTAAGTATTCAGTAAGTGATAACTTGTGAGAATGTGTGAGAAGAATGTATAATAATAGTTTCTACTTAATTATTAAGGTAACTGACAGTATTTTCTTTCTTTTTTTTTTTTAAGAGACAGGGTCTTGCTATATTGCCCAGGCTTGTCTTGAACTCTTGGCCTCAAGCAGTCCTCCTGAGTAGCTGGGATTACAAACATGAGCCACTGCACCTGGCTCATTTTAAAGATGGTAAAACTCAGAGAAGGAAAGTAATTTGGCATGATCATACTGTTAATGAGTTCCAGAAAGAGGACTTGAACCCGGGTCTGCTTGACTAATTCATTTTTCCCTGCTACTTCCAGAAATCAGAAAAGGCGTCAAGGGCTGGGCACAGTGGCTCACGCCTGTAATCCCAACACTTTGGGAGGCTGAGGCGGGTGGATCACCTGAGGTCAGGAGTTCGAGAACAGCCTGGCCAGTGTGGCAAAACCCCGCCTCTACTAAAAATACAAAAAAATTAGCTGGGTGTGGGGGCACATGCATGTAATTCCAGCTACTCGGGAGGCTGACAGGAAAATCGCTTGAACCCAGGAGGTGGAGGTTTCAGTGAACCGAGATTGCACATGGCACTCCAGCCTGGGTGACCATGTGAGACTCTGTCTCCAAAAAAAAAAAAAAAGAAAAGGTGTCACAAGTTTGTGGTTAGCTCCTATCATTGGTACAAAGCAAATATTGAATTATACTTACATATGTTTGTTTGCATTTTCCCCCCACCCCATGCAACATGTCAAGAACTTCCACTACAAAAGTGATATACCAATTATTTGAACCTTGTGTGTTTCTCTAAGATACAGCCTTAGTGAATAAAACCTGGAATTTCTTAGATGAGCGGAAAAATAAGAGGCTTTAAACTCTTCATCCACAAATATGAGCATCAAAACTTGGACACTTTTTTTAAAAATTTTCTTTTTTAAGGGGGTTGAGGTGGAGGTTTCACTGTGTTGCCTAGGCTGGCCTCAAATTCTGGGCTCAAAGGATCCGCCTACCTCAGGCTCCCTAGTAGCTGGGCCTATAGGCACATGCCACCTCACCTGGCTCTCATGAACATTTTTGATACATAGTGGTGTAAGTAGCTATAAAAAGTATACTTAGAAAAATTTTGTTAGCTTTAAAGCCTCTGAGCCTAAAACATTGTATATATATGTTTTTATCACAGTGTACTCCAAAAATTATGTACTCTCTTACAGAAACCTCCCCAGTGGTATTCCATCTCTTTAATTCTCTTTCCTGACCTATGTTTGTCTGTTCTGTGACACCTACTCTGCTTGGGTATCATCTTATAATTCTTAACTGGGTCATAAAATCAGCTGATACAGGGACAATGTTCATGTACTTAGTTCATGGTAGATTCTTTTTGGAGGAGAGGGGTATCCATTATAGTTGATTCCTTTTTTTTTTTTTTTTTTTTTTTGAGGCAGGATCTCACTCTGTTGCCCAGGCTGGAGTGCAGTGGTGCCATCTCAGCTTACTTCAGCCTTGACCTCCTGGGCTCAGGTGATCTCCCACTTCAGCCTCCCGAGTAGCTGAGACTACAGGCACGTGCCACCATGCCTGGCTAATTTTGTATTTTTAGTAAAGATAGGGTTTTGCTATGTTGCCAAGGCTGATCTCAAACTTCTGAGTTCAAGTGATCAGCCCACCTCAGCCTTCCAAGGTGCTGGGATTACAGACACGAGCCACTACACCCAGCCCATCATGGTAGATTCTTTTTTTTTTTTTTGAAACAGAGTCTCACTCTTGTCCCCCAGGCTGGAGTGCAGTGCCGCGATCTCGGCTCACTGCAATCTCCGCCTCCCTGGTTCACGTGATTCTCCTGCCTCAGCCTCCTGAGTAGCTGGATTGCAGGCGCTTACCACCATGCCTGGCTAATTTTTGTATTTTTAGTAGAGATGGGGCTTCACCATGTTAGCCAGGCTGGTCTCGAGCTCTTGACCTCAGGTGATCGATCCGTCTGCTTCGGCCTCCCAAAGTGCTGGGATTACAGGTGTGAGCCACCACACCTGGCCTCATGGTAGATTCTTAATGCCTTTTATGCTGTATACTTACTAGCATTCTAAGTAACATCATTTTAATGGCTAATGAGCTGCCATAATCAATATTTATAGATGTCATGGTTTAAAATCTTACCATGCTTCCAAGTAAGATTTGAGGGCTAGAGATAAAGGATCTGGAATGATTTCCTTTTCTTACAAACTCTGCAACTCAGAGTAGAGGGGAAGGTATTGGAAGGTGGAGAGAAAGGTGGCCAAAGTACTTAGAAATCAATTTTAAATTGTAAGGAAAAGAACCAGAATATTCTGCTCTCCAGCTCCACCTCAAACACTTATTATACCTAACAGTTAAAGAAGATACAGTAGCCAGAAAATATTTTAAATTGTGCTAAGCTGATTGTGTATTGAAACTTTTGATGGCAAGTTGCAGCTCCTCTTAGCCATGGTTTATTTAGGGGATTCTTAGCCAAAGAGTTTCTTTCCATTTCTAATAAAAAGATTTTTATGTTAAGTGATTTGAGTACTGTCAGGCTGTTAGAACAATAAACATTCTTTGTGGAGCTTTATGAAAGGAGTAAAGTATTGTAATGGCATTACTGTCCATCTGCAAATTTAAAGCATATGCATGTGTATAGTGTTTAATGTCATGATGTCTAGTTGCTGTTATTATAGCTAATCACTCTGACTAGAAGAGTTTATTAATATATGTATCACTCATGTGTTAGAGAATTTAGACTTATTAAACATTCATTTTCATGTTTTTTATAGTTTTCCAAGTAATACTTCAAGCTTTGAAGAAACAGCTTAGTTTTGTTCTTTTATAATATAGGTTGCAAACTGTTATATATGTATAGATATAGATATATAGATATAGATATATAGATATATAGATAGATATATAGATATATATAGATATATATATATAGATATAGATAGATATAGATAGATAGATATAGATATATATATAGATAGATATAGATAGATATATATAGATATATATATAGATAGATATATATAGATAGATAGATAGATAGATATAGATATAGATATGTATAAAGAGAGAGAGGTAGAGAGAGAGAGAGAGAGAGAGACAGGGTCTTGCTATGTTGGCCAGGTTGGTATTGAACTCCTGGCTTCAAGCAATCATCCTGCTTCAGCCTCCCAAAGTGCTGGGATTACAGGCATGAGCCATTGTGCCCAGCCAAAACTGTTTCATATGACTATTCTTAGAGGTTTATTAAGTTATTTATTGTAGAGAGCAACTCAGTCTTAAATTACAGTTTTTATTTAGAATCTTACCTTTCTTTAGCATAGAAAAACTTAGCTGATTTTATCAGATTTCTAAATTATGAAGGAATACTTTCCTTGCTGAATAATCAAGAATTAATTGACTTTTCTGTATTACTGAGGAACTTCAACTACTCAGAATATAATCAGAAGCTAATTAAGGAAGTAGAAAAGAAGTAAAGAGCGAAGAGTTAAATAAATAACAAGTCTATATACTTTTTTTTTTTTTGAGGTAGAGTCTCACTCTGTCGCCCAGGCTGGAGTGCAGTGCGTGGTATCAGCTCACTGCAACCTCCGCTTTCCGGGTTCAAGCGATTCTTGTGCCTCAGCCTCCCAAGTAGCTGGGACTACAGGCATGCACCACCATGCCCGGCTAATTTTTGTATTTTTAGTAGAGACGAGGTTTTACCATATTGGGCAGGCTAGTTGTGATCTCCTGACCTCAAGTGATTCACCCACCTCGGCATCCCAACATGCTGGGATTACAGGTGTGAGCCACCGCGCCTGGCCCAAGTCTGTGTACTTTTGAGTTACCAAGTTTTTAAAGATGAAATACTATCCTCTCATGATCTGCATCTTGTTTAGCATAACTCTACCAAAGTCAGATTATTGCTTCAGTTGATTATTGCTATGTAAAAACCCTAAAAGTTGGTGACCGAAAACAGTTACAATTAAACATTCACTTCATTACAGTTCTACAGTTTGGTCAGGTCTTGAAGTCATGGCTTGTCTCTATTCCACTTGATATCTGTGGGGCCACTTGACTGGGACTGGAGGATTTATTTTTGAGATAACTCAGTCATATGGCCGGCTGCCAGCTGGGATCTCAGATGGGGATGTAGATCAGGTCCTCAGTTCTCCTTCATGGGGAGAGCTAGACTTCTCACAGAATAACGGTGACAGGATCGCAAGAGAGAATGTCTTTATGAACAAATGTTCCAAGAGGACAGGCCCCAATTCACAAATGTTTGATCAAAGGCAGTCATATGGCCAAACCAATGTGAGAGAGGATACAGAAAGATATTTAAATATTGAGTGTCATGATTTGTTGTAGGCTACCAAAGTAGCTACTACTACTGCAGTGTTCCTTCTCATTCTATAGCAAAGTAGCCTTTCTGGAGGAAAGCTTGAAGACTTAACATTTATAGTCTTTGGCCTAGTAATTTCACCTTTAGGGTTTATTCTAAGGAAAATATTTAAACTCCCTGGATCTGTATCAAGGCTTCATCTAGTTTTCATCCATTGCATTTTGCCCAGAGTTAGATAGCTGGTTAATGCAGGAATTCAGACTAAAGCCAGATTTTCTAGTTCCAGAACTGTGTGCTTCATCATTGTACTATACAGCCTCTCACCCAGAGATGTCTATATATAATCATGTTAATGATATGAGAAACTGATAATATATTTAATAAAAATAAGAGTTGTATATGTAAAAATCTAAAAGGCTATATACTGAAATGGTGTATCTACAAGTCAGTATGTATGTTTTTTAATTGTAAGGATATCTTTTATAAGTCCACTATGCAAACTCAGTATATTCACATGTATATGTTTTGTTTTGTTTTGTTTTGTTTTTTTGAGACAGAGTCTCACTCTGTTGCCCAGGCTAGAGTGCAGTGGTGCAATTTTGGCTCACCGCAACCTCCGCCTCTTGGGTTCAAGCGATTCTCCTGCCTCAGCCTCCGAGTAGCTGGAACTACAGACATATGCCTCCACGCCTGGCTAATTTTTATACTTTTGGTAGAAATGGGTTTTGCCATGTTGGCCAGGCTGGTCTGGAACTCCTGACCTCAGGTGATCCACCCGCCTCGGCCTCCCAAAGTGCTGGGATTACAGACGTGAGCCACCGCACCCAGCTGTCACATGTATATGTTTTATATGTATATTTTTTATATATATGTTTTTTATGTTTTAATTTTGCCCTGATTACTCAAATACTGGTCTCCATCCTTTCATTCAAACATCAAAGAGCTGTGTGATAAATTGCGGCTGTAAATGGTACATGTAATGAATCTTGGAAGAGTATTCCACTCTCCCCTCCCCACCCGCTCTTTACACTGTAAATATAACCCTTGAGGAGGATGTCTTGAGGTCCCTGTAGTCCATAGCTGCCTGATGCATCATATGTAGAAGCTTAGAAAATACAAGTACTTACTGAATATAGAGCTTCTTAACCAATATTCTTTAACTGGCTTCCACATCATAGTTTTACTTATAATGACTTTACACTCCATTCTCACAGTATTATTCCAAATCACTACCCTTAAAGAGGTAAAATATTATCACCCATATCTGTCCCAGCTAAGCTAAACCAGAATTACTTGGTGATTGTACAAATTCCCAAGTTCCTACCCTCTTTCACATTTGTTAAGTCTAGGGCAGCAGTTATTCGCTCTGTTGGCGAGGCTGGAGTGCACTGGAACAACCTTGGCTCACTGCAACCTCTGCCTCCTGGGCTCAAGTGATTCTCCTGCCTCAGCCTCCCGAGTAGCTGGGATTACAGGCGTGTGCCACCATGCCCAGCTAATTTTTGTATTTTTAGTAGAGACGGGGTTTCACCATGTTGGCCAGGCTGGTCTCGAACTCCTAGGGCAGCAGTTCTTGACCCTGGATGCACTTGAGAATCATTTGAAAATACTGATGTTCAGATTCCACCCTAGATCAGTTGCATGAGATTCTCTAGTTGGTGTCACTTGAGTGTGTTTCTTAGGATTGGACAAGTTGGGAAGATACCAGAAAATAGTTTTGCATTTTAAAGATTGTCCAAAAAAGGTGTTATACTATTAATAGAAAGTTTTATTTCAGCATAAGCCTGTAGGATTATGTAAATCTTCATGAATTGTTATGAATGAATTTTCCTTTAAAATAGAATTATTACTGCACAGTTTCATTAGAGATTACTCATTGAAAACCTTGTGTGAGCTCTCCAATGAGTCTTGTTGCTAATTCACAAATGAAGAATATGGACAACGTAGGAAAAGTATCTGGAATTCCTTGGTTTATGCATTTAAGCTAGTCTAGATAATTTATTCTCTACTGTTTGGGAAATTATACCATAATGGATACTTCTTTTAAAATAATGAGGAATTGTATCACTGGAAGGCATGTCCTTATTTTTTAAAGAAAGAAACTAAATACATTGGCTTAGTGACAATCTACATTTCAAAGGTTCTCTGGACTAAAAGCTTATTCTTCATTTAAATGACTTCTTCTCAGCCTTATTAAGAGTTCATCTAGGTTATAAACCATATCTCCAGTTATTCATGCTGTTCCAGATTGGGTAAAACAGGTATCAAAAGTACTGAAGGGCGAAGCAATAGCTTAAGCACTTCTCAGTTTATCTTTTATCTCTAGATGTAGATATTTGGAGAAATGCAGCTGTTTAATGAGAACTGTAGTGGGGCATCCATTTACATCTCTTAGGGTTGGTTGAATAGAGTATGGCCTATTGAATATACTTTTGATGTTGTTGCCAGTCTCTTTTCAAATGTACACGTGACACTATCTGAAGAAATACTAGAAACACCTAGTAAACATTTTTCTAATATCTATTGTTAAGCTATATTCAGGTGATCACATTTTGAGGCTTGGTTTTCTGCTTGGCTATCAGTGATAATCAGGTAACATATAGGGTATCTGTGAGCTGCTGACTTTAATAGGTCAGCCCGTGTAAGTGTATAAGACCTACCTTTTTGGAGACCAATAATGTGGTAGTTTCCTGTGCTTAGACTTGAAGGGAACACTTGTTTTAGACCTCTATACCATGGTTTCAGAAATCTTTTCCTTAGTATATAATATCCATTTGCATTCCTGATGTTCTTACCCTGTGTGATTAGTAATACTTTTTGTGGAAAATGGCTGGTTTCTCTTTTATAAAAATAGTAGTTTAAGAGTATCTGGCATACACATATCTGTTTTAACATTTTATTGCTTTGCAGTTTTGTTCCTAGTATATTAGAACAAATAGACAGCAACAAAATAACATTGAACAATTCTCTTCAGGTTTTTAGTCTTGTTCTTTTCTAGTTCTTTGAATGTCTCAGGATCTTGTAATTATTTCATCACTTTTTCATAAGCCAAGCAAAATATATTCTCATCTTGCAAATGAAAAGCAAGATACCCAGCAGCTTGAGCATTACCCCGAATTTCTCCAGAAGAGTACAAATATCCAAGTAGACTATAAACCCTTGTTTAATTCTGTTTATTAAATCAACAAATTGAGAACATTCTGTACTTAACACATCGGTGTATTCATACTGTATTTGGCAGGGAGTGGGGCTTTCCTTCAATAAAGCAATCTCTCTCCTAATGGTTAAAGTTAGATAAATAACTTCACCTAAAAATGTGAATTCTCTAGGAAGCAGAGTTTATTTTGTAGTCTGATAGTTTTGTAAGTTCGAATTAGCTAGGCAAATTCTAAATGGCAATAAATTTTATTATGAAAGGCTGGTTCAAGAAAAAGGTATTAAAAGGTGGGGAAAAGTTAACTATTGGAGGAATCTGACCTCTCCTTACCAAGTGACCCAGTAATGGGACAAACTGTCATTATGTGCCTTCTGATGGAAAGCATCAACATTCCTGCCATTTAGGAACATTACTGCCAACAATGCAAAACAAAGCTGGTCATGAGGAAACAGACAAACCCAAATGTAGAGTTGCTCTGAACTCTTTATTGTCAGTGTCTTGAATGACAACAAGACAGGGGGTGACTCTTCTAGATTAAAGGTGACTAAAGAAATGACCAGAGGGCTGCGTGCAGTGGCTCTCGCCAGTAATCTCAGCACTTTGGGAGGTTGAGGCGGGTGGATCACGAGGTCAGGAGTTCAAGACCAGCCTGGCCAACATGGTGAAACCCTGTCTCTACTAAAGATACAAAAAATTAGCTGGGCGTGGTGGCACGTGCCTGTAATCCCAGCTACTCGGAAGGCTGAGGCAGGAGGTGGAGGTTGCAGTGAGCAGATATCGCGCCATTGCACTCCAGCCTGAGCGACAAGGGAGACTCTGTCTCAAAAAAAAAAAAAAAAAAAAACCCACCAGAGGTGGGAGGATCCCTCCAGCCCGAGTGCCTGTAGTGCGCTAGAATCTTGCCTCTGTACTCCACCCTTGGCAACACAGGGAGACCCTCTTTTTTTTTCCTGTCTTCTTTGATAATGTTGGTAATCTATTTTATAGTTTTCCAAAGAAATGTTACTAAGTAGTGGTAACAAATTAACTAGCATTTGGCAAATAACAATTAACAAAGGCATATTTTGAGTGTGGAATAAGATAGTTTTATAGACTCAGTGGATTCCACGAAACCAACTTAACTTTTTTGAGATGCAGACAATTACAGTTCTCTGCTCTTTTAATGTTAGTTTGGGCCCTGACATAGCTTTAAGTGACTGTTAATATTGGGTTTCTTATATAGAACCCTTGAGAGCTATCCAGATTATTTGAGCCTCTGTCTTTGCTTCAGATTTATAATGAAATGTGATTTGCAGAACTTTTGAACTCCATGAACAAAATTGAAGTCTAAAGTAGTCCAGGGTTACTCAAACTCATCTTCTTCAGCATTTACTAGTATATACCTATACAAATAGATGAAGGCTGTGGCTTGCTTTTTGGTTCTTGCCCCATGCTGTACTTTACTTTTGCTTGTCTCCCATCTTACCTGTCTGTGATCACTGTGCCCGTATCAGCTGATCTATTGTTATTTCCCACAAATAACATATTTCTTGTATTTCCTACAAATATTATTTCATACAGATGGTTGTATTTAACACTTTTGCCTGTTAAGAAATAAAATGAACAGTAGCTAGGAAGAAAATTGTGGCTTCCACTTTATACTCAGCCTGATACTAAGCAACTTCTCTTAAAATTAGGGGGAAAATATGAATATTAGGGTGAGAGAATACTAAATCTTTGCTGTTTAAATTTCAAAAGTTTTAGTCATCTTAAAGTAAGTTAACAATATTTAAGCCTGATTTACATTTAATGTCAGAATTCAGCATTCTTTCTGGGTAAATCTAGAGCATTTAAAGTGGCATCCAAGATAAAACCTTTAAGGGATTTTTGCTGTAATTTGCCTCAGTAGTCTGACTCTTGTCCATACGCTTCAAAGCAGATAAACCTAAGAATCAACTAGAGCCATCTGTTCTTAATTCTACACCTTAATCCTACATGCAGCTCATCTGTGGCTTCTACTTCTGTAGTAACTTCTCTGTTCTGTTTTTTCTGTTCATAGCTATCATTTTTCTATTCAAACATATTTATTAACTCCTGGCGCTCACAGGTAGTCAGTCACCTTAGCCCCATATTTAGAGTGCAATTTAAACTTTTCAGTTTTATTTCCCATCATTCCCTATGCTTTAGAATATTTAGAATTATATACTAAATATACCCTGTACTTGTTTCTTCTCTGCATTTAGCTCACACTATTTTCACCATTTTCAACTGTTTTATAGTATGGCTAGCTCTGTGTTAAAAGAGTCCTGGCTGAGGCCATTGCACTCGCGCCATTTTACCCTAGCATGGGCGACAAGAGCGAAACTCTGTATCAAAAACAAACAAAACAAAAAAGAGTCCTGACTGGCCGTTCGCGGTGGCTCACACCTCATATTCCAGCACTTTGGGAGGCTGAGGTGGAAGGATCCCTTGAGCCCAGGAGTTCAAGACCAGCCTGAGCAACTTAGGGAGACCCTGTCTCTAAAGGAAGGAAGGGAGGGAGGGAGGGAGAGAGGGATGGGAAGCAGAGTCTGAGGAAAGGAAAAAAAAGGAAGGGAAAGAATGAATGAATCTGGGCCAAATCAATTGTCAATTCTTCCGTGCTTTTCATATTATACAAATGGTATTATGCTATATAATATACTGTTCTGAAACTTTTTTTTTTTTGAGGTGGAGTCTCGCTCTGTCGCCCAGGCTGGAGTGCAGTGGCATGATCTCACCTCACTGCAACCTCCGCCTCCCGGGTTCAAGCGATTATCCTGCCATAGCCTCCGGAGTAGCAGGAATTACAGGCTCGTGCCACCTCGCCCGGCTAATGTTTGTATTTTTAGTAGAGATGGGGTTTCACTGTATTGGCCAGGCTGGTCTTGAACTCCTGACCTCAAGTGATCTACCCACCTCAGCCTCCCAAAGTGCTGGGATTATAGGCATAAGCCACCGCACCCGGCCTGAAACTTTTTACATGTCATACATTCTAGACAGCTTTTCTGATTAACCTATGGCTGAGTTATATTTTGTAAAAAGCTGTGTAATATAAGTTTGTAATGTAAGATTTATTGTTTCTGGTCTTTTTTGGGTTTTTTTGTTTCTATTACAAACAATGCTAAAATATTTTTGTATGTGTGGAAATATTTGTAGGATTAATTCCCATTGAAATTGTTGATTTAAAAGTTATGTGCATTTAATAGAGTAATGGATAATGTATTCACCAAAATGCCCCCCTTTTATTTGAGACCGTCTCCGTCACCCAGGCTGAAGTACAGTGAGTGATGTGATCACAGCTCATGCAGCCTCAGCCTCGAAGGCTGAAGCCATCCTGACACCTTATCTTCCCACTACAGGCATGTGCCACCATGCCCAGCTAATTTTTTTTTTTTTTAAACAGAGTTTCGCTCTTGTTGCCCAGGCTGGAGTGCAATGGCGCAATCTTGGTTCACTGCAGTCTCCGCCTCCCAGGTTCAAGCAATTCTGTCTCAGCGTCCTGAGTAGCTGGGATTACAGGCACCCGCCACCATGCCTGGCTAAGTTTTGTATTTTTAGTAGAGACAGGGTTTCACCATGTTGGCCAGGCTGGTCGCTAACTCCTGACCTCAGATGATCCACCCGCCTCGGCCTCCCAAAGTGCTGGGATTACAGGCATGAGCCACCACACCCAGCCTGCCCAGGTAATTTTTTATTTTTTGTAGAGATGGGGGTCTCACCATGTTGCCCAGCCTGGTCTCAAACTCCTGTGATCCTCCCACCTCAGCCTTCCAAGGTACAGGGATTACAGGCTTGAGCCATCGTGCCCAGCCAGTTTGTAGTATTTTTAACCATGGAAATTCAACTTTTTATATGCTTATTTTCTAACCTTCTTGATTGGTGTATGTTTCATAAGGGCCAGGTCTGCATCTTATTCATCATTATAAATAATGATTCTCCCTTATCTAGCATGGTGCCCTTTTATAGATGATCAGTAAATAATAGTTTAGTCCTCCTGAAGCTGTAGGTAAAAAACCTCTCCTCCCTTCAATCATTTTATAAAAGTTAAATAAATTGAAAGTGACCAATCACAGGAGTTTCAGCAGTGATAGTTCAGTACCTTAAACAAACAACAACAACAACAACAAAAACCCCACATTTTGCACTTAGTTATTTTAATCAGTTACATTGAATTACAAGTCCTTGTAATGATCGGGAAGACGTTTAACAGGCTAAGTAAGTTAACCACTGCATATGTAATGGGCAAGTGATGTTTGAATTTCTTGATGTGACTTTAAACTCTAAAGCAGTCCTCATGCAAAAAGAGAAATCATAACCAGTTAAGAAAACTAAAAGAACTTTCTTAAGCTATCATGGTCCTCTAAATTTAAGTATATAAACTGTCAAACTATTAGCTAATCATAGAAGGGAAAGGACTTTTCCCCCTCACCCCTCCCCTTTCTATTAGAGTGAATCAGATATAATCATGATTGTGTCAAAAGTTCAAAAGGGAAAATGGAAGGTAAAATGAGCTGAATTGGCACTCTTCTCTCAACATGGTACCTGTAAGCTTGATATGTTGTTTCAGAGATTAACTTTATAGACTTCCATACCCAGAAGTATGAAAATTCTTAGGGGACTCTTTTCACAAGCTTGATCTTAACGTATTTGAATAAAGAGAGCAGTTAATCCCCTTTGTAAAGTAATTTGAGAGGAGGGAATTCAGAATGTAAAATCTCACCTGCAGAAAACACTCAACTCTGTAAAGGCCTTTTTATCTTTAAGACATTTACAAAGACTTAATATTTTAATGCGGAAGGGTGAACTTGGTTAAAAAGCCAATAGGTGAAATTAGAGAGAAATAATCCAGTGCTTTCTTTCTGGGAATTATTCTACTCTCCAGGGGACCTAATTTTATTCCCTGTGGGGAATGAGAATACCCTCTGTACAACAAGCCAGCATCTTTAAATATAAGCTTGACTTTTAGTATAATAAGAGTCTTGTTAGGTGCAATTTTTTCCTTAGTCATTAATACAATGAACAAATGTTGTGGTTACCTGGGAAAGAAAATTCAAGTGCTTTTAAATCTCTTGTGAGATTTGGTTTCATGCTTGAAACCTATACACTGTTATGCCCAATAGCATCTGTTGAAAATCCTAAGCTGTAAGGTATACAACATAGAGAAGTTAATACACTTAGGAAAAACTTGAGACCACTACAAAATGGATTTAAGGTCCTGAATAAAAAGCTTTTCTTGTACTGAATGACAGCTACTTACCAGTAGCATTAAGCTTAACAAATAAGTAGAACTTTCTTAGGAGTGAATATTACAAGATGATGTCCCTGTATACACAGTAGGAAGCCAGTCTTTGCTTCAGGTGGCACTTAACTTTTTTCTTCCAATTGTAAAACACTTTGCAGTTCTATGCAAATTCTGTGCTAATTAGTTCAAAGTCTGAATTAACGGACAGAATGTAATCTAAGAGAATATATAGTGTTGAGTAGTATTTTTGGTAGGGTATGGCATTAGTTATTATGTTAAGTCATTTCTGTCTCCTACAAACTTTGTGATATTTTGCACATTTTAAAATCTTTTTGGCTGGGCACGGTGGCTCATGCCTGTAATCCCAGCACTTTGGGAGTCCAATACAGATGGATTGCTTGTACTCAGGAGTTCAAGACCAGCCTGAGCAACATGGTGAAACCCTGTCTCACCAAAAGTACAAAAATTAGCCAAGTGTGATGGCATGTGCCTGTAGTCTGAGCTACACAGGGGGTTGAGGTAGGAGAAATCACTTGACCCTGCCATGATCATGCCTCTGCTCTCCAGCCTGGGTTACAGAGTGAGACTCTGTCTCAAATAAAATAAAATTTTTCTTCTCTTTTTTTTTTTTTTTTTTTTTTTTTTGAGAGAGGGTCTCATTTGTTGCCCATCCTGGAGTGCAGTGGTGCAATCGTAGTTCACTACAGTCTTGAACTCCTGACTCCTGGGCTCAAGAGATCCTCCCACCTCAGCCTCCCAAGTAGTTAGGACTACAGGCACATGCCACAATACCCAGTAAATTTATTTTATTTTTTGTAGAGATGGAATCTTCTTATGTTTCCCAGGCTGGTAACTCTTGGCCTCAAGCAGTCCTCCCATCTCAGCCTCCCAAAGCACTAGGATTACAGTCATGAGCCACCATGCCCGGCCTAAAATCTATTCTTAATGATAAAATACTGGTCTCATACCACTCCTAATAGTCTTTAGTGTTGTTAGTCATAGACCATTTTTTATTGGATTTGGTAGCATTTTTTTTTTTTTTTTTTTTTTTTTGAGTCGGAGTCTTGCTCTGTCGCTCAGGCTAGAGTGCAGTGGAGCGATCTTCACCTTACTGCCACCTCCACCTCCCGGGTTCAAGCAGTTCTCCTGCCTCAGCCTCCCAAGTAGCTGGGATTGCAGGCGCCCGCCACCATGCCCAGCTAAGTTTTGTATTTTCAGTGGAGACAGGGTTTCACCGTATTAGCCAGGCTGATCTCTTGCCCAGGCTGATCTCGAACTCCTGACCTTGTGATCGGCCCACCTCGGCCTCCCAAAGAGCTGGGATTACAGGCGTGAGCCACCACGCCAGGCCTAGCATATTTTTTCTTGTTGTTGTTGTTGTTGTTTTTGGAGATGGAGTCTCGCTCAGTCGCCCAGGCTGGAGTGCAGTGGCGCGATCTCGGCTTACTGCAAGCTCCGCCTCCTGGGTTCACGCCATTCTCATGCCTCAGCCTCCCGATTAGCTGGGACTATAGGCGCCCGCCACTATGTCCGGCTGATTTTTTTGTATTTTTAGTAGAGACGGGGTTTCACCGCGTTAGCCAGGATAGTCTCGATCTTCTGACCTCGTGATCTGCCCGCCTCAGCCTTCCTAAGTGCTGGGATTACAGTCGTGAGCCACCGCGCCCTGCCACATGTTTTTTCTTTAAAGGGGATCCAGTAAAAGATAATAGAAATCTTTCTTGTTACTTTTTTTAAATTTAGAAGTTGACTGAAGTGGCAACAAGTAGCCTTTGCAATCTTATAAAGAACAGTGTCCAGAAATTTTCTTACATTCAGGTGTAACTTCAAAGTACTGAGTGTTATGTTTTCAGTTCTTGAACTTGCCCTCCGCCTTCAAAGCTCTGGGTTTATGAGCTTGGTCTACTGAGTACGATTTAATTTCCTACTAGTGGTAAGACCCACAGACACCGTATGC
This sequence comes from Pongo pygmaeus, assembly GCF_028885625.2. Classification (NCBI taxonomy): domain Eukaryota; kingdom Metazoa; phylum Chordata; class Mammalia; order Primates; family Hominidae; genus Pongo; species Pongo pygmaeus. The sequence continues at coordinate 108,159,302 of NC_072378.2, read as the reverse complement.
AGCACTTTCCCTGCTCTTCTTGGCATTTTTTAGAAAGCCATTAAGAATAATGTTTTATTTAGGTCTTTTATTATGCAAGATCTAATCTAGTCCTCATAACAAAATATTTTGGTTTCATTTAGAAGCAGCTAAGTGGGCCAGTCGTGGTGGCTCACACCTGTAATCCCAGCACTTTGGGAGGCTAAGGTGGGCAGATCACGAGGTCAGGAGATGGAGACCATCCTGGCTAACACGATGAAACCCCGTCTCCACTAAAAATACAAAAAATTAGCCGGCCATGGTGGCAGGCATCTGTAGTCCCAGCTACTTGGGAGGCTGAGGCAGGAGAATGGTGTGAACCCAGGCGGCGGAGATTGCAGTGAGCTAAGATCGCGCCACTGCACTACAGCCTGGGCGACAGAGCGAGATTCTGCCTCAAAAAAATAAAATCAAATCAAAAAAAAGTGAGCCAGCACAGTGGTATGACCCTGTAGTCCCAGCTACCCGGGAGGCCAAGGCGAGAGGATTGCTGGAGCCTAGGAGTTTAAATCCAGCCTGGGCAATGGAGTGAGACCCTGTCTCTGGGAGAAGAAAAAGAATTTCTACATCAACGGGCAGTGTGATAGGCATTGAGACATAAGTTGGGGTTTTGCTATAATGAATGAGCACCAAGAAAATAAAATTTTAAAAATTAAAAGGTAAGGTATATTTACCCTATGAGGACTGTTTGCTGAGGTACTAGCTAAGCTGGAGAATAGTCAAGAGCTAGCCTTTTTTCACCCCTGCTTAGTTGACATTTTTAAAGCTCACTGAAATAATAAGAAAATGACCTACATTTATGCAAATAACCTCAGGCAGAATGACATCCAAAAGCATGCATGCAAAGGTACATTTAAAAGTTGTATTCTTGTGTAAATACTTTTAAAGAACTAGTGGGCCAGGCAGTGGCTCAGGCCTGTAAGCCTAGCACTTTGGGAGGCTGAGGCGGCAGATCACTTGAGGTCAGGAGTTTGAGACCACCAGCCTGGCCAACATGGTGAAACCCCGCCTCTACTAAAAATACAAGAAAATTAGCCAGGCCTGGTGGCGGGTGCCTATAATCCCAGCTACTCAGGAGGCTGAGGCAGGAGAATCACTTGACCCTAGGAGGCGGAGATTGCAGTGAGCCAAGATCGCATCACTGCCTGGGCGACGGAGTGAGATTCTGTCTCAAAAAAAAAAGGAACTAGCAAAGTTTTATTTTGTTATGGGTAAAAGTTCATCTTAAAAACGACATGATTTTGGCCGGGTGCCGTGGCTCATGCCTGTAATCCCAGCACTTTGGGAGACCGAGGCAGGCGGATCACCTGAGGTCAGGAGTTCAAGACTAGCCTGGACAACATGATAAAACCCCATCTCTACAAAAATACAAAAATTAGCTGGGCATGATGGTGGGTGCCTGTAATCCCAGCTACTTGGGTGGCTGAGGCAGAAAAATCATTTGAACCTGGGAGGTGGAGGTTGCAGTGAGCCGAGATCGTGCCATTGCACTCCAGCCTAGGTGACAAAGCGAGATTCTGTCTCAAAAAAAAGAAAAAGTCATGATTTCTTTTGTTAAGGTAATCAGGCTTGCCATATTATCAATTGGCAAGCCTAGATTCCCCCGTCCCCCCATTTTTTTGAAGTTTCCTTAATGTGCTTCAATTTAGGAGTAACTTTTTTTGTTTCAGACAAATCTTCCTATTTTCAAGCTGAAAGAATCTACTGTTAGAAGAAGATACAGTGACTTTGAATGGCTGCGAAGTGAATTAGAAAGAGAGAGCAAGGTAAGAATGATTTATAATGCAACTTTAAAGCAAAACATTCCAAGTTTTAATGTTTAATATTTCTCAGGAAAATGATATTGAATAAAATGGGTAAAAGCAAATATGATTTCTTTTTTTCAAATAGTTCAGTGTCATTTTATAGAGGTAGAGTCTGTGTAAATTTTCCTTAGAACTCTTTCTCTTGTCTACTTTGGCCCAGTTGAAGTCTTTGCTGACTCACACTTTAATAACACTTCTTAGAACCTTCTTGCTATTACTTCCTTCCTTTCCCTCATCGTCCTATTCCATCTTCCCTTCTCCACACACTTAAGCCAAGTTTCTCTTCCTCAATACATTTTATAAATGTCAGTGTATTTCCAATTTTGTTTTAGTGACACATAAGTTTTTTTCATCACACATATGTTCATGTAACAGAAGTTTCATAAAGCAGTAATGACTTCACTCTGTGTGATATGTGCTGATATTCTTCAGATTAGCATTTTTAAATGATGGCCATGATCCACTAATGGGTTGCTGCCTGCAATTTAAAAACACTGTTACATGCCTGATCTTCTCTTAGAATAGAATTTGGTAGCTTTGGCATCAAAATAAATTAAAGCAAGGTCTCACTCATGTCTCTCATTTCAGCCCTGCCTCAGAATGACATCAGAGGCAAGGAGTCATGGAAGGACGTGGTGTGCTCAGAATGATGAAAAGTTATTTTGTGACTAGAAAGTAGGTAAAAAGGTATGGGTATGGTAGGAGTCCTGAACTAGATGAAGGCTAGTCTGTACTCATTTCTCAAGTTTAATAAGGGGTTTTTTTTTTTTTTTTTTTTCTATTTCTAGCTTAAGATAAAAGTGGCTGCATATGAGCACAAAATATGCAGATCATAGCATTCCAACAAAAATGTAAAGAAGGCCGGGCATGGTGGCTCATGCCTATAATCTCGGTACTTTGGTAGGCTGAGTCAGGAGGATCTCTTGAGCCCAGCAGTTCAAGACCAGCCTGGGCAACATAGTGAGGCCCCATCTCTTCCAAAATTTTAAAATATGAATAAAACTAGAAATACAAAATCTGTGTTAAGAAAGCTCTCAAACTTTACCAAAAGACAAGACCTAAATAAAGAGGGGCCAGGTGCAGTGGCTTACGCCTATAATCCCAGCACTTCAGGAGGCCAACGCGGGTGGATCACTTAAGCCAAGGAGTTCGAGACCAGCCTGGGCAACATGCGAAACCCCATCGCTACCAAAAATACAAAAATTAGCCAGGCGTGGTGACATGTACCTGTAGTCCCAGCACTCAGGAGGCTGAGGCAAGAGGATCACTTGAGCCCAGGAGGCAGAGGTTGCAGTGAGCTGTAGTCTCGCCCCTGCACTCCAGCATGGGCACCAGAGCCAGACCCTGTCTCAAAAAAAAAAAGAAAAAAGAAGTGTAATACTGTATTCCTTGTAATACTGTATTCCTCATTTGGAATGTTTACTTTTGAAGATTTTTTTATTTTATGAACATTTTAGCTCGTTCTTTGTGTTCTAGGAGTTACAGGTAGAGCTATTAACAAATTAAGGTCCCCTCTTTATGGTGCTTATATCCCATTAGATAAATTGCGGGGGAGGGGGTTGTTGAAGAGAAGGCAGGAAAAATATAGTAAAATATATAGATGTCAGATGATGAGAAGCTCTAAAAAAAACAAAGCTAAACTAAGGGAAGTAGGAAGTGCCAGGGGAGCCACTCTCATATAGAGCACAAGGGAAGGCCTCACTCTAGGTGACATTAGCAGAGACCTGCATGAAGTAGAGCGTATCTTCTAACTTATTTATAAATTCATAAGATTCTAGTAGAAATTTCAGTAGGGGTGTTTATAAAGTTGCAGATTTATTTATGAGCTTTGGAATTGGAAAAAGCTCAAGAATAACCAAAAAATATTTTCAGTATATAGTGGGCAGCAGGTATTTGTTCTACCAGACATCAAAACATCTCTTTTTATTTTTTTTTATTTTTTTATTTTTTTTGAGACTGAGTCTCACTCTGGAGTGCAGTGGCATCATGTCGGCTCACTGCAACCTCTATCTCCTGGATTCAAGCAATTCTCCTACCTCAGCCTCCCGAGTAGCTGGGATTACAGGCACCCACCACCACACTCAGCTAATTTTTTTATATTTTTGGTAGAGATGGGGTTTCATCATGTTTGCCAAGCTGGTCTCGAACTCCTGACCTCAGGTGATCCTCCCTCCTTGGCCTCCCAAAGTGCTGGGATTACAGATGTGAGCCACTGCGCCTGACCCAAAACATATCTTAAGGCTATAGTAATTCAAACAATGTGGTGTAGTCATATGGCACTTAATGATGAGAATACATTCTAAGAAATGCATCGTTAGGTGATTTCATTGTTTGTGCAAACATCATATGAGTATACTCACACAAACCCAGGTGGTGTAGCCTACTACACACCTAGGCTATATGGTACAGCCTATTGCTCCTAGACTACAAGCCTATCCAACATGTTACTGTACTGAATACTACAGGCAGTTGTAACACAGTGGGAAGCATTTGTGCATCTAAAGATAGAAAAGATATGGTAAAAAATAAAGTGTGGAAGATTTTTTTTTTTTTTAAAGCATGGAAGATTTTTTAAATGGTACACCTGTATAGGGCACTTACCATAAATGGAGCTTGCAGGATTGAAAGTTGTTCTGGGTGAGTCAGTGAGTATGTGGCAAGTGAATGAGAAGACCTAGGACATTACTGTTTATTACTGTAGGCTTTATAAACACTGTACATTGAAATTTATAATTTATAAAATATTTTTCTTCAATAATAAATTAACCTTAGCTTACTTTTTAAACTTTTCACTTTAACTTTTTGACTCTTGTAATAACACTTAGCTTAAAACACAAACACATTGAACAAATGTACAAAAATATGTTCTTTATATTCTTATTCTATAAGCTTTTCTCTATTTAAATTTTTTTAACTTTTTCTTAAAAATTAAGTCACAAATATACATAGTAGCCTAGGCCTGCACAGAGTCAGGATCACCAAGACATCTCTAGGCAATAGGAATTCTTCACCTCCATTATAATCTTAAGGCACCACAGTTATTATCTTAAGTGTTCCATCTCTGATGGGAAACACTGTTATGCAGTGTATATTGCTTTAGGTTGGACAAATAGATTAGTGGAATGTAATAGAGTTTAGACTTTGACCCATGTATTTATAGGGAATTTAGTTCATAACAAAAATAGCATTGTCATTCAGTGGGAAAGGAATTCAGCAAATGGAGTTGAGATATTTGTCTATTAGGAAATAAAGATTTATATCTCACTATATACAAATTACAGATGGTTAGGAGATTGATTGATTAATTGATTGACAGAGCCTTGCTCTGTTGCCCAGGCTGAAATGCAGTGGCGTGATCATAGCATACTATAATATCCTCTAACTCCTGGTCTCAAGTGATTTTCCTGCCTCAGCCTCCCAAGTAGCTGGGACTACAGGCATGAGCCACCATGTCCAGCTAATTTTTAAAATTTTTTTGTAAGGATGGGGCTTCACTATGTTGCCCAGGCTGGTCTCCAATTCCTGGCCTCAAGTAATCCTCCTGCCTTGGCCTCCCAAAGTGCTGGGATTACAGGCATGAGCCACCGCACTTAGCTGAGAAGTGTCTTGATACATAGGCTTTGGGCTTTGCTTAACATACCATGTGGCACACTGGAAATGTTTAATAAACTTTTGCTGAATGTATATTTTGCTTTTTTTGGTAAATTTATTTATTTTTTTTAATTTTTAGTAGAGACGGGGTTTCACCGTGTTAGCAAGACGGTCTCGATCTCCTGGCCTCGTGATCCGCCCGCCTCAGCCTCCCAAAGTGCTGGGATTACAGGCGTGAGCCACCCCGCCCAGCCGCTTTTGTTTTTAGTAACAGCTTTATTGAGATATAATTCACATACCATGCAATTCACCCATTTAAAGTGTATAATTCACTGGTTTTTAATATGTTCACGGAGTTGTGCAACCATCACTATTTTAGAGCACTAGTCAATTTTAGAGCATTTTTATCACCCAATAAAAGAAACCCTGTCCCCATTAGTAGACACTGCTGATTTCTCCCCAACCCTTCCTCACTCAGCCTATGGCAACCACCTGCTAGTCTCCTTTCTCTGTGGATTTGCCCATTCTGGGCATATGTAAATGGAAGCCCAGAATATGTGATCTTTTCTGTCTGGCTTCTTAACATGTTTTCACAGTTCATGCTTTTCTAACATGCATCAGTTACTTCATTTCTTTTTATTCCTAAATAATATCCTATTGTATGCTTATACCACATCTTATACACTTATTTGGTGGACATTTTGTTCTACTTTTTGGCTATTATTAGTAGTGCTGCTGTGAACATTTGTGCATAGGTTTCTGTCTGCATGTGTTTTCATTTCTTTTCGGTATATACCTACCAGTACATTGCTGGGTCATATCATAACTCTTTTTAACCTTTTGAGGAATTGGCAGACCGTTTTTCCAAAGCAGCTGCATAATTTTACATTCTTACCAGCAATGTGAGGTTCTGCTTTTCTCCATATCCTTACTAATTGCCTGTCTTCTTTATTATAGCTATCCTACTGTTTGTGAAGGGGTATTGCATTGTGGTTTTGATTTTTATTTCTCTAATGGCCACTAATGTTGATTTTCTTTTCATGTACTTATTGGTCATTTATGTATCTTCTTTGGAGAAATCTTTATTGAGATCTTTTGCCTTTTTAAATGGGTTCATCTTTTGATTATAGAGTATGTCAAGAATATATAAGATTCTTAGAGTTCCCTATCAGATACATAATTTGCACATATCTCCCAGTCTCTGGGTTGTTTTTCACTTTCTTGATGTTGTCCTTTGAAGCACAATACTTCACATTTAACATTATACCAGTTAAATATATTGAGAGTTAAATCCACGTGAAAGTTTTACTCGTATTACAGTATTGCTAAGAACAATGTAATCAAGTTATTTTGTGGTATATTAGTACTTTTAACTAAGATCTGTTAAACTAAGCTAGAAATTAGCTGACATGTATTATGGTCAGATCTTTTAGCTTTTATTCTAGTTTGCTTTAGCTTTCAATATATTGTGCTCACCAGATATTCTCCTATTTCTCACCCCACATGCACGCACATATCTTTGTATTCATGACTTTTTAATTAATATTAGAATTTTTTTTTTTTTTGGAGACAGTGTCTAGCTCTTGCCCAGGCTAGAGTAATCCTGGCTTACTGCAATCTCTGCTTCCCAGGCTCAAGCAATTCTCCTCAGCCTCCTGAGTAAAGGGGTTACAAGCATGCACCACCATGCCCGGCTAATTTTTTGTATTTTTAGTAGACACAGGGTTTCACCACGTTGGCCAGGCTGGTCTCGAACTTCTGACCTCACGTGATCCACCCAGCTTGGCCTCCTGAAGTGCTGGGATTACTTATGTGAGCTACCGCACCCAACCTGGTGTTAGAATTCCAGTTAGGTGTTTTCAGACTGCTTCAGCAAAAATAATTTGATGTAGAAGAGAATCTTAGCTGGATGAGCCATTTATGATTTTTATAGATCATTAATCCTGTTGCCTACCACCTCCCCATCCATTTGAATGACTAGTTTGAATATGTTAGGAAGAATGTATCTCTACAGAGGATAATGCATAGCTATCCTTTTCTTAAATTCCCGTTATATATGAAATTTATGTATATTTAATTATATATATTTTCTTACATTTTTTATGATTTTCCTTCTTTCTTTAACTGACATCCTTGAGCTATACTTTTCTTAAGTTTCATGCTAAATTCTACCCTGAATTAATGGTGGTCATTTATTTAACGCACTGGTTCCAGAATTCTTTTTTTAAATAATAATTGTGTAGATACAGATATTTTTCCCTGCCCACCAGATAGCCATTCTCCTGGAACGTAATGGTTAGCATTCCTTTGTTTCTCAGTTATAGAAGGTCCCTGCAGATTTTAACTCTCAACTAAACAGATGCTAACATGGGGGTGAGATCTGAGAATGCTAGCATAAATTTACAGAGACAAATCCATAGATATCTTCATCATTGGTCATATGAGGAGAGTAAATCTAGGAAGGGATTATAAAGTTTATTTGGACATTTGGTTTTTTTGTTTTTATTTTGTTTTTTGTTAATCTATATGAAGTCGAGTTGCTCTTTCCCTTTTTTACCCTATTGGATTTTGTTTGAGGATAAACAACTCGTTGTAGAAACTATATCTATGGTTTAAAGTTTTAATTTTTTTGAATATGTGTAATTTGTATTATTGGTGAAAAGAAAAATATGTATGTATCAGTTTACTATATATATTTCTCCTTGTTCTGATTGTTTGCTTACACATTTCTCTGTTTGGGTTTAAAGTAAGGATCCAGCTAAGTGGTTGGTCATTTAACAGATATTTGAGCTTCTGTTGTATGCCCAGTTTTTCTTAAAATAACCACAAGAAGCCTAAGACAAGGGTCTTGATTTGAAGACATTAGTATGATAGATTGATGGTTTTCCACCAAAGGCAGTTTTATCCCCCAGGAGACATTTGACACTGTCTAGAGACATTTTTTATTGTCTCAACTGGGGGTGCTATGATGTCTAGTGGGTAGAGGCTGGGGATGCTGCTAAAGAAAAGAATGCCAGCCTGGTCAACATGGTGAAACACCATCTCCACAAAAAATAGAAAAATTAGCCAGGCATGGTGGCACGCTGTGTGCCTGTAGTGTCCTAGCTATTTGGGAGGCTGATGCAGGAGGATCACCTGAGTCTGGGGGAGGCTGCAGCAAGCCGTGATCGCACCACAGAACTCCAGCCTGGGTGACAGAGCAAGACCCCATCTCAAGAAAGAAAAGAATGCACAAGAAAGCCCCCCAGTACAAAAATTATCTGATTCTCATAGTGCTAGGGTAGAGACACCAAACTAACCTGTGAAAGAGCTAGGTGCTATTTAATCAAAACAAGTATTTTGAGCTCCAGAATAACATTTTTAAAAGTTTATTTTTTTTTTAAGACGGGGTCTCTCTGTCCCCTAGGCTGGAGTGCAGCAACATGATTTTAGTTCACTCCAGTCCTGAACTCCTGGACTCAAGTGATCGTCCCACTTCCACCTCCTAAGTAGCTGGGACTACAGGCTCACACCACCACACCCAGCTAAGTTTTTTTTATTTTTGTAGACATGTGCCCAGGCTTGTGTCGAACTCCTGGCCTCAAGCAATCCTCCCGTCTGCCTTGGCCTCCCAAAGTGCGGGGATTGCAGATGTGAGCCACTGCACCTGGCCCAGAATAATATTTGAGCTCCAGATAATTCCCAGAAGGGAGAGATCAGCAGGAGTTGACCCTTGGTTAGGCTTTGAAGGGGAAAATTTGGGATCTTCCTATAGTGTGAGAAGGGAGAAATGATGGGTCTTTGGGAAAAGACAGCAGGATAGGGCATTTGGGAGAAAGTTGACTTGTTTCTTAATTTAGGAAACAGAATAGTGACAACTAGAGTTATTGGTGTTTTGTCATCACCTCAAACACAAGTAGGAAAGACTGTATGCAGATGTGTAAGAGGTTGAAGAAACCAGAAATCTTTTTTTTTTTTTTAGACGGCGTCTCACTCTGTAGCCCAGGCTGGAGTGCAGTGGCGTGATCTCCACTCACTGCAAGCTCTGCCTCCCTGGTTCACGCCATTCTCCTGCCTCAGCCTCCAGAATAGCTGGACCTACAGGCGCCCGCCGCCACACCCGGCTCATTTTTTGTATTTTTTAGTAGAGACGGGGTTTCACCGTGTTAGCCAGGATGGTCTCGATCCCCTGACCCCGTGATCTGCCTGCCCTCGGCCTCCCAAAGTGCTGGGATTACAGGCGTGAGCCGCCGCACCCGGCTGAAACCAGAATTCTTATCTAACCATGTTGCAGAGAGAACATTAATGTTTCTTCATTTAATTGAGTGTTGATTTTGATCTCTGCTGTTTCCATTGCAGTAAGGCATTGCCTTCTCCAAGTGGCTTCACAAAGTGTCTGAGGGGCATGGTAACCTTTATTTCAGTGTTGTGAGTGTTCTCTTTTTATACCTGGGCTTTGATAAGGCCAAGAAAAATGATATAAGCTGTGGGCCCCGCCTTTGAGTTAGGAGCTTTTGTCTGATGGGCTATTGTGCATTTGTCTAAACATTTGGTCTTTTTTCAGTGTATTTTTTGCTCTTTTATATTTAAACTAGTTTGACCGGGCGATGGCTGTCATAGTGAGGACATGCTTTGTCTTCATGTTGTGCTCTATAAATTTTCACAACCCAGTCGTCATGATCAAGGAGTTTCTGTCTTCACGTTTTAGGTCGTAGTTCCCCCGCTCCCTGGGAAAGCGTTTTTGCGTCAGCTTCCTTTTAGAGGAGATGATGGAATATTTGATGACAATTTTATTGAGGAAAGAAAACAAGGGCTGGAGCAGTTTATAAACAAGTAAGTGCCTCCTATTCCTCAAAGTGTAGGACTACTTTAAGTGACTACTTGTAGTTTAGATGTTAAGCTAAACTGCACTGTTGCCTTTTCTTTCAGCCATTTCCTAACTTTTCATATCATTTAAACAAAGTAAAAGTATCTGACAAGTTGAATATCATGTGATAAATATTAACACACTTGAGTGATTGAAATGAGCATCTTTGTGTTGACCTAAGTTTTGTATTTGTTTTTCTTGGTTAATTTATGCAAATTACATTTAAAATTACGGCATTTAAAAAATACAGTTTTACTTATGATTCTTTCTGATTTAAGGTATGTTCTAGCATGAACAATAAAACTTACAATACACTTGCAATCATCTTGTTTGATTGCAGATGGAGGTATTAGCATGTCTTGTATAAAGGTGCGTGTTTTTCATTTTCATGGTAAAATGTATTCTTTTGAAAATGTAAGAAGACTTAGGATTGTTTCTTTTTTACTTTAGAAACTCTTGATAAGCTCAAACCAATATTTTTAGCTTTTAATTTTATTCCCATTTGAAATATAGCTATTTTGTAAAGTAATAGAAAGCCAGAGTGATAGAAAGATTTATGCCAAGAAAGACCTCACTGTAATTGTGCATTGGCCTTAAACTAGCAAAAGTAAATCAAATCCTACAGAATATGGTAATGTGAGCTTACACTTTAAATTTTATCTAGTGATTTGAAGATCCATGAGTGGTAAACAGGAGAGAAAGGGTTACATAAAGCCCTTGGTTATCTACTGTAGCATTCAGTCTTCATTGTCTGTGAATCTGTTTTCCTTTTGGAGAAGGCAGTACTATATTAGATTTTTTTTTTTTTTTTTTTTTTTTGAGACAAAGTCTTGCTCTATCTCCCAGGCTGGAGTGCAGTGGTGCAATCTCGGCTCACTGAAACCTCCACCTCCCAGGTTCAAGTGATTCTCATGCCTCAGCCACCTGAGTAGTTGGGATTACAGTTGCGCACCATCATGTCTGGCTTATTTTTGTATTTTTAGTAGAGACAGGGTTTTGCCATGTTGGCCAGGCTGGTCTCAAACTCCTGACCTCAAGTGATCTGCCTGCCTTGGTCTCCCAAAGTGCTGGGATTACAAGCATGAGCCACCACGCCTGGCCTATATTAGATGTTTTTAAATTCTGAAATAGTAGTCTGGTTGCCCAGTCTGGTTTTAAGCAGGCAAAAACAAACAAAATACCTGGATATTTGTGCCTTTTTTTTTACTATTTTGGGCTTTTATTGAACTTCATTGTATTTCTAACTTCAATCCTGTATCTTCTCCTCTTTAAAATAGATTCTGGCCTGGCACAGTGGATCATGCCTGTAATCCCAATATTTTGGGAGGCCGAGGTGGGCAGATCACTTGAGGTCAGGAGTTCCAAGGCCAGCCTGGCCAACATGGTGAAATCCTGTCTCTACTAAAAATACAAAAATTAGTGGGGCGTCGTGGTATGTGCCTGTAGTCCCAGCTACTCAGGAGGCTGTGGCAGGAGAATCGCTTGAACCTGGGAGGCAGAGGTTGCAGTGAGCCAAGATCATGCCACTGCACTCCAGCCTGGGTGATAGAGCAACACTTTGTCTCCAAAAAAAAAAAAAAAAAAATTCTTAGGATCAATTGACATGCTTCACTTTTAACATTACAATTAATTTAAGTTTCTTATGAATACACCAGCTATTATGTAAAGCTAATTGGGTATATGTGCCACAAGCAGTGAAAAATTTGCGATTAATGTTTTCTTAATTAGAGTTGTGAACCAAACAAAAGAACATATACCATTAGTTGGTAGTGTATAGCTTTATGGACAGTCCAGAATAATACTTATTAGTAAACTGTACATGATTCTGAGCCGGGCGCAGTGGCTCACGCCTGTAGTCCCAGCACTTTGGGAGGCTGAGGTGGGCAGATCACTTGAGGTCAGGGATTTGAGACTAGCCTGGCCAACATGGTGAAACCCCGTCTCTAGTAGAAATATAAAAATTAGCTGGGCATGATGGCGCATGCCTGTAGTCCCAGCTCCTCAGGGGGCTGAGGCACGAAATCACTTGAACCCAGGAGATGGAGGTTGCCATGAGCCAAGATCAGCCACTGCACTCCAGCCTGTGCAACAGAGCAAGGCTCCATCTCAAAAAAAAAAAAATTATACATGCTTCTCAACTTTAAAATATGTGTTTTGAACTCCCCCACCTTGTATAAAATATTGGACTAAATTTATATTTTTTATTCTCAGGGTCGCTGGTCATCCTCTGGCACAGAATGAACGTTGTCTTCACATGTTTTTACAAGATGAAATAATAGATAAAAGCTATACTCCATCTAAAATAAGACATGCCTGAAATTTGGCAAGAAGGGGCAAAAACATGACTATTAATGATTGATAAGCACCAGTGGAGAAGTTCTAACTTTTAGCATGCTGCACAGAAACTGGTATAACATGCCTTCAGTATACTAACACTCATATGCTCAGTTTTGTTTTGTTTTGGCAGTTGACAAGAAGTTAATTTGCTTTAGTAAAAATCCCTCATTCCAGCCTTTCTATATAAATAACTCTTTCTTGCTGTTTTAATGTGGTGCGCACTATAGCCTCACAAACCTGTTATTCCAATGTAATCTGTAGTGTCGTAACTAAAGTTACTGGCTTGATCTTATTTGCACAGTTTTTGTGTCTTGTTTGCTTCTTGCATCTGATTAACTAGAATATTTCTCTTTCCCCCTTTTAATGTGTGATGTCACTTGACCCCATTTATGTGTAGGAGCACTACACCATTGGTTTCCAATACTGCACACATAAGATACATACTTGTGTGCAGAAAGTATCTTCCTTCAGGCTTGTAATACCCTTCACATGGAAGATTGATGAGGGAAATCTTTATATTCTGTATAAAAACAAAAGCAAATTTATATACTAAAATCATTTGTCTAAAAATTTAAGTTGTTTTCAAATAAAAATTAAATGCATTTCTGATATGCACTGATTGTGTTGCCTCCAGCTTTTCTTTGCTCTCCTGAGTGACTACTTAAGTCACTTGTTGAGAGGGATTATTTACTAATTATATACTTCTCATTACTGTAACTCCATACCCTTTAAACAGTGGTGATATCAAATATACTTCCATCCATTGAATGGGGTATTTCCAACAACAAAAGTGATATACTAAAAAATGTATTGCTTAAGGCTTATTGAATCATTTTGAAGCACTTTGTGTATTTGAAAACTGCTTTATAATCTCAATTCATTTATTAAAAGGACTTTTAAAGATAAAATGCCATTTCTCCTATTTTTCAGAAGTTTTTTTCTAGTTCAACTGAGAGACTTGTTTAAACAAACTTAGCAAGGCTGTAATAACTCTTCTTAGTCAGCAGGTTTGTGCTTTCTCTTTAATTTGGTTTGGGATAGTAGCACACTTTATCCTCTTTAAGAGAAGGGCACAATCTTCTAGCCTGACCTGCAAAAATGATAAGATACCAGAAAACACATGACTTCTTGCTGCCTAACTTGTGTTGTGTTCAGACCTTTCAGCCAGAATGTGGTCTCTAGTTTGAGTCTGTACAACTTCTGGTGGTTTGGGGACCCATTGTGACTTGGAGTTAAATCCCAAGGTAAAGAAATTTTGTCCTCCTACAGCAGATGCGTCTCCTCTGAAGATGGATCAGTCCATTTAAAAGGAAACAAGCTTAGGTCTTGGCCAAACTAGGATGTCCACCAAGCAGATGGAAGTCATAGGAAGAAGTCAGAGTTGCCCCATAAGGCCTTTTGTTGCTCAGTGTTTCACAGTTCCTTAATACTGGATGTTTCAATTACTGTAAAGTAAGAAGGTACAAAGCTAAACAACACGTAAATTTTATTTCAGTGAACTAGAGAAGTAAAGTCAGAGGCTGTCAGTTTTGGATATGCAGAACAGAATAATGGTAGCTCTGCAAAACCAAATAATTCCTTTAAAGCAGTGGTTTTCAGCAAGGCACAGTGGCTGTCACCTGTAGTGCCAGCATTTTGGGAGGCCAAGGCAGGAGGATTGCTTGAGGCCAGGAGTTCTGAGAGCAACCTGGGTAACATAGTGAGACTATGTCTCTACAAAAAGTTTAAAAATTAGCTGGGCATGGTGGTGTGTGCCTGTAGTCCCAGCTACTTGGGTGGCTAGGTGGAAGTATATCTTGAGCCCAGGAAGTTGAGGTTGCAATGAGCCAAGATCATGCCACTTCATTCTAGCCTAGGCAAGAGTGAGACCCAGTCTCAAAAGAAAATTTTTTTTTCTGTTAAACATTAAAATAAAGCAGTGGGTCTCAACTAAGGATGATTTTGTCCCCCAGGGGACGTTTGGCAATGTCAAGATATTTTTGGTTGTCTCAACTGGGGAATGTTACTGGACTCTAACAGGTGGATGTCAGAGATGCTGCTAAACCTCTTACAATGAACAAGCCAGCCTCCCACAACACAAAAATGTCAGTAGTGTCAAGGTTTCCACTCACTGTGGAGTCTTGATTTTGATCACTTACAGACAAGGAATAGTGTGGTTTAGGATGGGTTGTACCAGCCTGCCCACTTTTAACCAGCCTGCCCACTTTTAACCTCTACCACAATTTCCTAAGGGCAGGCATGCTCTTGAAAAGTCAAGGGTTTTAAAGTAGGTGAAAAGTTTATTCCAGGTAACGTGTTTTTGCCTGATGGAGGAAGGTGCTTTTCAGTGTTGTCTTGTAGGGAACTGAGACCATGGTTTATAGTAAAACTATGCCTTTAACCCACTGAAGTAAAAATGCAGGTGCTCTTAATTCTAACTACATAGGAGGGGGTTCCAGAATCCCTTAAGAATCTTCCTTAAAAAAAACTTAATTTGGCAGTGAGTTACAAAGCAATAGATGGGTAATTCTAAGGAATCTCAGGCTCTGTGTCCATTATTAAAGTATTTAATTGCCTTGTCTCAACTCCTGCCAGTTATAAAGGGTCAATATCAGTGGTAACTTTAGTAACTTACATTGAGGATTACATGTAAAATTCATAGAACAGCATCGGAACATATAAAAGCGTAATAATAGTTATCAGTTGGCAGTGGTAGTCATAGATACAATAGTAGTAGTAGCAAATGGTACCACTCTTACTCATTTGCCATGGCAGTTCCAGAATAGGTTTATCTGGTATTTGGTTTCCTACGCACAGGTTCTAACATTGTGACCCCTGGTAGTGATTATGACTTTGAGGAAGGGGTGTTAGGAGAGGAGGAGCATCTCCTTTTTATACATCCCATGGTTTTTCCACTCAGCCCTCTTTGCTAGGAGGCCACCCTAGATTAAAATTCCATCCTGTTGCCTCCGCTTGCTTTGCCTTTTTTGGTTACATGAGTGGGGTGAATATGGCCAGTGAAAGAATAAGGCTGTGGCCTCCAAGGCCTTTACAGATAAAATGTGTTTGAGGTATGGATGGACAGAGTTTAGCCCACTCCCTCGCATATACTCAGTGGGTGCCAGCTGCTGTTGCTAACAATATGCCAGTGTTTAGGCTAGGAAAGGAGTTAAAACTGTTTTGGGATAGAGAGAATAAGTTTGTAATAATTCCACTGTGATCTGTCACAGAACTTCCCTATGAAGTAGATAATGTTATTTTTACAAATGAGAAGACTGAGGCTTTGAAAGCTTGAGCAAAATTTTCAAGGTTAACCAGGAGAGGATGGTACTGCATTTAAACTGTGAAGACGTTTGATTCTAAAGGCCATGGCTTGGTGTACTTCCTTCTTGTGGACAGGGCCTATGACTTTTTTTTTTTTTTTTGATATGGAGTCTCACTCTGTTCCCCAGGCTGGAGTGCAGTGGTGTGATCTTGGCTCACTGCAACCTCCGCCTCCTGGGTTCAAACAATTCTCCTGCCTCAGCCTCCCGAGGTAGCTGGGATTACAGGCGTGCGCCACCATGCCCAGCTAATTTTGTATTTTTTTAGTAGAGACGGGGTTTCACCATGTTGGTCAGGCTCGTCTCGAACTCCTGACCTCAAGTGATCCACGCGCCTCAGTCTCCCAAAGTGCTAGGATTACAGGCGTGAGCCACCGCGCCCAGCCGTGCCTATGACTTTCAGTACAGTTACTGAATGAGTGAAAAGGGTGAATGTTAAGAAACAATTCCTATATCCTTTGTTATGAATGGATAGGTTTGGTTTGGTTTTTCTAATAGTATTTTCACTTTGTCTCCCTAGTATGTTTTTTAGTTTTGATTTTAAGTTTAGGTGTAAGTAGCTCTTTTGGACATGCACAGCTTACTAGAAGTATCGTATTTTCCTAAACATAGCTGCCCACCACAATTACTCTCTTAGGACTGAGTTTAGGATTTTCTTTTTTAAAGTTTCCCAAGTAATTCTAAAATCGTTAGGTTTAGTCATTTAGCTATGAGGCCCTATGATTTCCTTGAACTTGGTCAAATCTGATCTTACCTGGCTACTTAAGTCATTACAAAAAGAAATCAAGAAATTGAGAAAAAAGGACTTAACCAGATCTTGAGAAATTACTTTTGTAAATCCTGATTTACAGGAAGTGAAGTTTGCTTTATTCCAACCTTGCTAAGAAAATAAGACTGACTTGGAGGCCAGGGAAATTAATTTAAAAGCACAAAGGAAGCTTAGAGGATGCTGGGCAACAACACCTCATCCCAGATGCTCTTTACTGTAGAGTGAGTGCCAGAAATGAAAGCGACCCAGTGGACTCAACTAGCAACACCAAGCACTTGATTGTGCAAAGTGCTAACAGACAGGAGAGATCGAACACCAGCCCTTTCCTCAAACCCAGTCATGAAAAGACTCACTAAGAGGGACAGTAGTCATTGCAAATGTGAGGACAAGAAGGGACACAGCAGTTCAGATAGATGGAAGGGAATGGCCAAAATGAGATAAAGAATTCTGGTTGAAGCTTCTACAGGTAAAAAGCTTGAAAGTTGGCACCAAGCCTGGCACAGTGGTGTGCACCTGTAATCACAGCACTTTGGGAGGCTGAGGCAGGCAGATTACTTGAGCCCAGGAGTTCAAGACCAGCCAGGACAACATGGCAAAACCCAGTCTCTATAAAAATAAAAAAATTAGCCAGGGATGGTGGTACACACCTGTAGTCCCAGCTACTTGGGAGACTGAGGTGGGGGATCACCTGAGCCTGGGAGGGTGGGGCTGCAGTGAGCCATGATTACGCCGCTGCACTCCAGCCTGGGTGACAGAGTGAGACCCTGTCTCAAGAGACAAAGTTATCACTTTGTCCTTTCAACAAGAAAAATCTGTACAAATGCAAAATCAATGACTTTTCTTGGACCCATCAGAGAATTGAGGTTGAAGGGCAAACCACCACCCTAAAATCTGGAGAAACAGGGCTATCTAGAGAGAGACAGCCAAAATCTGCTTATCTGGAGCAAAAGCTACTGGAGCCATAAGCTAGTTAGAAACACATAGATGGTAATGAATTGCTAGCGGCTGAGTGTGGCGAGCATGAGAGTGAGAAGTCCCTGGGGATCACAGTGTTAAGAGGGGTCTCCACAAGTTCGTGGGCTTTACCTCCAAGGATCCCACCACATTCTCAGTGAAGATCTAGTAAGATCTGTGGCTCTGACGTGAAAAGGGATTAATAATCATTATGAAATAATGTCCAAAACCTTTATTACGAAGGCTTACTCTCCAGGGTGAAAGACTGCCAGAGCCTTATGCCAGTTTGGAGAAGGGCGTTCTTCCCACTCTAGCCCCGCTCTAGGCTTCCTGTCTTACTTACATGGGGCGGGGATGGGAACTTAGTCAAGAGGGGTCAGGATTTCAAGGAAATAGACTGGAAATGCTGCAGCCAGGGAAGGGAGTAGGGGGCCAGAAAGGAAACGCTGTACCACTGGAAAAACACTGGTGAAGCTCACAGGCCCGCTAAGACACAGATTTAATCTGAAGATTATAGAATATCCCCCTTCCCACACCTTACCACCGCACCAATGGGATTCGAGTGTAATCGTAGTGGATTACAGCTGGAAGTCCCCCTCTGTGGAGGAGTAATTAGGGAAACCCAAAGTTAAGAGACAGGCAAAAGCAAAGACACTAGAGGAAGGTGAAGCCTCTGGCACCTGTAACTACAGCAAACATTAAACATAGTCCATCCTCTAGCCAGATTACCATGAACCTTCACACTTACGGCCCGTCTACCTCAGTTTCTATTACCCAGTGCAACATACCTGGCTTTCAACAAAAAATTTCAAGGCATGCCAAAAAGCAAGTAAAAACAGTTTGAAAAGAGAAAGCAATCAGAACCAGAGTTGGATATGACACAGATTCCCTGTTTGATAATTACAACCTATTAAAAGTTGTAATGGAAAAAGTAGATGTGCAAGAATAGATGGGTAATCAGAGAGATGGAAACTCAAAAGGAAATGCTAAAAATCAAAATCACTATAATAAAAATGAAAAATGTTTTTGATGGACTCGTAAGTAGACTTGACAAATTTAGGAAACAATTAGTGAATTTGAAGGTAGGTCAATAGGAACTTCCCAAACTGAAATGGGAAGAGAAAGAGTAGGAAAAAAACCCAGACCATCCGAAAACTGGGATCATTTCAAAAGGTATAGCGTATGTGTAATTGGAATACCTGAAAGAGAGTAGAGCAAAAAAATATATACAGTTGAACAATGCAGGGGTTAGGGGTGCCAACCCTGCATATAGTTGAAACTTTGCATATAACTTTTGACTCCCCCAAAATTTAATAGCCTACTGTTTTCCAGAAGCCTTACTGATAACATACTTAACACATATTTTGTATGTTACATGTATTGTATACTGTATTCTTAAAGTAAGCTAAAGAAAATGTTACTAAGAAAATCATAAGGAAGAGAAAACATATTCACTGTTCATTAAGTGGAAGTGGATCACCATAAAGGTCTTCATCCTCATCTTCACATTGAGTAGGCTGAGGAGGAGGAAGAGGAGGGGTTGGTCTTGCTGTCTCAGGGGTGGGGAGGCAGAGAGGTGGAGGAGGTGGAAGGGGAGGCAGGAGGGACAGGCACGTTGTTACTTTTATTGAAAAAGGCTACGTATGAGTGGGCCTGCGCAGTTCAAACCTGTATTGTTCAAACTGTCTACATGTTTGAAGTAATAATGGCTGAGACCTTTCCAAAATTAGTGAACCAAACCACAGATCCAGGATGCTGAGAGAACACCAAGCAGAATAAATTTAAAAATGATAACCTTGTTGGTAAAAAAAAAAAAATAACAAAAACACCTAGGGATGTCATGTATGTCACGTTCAAACTGCAAAAAAACCAAAGACCAAGATAAAATCTTGAAGTCAGAGAAAAAAGTAAAGTAAGGGACTGCTGGCTTGACAGTTTGTAAGTATCTTTTATCAGTAGTCTTGAGAACAAAGGTGGTAATATTTTATAATACCTGGAGTCTAATTTGAATGGGAAAATGGTGTATCTTTAATATTCTTTTTTTTCTTCTGCTCTAAGGAAGAGAGATAGGGGGTCATATTTAATATTCTGTAACTGAAATTTATTATTTCTTCCATTATGAATGTAGAAGTAAACCAGAGTATTAGTAGAAGCAGGACTTTTGACTGTCACCAATTAAAAAATGCAAGTATATTAATTATATCACATTTGTTGTTGCAAATCTTGAAATACATTGATCACTGCTTGAAAATTATTGTAGTTATCAGACTCACTCCCTGATCTTGTTTAATTTTTTTTTTTTTTTTGAGACAGGGTCTCACTCTGTCGCCCAGGCTAGAGTGCAGTGGTGCAATCTCGGCTCACTGCAGCCTCCGCCTCCCGGGTTCAAGCAATTCTCCAGCCTCAGCCTCCCAAGTAGCTGGAACTACAGGCACACACATTCCTAATTTTTTGTTTTGTTTTATTTTTCAGTAGAGTCAGGGTTTCACCATGTTGGCCAGGCTGGTCCCAAACTCCTGGCCTCAAGTGATCCACCCTCCTCAGCCACCCAAAGTGCTGGGATTACAGGTGTGAGCCACCGCACCCAGCTTGTTTAACATTTTCCAAAGAAGCACATATTTTATCACAAGTTTTAAAAATATTTTAATAAACATACTTCAATAAGTTGGTTTCTTTTATAATCCTATGTATTTTATTTTATACTTTTACAAACAGATATTTGAGTAGGGATCTTCACAAACACGTTTAAGAAGCCCTAATGTAAAAACTGAATGCTCCTGTCACAGAGTAAGATCTGAAGTGCCTGGAGTTAGTCTGACGTGGAACAGGTTCACTTGGTGCTCAGGTGTGTGTGCAAGGGGGAGGGGGAGCAGGAACAGGAGAGACAGAAAGAGACTGGTTATCCGACCACTTATTGAGTGTTTAGGTTTCGGTGTAGGCTTTTACATGTATTACCTCATTTAATTCTCAAAACAACCCTATTGGATGGGTATTATCTTCATTTTACCAAGAGAGGAAATGGGACAGAGTTTAATTTGTCCAAGGTCACACAGCCAGTAAAAAGTACAATTGGGATTTAAACCCAAGTCTTTGTGATTCTAAAACCTGCACCTGTGCGATGGATGCTGCCTCCAAGCTGGACCGTGTGCAGCTTGGCCAAGGCCCATGCCGAACACTCGCCCTGACAGCTGCTGCCTGCAGACTCCTGGACTCTACACCCCTCGTGCTCACACAGTTGCCTTGGTGCCAGTGTTATCAAAGAGGCCAACACGAGCAGAGGCTCACGTTGAGCTAAAGAAAAATTAAACATTTAAGAGAATTCAGTTATAAAGCTGGAATGGCCGTTCCTGCTTGACAGATGTAAACACTGAAGCTTTGTCATTACTTAGCTAGTTATCTCAGCTCATGTCCTTTCCTTTCTAGCTAGATTACACTTTAATCCAGTTGTTTTCATGTTCACTAAATCCAAACCATGTTTAACCGGTTTATTCATTGGAGTGTCTCTGAGGTGAGGAAAGTTTTGTCCTTTCAACTTCACTGGGGATTTGCTGTCTTCTTTCTGCAAAGGGATTTTCCTGGATCTGTAATCTGAACACTTTGACCTGTGAGGGTTTTTTCCCCCAACTAGGAGCAAATTTGTGAGGCTTGACCCTTTGTGTGCTGTGGAGCAGAGACAATGCCCTTCTGTGAATGTCTTCTCCTCTTGAGGACAGTAGTAATTGGCGACAGGAATGTTAATCATTTGGCAAGCGCTTCTTCATGGCCTTGCTGCCCTTTGCCACTGCAGCCAGCTCCCCGCTTGCCTCTACTCCCTCCTTGAGAATGGAGCCGCCATTTTGTGGCAGCTTTCTAGATAAGTTTTTTTCAAGAGCACTTCGAGAGTTGACAGTCTGACTTAAACTGAAGTAAGTGAATACCAGTTCACTCTCAGACCACAGTCTGAGTTGATGAGACAACAGGTCCTCACACACATTGTCTGGTGGGAGGATAAATTGGTACAACTTCTATGGAAGGCAATTTGGCAATAACTATGAAAACTATATGCCCAGGAATCCCACTTCTAGGAATTTATCTCAGAGGCACACTTTCTATTTGGAGATATATTTGTAGAATATAAATTTTCTTTGAATATTAATTGAATATATTTGAAAGATTATATAAGAAACAGATAACATTGAACATTGGTTGTCTGGCTTGGGGACTGGGTGGCTCAAGGACAGGGGCAAAAGGAAAACATTACTTTAAAAACAAAAAACACAAAAACCCTTTTTATTTTGGAGTAATTTTTTTTTTCTTTGAGACAGAGTCTTGCTCTTGTCACCCAGGCTGGAGTGCAGTGGCACAATCTCAGCTCACTGCAACCTCCACCTCCCAGGTTCGAGTGATTCTCATGCCTCAGCCTCCCAAGTAGCTGGGATTACAGGCACCTGCCACCACACCTGGTTAATTTTTGTGTTTTTAGTAGAGACGGGGTTTCACCATCTTGACCAGGCTGGTCTCAAACTCATGACCTCAGGTGATCCACCCATCTTGGCTTCCCGAAGTACTGGGATTATAGGTGTAAGCCACTGCGCCTGGCCTATTTTGGAGTCATTTTAGATATACAGAAAAGTTGTAAGAGTACAAAGAGTTATACACCCCTTCATGCTGACATCTTACAGGACCATGGCATATTTGTCAAAACTAAGAACCTAGCAGTGGGCCAGGTGTGGTGGCTCACACCTGTAATCCCAACACTTTGGGAGGCCGAGGCGAGCGATCACTTGAGACCAGGAGTTCGAGACCAGCTTGGTCAACATAGTGAAACCCCATCTCTACCAAAAATACAAAAATTAGCCGAGCGCGGTGGTACGTACCTGTAATCCCAGCTACTCGGGAGGCTGAGGCCAAAGAATCGCTTGAACCCAGGAGGCAGAGGTTGTAGTGAGCCGAGATCATGCCACTGGACTCCAGCCTGGGCAACAAAGTGAGACTCCGTCTCAAAAAAAAAAAAAGAAAAAAAGAAAAAAAAGAAAGAAACTAGCATTGGTACATTGTTACTAACCAAATTCCAAACTTTGACTTTCACTAGTTTGGTTTTTTTTTTAATTATTTTTCAAATTTTTTTAGAGATAGGGGTGCAGGTCTCACTGTGTTGCCCAGGCTGGTCTCCAACTCCTGGGCTCAAGTGATCCACTCACCTTGGCCTCCCAAAGTGCTGGGATTACAGGTGTGAGCCACAGTGCTGGGCCACTTTCACTAGTTTTTAAAGAATATCCTTTTTCTAGCCAGGTGCGGTGGCTCACGCCTGTAATCCCAGCACTTTGGGAGGCCGAGTCGGGCGGATCATGAGGTCAGGAGATCAAGACCATCCTGGCTAACACAGTGAAACCCCGTCTCTACTAAAAATACAAAAAATCAGCCGGGCGTGGTGGCGGGCGCCTGTGGTCCCAGCTACTTGGGAGGCTGAGGCAGGAGAATGGCGTGAACCAGGGAGGCGGAGCTTGCAGTGAGCGGAGATTGCACCACTGCACTCCAGCCTGGGCGACAGAGCGAGACTCCGTCTCACAAAAAAAAAGAATATCCTTTTTCTGTTCCAGGGTCCAATTCAGGAAACCATATTTCACTTAGTCCTCCTGTCTCTTTAGTTTCCTGGTCTGTGACATGTATATCCTTTTGAACTTTGTATCATGTGACTCTTAACTATTCAAAAACAAGTAAATTTATTTATTTATTTATTTATTTTATTTATTTTTTTTTATTGTTTTTTGAGGTGGAGTCTCACTCTGTTGCCTAGGCTGGAGTGCAGTGGTGCCATCTTGGCTCATTATGACCTCTGCCTCCCAGGTTCAAGTGATTCTCCTGCCTCAGCCTGAGTAGCTGGGATTACAGGCATGTGCCACCACGCCCAGCTAATTTTTGTATTTTTAGTAAAGACGGGGTTTCACCATGTTGGTCAGGCTGGTCTCTAACTCCTGACCTTGTGATCCGCCCGCCTCGGCCTTCCAAAGTGCTGGGATGACAGGTGTGAGCCATCGCACCCAGCCAAAAACAAGTAAATTTTTTAAAAGAAATAGACTTGGAAAGTGCTAGGATGTTAGAACTGTAACAAATCTTAGAAGCAATCTCATCTAAGCCTCTCATTATGGGAAGGGACTTGTCCAAGGGCCTCCCCTAACAGCAGACCTGGGACTCAGACTAGAAACCAAGGGGAGGGGCCTGGGATTCAGGGAGCTGGGGGCCCTTGGGGAGTGGTTGAAAGAACACAGGCTTTGAAGTCACCCAGACTTGGGCCAGTCACTACACTTCTATTCTATTCGGACTGGCTTCTTTCGCTCCACATAATGTTTTAAGAGTCATCCATGTTGCACACATGGAGTGGGGCAAATCAATAATTTGCTTAAAAGACCAAAAAATATTAAAAATAGTTTCTTGAAGAAGTATTCCTGATTTCTAAGAATTTACTGAGAAAAGGAAGTATGTTTCTCTATCCTGGATCTGTACTTGTGCAGAAATGCGACACCACTGACCACTCTCTCACCTTCCTATAGACATTCCCGCACATTTCAGCACCAAACAGAAGCTTGCTTGGTGCACTTTGTCCTCAGCCCGGGCACTGCTGCTGGGGAGGGCCTGCAGGGAAGCAATTGGCAAGAGCACTGTGAGACAAAGCCTTCGGGCAGGGGGAATCAGAAGAAAGCCTCAAATGTAAACACTGAGTCAGTACCTCCATATTAAGAAAGAAGCAGGGGAGGCCGGGCGCGGTGGCTTACACCTGTAATCCCAGCACTTTGGGAGGCCGAGGCGGGTGGATCACAAGGTCAGAAGATCGAGACCATCCTGGCTAACACAGTGAAACCCCGTCTCTACTGAAAATACAAAAAATTAGCCGGGCGTGGTGGTGGGCACCTGTTGTCCCAGCTACTCGGGAGGCTGAGGCAGGAGAATGGCGTGAACCCGGGAGGCAGAACTTGCAGTGAGCTGAGATGGTGCCACTGCACTCCAGCCTGGGCAACAGAGCGAGACTCCGTCTCGATAAAGAAAGAAAGAAAGAAAGCAGGGGAAATTAGCCGGTCGTGGTGGTGTGTGCCTATGGTCCCAGCTACTCAAGAGGCCGAGGTGGGAGGGTGGCTTGAGCCCAGGAGGTCAAGGCTGCAGTGAGCTGTGCACCACTGCACTCCATCCAGCCTGGGTGACAGAGCGAAACCATGTCTCTAAATAAATAAATAAAATAATGCAAATTAAAAACCACATGATAGATTTTTTGGAAAATGTAGATGAAAAGATAACTTAAAGGCCCAGGTGGGAGGATCCCTTGAGGCAAAGAGTTTGAGACCAGTCTGGGATTCTACCCTGTCTCCAGGCGGGAGGATCGCTTGAACCTGGGAGGCGGAGGTTGTGGTGAGCCAAGATCACACCACTGCACTCCAGCCTGGGTGACAAGAGCGAAACTCCGTCCCACCACCCCCACCGCCAAAAAAATTCAAACTGTCCAGATCTTGTCTTGCAAGCCTGCTGACCTCCATGACTGCACCTCTCTGGAGGAAGAAGGCACTGACGGTGTGAGGTCCAGCCTCCCGGGCCCCCGGGGGTCAGGTCATAAAGCTTCCTCTTCTCTCTTTGATTCTCTCTCCAGAGACGGGCAGCACCTCCTAGAGTGAATGTGTGCACCACATAAAAATTCAAAGCAAATGGAAATTTTAGTAAATTTGCCAATTCCACTAAAATATGCATTTGAGAATCCTTTTTGAAATAAAGGACTACAGTCCTAGAGAATAATTTGTTGATTTTTCAGAGCTGATGTATCTAGTTACACAGCTTCAATTTTTTTGGTAGGTTTTACCATTGCACCCTTCCTTTCATGCCGTGAATCTACATTAATAAGGCAATTAAGGCCAGCCTCAGTGGCCCATGCCTGTAATCCCAGCACTTTGGGAGGCTGAGGTGAGTGAATTGCTTGGGCCCAGGAGTTCAAGACCAGCCTGGGCAACATAGGAAGACCTTGTCTCTACAAAAAATACAAAAATTAGCTGGGCGTGGTGGTGCCCACCTGTAGTCCTAGCTACTCAGGAGGCTGAGGTGGGAGGATCGCTTGAGCCCAAGAGATGCAGGCTGCAGTGAGATGAGATCATGCCACTGCACTCCATCCTGGGTAACGAAGCAAGACCGGCTCTCAAAAAAAAAGTAAAATAAAATAAAATAAGGCAATTAAGAAACAAAACTAAAATTAAGACAATATGAGGGATATGAAGCTGATGAGAAAATGTAAGTTGGTTTTTATCCCCTCAGAAACCAGGCAATATATATATTTAAATTATCATCCCAGTTATTTTATTGGTCCTTTATAACGATTCTTATGGCTTGTACTTAAATGCTGCCATCACGCCGACTGCAGCAGGGAGGCACAGCTGGCGCTGCACACTCCGTGGAGCCAGCGGGAGCCCCGTCGGGAGCTCTGCCCTTTCTGAGTTGGGATGGGAACTCCCGGAGCTGCCGCAGCCTCCCAAACCACAGCTGCAGACCCAGGCCTCCTGCTCTATGGAGCAGGCAGTAGTCCCGCGACTCCTGGGCGGGGCTACAGCCACCCAAACTGCAGCTGTGGATTCGAGCCTCCTTATGCTCTTGGAGGAGGGCCGGGTGCAGGCAGGATCTGCTGAGACTACAGCCGCCCTCCTAGGCACAGGACCCGGCGTCTCTGCAGCCTGTACTGTACCCTCGGGGGGACCAAGGAAGGAAACTCCCCGCCCCAATCCCTGCAGACTCGGGGGTGTCTTCTCCCACTGCCTGGCCCTCCTAGGTGCAGGACCTCTGCATCGCTGCAGCCTGCACATTCAGGGGCCCCAGGAAGGACACTCCCCACCTCCTCCGCATCCTTACAGGCTCGAGGGTGTCTGTTCCCACTGCCTGGCCTCTCTCCACTCCTGGCGCCTGCTCCTATCTTGGAGTGGGGTTGGTGCTGAGCCCCCCGGGCGTTGAATGGCAGTGGCAGACAGAGTCCTGGCCTGAAGGGGGCAGGTCTCCAGCAAGTCCCCACTTGCAGGCCAGAGAGGGCTTGAAGGCTGAAGGCCGGGCTGCCAGTCCCACAGACTGGAGTGGGGACTGGTGGTGCCTCTTCACGGCACCCATGGCCGCCCGTGGACCAATTGGCACCCACTTCCTCCCGTCTGAGGTCCATGAAAGCTGGGCTCAGCCAGAGTGGGGCAGAGGATGGCCAGAGGAGAAGAGGGCAGAGAGACGGTGGGAAGACAAGACGAACCTCTCTGCTGAGAGCTTCAGAGACCTGCAGAGACATCCAAATGACCTGCCTGCAGAGAGGAGCCCACCTCTCCAGGGCCTCCTCTCTGCTGAGAGCTGAACACTCCACGGGATGATCTGCCCACAAAGAGGAGCTACCCACTGTGGGTCTCCTCTGAGCTGTTTTAACACTAAATAAAACTCTTCATCTTCTTCACCCTTCACTTGTCTATGTACCTCATTCTTCCTGGACGCAGGACAGAAACTCAGGCCACAGAGGTTTCTAGCCAGAAAAATCAACACCCCAGAGATCCTGTAACAAAGCGAAGAATAAGCTCATGACTGCGGCCCTGAAACAAAACTCAGGCTAGGACATGGCAGGTGGCTGGGCTGGTCACTGACTTGATTTTTCAGACGTGGCAGCTCCCTCTCCCTTTCTGAAAGAAGTTGAGCCGCAGCCAGATTTTGGGTGGAATCATATGGCAGTTACTCCAAGTGCTCACCATAGTCTACTCGTGGTCATCTGGTGGTTTCTGGAGCCATTTTCTGAGCCCAGCCTCACTCCCGGGGCCTGCTTGCTCAGCCTCTGCTTATAGCTGGGCTAGACCCAGATTTGGGAGGTTTAAGGCAAATAAAGGAAGGTAAGGCAGGCATTTTCCTTTCTGCAGATAATTCTGGACCACCAAGACACCACAAAGGAGGAAAGAGAACAGGTCAAAGAGACTGCCAGACGATTTCAGCTTGGGAGAGAAGAGATGCTGGCAAGTGCAGCCTGTGTGTGCAGAGAGAGAGGCACGGGCTGCCGGGAGCAAGGCCCAGCATGAGCCAAGCCATCCCTCACTGCCCCCTTCCCTGTGCTGACTGCCCAGATCTCCACCAGCTGGAAAATGTGGGCCCCTCCCACTACCCCATCATCTGAGTATTGAGTTACTGGAACAAAGGCACCTGGAGCAGATGTGACCTAGGGCCACAAGGTGCTGACATGTCCTGCGGCACCGCCTTCCAGGAGAGCCAGTGCCCAGGTGGGGGAGAACAGCCCCATGGAGAAGAAGCTCCAGTGTGACCCACAGTTGTTGGGTTTTTTTTCTTTTCTTTTTCTTTTCTTTCTTTTTTTTTTTTTTTTCCAGGTCAGGATCTCACTCTTTTGCCTGGGCTGGAGTGCAGTGGCACAAACAAAACTTACTGCAGCCTTGAACTCCTGGGCTTTAGCCATCCTTCTGCCTCAGCCTCCCAAGCAGCTAGGATTACAGGAATAAGCCACCGCACCTGGTCCACCCCCATGTGAGATACACACACACACACACACATGCATATATATGTGTGCATGTATATGTATTTCACATATATATATACATATATA
Organism: Pongo pygmaeus; assembly: GCF_028885625.2. Classification (NCBI taxonomy): domain Eukaryota; kingdom Metazoa; phylum Chordata; class Mammalia; order Primates; family Hominidae; genus Pongo; species Pongo pygmaeus. Next base: position 108,131,107 of record NC_072378.2, on the reverse strand, counting down.
TATTTTTGTTTTGTTTTGTTTTGTTTTGAGACAGAGTCTCATTCTGTCACACAGGCTGGAGTGCAGTGGCGTGATCTCCGCTCGCTGCAGTTTCCGCCTCCCGGGTTCAACCGATTCTCCTGCCTCAGCCTCCCTAGTAATTGGGATTACAGGTTTGCACCAACACGCCCCGCTACTTATATTTTTTGTGTTTTTAGTAGAGATGGGGTTTCACCATGTTGCCCAGACTGGTCTTGAACTCTTGGCTTCAGGTGATCTGCCTGCCTCGGCCTCCTAAAGTGCTGGGCTACAGGCATGAGCCACTGCACCCGGCCCCTACCCATGATTTTTTAAGAGATATTAACTCCAATCTTCTGCCCAACCTTGGTGTTAATTGGAAGGGAAGATGAAAGCAACTGCTCTTGGTGTTTCTCTGGTGGCTGTAACCAAGCCCCTATCATTGATGGTCCCTGAAGAAACTCAGCAAGCCTCAGGGCAGTGTTCAGGAAGTACAGAGTGAGGACCAATGGCATCAGCATTGTGAAATGCAGGTGCCAGGGCCCTACCTCACATTTGCTGAGTCCCACTCTCAGGAGGTAAGAACTGGGAATATAATCTCCACGGGTAAGTCATAGTCATGCTGTTTCGTATATTGTGAACTGATTTTCTTAAACATTTTTGTTGGGCCTAATTAGCCAAAACAGTGAGTGGCAGGTAAAATGATGGCACACACCAAGTAACAGAATTATTATGCAAACACCAAAAGGAATTCTAGACTTCATAACCACTACTAACAATGTCACTGATCGAATGTTAAGAGGGCTATCAGAATGCAAAACATGTTTACTCTGATTACAATTATGTTAAAATACATAGGTACATGTGCAGGAAATAGAAAAAAAATAGGCAAAAATAAAATGGTTGTATTAGAGAAGTAGAATTATAGGTGATTTATCCCACTCCAGATTTTCCTATAGTGTTATCAAAAAAAAAAAAAAAAGGCCAGATGCAGTGGCTCATGCCACTTTGGCAGTAATCCCAGCACTCTGGGAGGCCAAGGCGGGCAGATCAGTTGAGGTCAGGAGTTCAAGACCAGCTTGGCCAACATGGTGAAACTAAAATACAAAACTAAAAATACAAAAATTAGCCAGGCGTGGTGGTGGGCGCCTGTAATCCCAACTACTCAGGAGGCTGAGGCAGGAGAATTGCTTGAACCAAGGAGACGGAGGTTGCAGTGAGCTGTGATTGCGCCACTGCACTCCAGCCTAGGCAACGGAGTGATACTCCATCTTAAATAAATAAATAATGAAAATAAAAATAAATCACTTTCATGTTGTTACAATGTTGTATTTGAAATAAAATAGGGCTGGGCGTGGTGGCTCATGACTGTAATCCCAGCCCTTTGGGAGACTAAGGTGGGCAGATCACTTGAGGCCAAGAGTTCAAGACCAGCCTGGCCAACATGGTGAAACCCCATCTCTACTAAAAAATACAAAAATTAGCCAAGCATGGTGGCATGCACCTGTAATCCCAGCTATTTGGGAGGCTGAGGCAGGAGAATAGCTTGAACCTGGGAGGTGGAGATTGCAGTAAGTGGAGATCGCACCACTGCACTGCAGCCTAGGTGACAGAGTGAGACGCTGTCTCAAAAACAGAAAAAAAAAAGAGAGAGAATAACTATCCTATCACTTCTGGCATACATACCACTTACCATGTATCTATAAAATATTCCACAAGGCACTGCATGGGTCAGAAATGTCTTCAGACAGCCCAGCCCTCCCAGAAGGGAAGGTCAGCACTTGTCCCGGGGCACTGTGATTCTGCAGCTCGCTGCATGTGGAAGGAGCATGGAGTTACCTGGGCTGCGGGGAGCAGCAGAGGGTGCGTTGCATCAGGCTCAGTTGTCGTTTTTGTTGCCCTAAACAAAGTTCCAAGGGGACTAGGGAAGGATGGATACACCTCCTTAGGCCTGACAGTCTCAACCCCACTTCTGAACTACAGATAATCTGGGCCCACTGCCCCTCCCCAGCCAGACCTGGGTTGCCTAGTGTATACAGAATTCCCTGATCTTCCTTATCCCAGGGATGCTGTGAGAGACCTTCCTTCCTATTGCAGAGCTTGGGGTGAGCCTGGAGTCCTGTTGGCAAGAACTGGCTTCCTTATTTTGATATTCGGGGAAGAGGAAGACTGAAGCTTGCTAACCCCTGGGGGAAGCTTTGGGAGTCAGCTCAAGGGGGGCAGAGCCCCTCCCTGCACCCCAGGCCCTCCCCACCTCCAGCCTCCCACAGACCCTGGATGCTCTGCTCCAAATCACAGGCTGCTGCCAATTACAAAAGGACTCTTAACTCCTTTTTGCAGCCCCTTGATTGATAGCACTGGTGAGTAAAATTATAAGCCTTAATGATCATGTTAATTTCTGGGGAAAGGGAAGCGGTCAGAAGAGGTTCTCAATCATAAGCGCCACAATCAGCTGGGTGAGTTCAATGACAAGCCAGAGCAAAAAATAGGGGAAAGAATTAACTTTTTAAAAGGTCACCAGAGAGTAGGGGGAGAGCAACCAGGCATGACGGATGAGGGTACACATGACTCTGGAGCCTGAAGATAAGCCCATTTTCCAGGGTTCTTGACCAAAGGCCAGCATCGGTGCTTCTCATCCTTAGCTGCACACTGGAATTGCTTTAAAAACACTGATGCCAGCCAGGCGCGGCGGCTCAAGCCTGTAATCCCAGCACTTTGGGAGGCTGAGGCTCATGGATCACAAGGTCAGGAGATTGAGACCATCCTGGCTAACATGGTGAAACCCCGTCTCCACTAAAAATACAAAAAAAAAAAAATTAGCTGGGTGCGGTGGCGGGTGCCTGTAGTCCCAGCTACTCAGGAGGCTGAGGCAGGAAAATGGCATGAACCCAGGAGGTGGAAGTTGCAGTGAGCCGAGATAGCGCCACTGCACTCCAACCTGGGCAACAGAGTGAGACTCCATCTCAAAAAACAAACAAACAAAAAAACACTGATGCCTGGGCCCTGCCCCAGAAATGCTAGTGTAATCTATCTGGGGTACCGAGCATTTTTAACACTCCCCAGGTGATTCCATGTGCAACAAAGATTGAGAAGGACCAGTCTAAAAGAAGCAAGTGGCCAAGGTTGAACACATTTGCAAATGTACTTAATCTGATTTGTTCTTTTATTCCTTCCTTTCCTTTCCTTTCCTTCCTCTCTCTTTTCTTCCTTTCTTTCTTTTTCATTCCTTTCTTTCCCCTTCCCTTCCCATCTTTCTTTTCTTTCTTTTTCTCACTGTGTTGCCCAAGCTGGTCTCAAACTCCTGGCCTCAAGCAATCCTCCCACTTTGGGCTCCCAAAGTGCTGGGATTACAGGCATGAGTCACTGCACCTGGGCACTCTGATTAGCTCTTCCCACAAAGGAGAATTTCTTCTGGGGTCTCTTGGCACCACACCAGTTAAAGATGATGATGAGATTTTAGAACAGAAGGAGGAAAATTAGGCATCACTGAGCCTAATACTCTTTTCACAGATGAAAACCCAGAGGTGCAAACAGGTTAGCTGACCTGCCAGAGATCACAGTGGTCAGAGCTGGAAAGTTAGCCTCTTCCCCCTGGCTGATGCTCCTTCTACTAGGCCCATTGCTGTGTTAAACAAGATGCTCTGCTCTGACCGTCGGGGGTTGGGAGCTGTGAGCTATTTTCTAGCCTGCATGGTAGAAGAGTCCAGGTCTCTCCTGACTCTTGCTCAGTTTCCTGGGACATAGTGATTGACAGATATTAGAGATACCAGTTCCATGGACAGAATAAGGCCACCTGGTTCACCTGAAAATCCAACCTATGACCTTAGTCTCCTCAATACATTGACTCCACCCATGGTTTCCCAGCAGAGCATTGCAACATCTTGGCACATCGCGAAGATGCCCAGGATATGTGGCAACATCCTTGTTTCTTCATCTGAGAGTCTGCCCTCTGCTACATTGCTGACGAGCCTGCCTAACAGTATGTGGTGAAAGCTCTGATGAGACTCCCTGATGGTCTATATTGAGGTCAGCAATATTCAATATTCAGCAATGTTACAAAATGAGTTTCAAAAATCTGAAAACATTATTAAAAATGAAGACTACATTGAAAAGAAACCATTTGTAATTTGTGGTAAAGGTACTGGAGTTATTCAGTTAAAGAGAGTTGTTGTTCTTCAATTTCCATAAGTGATTGTTTTTAAAAAGATATTGTAAAATGCATAGTACAAGATCCTTAGAGCAGCATCTTAGTAGGAGAAAGCACGAGCCAGCCAAGTGCAGTGACTCACACCTGTAATTCCAGTGCTTTGTGAGGCTGAGGTAGGAGAATCACTCAAGGCCAGCATCTGAGACCAGCCTTGCCAACATAGCTTAGACCCTGTCTCTACAAAAAAAAAAAAAAAATTTAGTAAAAAATTTAGCTGAGCATGGTGGCATGCACATTTACTCCTAGCCTACTCAGTAGGCTGAGATGGGAGGATCCCTTGAGCCCAGGAGTTGGAGGCTGCAGTGAGCTGTGATTACACCATCGCACTCCAGCCTGGGTAACAAAGCAAGACTGTCTCAAAAAAAAAAAAAAATTATCACGCCTATAATCACAGAAATTTGGGAGGCTGAGATGGGCAGATCACTTGAGTCCAGGAGTTCGAGACCATCATGGGCAACATGGCGAGACCCCCATCTCTACAAAAAAATAGAAAAAATTAGCCGAGCATGGTGGCGCATGCCTGTAGTACCAGTTACTCGGGAGCTGAGGTGGGAAGATCACTTAAGTCCAGGAGGCGGCGGTTGCAGTAAGCCTAGAGGGTGCCACCGCACTCCAGCCTGGGTGACAGAGTGAGATACTATCTTAAAAAAAAAAATTTAATTAAAATTTTAAAATAAAATAAAAAGCCTCAGCCAACCTGGTTCTACATTTTCACATTTTCATTTACCCTTTCTCTCAACCTTCATTGTAGCATGGGCACTCCCAAAAGTTCTTAGAAGTGGCCTGCACTAAAAATTTGGTGGAACCAAGCTCTATCAGTACAGGGTGAGACCTACTTAATGAGTCCAGTAAGCATTGTAGCAGTGGCATATTCACAATAGAAACATATGCATTCTCTGTATTTTTCTAACAGCTTCTGAAGTGTTCATCAAGGCTGTGTCTGATTAAGCACTTTTAAATTCTGAGCAATGAAATGGGCCCTCTCATACCCTCTTGGCAGGAGTGCAAATTGATACAACCCTTTGGAGAGCCATTTGGCTGCATCTACCAAAATCAAAAATGCATATAATCTTTGACCCAGAAATGCCACTTCTAAGAGTTTATCCTACAGAAACACCCCCCACAAACCCACAAAAGTGTATATGGAAGGTGAGTTCTTTGCAGTTTAATTTATTATAGTGAAACACTACAAGCAACCCAAGTTCCTGAACAAGGAATTAATTGGGTAAACAGTGGTCCATCCTTAAAATGGAATACTAGATAGATGTCAAATTGAATGAGGTAGAGCCATATGTATTCATCAGGAGAGATAGCCTTAGGCAAAAAAAGAAACTTGCAGAAAAGTAGTGTTTCCATTTTTATAAAAATGTTTAAGGAAGGCAGCCATGAGTAATCTCTGGCCAATGGATTCAGTGCTTGGGCTCCTACATTGGACTGAAAACCTTGAGCTATATGTAAAATAATTTAGGAGTCTCAATTTAGAGACTGAACTCACCCCCTGTTCTCTCTCTTCTCTTGTATCAAAGGATAACTAAAAGTAAGTTAAACACAAATGTAAGACATCATAGCTAACAGCCATGGTATGTAAATAACACTTTTGAAAAGTGACCCTCCAAGATTTAGAAAAAACATTTATCAAAGGAGAAGCACTAGGCTGGGTATGGTGGCTCACACCTGTAATCTCAGCACTTTGGGAGGCTGAGGAGGGTGGATCACCTGAGGTCAGGAGTTTGAGACCAGCCTGGCCAACATGGGGAAACCCCATCTCTACTAAAAACACAAAATTAGCCAGGCATGGTGGTGCACGCCTGCAATTCCAGCTACTCCAGAGGCTGAGACACAAGAATCACTTAGAACCCGGGAACCCGGGAGGTAGAGGTTGCAGTGAGCCGATATCAGGCCATTGCACTCTACCCTGGGAGACAGAGTGAGACTCTGTCAAAAAAAAAGAGAAGCATTGAAGACAATTTTTTCTTTTTTACTGGAATAATCACTTGGCTGAATGCATCTCTTATTTGTCCATTTGGATTGTATATCTCGAACTTGTGTATTCACGGACCACTGTTGAGCCTCCCCCACAACACCAGCCATAGAGAATATCTACTTAAGTCCATGCAAGTAGTAATGTTCTTCAAGGATGCAAAGGAGCCCATCCTCAGGCTACATCCAGCAGAAAACCCCAAATCCCAGAAAAGACTGCTACTGAGCTTTAAATTCTGGGCCTTTTCAAATGTTGAAAGCCAGGCTTGCTTTTCTTTTTTTTTTTTTTTTTTTTAATAATGGCAGAGATGCCCAAAAGAAAAGCAATCCCAGTAGGAATCAGTATTCTGTGGCTTGTCACAAGAATCTTACTCCCTTTTAATTTTCCTGAGAATATTTATAATAGACTAAAGTAGATTGTGATTATACTAGATTTTGTTATAATTCAGTAAATCTTCTCCCCTCACTCCACCTCTATGGGAGGAGTGCACTTCTCTGCCCACTTAAGGTTGGGAAGGTTGACCATCGATCTAGCTGTGGCCAGGGGAAAGTAAGCAATGTGAAGTGAGTAGCAGCTGTAAATGTGTTTGCATCAGCCTCTTGCACTTCTGCACGTTGCCATGAAAAGAAGCTATCCTAGGAAAGCTGTTAGCTCAGGATGAGGAAACCCTGAAGCTTATTTATTTATTTATTATTGAGACAGGGTCTCACTCTGTCACCACGCTGGAGTGCAGTAGCACGATCACAGCTCACTGCAGCCTTGACCTCCTGGGCTCAAGTGATCCTCCCACCTTGGCCTCCAAAATAACTAGGACCACAGGTGCACGTGACCACACCTGGCTAATTTTTTGTATTTTTAGTAGAGACTGGGTTCCACCTTGTTGCACAGGCTAGTCTCGAACTCCTGGGCTTGTGATCTGCCTGTCTCAGTCTCCCAAAGTGCTGGGATTATAGGTGTGAGTCACCTCCCCCAGACTCCCTGGAGCATATTTTAACCCAAACTATAGCCTGGAGTCAGCTCCAGCTGAGCCCAGCCAAGCCCTGCACAGCCACACAAGACTGGCAGTCCTGTGAGCAAGTTATAAGAGTTTGTTGCTGTAAGCTTTGAGGGATGTTTGTTATTCAGTATTATTGAAGGAAAACTTGACTGATACACAGATGAACAGCCTTGGACCCATCACTCATCTTTACTAAATCTTGTCATTGATCTCATATTTGTTTGAGATTTTTTTCTTATGAAATTAACCATTACAGAAACATTTGAGGGTCCTGTAAGTACCCTTCACCCATCCCATCTCTTCTTGGAAGTAGCCACTATCAAGCAGTTAGTGTTTATAATACTCATGCTGTTTTAAATGTTTCCTATACATTTACATACCCATAAACATTGTCTAGTATTGTTCTGTAGGTTGTAAAACTTTATATAAATGATACCAAGCTGTATGTGCCCTCTGCAATTTACTTTCCCCATAACACACACAAACACACTGTGTTTCAGATTTACCCATGTTGATTAGCTCTAGCCATTCATTTTGCCTACGATAACATTGTCTGTATTCACCACAATGTACCTATTCTCTGTCAATGGATATTAAAGTTGTTAAATACGAACAGTGTTGTGAGGGACATTCTTACACAATCTTTGAGTACTATGCTTTTGTTTAAGACCAATTCTCATTCTTTGTAGAATAAGTAGACAAGAAGTGCATGGCTGATTGAAATTTCACATATACAGTCTGCAAGGCCATTTTAGCAAGAGCAGAGGCACGAGCATCTCTTGCTGGAGCTGCCACTCAAAAGGAGTCCACAGTGCCTGTGGCCTTGGGCACCTCTGATTTCCATCTCTGGCCTTTGCTTGTGGGACCCGTGCCTTAAGACTTGCTGGGAACATCTGGATGACCTTGCTACTGCTCCCTCCACATCTTACTCACCATATGAACTTTAACATACTTTATCTTTTTGATCATTAAATGATTTCAAGTGACTGGTCAGGATTGAAATGTTGGCAAGAGAGTTAGAAACAGAGGAAGGAACGAAGGCTCTGTTAATCGGCCTCCTTCCTCCTCACACAGCAATTTTTCTAACAGATGCAATTACATTTGAGAGCTGTAGAGAACAGAATCTTATGTTTTATTTCTTTATTCATCATTTTCCAAATGGTATTCACTGTAAGAAGGAAATTGCCTTTGTAGTTCAGTTCTGCAGGCTCTGTGCTGGAGTGTTCCGAGCTTCAGTTTTAACACCAGCTGCTGCCCCTACCTTGTTTCTGGTGGGTGAGAACCAGCCAGGGAGAGAGGGTAAGAAATCAGAAAGAGTTCATTTAAATTCAATATATTTTTATTCTTTGTAAATACAATGAGTACAACCTTTTAACTTCACAAATCAGTTAATTCACTTTGTACAAGAAAAGTTTTACTCATCCTATGATAGTCCAAGTGCTGAATTTTTTTCCTCAGTGCTAGTACCTAATAAATCAAAATGTGAAAAGTACAGCAGCTATTTAAAAATGTTTGTTTCTACATTTCCATAAGTATAGAGTCATACCAAAGGAGCAGCTTAAAGTGTAGGACGATGTGTGTGTGTGTGTGTGTGTGTGTGTGTGTGTGTTCATTCAAGGCTTTACTAGAAACCAGTTTTCAGAAAGGCATTGAAGAGTCTCAGGCTGTTAGCAATGGATCAATCAAGAACCCTTTTAGCATTCATCTCCTTGAAGTTCCTTCTGCAATTACGTCCATATTCGTTTCCTGTCCGGTGTGACTTGCTGCACCACGAGTTTGGACCCCCACTGCCTTTGGTTTCAGCACTATGTTAACGGGACAGCAATCTACCTCACTCAATCACTCATCTCCACTTTATTTGGTTTTGCTGTTTTTATTCATCCTCCCTTGACTTATGTTCTTTTAGTAAAGCTCTTCTCTTTTTGACATGTTATCCAACCTGAAGTCCTGGTGAGAATCTCATTTTGTCCACCAATTCCTTTGACAAGATTGCCTGGCCTATGGTATTAAAAAAGAAAAAGAAAGAACAAAAGAAAGAGAAAGAAAAGAAAAAAGAAGATAGAGAAAGAGCAAATCACATGGCATAAGCTACTTTTCACTTATTAACTCAGTTCTGAAGGCCACTTAATAATGTATTACAATAGAGGGGAAACTTTTGATAACACTTTTAATTTAAAACCTACCATTATTTTTAAAATAAATGCTCCAACATAACGTAGTTTTGAAGGCCGCAGTACGATGTTATACACAGAGCTATATTTGGTTACCAAACTTTATATGCTAAAAAGGAAGAGAAAGCACTACTTATGTTTCAGCTTTTGATCGTTCAGCCTGATCTTCCAGGTAAGAGGCAGAATGGCATGGCCTGTGGCAACCCCCAGTTTGCCCCCTCCCAGGGCATGGCAGCAGTGAGTTTTCAGTGCAGGCGGTCCTGTTGCACCTCTCTCCTTCCCAGCCACCCTACCCTGGTCAGGGCGGCAGGTCATAGCTACTGGAATGCTTTGTGTCAATTGGCATTTTTTTCCTGAAGGCTACACATTCCCCGGTATATGCTTCCTGAAGGGTTTGTTAGTTGAGGCTTGTTCTCCATGGGTTGAAGTTCATCTGATACTGTCCCATCCTGAAAAGTGGGTACCTTGTGAGCTTAGATATCACTGGATTTGTACATATCTGAAAGCAGTCTTGTAATTGGCACATTGCCGATGGTTTTTTTGAAAAACACTTCTTCTATAGTTGATGGGCTAATAGAACGTAAAGCTGGCAAAAGCAACAGGAGTTTTCCAAAGCGACAGGGTTGAGTGGGATATCTGGAATTCGAGAAGCCATGAAAACAAGGTCAGAGGCCATTACTCATGGAAACTAATGTCTTATACTGGAACACACATCATCTCCAGCATTGCTCATCTAGGTCTCTTGAATAACACAGTATCCCTGCAGCAAAGTTCTGGACAGGCACTGTTGTCCCTGTTTTGCAGGTAGACTACTTGAGGCAGGGAGACCATAAATGATGCTGCCAAAATCACACGGACACTCTCTCTATATTAACAAAAGGATTGCATTTTGTTTGGGAAAAAAAAGAAATTTAAGAAACATAATACTAATTTTAAGCCAAATAATAAATTTAAGGTTTCCATAATGGAAACCTTTTCTTTCTATAATAGAAAACGACCAGGGCGTTGAGGATAAAGCTAGCAACAGAACCCATGTTTTCTAATTCTCAGGACTCCTTCACAAGGCTATTTCCCTCAAATAAAATGGCTTCTTTTTCTAAGCAATTCTCCAAATTATTATTCAGGCATTATACTTAGTCTCTCTCAGGAATAATTCCATCCTTATTACACTGCAAATTAAAGACTAAGTTCTGTTGGGTGGCAGTGCCACCCAACTCTCATGTCAATGAAATTGGCATGTAATTAAAGATGTGAGAAATTGCTTAACAATTTCCTCTCTTGATGTCCAACATATATCGGTGCTCAGATGTGCAAGTTCAATCTTCTGCTGCCTTTAGATGTCTGCAAGCCACCTCCTCACTGCAGCCCTGATATTTCTTCAGCCAATAGTTAGAATTAGATATCAATATACATAAGGAGGGCTCCCTCCACTGAAATGAAACACCTAAAAAACTGAACTTCCGAGATACACATCTGTGACTAAGCTGGGTTCAACCCAGGCCACAAGGTGCTAGAAACTAAGGGATATCAAAATTCCTTCGAAGGAGTCAGGTGGCTGTGTTTAACTGCCTGATAACTCCACCCTGCAAATAAAGTTCAGGGGAGCAACTTTCATGCTTGTCTATTTAGCTCTGGGCACATGAGAGTCCTTCTCTTCCACAGAATACAAGGCTTATAGTTCATTCTGGGCCTCTCAGGACCTCAGCTGGCTCTTTCACTGCCCAGCTTCATGACCACCTGCGAATAGGGGCCACCAGACCACATCTAGTAGTGTGGTGTGGAAATGGTGAAGCTTATCTACATTAAAAAAAAATACTTAAATCCTATCACTTGTTCTCCTTGTTGAATGTATTTCTAATGTTTCTTGGAAAGTAATCCCCAAATCCATGTCTCCCTTTCACCTTGGCCACTTCTCTTCAACAGCTCTATTTCCCTTCCCAGGACCAGGCATAGTAGAGATAATTCTGCAGCGAGTCAGAGGCAGTGGCTGCCTCGACAACCTCTGCCATCTGCAGCATCCACCCAACATGCTGAACATTTCCCATGGTGAGAAACCACTGTGAGAAATAATCACCTTCAGAAAGGATGAATTTGGGGGAATCCATAGACAACCAACTCCTGATTTTCTGTGAATAGATTACCCACTCATCTACTCTCCCACTTATTTTATTCTCTAGTTGGGAAAGGGTTGGTTAGTCAGTCAACAAAAATTAATTGTCTATTACATGTAGCATACTGTACTACCAGAAACAATAGCAATGTATGAGGTCAGGTGTGGTGGCTCATACCTGTAATCCCAGCACTTTGGGAGGCTGAGGCAATAGCATCGCTTGAGCCCAGGAGTTCAAGATGAGCCTGGGCAGCATAGCAAGGGCTCATCTCTACAAAAATTCGCTGGGCACCTGTAGTCCCAGATACTCAGAAGGCAGAGGTGGGAGAATTGCTTGAGCCTCGGAGGCAGAGGTTGCAGTGAGCCATGATTGCACCACTGCAATGCAGCCTGGGCATCCAAAACAAAAACAATGCGTGTGTGTGTGTGTGTGTGTGTGTGTTAGAGAGAGATAGTCTGACTAATCAAAATTATTTTTTAGAATACCTATGCCCTTGTCTTCATCCATTAGCATCAATAATTGGATTTTCTTTTAGGTTTAAGTGTTTTAGGTCTATTATGGATTTGCATATTTGATCTTCATTTATAGAATATAGTTTGTGTGGAATGTCAATTCCTAGCCTTCTCCTTACGTCCTGGATAATTAGAGAAATAGCTTAGAGAGCTGTAATATACAATTAGGCTCAGTTTCAGTTTGCATGTTAACTTTTCATTTCTATTTCAGGTTTTATTTTTCTAGACAGGAAAGTGCTGGAGGAAAAAGTGTTCACTGATTTGAAGGGCTAAGAAATAAGGCGTAGTCATTTTTGTCACATGTATGACCCTAGATATAAATATTAAATTACAGCTGTAGCTGATATCAGAATGAAATAAGAATTCCATGAAATAAGAAATTCCATAATTCCATTATTTAATAAGAAATAAGATACTTATTTAATATTTACTATTCTAATATTTAATAGAAATAATAAGAATTCCATGGCAAAGCAGATGTGTTTTTTTCACACATAATTTTCTTCTTTTGCGGTGTTAGGGAGATGTAGTTTACTTGCCATTTCTCTAAAATAGGCTGTTGTTAACCCACGGTTAAATTCTCTCGGGCCACGCTATCAGCAGCTCCTGGCACACCAGGCTCCCCTCCTCACTCACCTCTCTGGCACTTCCCACAGGACCCCTACCAGCTCCTCCACCACTCTCAGGACACACCTTCTCCCCTGCTGAAATCCTGCTCCCATTGAAGGACCAACTCACATGTTCTTTCCTCCGCCCATCAGACTTTCAGATTTTCCGATTGTCCCTCACTCCCGCTGACTAGGATTCATCTCTCACACTCCCCACATTGCTTTCCTCTCTTCTCTAGTTTGGATTGGAGTGACACTGCTGCCCACTTCTTGCGATGGTAAGGGGCAGCGTCTTGCTCCTTCTGGTATCCCATAACGCCCACCTGCAGCCCTGCACGTGGCCAGTACTTGGCAAAGGCTTGACTAGATCAATAACTGGATACCACGTCCTTCTCATCTGTAAGTTCTTAACACTATAATGGCTCTAAATGTCAAAGGTCAGTTAGGACATACAAGTTAGTTAGTTTGGTTTTTTTTTTTTTTTGTCTTTTTAATTTTTTTGTTTGTTTTTTAGACGGACACTCACTCACTCTGTTACCTGGGGCTGGAGTGCAGTGGCACAATCTCGGCTCACTGCAACCTCCACTTCCCAGCTTCAAGCGGTTCTCCTGCCTCAGCCTCCCGAGTAGCTGGGACTACAGGTGCATGCCATGATGCCCAGCTAACTTTTCTATTTTTAGTAGAGACGGGTTTCACCATGTTGGTCAGGCTGGTGTTGAACTCCTGACCTCAGGTAATCCGCCCTCCTTGAACTCCCAAAGTGCTTGGGATTACAGGTGTGAGCCACTGTGCCCGGCCTACAAGTTAGTAGAAGCACCCAGATTATGTACTGCTCCATTTAATAATTTTGAACAAATATTAACTGCCTACTATATATATTCTGTAATTCAATATGCATTTAAAATTCAAATCCTGGCATTTTAATTTGAAAAAACATATTCAGGTGCACTATCTGTCAACATAGTTTCAGTGATATTCCATGGACAGGTAACAGTTTCATTCATTTAGTATTCAAAAAAGGGTTTATGATAGAAATAGGGAGACTCTAGCAGAAGTGGTATCACCCCAAATGGACAGAGTTGACTTGGGATTTCTCTGACCCACAGCCTCTACCCATTTGATATATTTATTCCCCACACAGTGTCTATAGCTGATGTTGAGATTATGGAGCTGAGCTTTCGCAGGTTCCTTTCAAATCAGCCTAGAGAACAGTAACTCTATTCTAACTTCAAATCTACCAGTCCTAACTCAGGAAACTAGAAAGATTCCATTTCTCTTTAAAAGCCTGGCTTTTTTTTTTTTTAAAATGGCATAATACAATTTATACTTCTTCTTTTTTTTTTTTTTTTAATTTTTGGTGGAGATGGGGTCTTGCCATGTTGTGCCCAGGCTGGTCTCGAACTCTTGAGCTCAGGTGAACTGCCTGCCTTGGCCTCCCAAAGTGCTGGGATTACAGGTGTGGAGCCACCTCAGCCCCCAGTCTATACTTCTTAATGGGTTTGCCCAGTGCTGGGACAGCAAGAGCTTTGTTGGAGCCCCAGTGTCTGAGAGTTCCTACAAACAGCCGAAAACAGCCTCTGCCTGTGGGCCCTGCATGGCCAGAAGTAACCTGGTAGATGTTATGACACAAAATAACAGATACCAGTCACCAAGGCCAAACAACAGTTATGATAGGTGAAAAGATGGCTTTTCTTTAGGCTGGGCATAGTGGCCCAGGCCTGTAATCCCAGCACTTTGGGAGACTTAGGTGGGAGGATCACTTGAGGCCAGGAGTTCAAGACCAGCCTGGGCAACATAGCAAGACCTTGTCTCTACAAAAACTTTAAAAATTAGCTGGGTGTGCCGGGCGTGGTGGCTCACACCTGTAATCCCAGCACTTTGGGAGGTCAAGGCAGGCAGATCACGAGGTCAGGAGTTCAAGACCTGCCTGGCCAACATGGTGAAACCCCATCTCTACTGAAAATACAAAATTTAGCCAGGTGTGGTGGCAGGCACCTGTAATCCTAGCTACTTGGGAGGCTGAGGCAGGAGAATCGCTTGAACCTGGAAGGCGGAGGTTGCAGTGAGCCGAGATTGCACCACTACACTCCAGCCTGGGTGAAAGAGTGAAACTCCGTCTCAAAAAAAAAAAAAAAAAATTAGCTGGGTATGGCGGCAGGCACCTGTAGTCTCAGCTACTCAATAGGCTGAGGTCGGAGGATCACATGAGCCCATGAGTTCAAGGCTGCGGTGAGCCATGCTCATATGCCATTGCACTTCAGCCTTCCAGCCTGGGCAACAGAGCAAGATCCTGTCTCAAAAAAAAGATAGCCTCTCTGGAAAGTTCTCTCATCCTTTTATTTGAGATTGGCATCTGAAGAAAGGCACCTGTGTTTTCTCAAGGATGATGTGGCCACTCTCTCACATACCAACCATTATATTTTGAGCTTCATTTTTTTTTTTGAGACAGAGTCTCGCTCTGTTGCCCAGGCTGGAGTGCAGTGGCACAATATTGGCTCACTGCAAGCTCCACCTCCCAGGTTCACGACATTCTCCTGCCTCAGCCTCCCGAGTAGCTCAGACTACAGGTGCCCACCACCACACCCAGCTAATTTTTTTGTATTTTTTAGTAGAGACGGGGTTTCACCGTATTAGCCAGGATGGTCTCGATCTCCTGACCTTGTGATCCACCCGCCTCGGCCTCCCAAAGTGCTGGGAGCCACTGTGCCCAGCCTAGGCTTCATTTTTGACCCCTCCATACCCATTCACACAAATGTTGTTCCATTATTTTGATGGATCAATTTGTTCCACCAGGACAACTGTAATATGTCTGACAGTGCTTTCACTTTGCTCATCTAATTAGATTTGCTCCTCTCACCCACCCTGAGAGATAGGTAAGGACATGGATTCTCCCTAAATTAACTGGCTGGCAACAAGATAATTAGTCACAATGTTTGAACTGGCTTATTACCGCCTGCTCAGGCATTCACAATGGAGGCAATTTTCTTAAGTACATGTTCAAGGCAAACAAGGGTCACCTGTTATGGATGTAGCTGTTGAGCGTTAGCTGAGCCTCATCTTGAAGGGCTGCAATGGCGGCAGCATTCCGGAAACTTCTCAGTTCAGAACCACTATGTGTAGGAACTGGAAATGAAGACCAGGAAACTGTGATAGACAGCATAGAAATTGCATCTGGGAGCCAAGCGCAGTGCTCACGCCTGTAATCCCAGCAATTTGGGAGGCCGAGGCAGGCGGATCACTTGAGGTCAGCAGTTCGAGACAAACCTGGCCAACATGGTGAAACCCTGTTTCTACTAAAAATACAAAAATTAGCCAGGAGTGGTGGCACATGTCTGTAATCGCAGCTACTTGGGAGGCTGAGGAAGGAGAATTGCTTAAACCCTGGAGGCAGAGGTTGCAGTGAGCCGAGATGGCGCCATTGGACTCCAGCCTGGGTGACAAGAGCAAGACACCATCTCAAAAAAAATTTTTTAAATAAAAAAAAGAAAGAAAAAAAGAAATTGGGTCTGGGAATGCACCTCTCTGGAAGTGGATGCCCAGCAGAACATGCAGGTTCCCATAGCAATAAAAAATGGGTCCAGATTAAGAGTATCAGCTCCCTTGAAAACCGTCACCTCTTTTTGCAAGGGTCAGTTCAGACTTCGAGGTGGCTGAATTAGTGAGGTGGCAAAACTGGGGAAGGAGAAGAAACAGGGGTCTGTGTCTGCTTACCGGCTTTGAAAGTGACGATGCATTTTAGACAGGCAAATTCAGTAGCATCTAACCGGAGTTGTCTAAATCGAGCCACCACCTCTTGTAAAGCCTGTATTTCAGATATGATCTTGTTCAGCTTCTGGGAATCTGTGTTGTCACCGTTCATGCCTAGAATAAAAATATGGGATAAATACCCTAATATGAAGGCATTTTCATGATTTAATATTGATTTTTGACAAAATCCTGCATATCAATATCTATTCAATTGTCACTCTAAGATATCTGATTCCATGTAAACCGGCTATATTGTATGAAAGTTAATATAAAATCTTCTCTTGGATGATAACAAACACAGTAATTTGCATTTAAATAACAATGCAAGCAGTCATGAATACAACAAAACAACATTATTTGCATTTAAATATAGATTTATAAATGACAGGTATACTCTATTGTTCAGCAGGAATTTGTTATTCTTTACATGTTGTTCTTTTTTCAGTAATGTATTTTTATGGTAATTTCTACAACAAAGTCATTAAATTGTGCAATTCTTACCAGATACAGCCAGTAGAGTGTTAGCATCAACCGGAATGGCCCATTGTGCTATTCCTAGAACAAACAGTTCTCTCCAAGCATCTTCCAAAAGCATCAGCTGTCATACAATAGATGTATAATATAATATAGTGTGTAATTTATAAATTTATAAACAATTTCACTATGTAAATTTCCATTATTTTAAAAAGTGTTTTAAATGCCTGTCTTGGTAATTTTTTCTGAATATTCTAGCTTTCCCTTATTTTCCCATATTTTCCTTTTGAAAAGGTGCCTATAGATATGCACATGGATTTGAGAGTCAGCCATTCCAATTCTCCAAAGTTTCCTTCTCTCAGAAAAGGATTTGCCCCTCTTGTCCTTGTATCCACCCATTCCTGACCACCTAGAAGCTCCTCTAGAGAGCGAGGCTTTATGAAATGCCAGCAGCTCAGCAGGTGGATTCCCCTCACAGAGAATGCTGCTATTAGCAGGGTTGAGGATTCCTCAGACGCTTGCAGAGCTGGGTCCCCATCTTCCTGGAGGGTTGAGGGGGCTGGGCTGGGAGAGAGACAGAGATCACTAATTCCCAAGAGGCATTGGGGGAAATCAGGGTGTAATTATGTTAATCGGGTTTTGCTGAGTTTTCCTCGTCTCACTGCTTGATTTTTCTGAGACCCATAAATGGACAGCATCAAGGTGCTTGTCAATTTTATTCTAATAAAGTGTGCTACTGAATATTTAAAATGAAAATCTGTCTCTTTTTCCAAATTAATACACCAGATTCCACTTCACTGCAGGTTGCTTGTTGTCGAAGGATTTCTACCAAAGGGCTAAGTGGCAGACAGTAAGTAAATTTTGTTTGGGTGAGAGTATACAGATACTTATTTTGAAAAAAAAAAAATAGCCAATCTACACACACACACACTCACGCACACACAAACAGCAAATGGTTAAAGCTAACCAGTAAACCTGGTCAAAGATAGGACCTAACTACCTTAAAAAATCTCAAAACTCAAAAGCCAGTCTACTCTAAATGATTTATGTAAAAGGATTTCTTTTGGGAGCTAAGAGCTGAATCATGAAGGCTTATAACCAAAATCACAATTAGACCAAAGAGTTTAATTTTTTAAATGTTTTATTTTTAGTTTTATTGCATCAAGTACAGGAAATAATTGTAAAATGCAAGGTAAACAATATCTAATTCTGGCCATATTTGAAAGGGCAGGCCATGAAAAAAGAACATCTCATGCTAGAAAATGAAATGCTTTTAGCACATTGCCCGATCTTTCTGTAGGAAACATACTTCATATAAAGGGGCACTATTATGCTTTAATTAGGTATGAAATGAATTGAAGAAATAAATCCTTTGCTTTTAGAACTACTTATTAGCCTTTTGGAAAATTTGTCATTAATTCCTGTGAATGCACTGGTAACAGCCAATGGTTGGGAACACTTTATTTTCTTTCTTTCCTTTAAGGTTAGAAAAATGTTAGCATTTCTGATATTCCTAACAACAAAATTTCTGGGTCTCAGTACAATACAATGTTTTGCTGCACACACTTTTTCTTCCTCTGAATGTCATTTACAACCACGGAATTATGCAAAATGCCTATTTGTTTACAAAATGTCTAAAAGTACATGAAGAATCAAGGAAGATCCTAGCCTACAGGAGGTGTGCACTGTGCCCCTTGGTCTTACATGCTGATCAATTAGTGACCAAAACTGGGAGCATCGCAATGGAGAACGTAAAGCTGGGAATATAAAATAATAACATCAGTTCTGAAAAATCTCATGAGGGCATACTCTTACCATCTTCTACTTCTCTCAGTTCCAATGTTCTTAGTAAAACATTGTTTCATCAATAGTTTTAGAAAATCATTACAATTTTAAAATTTGAGATTATATTTGCTGTTTCAATCAAACAAAAAGAGGTAATGTTCTTGTATGTGTGTTTTTCATAGACTGGACCCAGCTTTTCTGAAATAATGTAATTACGTTTCTTACTAAGGATCATATAGGTAGATATTTTGAACCCATGGGAAGAAGCAAGTAAAAACAAGTAGTTTCCTCATTGCTATTAAGAATGGATGCCTGCCTTGGGTGGTTTACCCAGGGATGGAGGGAGTTTTATAAGGCTGAGTGCTACTGCTTCTTTCCCAGCTCTCTTTCTCCCAAGGCCTCAGTGTGGTCATACCTGGTCCTGCAAAGACAGCGTGGAGAAGGCTGGCACACTCTTAGCCCACTTGATGCTCATGAAGAGAAGTCTGGCAGCAGATTCACACACCGACTCCGTGGCCACTTCATAGAGATACATTGGGGTCCCATTCACTTCATGGGGGTACTGGGTGGGGGAGAAAGAAAGACACCTGGAAGTGAGGAAACCACAGCTTTGCAAGAAGAACCAAACTTTTAATTTCTAATTAAAGCAAGGAAGGGGATAAAAAAGAATTCGGATGTTTTGCTTAAACATGCAGTTGACATTGGTGGGTAAAAAAATCGAACATCTCTATCTATAGAGTTTGAAAAGTAATACTGGTTGGGGGAGGTCTATTTCCACTCTTTGGGAGCCTCTCCCTTCCAAAGGGTCCTCTGGCTTTTCTATCCCCTGCAGCAAATTTTCTTTGGGCTGAGCCAAGTGCCAAGCCTGGCTCCCAATTTAGACAAGAGCTGCTTGCATTTGTGTAAATAAAAATAGATGTGAAAAAGTATAAATTAATAGGCATCCCAAACACAAATATGCATATGAGTATTTTTAGAAAGGATTAGTATATTATGGAAATATTTCAATTAGACATCTTAATCATTCACAGAGCATTCCCATTCATAACTGACAACATATTCATAACACTACTTTCCTGAGCTTATTATACACATCAAGGGTAAGAAAGCAATATTAAATATTGTGCGTGTGCATGTGCCCAGGTGTCTGGCTTCCCTGCAGTGTGGGGCTGCAGCTGGCCCTCCTCTGAGGGAGATCCTAGGCCCTCATCGGCCTGGAGTAGGGGTGTTAGTAGGTATCAGCTGGAGGCCTGAAGGGTAGGCCTTAGGTGGCAGCCTTTCCAGGTGGTTCAGGCTGTGGCCCTGCTCCTATGGAATCAACCCTGCTGTAAATCCGCCTGCCTCAGAAGTAGGTGAGGGGAGCATGGGAAATGAACTCAGATTCCTCATACTGTTCTAACAGTGTGATCTCCACATTTCGCTCTTGCATTAGAAACTCATGGCTTTGCCCAAGATCATACATGCCAAGATTTGGAATTCTGGAGCCCTTCCTCCAGCTGTAGCCAATTCTACTCCTCTAAAAATGAACGTTGGTTCTTCTAGCCTTTAGGAACACCTGAGGCTGCCGTCTGGATTTAGAGGAGGTCTCCACTCATCACCCATTACCAGTGGGTGTTTCCTAAAGGTGCGGGTTCCTGGACTCCACCCCAAACTTGCTGAAACGGAATTTCTGGGGGGATAAGATCGGGAGTGCACACTGGTAGCCACTCGGAGGTTGACTCTACTGTACACTCAAGTTTGAGCACCCCTGGCTGAACAAGGGAGAGCAGGCGGGCTGGAGCTCCATGCAGAGACCAGCCAAGCACCCTGGAGTTCTCTCCCCAGTTTGCCTGACTCCAATCACAGCTCAGAAGAACTGGGTGCGTCCCTCTCCTCCATTCGCTGGCACGAGTCTCTTGGGGCCCAGCAAGGCCGCTGACCTTGGGCGTGGGCTGAGCCAGGCTCACGAGGGTCTGCCGCTCAGGAGTGGTGGACACCGCGGCCAGCTCCAGGCCGTGCGGCTCCAGCTGCGTGACCGCGGTGAAGAAGGCGGGCGCAGGGAGCGCAGCCGAGGGAAAGTGCGCGGCCGCCCCGTTCTCCTCCTTGTGTCCACGGAAGTAGAGGGCCACTTGCTTGCGGATGGTGGACGTCCGAGGCCCCCGCTCGTGCTGCACGGCTGCAGAGGCAAACAGAGAAACGCATGCCGGCGATTAGAGACGTCGCGACACAGCCGCTGCGGCGCTCCCCTCAGCCCCGCCCCAATGTCAAGTCTGGGCAGGCAAAATCGCCCAAGAGGTGAAAAGAAGAAGGGAGAGGGAATCTGAGGGAGGAAGGGATTCTGAGATCGTCTAACCACTACACTGAATAGATTCGGAAGCTGAGGCTTAGAAGAGGGGCCCGTGCTCAAAGTGCCACGATAATGGCAGAGCCTCAAGCAAGACTAGGTGTGTTCTCCTTCGGTCCAGGGCTCCTCCCCACCAGGGAAGGGGGTTCACAGGGAAACCAGAGACCCTCTGGGCTGGAGTAGCCAGGTATCCTCGCCCCCATCCAAAAAAGAGGGGGCGTCGCGCACGCCAGACACCTCGTCTCTGCACAGACTTTTCCAGCTCCGTCCAAGACCAATCCTCCCTACGCCCAGGCCCCGCCCCCACAGAAATAGCTTTTGGCCTTCGAGGGCCGCAGGAGGAAAGGACCCGAGCCCCGGGATTGCTAGGGAATGGAACGAGGGAGAACCCGTCTCCGAGTATGCTGGAGAAAGGCAGGGGAGATGTGACAATTACCACCAACAGTTTAAACAAACAAATTAATTCAGGGCAATCTTCCGCCCGCCGAGCTTGACAACTTGTCAATACACAAGTTCAACAGGTTGGACGCTCCCTCCGGCTTCCTGCGCCGCAGAGGAAGGGGCTCTCTCCTCCTGGAGCTGCCACCCGGCCCGGGCCGCCTCACAGCAAAACCCACTCGCACCCTGTTCCCAGGCCCCACAGTGTCCTCCAGCCCATTACCCTCGCCCCCTGCCTGGGCCTGGGGCGCCCTCGACAGGCTGCAGCGGGGGACGCAGCTCGGACCGTGCTCCAGGCCCAGGAAGCACTCTGACGTCCTGGTTCTTGCTGTTGCGCGCTTAAGAGCCTTGGGAGAGCTGGGTGTCCGAGGCACCCACGGGCGTCACCCTGCCTCTCCAGCCCCCGTCCCTCTTTTCTATACAACAGAGAGAAGGCCCTGGACTCACATCGACCCAATGGCCGTACTGATTTTGGCATCTTGGAGAATTTGCAAACGGGGGCTGGAAATTCCGCCTTTTCGCGTCTCTGCCCTCCCTTTTTCAACACACCGCGATCTTCAAGCCTGTATGATCTCCTCCCCGTGAGACTATCCAGACTTTAAGATCCTGGTGGAGGCTAGCAGGCTTAAGGGTGGCCATGAAGGGCTGCAAAGAGGAATTAGGACCGGAGGCAGAAAATGCACGCCGGTGCCCTGGAGAATGGGGTCCCCCCAAGCGCTGCCTGTGTGGAGATGATTGTGGGGCGCAAGTTCCTGATGTGGGCATGGGTCTTGCCCTGGGGAATTCTAAGGGTCGCCAGCGGCTCCTGCTGAAAGACGGGAAGGATACTACTGAAAGCCCGAGGCCAATTCCCAGCATCTGGAAAGAAGCGCTCCGGGGTTGATTTACATGCATAGGAGTGCCATGTATTTTCTGTACATATAATTTACTTACTACTCAATCAACATTGGAATAAAGGGATGCACTGATTACCGTCTTTGTTCATGTTGACTTCCAAACACTTCTTCAGCCGACACGCCCTGCACTGGTTTCTGTGCGTCTTGTCCACCGGGCAGCCTCCCTGGAACAGAGTGCGGGGGTCAGCGGTCCCCTGGGCCTTTAGGCTGAAGACCCGGAGCCCGCACCTGGGCGGGAAAACGGCGTGGAGGCGCGACTTTGCCTGGCCGCAGGCCCTGGAGCCCCGAGCCTGGGCCTGCAAAACGCGAGGGCCTTGGGCATGAGCAGCGCCAGATCGAGAAGGGGCTGAGACGTCCCAGGCTACTTCAAGAGGGCCAGTCCCGGACCCCAAGAAAGCGGATAAGGGGGAAACGTCCTTCTCCAAGCAGGTGAAGGTTAGAGAGCCGGGTTTGGCAGACCCCGCAGGCCTGCGGGGCTCTCGCTAGGGGAACCTCCGCCAGTCGCGGAGTGGTGAAACGGGGAGGAGACTTCAGGACCGAAGACAGCGACTTGGCCCCAGAGAAGGAGGCCTCTGAGTTCCGTTAACAGCTGGTTTTTGGGTCAGGATTCACGCCATACCGCCCTCCCACCAACGATTCTTTCTGCTTTCAGTACTTGAGTCTACCTCTTTCTGCCACTTTCTGGGAGAGCCCGTTTATCTATCAGATAAATCTCTCCCATTTATTCTTCACTCTCCTATTACCTCACTTTTGCTTTTGTATGAAGCCAACCTTATTATCAGCAAGTTGAGAGTTGCCTTAAAGACTAGCCTCGGCCCAGGTGCATAGAAACACAGCCCTTCCTGGAAGGTGACAGGTTAGGAGGGCAAGGCCTAGAGAAGGTGAGGGTGAAAAAGGAAGAGCTCAAGGCTTGAGCAAAATATAGAAATGCTCACCATGTAAACAGGACCAGGAAGGTAATGTGACGGACTGTCAGACTAAATGATAATATGGGCTGAGACTGTTAACATGGTAACTGAATAAAGGTAGTCACTTCTTTAGAAATATTTATCTGAGATGCATGAGAAAATAGATGTTTTACCTAATGCAATTTTCTGAAAAAACATTAGCCATTGAAAGAGGAAATCTACAGATAAAGTTTCCTTTGGAATTTATTCAGTATTAGATGTCATTACTGAGGGGACACATTACTGAGGGATACGTAAAGAGTCATGTGCATGAGTTTTATACACAGAAAATATTTAAGACATTGTGTGCTCTCCTATATTTATAGAAGTTGCTACTGTTACATTTGTAGTGAGAAGAAAGATAATAAATGTATTTTTATTTTGCTTCATAATCTCAAAAATTCATATACTCTGGAGTTGGAGTAAGTATGTTTTTCCTCCCCCTGAAACCCTTTAGGGGAAAATTACACATTAGAATGCAGTTTTATGAGTTCACACTTCTCCAATTTAAAATATGATTATTTAAAATAAAGGTGGGACAGATGTTCATATCCATTTCTAAATGTACTCATTACTGTTAATAATAAATTGGAATATAATTTAATCCTAGAATAAGAGAGAAAGGAAATAATTTTGGTGTCCAAAGGGAATTGTTTAGGGCATCTTTGCTGGCCAATGTAATAGTTCATTGTAAATAGGCTTTTTAAAACTTATTATTAAATGTAATCATATATCTATCCTCAGATGGTATCTTTCCAGTATGCTTATAAGCATGCAAATGCAAAATGGAAACCTTCATAAATTCTTAACTGTGTCTTCAAATCAGATCAAATGTATATAAATATCTAGCGCCAGAGAGAAGGAAAAACGCCTCAGCTCTGATCATTTACTCTCCTTGCAAGAAGAACACCAGGCCTGATGAGTCTATTATCAGTCCTTTACAAGCACTTGGACTGATATCAATATGCTTGAATTGATAGCCATCCCCTTTTAAAAGATCAAGCACAACATCAGAGATCTTGATTTTCCAATTCTGTTCGCTGCATAAAAGCAAAAGACAATCTAAGTAGAAGTTGGTTCAAATCTGACAACCCCCAGTAATCGCACAATCCTGTGGAGTTATTGGGATACAGTCCTATGCGTGTAAAATGTGATGTGTCCATATGGTGAAGCTAGAAACTGATACAGTATCCAATTAAACAGATAACAGGGCTAGAGAGCAAAATTTATCTCAACGCAAATATCTTCTGTTTTTGTGGTTAATCCAAAACTATTAGAAAACGATATGAGCAGACATGACTTCAGAAAAAGACGTCAGAACAATTCACTAGCAGCAGACAATATATGCATGTGTATACATGTACCCTATATTTATTAATTAGTGAAAAGTGTTTTACTATTTTGTTACCAAAGGATGACTCCTGACTAATGCATCCTCAGGGATCTTTCCAAGAGTGAAATAGAGACCTCTGTACTGAGGGTCTGAGTCGCTGATAAGCAGAGGGCAAAGTGTGGGACCAGAAGGTTGATCTCCTTAGTTAAAATCAGCCTATTACTGAGCTGGAAACTGAGTCAAGAGGTTCTGCTCACTCTTTCTAGAAGCTTTGGCTCATACTCAGCCCATGCCAGATTCCTCTGTCTCTTTGAGACAGTTCTGCCTACTCAAGACCAAAACAACCGACTGGGCCCAAATTCTAAGCAGAGAAAGAGGACAGGGATATGGAAGCTTGAGGAGGGTCCCAGTTGCACCTTCCTTTTGAATCTTCTCTTCTTCCTCACCCTGCCCTTTTCTGACAAGGCATAGCTAAGGTCACATGGGTGCTGAATTCCCACTGCCCACTTCCAGAGCAGCCCTTCTTCTCTGGAGTTGAAAAGGCACAACCCTTCAGAAAGCACTGCCTCTCTTCCAAGTGGCTAGCACTCACTTGGTGGTCTCGGCTAAAGGTGGTGGTGACCTTGACTCAGATGTCTGTGTGTCACTTACTTCTGCATCCCAGGCAAGTGATCAGGGGACTGAGCTTGATGCTGCTAGGAGTGAGTGTGGGGTAGGCAGGCACAGTAACAAAGCTCTTTCTCCTGCTTGCTACTTGTGGTTTAGATGCTAAATTCTTTAGGTCCCTTGGGCCGGCTTTAGAGCCACTGGGTGTGGGCCTTACCCAGTGTCAAAATCTATCAGAATAATAATAATTTTAAAAAAGTGTAGGGAGGCTCTAGGACTTCAGACTTCCTCCTGTAAACTCATATCTTCCCTTACCTCTTCCCGCCTTTCCCCCGCCAAAGGGCCTCCAACAGTTGAGGCAAGAAGGAGGGGAGAGGAAGGGAGAGGTCAGGGCCGGGTCTCTGCTCAACTGCGTGGAAACTCAGAGGAGGCCTTGGCACAAACAAAAGAGTGAGGAGGCAGCAGAGCGGAGCCGAGCAGTGCAGCCCTGGCTAAGGTACCTGGTTTCCAGATTTGCAGACATAGGTCCTATTCCTTCGGATGCTCCGTTTGAAAAAACCTGAGCAGCCGTCGCAGGCGTAGACCCCGTAGTGCTTCCCCGAGCTGCGGTCGCCACACACTTTGCAGGGGATATCTAAAATGCGGCCTGAAATCGCAGGAAAGACGGGGAAGGGGGGAAGGGGCGAGAGGGAAAGGAGGGCGGAGAAGAGGGAGAAAAGGGGAGAGGGAGAGAGAGATGCTAAGCAATCTGACCTCTGAAGGGATTAGCACCGAAGCTGCGGTAAAAGCAAATAATGAAGTGATTTTATAGCCAAACTTTTTTTCCTTGAGCAAGTGTCAGTTTCCTACAATGAGCATTATTCATGCACCGCTACATGTATTTGGGTCTCCTCTAATCGCCGAGACCCATTTTGGAATAAAAGATGACAGCAGGCCCGGGCGGCAGTGCGGCCCTCCACTGCCTTTCTGCTCCGCGGAAACTTTGGCCGCCTCCCTCCTTCGCTTTTGCATTTAACAGAGAAAGTTGTTAGTGAGCGCTCGAGGAGACAAACTTGAAATGTAAAAGGGAAAAGAAGAAAAACAAACACGGCTGGAACCAGGGATGGCAGCTGGAAGGCAATCGAGTTTTCTCTGAGCTCCGCCGGGCGGTGTTATTATTAGGATTATTATTGTAATGCTAATACTTGGATTATTAATGATAATAAGGGTAGTGGTAATTGGCCAACTTTCGCTTTACCTATTTAAAAAATGCTTGGTGAGTCGCTTTAGAGAAATTATTTCTTTTAGGAAAAAATTATTTTCTCCGCAAAGTGGTTCGGGACTAGGCAAGAGAGAGGGGAGCGACGCAAGTTGTCGGTTCCCTGTCGGGTTAGCTTGGGACAGGCGTCCTTCTCCCTCCATTTCCTAAGCCCTTTCTCCCTAGAAGACTGGCCTCCACGCACTTGGTCCTGTGTGGGTCTCTTCCTCCCGGTTTTTCCAGTGCTCTTTGAGCCTGATTTCTTTTTTTTTTTTTATTAAGAATCTGACTGATTTATCTAGGCTGTATCCCCCCCACCCCCCATGGACCCTACCTCAAGAGAACTTTCCTTGGAATCCCTTCAAGCCTGGGGTGGCCACCGACCCTGGAGGAGTGTCAGGGAGAGGGTAATATCTGGCCGTTTAGAAAGGGAGGGATTCTTTTTCTCTAAGGTTCAAGAGTCCAACAAGTGCCTGAAGCGGTTTATAGGGACTTAGAAATGCTTCCTCCCGCAAAACAAAGGGAGTATTAAACTGTTAACTTAATTAACACTTTAATTTTAAAAATAACAATAGTTGATAACAATTGACTTATTAAATCCACTTGCTTTTCTCTTCTACCTATCCGAAGGCCTCCAGTTTGGGCCCCAGCGGCCTCAGGCCTCCCTGAAATTCGACAACTGCTGCCGAAAGCGCTTGGGTTGGGGACTACGATGAGATTGAGGTGGGGAGGGGCGGCAGTGAAACGTCTGGGCGAGGGGAGCAGGGGAGGTGAGGGCGTGGCGCGGGGAGGGCCTCGAGGCACCGGAGGTGTAAACTTCCTCCTGAAACCCGAGGCGTCCGGGCGAGCTTGCACCGTGGGTCCCAGACTCGTCTCAGGTGGAGGGGGTGGGGGAGGGAGAGCGCGGGGGACCGTGCTTGGGGGTGGGGGGGTGTTCGGTAACGACCAGGCTCGGCCGGATAATTACAACCCCGCGGCAGCACCTGCCTATAGAGCCACCAGTGACCCGTCAAAAAGAGTAGCATGGGAATTCGGACGGCGACAAAGGCGGGCAGGGGAGGCGCGCGGCGCGGCGGCCACCGGCTCGGCGCCCCCCTCCCACAGGGCGGGAGGGGAGATTGTGCTGTGGGAGGGAGGGGCTGGAGAGGGCCAGGCGAGGGCACAGCGGGTCTTGTCCTCCACTCCTTCGGGCCTGTCACTGCGCCCAAGGGAGTTCCTGGTCTCTCAGGAACCGGGTCTGGAGCTGCGCTGCACGGCACTCACTCTGGAAGCAGTAAACTTGGTTTCCATATCTTACAACCATCCTCTGCTTAACACGCGCCCTCTGACCGCTCCAGGGTCCACGTTTGGGGCCCAGCAGTACTGTCACCCCAGCTGTCCTCTTCCCCGTGGCACTGTTGAAGATGCCAAGATGAGTGAGTGGGAGGAGCAGTGGTGGGGTCTCTTTTCCCCCACTTCCCATCCGGACAGGAGGCCCATGACAGCATCTCTGGAGAACCCGATGAAGGTGGAGGGAAGACCAGTGCAGGGTGGGGGCCCCTCCTCGGACTCCCCCGCCCGAGCTTCCGGACTGTTGCCCCCTAGGCCACCACCAGTGCGAGTCCTGCCTCTGAGCAGACCTCCGAGCCGCGGCTCCCGGGGCAGATTAGAAACAGGCAACCGGGCTGGGGCGGGGCCCAGGAGGGAGGGACGCGAAAATTCCGGGGCATAGCGGGTCTGTGCCTCAGACTCCGCCACCCAGCCACGTTAGGGTGACTTGGGGTCACGAGACAAGCTGGTTGACCCCGTTGCAAAGCTCCTCTCATTTAGCAAGCCGAGCGAGCTCCGACGTGAGGCGAGCCGGAGTTTCCTGAAGCTGGAAAACCGTTCTTAACTTCCCTCGCCAGGGGGTCCCCTCGGGGCTTTTTGTGTGTCATAATTGCCTAAAGATATATGGCAGCTTCGATTACTGTAATTACCATCAGAGGCTGTTGAAAGAAGTTAGTCTGGGCTGCAGGGGTGACTGGCCAGGGTCTCGTTACCACCCAGGCGGGGCTCCGGGTGACATCGCTCTGCTCTCCAGCCGCGAGAAGCCGGGCAAGGCGGGGGGCTGCAGCTCTGGCTGCTCGACCCAGTCCTGACCCGGCCCGCTGCGCGCCGACCTCCTCGCTGCCCCGGGCCCGAGGGACGCAGGTCTCGGGTTGGCTGCCGCCACCGGTCTGGAAAGGGCCTAGATGCAGCGGCGCCACAGGCGGGGGCCGCTGTCCTGCGGGCCTGAGAAAGCTCAGCAGCCGCGTCCCGACCTGAGCCGGGGCTGGAGGCTTCCAAGGCCTCACTCAGGCTCTTGGGAAGTTAGAACGACCAAAGTTTCCTCAAGGAGCCCGCTGTGGTTTTTCCCCCAAAGTCCGGAGGGTTGGCCTGCCTCCTAGTCCACAGCGGGGGCGCAGCCGCAGGCGGGCAGAGCTCCCCGCTCACCCCTCCCTCGCCTCTGAGGCCTCACCTTTCAAGGGCCCCAGGGGCTCCACACCCCGAAAAGGACGAAAGAGCCCGGGGCTCCTTACTTCCAGGGGTGTAGGCGAGGGCCTGTCCCGGGGCGAGCGAACTAGGAGGCCTGCCGAGACCCACGGGCTTCAGTTTTTGCAATGGAGGCTCAGAATGCAACAGAAACGGCCTCCTGCGCCTCCTGGGAAGGACACTCACGCCCGGGAATGCGGGCAACAAAAATCGAGGTCGCTTTGCCTCCTGGAGATTCCAACAGCGAGGGCCAGGGTAGGCCCGAGCCTAAAGGGAAACCCAGTCCTGCGCCAGGGTCCGCTCTGCATTCCGGCCGCGGTGAGGGCTCCTTCTCTGCTCCCTCTGCCCCAGCTTGAAATATTTCTCCTTTTCTTTTTGTTCACGTTCATTTTACTTTAATTTTTAAAAGGTCAGCACCCAAAGCAAAACAAAATGAAAACACAATCTCCTTCTTGGAGTGGGGTAGGAGGGCGGGAATTGCATCCCACTTAAGTGAGACTTCATTACCAGTCCTCAGAAGTATCTCCGATTCTCCCAACTTTCAAAGACTCAGGACAATGAGGGCGAGTGAAAGGGGGAGGGGGCGGGAAGGAACGCATAGAGCGCCAAAAATGCTATCTGCGAAAACAACACGGGCAGCAAGGCAACTTCGGGATATGGTGACTGCGGCGGCAACGGTCGTCCCCAGCCTCAGACCCTGGAGCCCGCAGCCGTGGGCCACGGGATGGCGGGAACTGAAATGCCCCCGGGAGATCTGAGCACCGTGGTCGCGCCTGCTCAACGCTGGCTCGGGCCTGCACATTCTTGGGTTCCGCAAGCAGGGTGCAAGCAAATGCCCTCGCACACACACTTAGCCCTGCGCTCCTGAGTCTCGGGGTGGTGAGAGGTCAGCTGCGGCCTGGCGTTCGGAGAGCCGGCAGCTAAGGAAGTTCGAGGAAGGAGAGAAGCGCACGGAGGAAGCAGGCCTCGCACTCCTGCCTCTGCTGGGCTCCGGCTCGAAAAGTCCTTGGGATTAGGGATTTGGTCCTCTCTTTGCTAGAGTGGTTCGCCATACTTTAAATTCCCCAGTTATGACCTATGCGGATTTAGGATTAAGGAAAATGTGACTTTTAAATTGTTTCTGCTTCCCAGTTTGCAGGATTATTTGAAATAGTTAGAAACGGGGTGCAAAGCATTCCATTCAAAATCCGCTTTGCACAGAGTTGCTTTTGCGCGCTGGAGCTCGGAGTTTTGAGCGAGTGTGTTATTGTGCTACCGCCTGGAGCTGCGGCCCAGTTCCCGCCCCCATGGCCCCCCCACCCAGCACCTGGCGGCTAAATGGAGACAACTCATCCGACTGGTGGGCTGCGCGGGTCGTAACCTTCTCACCGCACCAGACGGAGGGATCAAGCAATCCAGAGGCAACGAAACAGCTCTCCCCTCACCACGAAATGCTCCACCTCATGGTCTACAGGGCTGGGCCGAAGGCACACGCCCGCTGGAGTCCCTCTCAGGGGCTCAGAGTCGCAGCGCTCCAGGCAGGACCTCCCCAGCCTCCCCGCTCGCCCGCCCCAGGCTGCGCGCCTAGGCCCCACGGCGGCCCGAGAGGTACCCACTTGTTGATCCGGCTGGCTTGCTCATGTTGGCTGTCCCGGGGCGGAGCGGTTGGTGGGCGCTGCCCGAGTCCCGGCCGGCAGCGCCCGCCTCGCCGCCGGGCGCCGCCGCTCTCCAGCCGCCCTCCAGCCTGCAAGGCTCCTGGGCGGGACAGGTGGGTGTCTCGCGCGCTGCGCTGCTCCCTGGGCGCTCAGAATTCGTTCCACAGTGGAAATTTAAGCATCCTTAAGTTTCTTCCCGGCTCTTGCAAAACCGCAGCTGCTGGGAATGCTGCTTGATATGGACACACACATGGACAGACAGATGGAGAGATGGACAGGAAGACTGAAGAAGAAGGAAGAACAGCAAGAGAGGGATGTTGAAAGACAGAGATGGAGACACGAAAATGGCCTTCCTACGGAGCGAAATCCCTCTTTTTCCCCATTCCTGTCACTCAGTCTTCAATCTCTCCTTCTACATAGGCATGCAGAGTGTGGGCAATCTCTGCCGACCGCTGGTCTCCCAAGGAAAGAAGGAAAACACAACCGCAGTCTCAGAGGCAGACGGGCTCCGCGCTGCCGGAACCCGAGCGCAGAGTGGGAAAACTAGATTGCTGGGAAATCTTCCGAGGGAAGAGGCGGCCAGGTCCGGGTTTCCGGGGAGAGCCGCGCACGCAGCGGCGAAGGGTCCCCGAAGTTCATTACCCCGTGACTTTGTGCCTGTCGCTGCGGGCTGGGTCCTCTGTAATATCTCCAGAAGCGCTCTGACAGGCAGCCGCGGGGAGGGGAATAGGGCGTCCCTGGCCCACTTAGCTTTTCCCCCAACTCCTGGCGGGGTCTGACGTCAGCCATGTGCGGGGAGGGGATGGGAAGAGGGAGGGGGTTAAATGCTAATGATATTAATGAACCTCCAAGCGGCTCCCAAAGAAAATGCAGTCGCTGTCGGAGCTTACGAGTTAGAAAGTGTGAATATGGGAGTGTGGCTCTGTGAGTGCGTGATGGTGAGGACGGTGCGGCTCGTAATAAAAATGAATTCGTATATTTCACGGCAAGAAGGAAGGGGAGGGGTGACGGGGCTTTCTCAAAACGCTTTTCCCCCTCTCCCAGAGTGCCAGATAGATTCGCGGAAGAAATTGGGTGGCTGTGTGCTGGCGTGTGATTGTGCGCGCCGGACATGGCCATGTGAGTTGGTTCATTCTTGGTCCGGTGCCCCTTCTGTTGGGTAAAACTTGGATCTGGCCCGAGGTGAGTAATTTACTCATTTTGCACATATCTACGGAAAGTCACGGCTGTGGATGGGGTCTTCTGGAGGTTCCGCATTCCTTCGGCCTTCGCGCGGTGCGTTTGGGCACCAGCCGAGGGGAGGATGCCGCCAGCTTCCCCAAGCAGAGCTGGCCCATCCGACGCTGAGCGAATCTCTTGTCGCCTCCATTATCTGCACCAGGGCGGCTGGAGGGCAGAGCGTTCCCTCCCGCGGCTCGTCCTCGGCGGGCGTTGCGGGATCCCGCTCTCCGGGCGGAGGGATAGTGAAGAGCGGCCCTCATCCCCTACCCCCTCCCCATTCCGCTTGCCTTCCCGCGATTCCTGAGCTCTCTCGCGCCTTGCTCTGTGCGCGGCGCTGGGAGAGCGCATGCCGAGGGAGCGATGATCCCCGATCTCTAAGAGATTAATTCTATTTAAGCTCTCTCGGCAGCTTGAACTTGTCGAACAAGAGCTTGCCAGTCCCTCCTCAGGGCGTGGGCCCGGCCAGAGGTCAGAGGTTACACCTCCCGCCCTCCTCCCGACGTTCGCAGGGAGGGGAGTTGTGGCCGGCGCTCTGCAATTCAGCCAGCCCAGCCCCCGGTCCCTCTTTCTCCAGACTGGGTGTCATCCTGGGCTTTCAATCAGAGTTTGCCTGTGCGTGCAAGTGAATGCTGGAGTCCCCCGAGCCCTGGGAGGGCGCAGCAGGTCCTCCGCCCGGGCGTCCCAGGGTGAACGGGCTGTGCGCTCCAGTGGGCTCCGACAGCACGTGATTGCAACTTTCTGCCCAGCCTTGGCTCGGCCTCGAGCTGGGGGTCGCGCACACCACACACACCAGAGCCTGTGTCCTCCCTAGTGGAGCGCCGCTACCAAGGCTGGGGTCCCGGGGAAAGAGCAAGATGGGGGATCTTTATCTCTCAGGTTATTCCCTCCTCCTGGGTTTTTCGAATTGGGACGAGACTGGGGAATTGTGGGACGAGGCCATAAGCGCGTAGGGTTTTATTAGGTGACAGGAGGAGAAATCAGCGTTTTTTGACAACCAACTTGTACAGCCGCTTGTGGAGCTAGCCCGACCGGCGGCGTAGCACTTTCTCGAACTCGGCGCCCAGAGAGGGGAGGAATTTCGGGCAGGATTTGAGAAACACAATAAGATGCCAGGCTCCGTGTGGAATCCTCGGGTTCTGGTTCACGCCAGAAATCCACTTGCTTCAGCCACCTACCACCACCACCCCCATAACGCGGACGCGAAAGAGGGTGCTTGGTTCAGGACAAAGAACTTCAAGGGTGGAACTAATTTATCTGGGGCGAAGATGAGGGCAGTGTGGGGGGTGGTGACTAGACCCAGGCCTGTCTCCAGGGGAAGCATTTAGGGGTCTGTTTCGAGAAGGAGAACTACGAATTGCTTTGCCTGTGCGGGGGCTGGACGATGGCTTTCCTGGGCTCCAAACCACCTCTTCCCCTACTCTCGAACACTCCTGACAGGCTGGCTCATTTGTAGGCACCAAAACTTCTGGAAAATACTCAAAAGGCTCATCAAATTGTCTCAAAATCAAAATGGGTATCTTCCCTCTTTTTCCTGTCACCAGTCCCTAATCAAGCAGGGTGTCAAGAAGATGCCTACGGAATACACACACACCCCATTCAGCCCTGGCAAAAGGCACAACACTGCGCGCACACACCCGCAGCATATGCATCCTGTGTTCTGTGCGCCCGGCTGTAATTATCGGCGCGCTTTGCATAAATCACAATACAGTTCTGAAATCATCGTGATGACTTTCTGGCATGATTGGTTCAGTGGTAACGGCGGCAACAATCTCCAGGGTAGGCGGGAGGGGCTGAGGCCCCGTCGCCCACCAGGTCCCAAATAAGCCTGGAGCCTTAGTGCCGGCTGCCTTCTACTCAGGCAAAGCTGCTGCAGGCCACGGGGGACCTCGGATTTAAGGCGTAGAAACTTGGGGCTACCTTGGGTACAGCTCAGAGAAGAAAGCCTCTGCAGGACAAAGACTATGGCTCTTCATCTTTCTATCCTCAGGCCCCAGCATGCTGCCTGATTCATAGTAGGTGCTGCATAAATGTTGGGCAAATGAAGGGAAGTCACCTGCAGATGCCCTGAGGGGCCACAGGAGGCACAGCCAGGCTAAACGCTGGAAACCACGAGATAGGGATTCAGGGCTGTGCCAACAAGCTGTGTGACCTTAGGCAAGTGACTAGACCTCTCTGGGTTCCAGATTGTTATTTGTAAAAGGATTCTCACCCTGTTCAGTCTTAATTTTCAAAGATTTTCCTGTGAGTCCATTAAAGGAAATGATTGATAAGGGGCAAATGCCATCTGTCTCAAAATTATCTTTTAACAGAGACAAGACCTTAAGTTACAAGGATAAGTTTATTGCTTTGGAAGGTGGTGGGGATAGCCACACCCTCAGAGGTTCTGAAACCCTTCTAAACAGGTTCAGACATAGCCCCTAGTTTCCTCTGTAGGCTCTTGTGAGTATGGAGCTCTCAACCAAAACCAAAGCCTAAAATGCAGGGAAGGTATCTTTTATCAAAGAATGTTTACATTTTGGTCCAAGAGATAGGAAATAAGACCATGAGAGGACCATGGATCAAGGGGTATTTCTGCCCATCCATCAATCTACCCACTCATCAAATACTGAGCACCCACTATATGCCAGACCCTGGGGATATAGGAGAATAATGACATGACTCCTTTCTCCATGTAGCAGGGAGCAGACACATAAAAGGTGATAAATGTTTTAGATTGGGATGAAACACAGGACACTGGAGATATATACAAGGAGCCCCTAAACCAGTGTGTGGTGAGATAGGCTGTCCAGAATTGCCCTGGAAAGCTGGCCTTGTGTTAGGAGAATCTACTGATTCTACAGTCCTCTGAGGACTGTATTGTATTATAGCTCATTCCTCTGCTAATGCCCTGTTAAAGAGAATCCTATTAACTAGGTTGTATGAGAGAGGCAGGGGTACAGAGCACCCCTCTAAGTTTCAGGCTATCTGAGGTTGACTGCTAGCCCTGCCATTCACTAGCTTCTCTAAAAACAGTGACATTTTTTCCATTAACACCCCCTCCACACACACACATTCTTCTAAATTAAAATACCGAAGGTGAAAGGACAAGCTTTCCCATCAGCTAGCAGAGCTGATGGAATTGGTGTTAAAGAGACCCCTTCCGCAATCCCCTGTGATCAACCCCTCACAGAGGCCATTCAACCTCTAGAGAGTCACTCCTTTAAAATACCATTCCCCTTACTGACATGCAGAGTTAAGAGATGCTCAGACCCAGGAAATGGCTGGGAAAACCTACCAGCTGAGCTTGGCTGAGTTTTGATGTTTAGTATCCAAAAACACTCTGATACAAGTTTTTGTTTGTTTGTTTGTTTGTTTATATGAAGGAGGAAGTTGATTTGCATTTGCTTCCACATCATAATTCAACCTATGGCTGTTGTTTGCCCAGTGAATGGTGAGAGAAGAGGTGGGTCATGGAGCAGTGTCTGGCACATAGTAGGTGCTTGCTAAGTGCCAAATGAAAGAAACAGTGTTTGCAGGCTTGCTCTTGATTCTGCTGTGGATCTCTCTACAAGTTGTTTGATTCCTATCCAAATTTACCCCCCAAATAAACAAGAACAATCCAGAAAAGGGACCCTTGTTCTCTAGAATCCAGTGGGTCCTTAGTTGCAGGGTTTTTTCTTGACACTTTTGAGCACTGTGTTGCCAAAAGTAGTCTGTTACTCCCCACAAGTAGGAAGATGAATGCTGCTAACAGCAACAAGAAGACAATGCTCTGTGTGACCGCCCCACTCACCCTACAACCTTAACAAATAACAAGTCATGTCTTTGCATTTATTCACACCCTTGGTTGGGCAAAAATTCAGTTCTAAGGTCAGGCTGAAACTCCAAGGCTTCTAGAGTCCTGCTGCATCTTGACATTCTCTGGCTCCAAGAATAATCAAGTAGAAACATCTTTCTAGTCCCTTGCACCCTGGCACATAGTGGTGCTTTGTAAATGTGGAATGTATGAGTGAACCTGCCTAATGATACTCAATGAAAGCTACTGAAGCTTGAGGTGAAGGGCTCATTTTTGCTCAGCCCCAGCAATGGGGTAGGAAGGGAACAGGGACAGGTCCTCTGGATCTCCAAACCTTGGGAAGCAGTGCAGGTCATTTTTGGCTTTCTGAAAACAAAAGAATGACTAGAGAAATAAGAAAGCAGAATACAGACTACATCCAGGAAGATACTGGCTGCCAAGCTTTCTTCAGCCTCCTAATTTCCTGTGAATTACACAGTCTGACTTGGCTTCCATTTAGCCTGGAATCACAGAGCACATAAGTTACAAGGCACTCCTCTAATGTAGTAATTTTATAGATGAGGAAAGTGAGAACTTTAGAGACAACTTGTCCTTGCTTACTCACTGAGAGACAGAGATCATCCCCAGAACCCAGATCTCCTGATGCTGAGTCCAGTGCTCTTTGAAATACTCATTCCACTGCATTCTACTGCATCCAGCTACCTCTCATTTCCCAGAAGGGCTTCTAGAAGCTCCAATTAAAGCAATTTCACTTACTTACTAGTGAAGTAATCAGAATTAAGAACAGTGATTTGTGCATCTTGAAACTATAGTTCAGTATTTGTGCAATGTCAGCCTCCTTTACTTCACAGGGTTTTTTTTCTAAATTCCCTTTCTGCCAGTACCTAAAATTTGCTGTGTTCCAAGGTATAGAAAATCTGTGAGGTGTCCTCTCTGTTTTATAGAAAGGATGATGTGACCTACAGGAGCAATACTTAGAGACACAAATCATAGATGCTGCGAAAAAGTCAATGATTAGATTGACCAATTAATCGCTGAATTTGATCTACCTGGATTGCCAATCTGGGCCTTTCAGATTTTAAAAACGTCCCTGTCTTCCCTTCACAGCAGCTTTAGGACCTACTTTACCCAGATTACTGTTTCAACACTTGTAGAAACAATTGTTATGTAAAACCAGGTACTCCAGTTTGAATGTGGCCAATATATTTGAAAATAAGCTACAATTCTTCATTATGTGGATGAGCATATCAGGACCACATATTTGATCTCTGCCAATGAAGAGAAAAGCATCATACATTCTACTATGCTTTGTTTCCAACAGATCTAGTTCACACAGTACTCTGTTGTCCTATTCTAGTAAGTAATTTCAGAATTCACATCACTTACAAAGATGCCGAGTGGCTATTTAGGGAACTCTGATTCCAAAAAAAAAAAAACCCTCCAAAACAAAACAAACCTCCCTCTCTCTTCTCCCTCCCCCAAACCCCACGTGCTTTGTGCAAGACGGAGTCAACCAGTGGGATTCACAGGAGGTCCCCAAGTCAAATGCTGCAGCTGCGTTTTAAAAAAGGGTTGGATAAACTACAGCCGTTAATAACATCTGTATCTATGCAAGCTAAGATGATGATAGGGGTAATCAGATCTCATGCTTCAGGGCATAAGATGATTGCCTGCTGGGAGGAGGAGGATTTGGCCTTTCAGGTACAGGAGTTCACAACTGAGGAGGTAGGTTGCAGACATTTCTCCTCAGCCTCTAAAATTTCAGGTATAACTGTTGGGGTAGATGAAACAGTGATTTGAAATCTAACATTTCTATCAGATCAGAACATTAAATAATGAGATATTTGAAACACCAACATGCACTACATACAACATATGTGGATCTATCTAGGATATAAGTATTTTGATGCCTTTTTGGAAGGCTAACATTGTTTGATATATTTTGACCATCTTTTAGTGCCAAGTGAATACTTATTAAGTACTAAATAACAATGAAAACAGTGGAGGTAATTTGACTTTAGTCCATGCATTAATAGTTAGTTATAATGTGTAATTACCCAAGTATTCATAATTGTACATATCTGTATCCCTAAATATATTAGTTGCAGTAGCTAAATAATCATTGGAATTGCATATTTGGGGTGTACAGAAATGCATTCATTTTAATCTTTGGATCACCAAGTAATTTTTAAAATGTAATATTTATCTGGAAGAGTGAGAAAGCAATTTTGCAAAATAATCTTACCCTCTCTTTTGATTTCTTTAATATTTTCAAACCCCAAGAAAGGTACACTTTAGTACAGTTGCACAACTTAATCAATTTTGAAAACACTAGTGCAAGTGTGAGCAGGGTTAAAGAATTCCATTTATTTAGACATGTAAACCATACTGAAGGTCATACAGTAGCAGACAGCTGTCTACATTTCAGAGAGTAAAATCTTTTAAAGTAGCCCATTTCTAGCAGAGTGGTTAGAGTTCTTTTGGCATGAAAGACATTCTTACTACTTACTGGCTTCATCGCTATTGCTAAACTATTCACTTCAGTTCCACACAGAGGGACTGCTCTGGAGAATATGGCTGTTAAATGCAATTTTTAAAATGATGCACAAACAGTTTTTAAAGGGGGAAAAATCCTGCAGCTGTTTGGCTGCAGACAGACATGGGAAATTAGTCAGAAGCCCAAAGCATCATAGTTAATAACCATTATTCTGTTGTCTGGGATGTTTGTTTAAATACTATTGACACTGTGTATGTATTGTCATCTTTTCTAAATTGTAGCTCTTAACCACTGAAATCTTGCTAAAGACCACCTAGGGTTTCCTCTGTATGATGCTGAAGTGTGTATTCATTCACCTGATGGATAAACAAAAAAACAGATTTTTTTTTTTTGCTTCAATTTTTCTCTCATGTGCAACTAGCAGGAAATTTTCTGGACTAAAGGGAGAGATTGCTTAAGTACAGTAGAATTAGACGCTGTGGATTCCCAACCTTTGTATTTCTCATCTAGTGATAGAAGATGAACAAACCCATCAACTGATTAATACAATTCAGTTCTGCTTAAAATTCACAGATCTGTTTGGTATGAGACTGTATTTTAAAAGACTCCTACATGCCATTAAGTGTTAAGAAATCAGTAACTATTCTTTTCATCCACAGCATGTTGAGTTCCCCCCACTCCCCATTTAAATTTTGCTTATTAAGTGAGGTCATTTGGGAGAAGAGTGGCTCTGGTGGGTGGGGAAAAAAAATCTAACAGCTCGACTCCCAAGTTGAGAGCTCCAGATCATGGGCCATTCAGTACAAAGCGTTTTATATCTTGACTTATGAGGGGACAAAGCTGGTCTTACAAAGGCACCACCTGTGATTTAGCACGGTTGACATCTTTGTTAAGGAGGAGCCGGAGGGCAGCGGCGAAACAGCACGTGCACGATCCGGACCGCGTTACCGCGACTGACCTTCAAGATCGTTTCTCGCCGTCGCGGAGGCCTGGCCAGGTTTTCTGGCTTACAGTTTTTGGAAAGGGTGTGGGGAGAGAGAAAGGAAATGAGCGTCGTACACGCTGGTGGAGCCAAAGCTCTTGGACTTACGGCTTGCCAGCGCCCAGCTGCTCCATTTTACAGATGGGTAAAACGGAGGTCAGGTCCGCGGAGTGTCTGGCTCAGCAGGCGCCATGGTCTGGACCCCCGCGGGGATTCGGGACCGCAGGGCCGGGGTCGGGGGGCTGGGGGGCGGCGCGGCCGCGGGTGGGACGCAGAGTCCCTGTTTCGGGCCCAACCTTCGGGCCGGTGGCTTTTTGCTTCCTTCCCGAAGGTCGCTTCTGACAAATCTATCTATTTGGGGCAAATTGTCAGTGAGAAACTTCCGCTCGAACTGCCCTGGACAAAACCGGCTGTTTGAAAAGGGTAAATCCCGCGGCCCGGCGAGGCCGAACAATGGGCCGCTGGTGCGGCTGCGGCGGGGGCGGCCGGGCGGGCCGCACAAAGGGCGGATTAATTGGGGCCGCGGCTGAGCGGTTCGCGCTAGCTCCACTCAGCCCGCGCCGCGGGGCGCCCCATTGACTGGGCCCCGAGCCCCACTTTTCACAAACTCCAAACAAAAGTCAATTTCTTTTTTATAAGGCGGGGGAGGGGGCCGCGGCCAAGATTCCCCACTTGTTCCTGCGACTCGCTCTTGCCGCACGGGGGGCTTCGGGGGTTCAAGGAACTGGAGGCAGAAGGGCCCTCGGGGATGCCCGAGAGGGGAAAGAGATGCGGGCGTGGCTGCCGCGTCCCTGTCCCCGCCTCCGCTGCCCCGCTCCGACGCGTGTCGCAACCTCTGGGCCGCACTTACAGGCAGGGGCTGAGATCCCAGCCCGAGGCCTGGAAGCCGCGAAGAAGCGGGATGAGGTGGTGGCAGGACCGAGGTGAAGGCTGGGGACACCCGGCTGGGGGAAGCGCAGGCAGGTGATTTCGGAGGAAAGAACACGCCCCTTTGATATTCTAAATCCCGGGAAGGGTGGCCATGCATTAGATAGTTATTGAGAAACTACTGTGTTCCCGATGGCGAATTTGCCTTCAATGGACAGACAAGTGGGTGGGGGGCAGATTTATAAGTCAATCAGTCAGTAGGTGAGGGACCGCGGTCAGTATAGGGGGCTGAAGGAAGTCACCATCCCTCTGTAAAATGATGAGATGGACTTGCCGGTGTAACATATGGAAGATATCTAATTACTTTATAGACACAGACTTTGTACTTGGAGAAGTGGCGGTGATTAAAAAATAAACAAATAAATCCAAATTGTAGGACTAACATTGTCCACCCCGTAGGAAGGAACCAGGAGTTTGTCTCCTCTTGTTTCTCTTCTCTCAAAATAGGAGAATGACTGCAGAGGGCTCTTCAGCTGACACTGAGAGGAGCAGGAAATTCCTTTAACAATACAAATCGATACACTCCCCAGCCCACAAGCCTCTGCTGGAAACCGGATTGGCGGTGGTTGTACAAGACACTCCAGGCCTTGTCATTTCAAGGACTGTCTTCCAAAGTGAATGAACAGGAAAGAGAGACCATGTGCTGGTGTAAGGGAATTCATGTGTTGGCTGGAGCCATGTGCTAATGGATGATATCCCAAGGCTTTATCCAAGGTGTTTCTTTGGGGAAGGAAGGAGGCTTGGATCTGCGGGCACTTGTGTGCTCTACAGTTGGCAAAGTGACTTTATGAGACTGTTGAAGTCTTTAATAGCCAGGCTTTATTGTGGAGTCCCTCCAGCGGCATCTGGCTAGTATACTGGCACTCCTCTGGGCAGGCGCAGTGAGAGGGGAGCTCTGATGCCAGGTAATGAATCTGTGGCAGGCTCAGTAAATGAGGTGAAGCAAATCCTCAAGGACAGGCTGAAATAGGGCTGGAGGCAGAGACCTAGGCATTGACAGTGGGGAGGTAACAGCGGCCAGCGGACCTGCTGGCAGGATCCAACCTGGGCTCCTTTTCAACCACATTTTAAAGCTGTAGATTTAAAACGATCTTCTCTGGGCCAAGCTGTGAACCCTTCCAGATTTCTGTTGAATCAGAGGCTGTGAAAATCAAGGGCAAATATTTATC
Organism: Pongo pygmaeus; assembly: GCF_028885625.2. Taxonomy (NCBI): domain Eukaryota; kingdom Metazoa; phylum Chordata; class Mammalia; order Primates; family Hominidae; genus Pongo; species Pongo pygmaeus. The sequence goes on along the minus strand of NC_072378.2, from coordinate 108,090,039 downwards.
TAAAGATGTCACAACTTTGAATTTCAATAATAACTTATCTGCTAATCTCTGATGGAAATCTAGAACAGCTGTTGCTCTATTGTGTATTTTGAATTCCCAAAAGACGAATTTGGGAATTGACATTTTTTTCCTACACCAAATCTCAGTGTGCTTTCTTTTAATTTACTGATGCCTTTGCAAGTTCAAATCAAATAAATAACAGGAATGGTAGCTCATTATGAAAGTTATTAAAGCCTGCCAAAAAATAGTATAGTTTTTACCTTTATTAGCAAGTGTGGCAATGCTGAGAATGTCCATGCCAGAAGTTGAGTGAGGGTGTAAAGGCTGGGATATTGAATTATTAGAAAGAAGAAAGAAAATATGAGTCAGACTGATGAAACTTCCAAATTAATGTGTAGATTTAGCTAGAGTTAACAACAGGCTCTACTGCCTATTAACAGAAAGTTTATGACCACACCTTCTAAGAACATTCAGCACAGTTGCTTATTATTTCTGTTTTACAGATGAAGGTCTTCTGAGAGGGGGACACTGGATGATTTTGAAAAGGTCTACCCATGAAAGGCGTGAGTGACATACTGTTATCAAGCCTTGCTGTCACTCACTCTGGTTGATATTCAAGGCCTTGAATTACATTTATTTATTTATTTATTTATTTATTTTTGAGACAAGAGTCTTGCTCTGTCGCCCAGGCTGGAGTGTAGTGAAACGATCTCGGCTAACTGCAACCTCTGCCTCCAGGGTTTAAGCAATTCTTGTGCCTCAGCCTCCCAAGTAGCTGGGATTACAGGCACGCACCACCACGTTTGGCTAATTTTTTGTAATTTTAGTAGAGACGGAGTTTCTCCATGTTGCCCAGGCTGGTCTCGAACTCCTGAGCCCAGGCAATCTACCCGCCTCGGCCTCCCAAAGTGCGTGAGCCACCACAGTCGGCCAGAATTACTCTCTTTTAGAATGAAGAATTATTTTGGAGTCACTTGATGTGGACATCATTAGAGGAAAGCAGTTCCTGGAGAAGTGATTATGATTAAACCTTTTTTTTTTTTTTTTTTTTTCCTCTTACACTTGCAGGCTGAGCAAACACTGTTGGAAAGGCAGGAGGATGATCTTGGTACCCCTAAGCTTAGGTTGCCAGAAAAGTACAAAAATCTGACTGCTGATAATTGCGGAGCAGGGACAAGTATAGCACTAGATTTGGAATATGGTAGTAATAAGCCAAAGGGAAGGGCTTATCCAGAGGTCGACTAGATTTAAATCAATAAGAGAATGGAATTTTCATTTTAAAAATTTATTATTTATTTATTATTTTTTGAGACGGAGTCTTGCTCTCTTGCTCAGGCTGGAGCGCAGTGGTGCAATCTCTGCTCACCGCAACCTCTGCCTTCCAGGTTCAAGTGATCCTCCTGTCTCAGCCTCCTAAGTAGCTGAGATTACAGGCATGCACCACAATGCCCGACTAATTTTTGTATTTTTAGTAGAGACTGGGTTTCACCACGATGGCCAGGCTGGTCTCGAACTCCTAACTTTAGGTGACCCACCCTCCTCAGCTTCCCAAAGTTCTGGGATTACAGGCATGAGCCACCGCGCCTGGCCAGATGGAATTTTCTAACTCATTCTTGGAGAGGGAAACAGAGGAGACATAGCCCAGCCTCAATGTGTTTAGTCAAGATCCCAGAAATAACACACAGTGGCCATTTGTTTGTTTGTTTTTTGAGACGGAGTCTTGCTCTGTCTCAGGCTGGAGTGCAGTGGCACAATCTTGGCTCACTGAAACCTCCACCTCCCAGGTTCAAGCAATTCTCCTGTCTCAGCCTTCCGAGTAGCTGGGATTACAGGCACATGCCACCACATCTGGCAAATTTTTGTATTTTTAGTAGAAACGGGGTTTCACCGTGATGGCCAGGCTGGTCTCCAACTCCTGACCTCAAGCAATCCACCAGCCTCGGCCTCCCAAAGTGCTGGGATTTACAGGTGTGAGCCACCGTGCCCGGCCACATTGACCATTTGATTGTGAAACGTACCATACATATAAAATACAGTATGAATGTATTTGTGCAACTAAAAGAATGAAATAAAATGAATGTTTATATCCTAGCAGCTACATTAAAAAAATAGAATCTTAGTATCCACAGGAACCTCTTCATGCCCTCTTAGATGGTGTCTCCCCTCATCACCAACACACACCGAGATAATCACCACTCCGAGCTGTGTTTTATTCGTTTGCTTGCTTTCTTTATAATTTTACAACTTCTACATATACATCCCTAAAATCATGTGAAGTTTTGCTTTTTTTTTTTTGAATGTTACATAAACAGAAGCATACATTATATAGCTTCAGTGATTTGGGTTTTTCCCCAACACTCTGTTTAATGTTGATATTAAATTAATTGTGTTACATTTGCACAGTGGGGTTTCTTCATTCTCATTGTTGTATAGTATTCCACTGTGTGAATATGCCACAAGTGACTACTCCTTACTACTATGAATGCACATTTGGTTCTCCCTTACTCTGTCTCTCTCTTTTTAGTAATTCTGAACAATGCTGCTATGAGAATCTGTAATGCATGCCTCCTGGTGTACATATGCAAGAATTTTTCTAGCATATAAACCCAGGAGTAGAATTGACTTTCCTACTGAATTTTACTATCAATCTGTTTCTCTAAATGGTTGTATTAATTTACACTCCCACCAGAAGGTAGTAAGAGTTATTATTGCTCCCCATCCTTGTCAACACTTATTATTGACTTACTTTTAAATTTTTCTTATTCAGATGGGAAAAAATACCTCTGTGGTTTTAATTTGCATTTCTCTGATTACTAATAAGATCAAACATTTTTCAGGTATCTATGAGCCATTTGTGTTTTCTCTTTTGTAAAATACTTGTTTGTGACTTTTGCCCATTTTTCCATTGTATCGTTTATCTTTTTCTTTTTTCTTTTCTTTTTTTTTTTTTTTTTTTTTTCTGAGAGTCAGGGTTTTGCTCTGTTACCCAGGCTGGAGTGCAGTGGCACAATCATAGCTCACTGCAGCCTCAAACGCCTGAGTTCATGTGAACCTCTGGCCTTAGCCTCACAAATAGCTAGAACACGGGCACCTGACACCACACTTAGCTTATTTATTTATTAAGCGATGGGGTCTTGGCCAGGTGCAGTAGCTCACGCCTGTAATCCCAACACTTTGGGAGGCCAAGGTGGGTGGATCACTTGAGGCCAGGAGTTCGAGACCAGCCTGGCCAACATAGCGAAACCCCGTCTCTACTAAAAATACAAAAAGTAGCTGGGCATGATGGCGCATGCCTGTAATCTCAGCTACTCAGAAGGCTGAGGCATGAGAATCACTTGAATCCAGGAGGCAGAGGTTGCAGTGAGCCAAAATCATGCCACTGCACCCCAGCCTGAGTGACAGAGTGAGACTCTTGTCTCAAAAAAAAAAAAAAAAAAGAGAGAGAGAGAGAGAGAGAGAGAGAGAGAGAGAGATGGGGTCCTGCTATGTTAGCAGGCTTGTTTTTTCTTTCTCCCTTTGATTCATAGGAGTTTTAAAACATATATTTTGGATATTAATCCTTTGTCCCAATTATATATTTGGCAAATTCCATTCCAAACCATTCCCCAACCACCCCCACCCCCCATCCATTTAGTGGTTATCTTTTCCTCTCTTTTAAATGTCTTTTGGTGAAACAAAGCTTTAATTTTATGCGGTAGAATTTATCAACATTTTCCTTCATGAGTGGATATTTTTGTCTCCTGTTTTAGAAAAACTTACCCTTTATTGGATTGTAATGGTATTCTCTTAAACCATGTTCTAAAAGTTTTATAGCTTTGCTTTCCACATCTAAGTCCTTAATACAACTAAAATTGATTTTTGTGTATGGTTTGAGTAGGGTTCCAATTTAATTTCCTGCAGTTGTTTAATAAATTTTCCTGGCTGGGCACAGTAGCTCACGCCTGTAATCCCAGCACTTTGGGAGGCTGAGGCAGGTGGATCACATGAGGTCAGGAGTTCGAGACCAGCCTGGCCAACGTGGTGAAACCCATGTCTACTAAAAATACAAAAATTAGCCGGGTGTGGTGGCACGCCTGTAATCCCAGCTACTCAGGAAGCTGAGGCAGGAGAATCTCTTGAACTCAGGAGGCACAGGTTGCATTGAGCCAAGATGGTGCCACTGCACTCCAGCCTGGGTGACAGAGTGAGACCCTGTCTTGAAAAATAAAAAAAAATAAAAAATCAAACTTCCTAGTACTATTGATTGACTTTTTTTTTTTTTTTTTTTGAGATGGGAGTCTCACTCTGTCTCCCAGGCTGGAGTGCAGGAGTGCAGTGGTGTGATCTTGGCTCACTGCAATCTCCGCCTCCTGGGTTCAAGCAATTCTCCTGCCTCAGCCTCCCGAGTAACTGGAACTACAGGTGCCTGCCACCACGCCCAGCTAATTTTCTGTATGTTTAATAGAGACAGGGTTTCACCGTGTTAGCCAGGATGGTCTCGATCTCCTGCCCTTGTGATCCACCCACCTCGGCCTCCCAAAGTGCTGGGATTACAGGCGTGAGCCGCCGCACCTGGCTCATTGATTGACTCTTTACTCATCTCTGGAGCCCACTCTATTATAAAATCAAGTCTCCATATATGCATTGGTTTGTTTCCAGGTTCCCTATCATCTTCCATTGGCCCCTTTGTGAGATACCTCTGCTAATATCACACTGTCTTATTTACTTAGCTTATGTAGTAAGTATTGATATCTGGGAGGGCAAGTCCCCTTACCTTATTCTTTTTCTTAGGGACACTTAGCTATTTTTGACCTTTTGCTGTTCCCTTTAAATTGAATTAGCTTGTCAAGTTTGGTGAAAAGTATTGTTGATATTTTCACTGGAATTGGATTTAATCAGTTTGGGGAGAATTAACATCTTCACGCTGTTGATAAAGCTTTCTACTAACAACTTGCTGTTTTTCCATTTATTTAAGTAATTTAAAAATGTCTTTTCAGCCTGGTACAGTGGCTAATCCCTGTATTCCCAGCACTTTGGGAGGCCAAGGTGGGAGGATTGCTTGAACCCAGGAGTTGAAACCAGCCTGGGCTACATAGGGATACCCCATCTCTACAAAAAATAAGACAGATTAGCTGAGTGTGGTGGTTTGTATCTGTAGTCCCCTACTTAGGAGGCTGAGGTGGGAGGATTACTTGAGCTCAGGAGGTCAAGGCTGCAGTGAGCTATGATTCTGCCACTGCACTCCATCCTAGGTGACAGAGCAAAAGACTGTCTCAAAAAAAAAAAAAAAAAGAGTACATGATTTTTGGTGTGTATGAGCATAGAATTAATTGGTCTATGTTCTTCGTGAATTAGGTAGCAATCCTTTTCATTTCTAGTAATGCTTTGGCCATAGTCTCTTTTTTATATTAATATAGATAGCCCCATCAGATTTATTCTATTAATATTTGTTTTCTTGTCCTTTGACTTTCAACATTTCTGTGACTTTATGTTTTAAAAATCTCATGTAAACAGTATATTGCTGATTTTCAAAAACCTAGTCTGACAATCTTCATCATTTAAGTGGAGTCTTTATTACATTTATCTTATTGTGAGTACTGATATATTCAATTTGTTACTACCATCTTTTTGGTGCTTTATATTTCCATGTTTTACCTCTTCCTTTTTGCCTTCTTTTGCATTGACTGAGAATTTTTTTCCCCTCTCAGTCCAGTTTTTCCCATTCTTGTTTGGAAGTTATATTCTTTGTGCATTTATTCTTTTAGTGGTTACCTATTTTAATATTTTCAGTTAACAAAGTTAATATCTTTCTGCCTCTTGAACAATATGAAAACCTTAGAAATCTTTATATATTATCATCTGTTTCTAGTACTGGGATCCAGTTCTAGCTTAATCTTTCCCCCCACAAATTAGATATTATTATTGTTCATACAATCACATAGATTTATATAGGGTTGCCTACATATTTACCTATATCTTTGCTGATTATTTCTTCTTCTCAAACCTTCCATCTGGGAAGGTTTCTATTGCTTTTTTTTTTTTTTTAATTTAAAAAAATTTGGCCAGACATGGTGGCTCACATCTGTAATCTCAGCCCTTTGGGGTTTTTTTTTCAGACAGAGTTTTTCTCTGTCGCCCAGGCTGGAGTGCAGTGGCGTGATCTCAGCTCACTGCAACCTCTGCCTGCCAGGTTCAAGCAATTCTCCTACCTCAGCCTCCTGAGTAGCTGGGATTGCAGGTGCATGCCACCATACCCAGCTAATTTTTTTATTTTTAGTAGAGAAGAGGTTTTGCTATGTTGGCTAGTCTGGTCTCGAACTCCTGTCCTCAGGTGATCTGCCCACCTTAGCCTCCCAAAGTGCTGGTATTACAGGTGTGAGCCACTGTGCCCAGCCCATTGCTTCTTTACAAAGCATATCCTTTATAATTTTCTTTGGTGAGGGTCTGCCAGTGGGAAAGTCTCTCAATTTTTGGTTAAGTGAAAATATCTATATTTTACCTTCATTCTGGAAAGATATTTCACTGGGAATATTATCTTGTTATTTTTTATTTTTAGAGATAAGGTCTCACTCTGTCACCCAGGCTGGAGTGCAGTGGTTTGATCATAGCTCACTGCAGCCTTCAACTCCTGGGCTCAAGTGATCCCCTTGCCTCAGCCTCCTGAGTATCTGGGACTACAAGTGGGATATAATTTTAGATTCATGGTTATTTTCTTTCAGCACATCGATGATGTGATTTCACTATCTTTTGGTTTTATTGTTGTTATTGTTGCTGTTGGAAAGTCAGTATTCAGTTTAAGGCTGCATCTTCAAAAGTAACCTGTCAGACAGAGCATAGTACCTGTAATCCAGCACTTTGGGAGGCTGAGGCAGAAGGATCACTTGAGCCCAGGAGTTTGAGACCAGCCTGGGCAACACAGTAGGACCCCATCTCTACAAAAAAAATTTTTTAAAAATCAGCTGGGCTTGGTGGCATGTGCCTATAGTCCCAGCTACACAGGAGGCTGAGGCAGGAGGACCACTTGAGCCCAGGAGGTTGAGGCTGTAATAAGCCATGATCACACCACTGCACTACAGCCTGGGCCACAGAGCTCAAGACCCTGTCTCAAGAAAAAAAAAAAAAAGTGACTTTTCCCCCTCTGTCTACCTTTATGGTTTTATCTCCCCTTTGGAGTTCTGCCTTTTTAATTTTTGTAAGAGACACAGTCTTGCTCTGTTGCCCAGGCTGGAGTGTAGTGATATGATCACAGCTCGCTGCAGCCTGGAACTCTGCAGCTCAAGTGATCCTCCTGCCTCAGCTTTCCAAATAGCTGTGACCACAGGCATGCGCCACCATGCCCAGCTTGGAGTGCTTCATTTTTACAATCATAGTTCTACATGTGGATTTCTTTTTATTTATTCTGCTGCAGATGCACTTGGCTCCTTGAATCTGAAGGTTGGTGTCATTTACAATTTTGGAAAATTCTCAGTTATTATCTCTTTGGAAATTTTCTCTTCCCTACTCTATTATTTCCTTCACAAACCCTGATGATGAATTATAACTCTCATCTCTTTCATATTTTCCATCTCTTTGATTCTGGATGTATTCTGGAAAATGTCTGTGCCAGTTTTCCAGTTCACTAATTCTCTCTTCTGCTGGGTCTAACCAGCTGTTCAAGGCCCTCCTCCCTAATTTAAAAAATGGATCATTGCCTGGGCACTGTGGCTCACACCTGTAATGTCAGCACTTTGGGAGGCAGAGGCAGGCACATCACTTGAGGCCAGGAGTTTGATACCAGCTTGGCCAACATAGCGAAACCCTATTTCTACTAAAAATACAAAAATTAGCCGGGCGTGGTGGCATATACATGTGGTCCCAGCTACTTGGAAGGGTGAGGTAGGAGGATTGCTGGAGCCTGGAAAGTTGAGGCTGCAGTGAGCAGAGATTGTACCAATGCACTCCAGCCTGGATGACAGAGTGAGACTCTCTCAAAAAAAAAAAAAAACAAAACTGAATCATTGTATTTTTCATTTTCTAAAGTATTGTTTGTTTCTGTTTCAGACCTGTTTGGATTTTCTTTATAGTCTCAGTTCCTTGCTAATATTTTAAGCTCCTCTGTTATTTAATTAACATGTAATATTTGTATTTGGTAACTAAAAATGCCAGTATTTGATGTTCTGGAGGGACTACTTTTGTTGTCTGCTGCTTGCCTCTTCTAGTTCACTTCCTGGTGCTGTGTTTTCTCCTAGGTTTTGCCTTGGCACTCTATCTGGGGATTCTTGGAGGTTAAGGTTAAAGATGAACTTGTGTGAAGATTTGCATTTGCTCTTTCTAGTCAAGTCACCTGGTTGTACTGCTAATGTGGAGTCCTTTTATATTGAAATACTGTATTATTAGGGTTCTTTTTTTGGACCACATAAATGGTGGATCTGGATAGAAAATCTGTGTGAGATCTCCTTGTATTAATTGTTTCAAATTCTTAGAGGAGATCTTTTTTCGTGTCTGTCCTTTCCTGTCAACAAGATAGACAAATGTCCTGGCTAATGGCACTCCTCTTTGGGGCAGGGTTTATTTATTTATTTATTTATTTATTTATTTATTTTCATTTTTATTTATTTATTTATTTATTTATTTATTTATTTTTAAGATGGAGTTTTGCTCTTGTTGCCCAGGCTGGAGTGCAATGGCGCGATCTCGGCTCACTGCAACCTCCGCCTCCTGGGTTCAAGCAATTCTCCTGTATCAGCTTCCCGAGTAGCTGGGATTACAGGCGCATGCCACCAAACCTAGCTTTTTTTTTTTTTTTTTTTTTTGTATTTTTAGTAGAGACGGGGTTTCATCATATTGATCAGGCTGGTCTCAAACTCCTGACCTCAGGTGATCCAGCTGCCTTGGCCTCCCAAACTGCTGGGATTACAGGTGTGAGCCACTGTGCCCGGCTTAATTATCTTTATACTGAGGATGTAACCCTTTGTGGTTTCAGCTTTATGCAAGGATTCTCCTGACAGGTTCCCCACCTTGGGCAATACCTAAACATCATCTCAGAGTTGAGATTCAGGGTCTCCAGAATCTGACAGAAACTTTCAGGGTGAAAGCTGGAAGTGCTTTTTGGAAAATGCTTACCTACCACGGTTCCTGCTTTCATTTATTTTTTGGGATATGAAAATCCCTCCCTTTTGTGCCGGCTCAGTGATGCATTTTAAAAGATATCTTAAAAATATTTTACCCAGCATTTTAGTTATGTCCATTGAGATTGTCATTCAGTATGTCTGTATTAGTTAGGGTTCTCCAAAGAAACAGAACCTATAGAATATATAGGATAAAGAGGATAGATACATATGTAAGATGTATGTATATCTTCTATTTATCACATATATGTATGTGTGTCTGTGTATGTATGTGTGTATATATACACATACATATGTATGTGTATATATACACATATATGTGTATGTGTATGTGTATATATACACATATGTGTATGTGTATGTGTATATATACACATATATGTATGTGTGTATATATACATATATATGTATATATATACACACATATATGTATGTGTGTATATATATACACACACACACACACACACACAGAGACAGAAAGACAGAGACATTTATTTTAAGGAATTGACCCATGAAATTGTGGGGGCTGGCAAGTCCAAAATTTATAGAGCAGGCTGGAAGGATGGAAATTTCACATGAAGCTAATATCGCAGTTTGAGTCTAGAGGCAGAATTCCTTCCTCTTCTAGGGACCTCAGTCTTTCAAGGCCTTGAACTGTGTGGATGAGGCCCACCCACATTGTGGAGAGCAATCTGCTCTATTCAAAGTCTACTTTAAATGTTAACCATATGCAGCCAGGCACAGTGGCTCATGCATGTAATCCCAACAACTCAGGAGGCTGAGGTGAGAGGATCACTTGAACCCTGGTGTTTGAGATCAGTCTAGGCAATATATTGAGACCCTTCTGTAAAATAAATAAATAAATAAATAAATAAATAAAATAAGCCAGGATGGTGGTGTGAGCTCGTGGTCCCAGCTACTTGGGAGGCTGAGGTGGGAGGATCACTTGAGCCCAGGAGTTTAGGCTGCAGTAAGTCATGATCACACCACTGCGTTCCAGCCTGGATGACAGACTGAGATCATGACTCTAAAAATAAAAATAAATGTTAACCACTTCTAAAAAATACCTTCACAACAGTATCTAGACTGGTGTTTGGCCAAACAACTGGGCACCATAAACTAGCCAAATTGACACATAAAATTAACCATCATAGTACCTAATCCACCAGAGCTCTGGAAACAGAAGGCAGAGCTATAATTATCTCATGATAAGGTGTTAGTATGATCAGGAAGCCCAGTACCGTCATGCTTAGAGACTTCAGTAAAAAGAGGCCCAAGGAGATACTGAGCATCTTCTTAGAGGCTGACAGACTGTTCTGTTTGCATAGCCTAGTGCTCACTATAGGTACTATAGGTCATGTGTTCTTCCTCTGCGGAATTACAGGAAAAGGAGGATACATGTAATTGTCTCACGTTCTAGGCCATAGTGATGCAAGCTACTCTGGAAACTGGGTTATTTACTCAAACTTGCAAAAATCCTAAAAATATGAAGAAGGCTTAATGCAGAGTGATAACTGGATGGCCAGGAGGTCAGAATAATGGTCATCTTCGTGTTAGAATGTAAAATATGTTTTCAGGGGATTGAAAAAAATCCTTTGGGGAAAAATATATTCATGATTTCTTAGACGCCTAAAAACACGTCGTGATAGAAATGCAAACATCCAGAAATTACCTAGCCATCATATACATTGATATTTTCCTCACAAGGAATAATAGTAGACTGGCTTGTGATGCTTTTTGGGTCTGAAACAGCTTTTTTGTTCTATTTGAAGGTTTGGGGAATGCCTCCAGGGGAAGAAGATGTAGGGGGGCAGTGTCAGCAGTCAAAGGGAAAGGAGGCAAGAGGATCTGGCTGCCTGCCTCTTCTTCTTTCTTTCTTTTACCAATCCTCCCAGACATTTGAATCTTCCTTGTTCTTGATCTCTCTGTCTCTCTCTCTGTCTCCTCCTTTATTATGAAAATTGAGCCATGCCTCAGCATGAAACATTATTGATTGCTTTAAAACAGGACAGTGAAAATCTTTAAAAGGAATTTCAAAATATATGCATAGCCAAGGGACTGGGAGAAAATACGAGCAGTAGTTATCTGGATGGTAGAATTATCCATGATGTTCTTCTTTTGTTTTTTGTTTTTTGTTTATTTTGAGACGAAGTCTTGCCCTGCCACCCAGGCTGGAGTGTAGTGGTGCAATCTCGACTCACTGCAACCTCTGCCTCCCAGGTTCAAGCAATTCTCTGCCTCAGCCTTCCGAGTAGCTGGGATTACAGGCGCCTGCCACCACGTCTGCCACCATGCCTGGCTAATTTTTGTATTTTTAGTGGAGACAGGGTTTTACCATCTTGGCCGGGCTGGTCTTGAACTCCTGACCTTGTGATCCACCCGTCCAGGCCTCCCAAAGTGCTGGGATTACAGTTGTGAGCCACTGTGCCCAGCCCCATTTGTGTTTAAAATGAAAATTCCAGGCCAGGTGCGGTGGCTTATGCTGTAATCCCAACACTTTGGGAGGCCGAGGCAGGAGGATCACCTGAGGTCAGGAGTTTGAGACCAGCCTGGGTGGCATGGCAAAACCCCGTCTCTACTAAAAATACAAAAATTAGTCGAGTGTGGTGACACATGCCTATAATCCCAGCTACTTGGGACGCTGAGGCAGGAGAATCGCTTAAACCTGGGAGATGGAGGTTGTAGTGAGCTGAGATCATGCCACTGCACTCCAGCTGGGGAAACAGAAGAAGACTCCATCTCAAAAAAAACAAAGCAAAACAAAACAAACAAACAAAAAAAGGGTTTTTCTCATGCACAGTATAATTTTTTATTTTTTATTTTTAGAGACACAGTGTCTTGCTCTGTTGCCCAGGCTGAGTGCAGTGGCACAAGGCCCGGCTAATTTAATTTAAAAATTTTTTTGTAGAGACAGGGGTCTCACTATGTTGCTCAGGCTGGTCTTGAACTCCTGGCCTCACTCGATCGTCCCACTTTGGCCTCCCAAAGTGTTGGGATTACAAGAGTGAGCCACCACACCTGGCCAGATGCACAGTATATAAAACTAAGCTTTTATATGCTATAAAATCATATCCAAATAAGATATTTTAGTTTCAAAAAACTTATTTTCATGCCAGCAAAATTAAAACTTACCAAATAGTAACAAATTAACATAATTTTATAAACTTATGGAAAGTTTTAATATTTTAGCTCTTCTCCAGAATTTATTAATTTTACATTTACATTTTTGCTAAAACAAAAATATTTTTTCCAGCTGGGCATGGTGGTTCATGCCTGTAATCCCAGCATTTTGGGAGGCTGGGGCAGGAGGACTGCTTGAGCCCAGGAGTTTGAGACCAGCCTGGGCAACAGAGAAAGACCCAGTCTCTACCAAAAAAAAAATTTAGCTGGATATGGTGCACACCTGTGATCCCAGCTACTTGGGAGGCTGAGGTAGGAGGGTCGCTTGAGCCTGGGAGGTCAATGCTACAGTGAGCCAAGATCATACCACTGCACTCCAGCCTGGGCAACAGAGTGAGAGGCCTTTCTCTCTCTCTCTCTCTCTCTCTCTCTCTCTCTCACACACACACACACACACACACACAAACCCAGCTTTCAATTCAAGCTGGTATTTTGCTTGTCGACGACGTAGCTTAAAAGGCTACAGTCTTCTTTCAGACCCCTATCGTCTATACACAGTTTAGCTCTAGTTAGAGCTCTTAGAAGTCCACATCAGGAGGCAAATTCATCTGTAAAAGCTGTGATTCTTTGGACTACATAATTATGGAAAGGCCAGAAAGATCAGTTTAGGGGCACAGAAGCTCAAGGTAGTTCCTTCTGGAGAGTAATTACATAGATAGGAAATGTGTAAATCTGTGAACAGATACGCTTGTAAGTTTCGCTGCGGAGGGTAACTAATGACTAGGCTGGGGAGAAATTAGTATTAGTGATAAGACCTCCTAGGACTTGACTGGCTTTTCTTGAAAAGAAAAAAGAATACTAAATGGTTAGTAGAAAAAAAAAAAAAGGTTCTGCACTGGCATGCCATTGTTTTCTGGAGGGTTATCGGGATGGTGCTCAGTGACCTCTCTAATGTCACAAAGAGCAGTGGCATCTGGATTAGCAGAGAAATTAACATGCAGAAGAGACTTCAAAGGTTTCTACCACATCCAGAAAATTCTTTCATATGTACACGTAAATTACATGTATTCTGAATTAAGCTCCACAAAATATCTCTAGATAGATATAGGGCTTCCTTGTTTGGTGGCTGATATGAGAAGGAATGCTGGACCACTTGCAGTTCTTAATGTTAAACCCATCTTTTATACAGCAGAGCAGTTAGGGTTTCAGAAGCAGGACTTTCTCACTTTGGTGAGAAACATTAAATATACGACTAAAGATTGATGTGATGAAAGAGAAGGGAAGAATAGATAAGAGAAATAAAAATAGAGGTGCAAAATAGGAGGAAGGAGGGGAGAAAAGAAGAGAGAAACCAGAAAGGGTAAAGGAGGAAGAAAAAATGTGAATTGAATGAAAGGATTAAATTGGGGGGAATGGGGAATAATACTTCTCCACAGGGTCCTTCTTCCCATGAACTTTTAAAATAGAGACTCCAACCCATAAACAAGATGTAACCTTTCAGCAGAGAAAACATCCAACTTTCTCAGTTGTTAGAAAGTTTTTTCACACTGGGAGGAAATCTTGCCCCTTGTGAGTGGGTCTTACTGATATTGAGAACAAAGAAAAAGGAACTGATACCAGGGATGCTGTGCAATGGTGGGGTTGCCATCCATTATTTCTGGCCCAGTTTGGTGATATCTCACCCCGTTCATGCCTGGGATTAGAAGACTCTTCTTTTTTTTTTTTTTTTTCAATAGAGACGGGATTTTGCCATATTAGCCAGGCTGGTCACTAACTCCTGACCTCAGGTGAGAAGACTCTTCTTTCCATCCTGCCCTCTGCTCTCTCTATTTTTGTCAGGTGGGTGGCTATGGTGTGAATACATGGAATTGATTCTAGCAGAGATTATCTAATCTCTCCAGCAAAACATTTCCTCGCTCATCATTCCCCTGCTTTTCCCTAGCCATTGTATTTTCCTCACAAAAGCAAACAAGAAGGCTAATTGAAGCATATTGATCTAATGAAAACTTGTGACTGGATAAATGATCAAAACCTGCATTGAAACTTCGAAGAATTTCCTTGAAAATCTTGTGCTTTTCCCCATTGTGCTTGTCCCTTCTCCTAATACTTGCTGTCATGGCTGCTGGGAGATGGTTTGCGGGGGGTGCTTGTTGTCCCTTGTTTATCTGTGTGTTATATGATAGAGGAGCTTTATGTGTTGTAGTAACAGGAAAAAAAGTGGCTTGTCCTGAGTTTTCCTTTCAAAGTCCCTTTACCAAGTTATATGATTTTGGGTAAATCACTTACCTATGCTTGCTTTTCTCTGTGTGAGATGGAAGGACCAAAGTCTGGCCTCTAGCACACCCCTACCTACCCCAAACAGTTGTCAACTCAATTTGTGTCCTATCAGTGTGTGTTAAACTTCATGCAAAGTGAAAAGCATTGAATTCAAATAAGGCACATCTTATAGCCTGATGACTGAGGGATACAAGGGTTGGGGAGAAGGAGGGACATCTCTCAAACAGTTGTAAGCAGCACAGGCCGAAAGCTCACCATTTAACAGAAAGGCCTTTGGTATTTAAACTTCATGGAGTAACTGAAAAAAAACAGTAGAAATTTAGAAAGCTATTTCAGACTAAATCATTTATAGGAATTCAAATCTATATTTTAGATTTTTTTCACATACTCATAGACTTGTAAAATCTTATGATTGTTGAATTCCAATTTCAAATTTTTTTGTTTCAAAATCTGAAAATTGCTAATTCCTTTTTCTTCCATTTTGTAATAATAATGACTATATATTCTAAAAATAATCACTCACGATTTGCTCACACCAGCTGATAGGAAATTTCTTATCTCTTGTGATGAGTTGACACAAAGTCCCAAAATACAATCATCATAATAGCTACATAATAAAACGGCAATAACTACCTTTTACTGACTCTTACTATATGCCAGGAACTACGTAAAACTTTAGCTCCATTATCTTATTTAATTCTCTCACATCCATCCTGTAAGGTAGTTACTGCTTTAACCCATTTTACAGATAAATAAACAGAGGCCTAAATTTTAGAGGCTAAGCCCACAAGTGCTCATTAAGAAGATACACCAAGATCCATTCATTTGTATGTGTAATCCATTTGGACATGCTGGCACAAAGACACATAGGTGGATACTGTCTTTAGGAAGCTTATAGTCTGCTGGGAGATAGAATCTTCACTGATTTTGCTTAAATGACTACAAAAATCCAAATCTAATTAGAGAAAAAGTAGTCTTTCTATTAAACTGGTTATATTTAATTTTGAAAGTTGGCTCTTAGTTGTATGGTAATTTTGGGATCTTTTAAATAATTATAAGAGGCATTTATTTTCTTAATTTTTTATAACAGTTTGTTGTTGTTGTTTTGTTGTTGTTGTTGTTTGAGACAGTCTTGCTCAGTCACCCAGGCTAGAATGCAGTGGCATGATCTTGGCTCACTGCAGCCTCTGCCTCCCGGGTTCAAGCAATTCTCCTGCCTCAGCCTCCCGGGTAGTTGGGATTACAGGAACACGCCACTACGCCTGGCTATTTTTTGTATTTTTAGTAGAGATGGGGTTTCGCCATGTTGGCCAGGCTGGTCTGAAACTCCTGACCTCGTGGTCTGCCTGCCTCGGCCTCCCAAAGTGCTGGGATTACAGGCGTGAGCCACCGCGGCCGGCTTATGACAGCTTTATTGAGATATAATTCACATACTATAAAGCTCATCTTACAAAGTCTACAATTCTGTAGTTTTTCATACATTCAGGGTTGCATATCCATCACTACTCTCAAATTCCAGAATTTTCATCACTCAAAACAGAAACTCCATACTCATTAGCAGTCACTTCCGATTTCCCCATACCAGCCCCTGGCAACTACTACTAATTTACTTCCTTTTTTATTTTATTTTATTTATTTATTTTGTGACAGAGTCTCACTCTGTCTCCCAGGCTGGAGTGCAGTGGCGCCATCTTGGTTCACTGCGACCTCCACCTCCCAGGCTTCAGCAATCCTCCCACCTCAGCCTCCTGAGTAGCTGGGACTACAGGTGCACACCACCATGCCTGGCTAATTTTTTAAAAAATGTTTTGTAGAGACAGGCTTTTACCATGTTGCCCAGGCTGGTCTCAAACTCCAGAGCTCAAGCAATCCACTCACCTTGGCCTCTCAAAGTGCTGGGATTACGGGTATGAGCCACTGCACCCAGCCTAATTTACTTCCTATCTCTATGGATTCACCTATTTTGGACATTTCATATAAATAAAACTATACACTATATAGCCTTTTGCCTCTGGCTTCTTTCACTTAGGACAACGTTTCAAAGTTTATCTTGTAGCATGTGTCCGAACTTCATTTCTTTTTTTTTTTTTTGTCAAATAATATTCTGTTGTGTGAATATGCCACATTTTGTTGATCTCTTCATAAGTTGATAGATATTTGAGTTGTTTCTACTCTCTGGCTATTATGGGTAATGCTAATATGACATTCGTGTGTAAGTTTTCATATGGATGTATGTCTTCAGTTCTCTAGGGCATATATCTAGGAGCAGAACCACTGGATCATACAGTAACTCTGTTTAACTTCTTGAGGAACTGCCAAACTGTTTTCCAATGTGGCTGCACCATTTTACATTCCCACCAACAACGTATGAAGGTTCTGATTTCTCTACATTATTGACAACATTTGCTATCGTCCATCCTTTTTATTATAGTTATCCTAGTGGGTGTAAAGTGGTACCTCATTGTGGTTTTCACTTGTGTTTTCCTAATGATTAATGATGTTGAGGAGGCATTTATTTTTATGATTTAAAATAATTTTGGCTGGGGGTGTTGGCTCACACCTGTAATCCCAGTAATTTGGGAGGCTAAGGCAGGAGGATCACTTGAGCTCAGGAGTTTGAGACCAGCCTGGACAACATAGAGAAGCCCTGTCTCTACAAAAAAAATAAAAAAATTAGTTGGGTGTGGTGGTGCACCCCTATGGTCCCAGCTCTTCAGGAGGCTGAGGTGGGAGGATGGCTTGAGCCAGGGAGATTGAGCCTGCAGTGAGCCATGATGGCGCCACTACACTCTAGCCTGGGTGACAGAGCAAGACTCTGTCTCAAAATAAAATAAAATAATACAATAATCTCAACCAGAGGAGCACAATAGAATCACTTGAAGAGCTTTTAAAAAATACTACCTGAGCCTCACACTACTTTATGTGGTGAAAATGTGTAATAGAACACCAACTCAAAATGGCTTAAATCATAAGGAAAATTATTATTTCACACAGCAAAAGTGCAAGTTTGGGGGATTACATAGTTGTTTAATATAATGACCCAGTACTATCATTGCGACCCAACTTCCTTCCTTTCTTCTGTGTCTCCTTAGCATGCTTTTTGTCTGTATGCTTACTGTCTTTGTAGTGGTAAGGTGGCCGCTGGAATTCTAGACCTGAAAATATCCAGTGGAAGAAAAACCTTTCCCAGAAACCTCTGGCTGTCTTTTATGACACCTCAAGGGCCTAGAACTTTATCACATGCCCAAATCTAAACCCATCACAGGCAAAAGAAGTTGGAATTCCATTTCTATGATTTAGCTGAAGTGAGATTTACTACCTTCCTAAATGGGAATTAAATGGGAGTACTAACAGAGAAAAAGGGAAAAATGGATGTTGGACAGGCAACTAACAGTGTCTCTGCTACAGATATCTGTTGATATCTGTATCAGATGTGATACATAATGATGTGATACATAATATCATAATGATGTGAAATATTGGGTTGAATCTTAAAATTGCTGCTGTTGGGGCTGGGCCTAGTGGCTCACACCTGTAATCCCAGCTGTTTGGGAGCTGAAGGGAGAGGATCGCTTGAGGCCAGGAATTCAAGACCAGCCTGGGCAACATAGCAATACTCCATCTTTTAAAAAAAGTAGACCAGGCCCAGTGCCTCACGCCTGTAATCTCAGCACTTTGGGAGGCCGAGGCAGGCGGATCACGAGCTCAGTAGATCGAGACCATCCTGGCCAACATAGTGAAACCCTGTCTCTACTAAAAATACAAAAATTAGCTGGGTGTGATGGCGTGCGCCTGTAATCCCAGCTACTCGGGAGGCTGAGGCATGAGAATCACTTGAACCCAGGAGGCGGAGGTTGCAGTGAGCCGAGATCGTGCCACTGCACTCCAGCCTGGCGACAGAGTGAGACTCCATCTCAAAAAAAAAAAGAAAAAAGAAAAGAAAAGTAAAACAATTAGCCAGGCATGGGGGCATGTGCCTGTAGTCCTAGCTACTAGGGAGGTTAAGAGGGGAAGATCTTTTGAGCCTGGGAGTTTGAGGTTACAGGGACCTATAATCACACCACTGCATTCCAGCCTGACGAAGCAAGACCCTCTCTCTAAGAAAAAAAGTGCTGGTATTGAACCACTGACACAGCACTAATTTCATATCTTCAACCTAGTAATTTCCAATCCTATTTAAACAGACAGCCTGGGTTGAGGGGTGGGGAGAGAATAATATTGGCCCTAGGTTTTAGTTCAATCACTTAATATAGCTCATGAAGTGTGAATCACTTACATTGATTGATACAAGTAAATCAGACTCCTGTGAGCAAGAAGAATTTGCATAATACAAGATCTTATTTGATTTCTTTATCTCTTTCTTGGCACATCTCAAATGTTAGGAAATATTTTCACAATTCCAAGGCCCAAAGCATTTGTCCCGACGCACGTGCTGATGAAGCCTGTGAATGTTTTATTTATACAGAATTAACAGTTTGTTGAATTTTAATTTTGAACAATTAAATCACAGAATGCATTATTCCGTTTTTGTTATAAAACATTTAAAAATTTCAAAGAGAGAGTGACTGTGTACCTTCCATTTTAGGGGTCTTTTAACCCAGGTAGACTTTGAGAAGTCTAAAATGAGCTATTTAGTATACGGAAATGAACAACGACACTTTTAAGACTGGGCCACCCTTGAATTGTACAGAGCTATGCAGAGAGCGCACTGGAAAATCGCAACCCATTCTCTTTTAAAAATGTAGATGTATGTTTTAACTTATTTTTTTGTTTGTTTTGTTTTCTAGAGACGAGGTCTCGCTATGTTGCCCAGGCTGGTCTCACACTCCTGGGCTCAAGAGTTAACTTATTTTTTGAATAGGTAATATACACATTAAATATTTCTGATCTAAAAATCCAAAATCTGAAATGCTCCAAAATCCAAAACTTTCTGAGCACTGACGTGATCCTCAAAAAAAAAATGCTCATTGGAACATTTCAGATTTAAGGTGTTTGGACTCTAGGGATGCTTAACCAGTGTTGACATGGTAGCAAATTCAAAAGATGTGAAAGTTACAGTGCAGTGTCCCTCCCACAGCTATTCCTCAGCCACTCCATTCTCTTCTTGAAAACAACTACTACTAGGAAATTTCTATGTCAAATCCCACCTTTCCCCACCAACAGTGACATACTTTACACAACGTTCTGCTCCTTGTTGCTGTTGTTTGCTTGTTTTGTTGCCTAGCAGGCTATTTTGGAGGCTATTCCAAATTGGTACATAATGAGCACCCTCATCTATTTTTTATGGCAGCATAATAGTCCTGTCTAGGATGTAGCATATTTCTTTAACCAGTTCCCTACTGTTGAACAGTTAGATTGTTTTCAGTCTTTCACTATTATAACAATGCTGCAAAGAATAACCTTCTACATATAATATTTTCTACATGTACAAGTATATACTTCTAGGGAAAATTCCCAGAGAGGAATTGCTACATCAAAGCAAGATTACAAAATTTACAAAAATTACCAAGATAGATAATGCCAAATTGCCCAGAGAGATTGTAACAATTTAAATGCCTGTGGCAGTGCATGAGAGCACTTATTTCCCCACAAGTGACAGAGAGCTTTCTAGAAATAGATTATCAAGTTGCCCCCACCTTTAATCTGGGTATGTGGACCCAAAAGGGATCTTGTTCCCATTTTTACAAAAAAAGGGAACAGAAGATGCTAATGATGGACAAGCATGGTGGCCCACACCTGTAATCCCAGGGCTTTGGAAGGCTGAGGCAGGAGGATTGCAGCTGAAGGATTGCTTGAGGCCAGGAGTTCGAGACCAGACTGGTCAACATAACCAGGTAGATCCTATCTCTAAATTGAAAAACAATTTTTTTAATGTTAAAAAAAGAAAAAGAAAAACAGGCTGGGTGCAGTGGCTCATGGCTGTAATCCCAGCACTTTGGGAGGTGGAGGCGGGTGGATCATTTAAGGACAGGAGTTTGAGATCAGCCTGGCCAACATGGTAAAACACCATCTCTACTAAAAATACAAAAAATTAGCTGAGTATGGTGGCTTGCACCTGTAACCCCAACTACTCAGGAGGCTGAAGCAGGAGAATCGCTAGAACTTGAGAGGCGGAGGTTGCAGTGAGCCAAGTTCATGCCACTACACTCCAGCCTGGGTGACAGAGTAAGACTCCTTATAAAAAAAAAAAAAAAAAAGAAAGAAAGAAAGAAAAATGCTAATGATATGGTATTAAGGTATTAAAGTAACAAAAAGTAGAATATAATCTGAACTATGTAAAAATTTGAGGGGACATAGAAAAATGAACAGACACTATTAAAATATTGCATTAAAATATTAAATATTAATAGCAATTAAATTTATAAAACTATAATTTAATTTATAAAATTACAATATTGACAGTGTTTAAAGATTTGTGCTTTTCGATAATTAGCTCTGATTTTGTTTACAACCAGAAAACAATGATCAAATAGCTGCTGTTGTCCTTGGGCTAGGAATCTCATTCCCTTGCAAGTTATCTCAGAGGAGTGCTCCTTTAGCAAAATTATTTAAAGGATTCTCCATTTGGTTCCACTTTAGGCTGGGCACCTGCTGTTTGTTCCCTCAGTATCTCCTTTACATTGCCCTCAAAGATGCCAAGGAACTAGAGTAGTGTCCACAACTCATCTGCATAGTTTGGCAAATCTACCAAAAATAAAACTCAATTTTTTTTAACTTTTTAAAATAAATTGCTCTGCTCTATCAATATTATGATCACAGTGGAGCTTTATTTCGTTTTCTGGCTTTTCCACTGCAGTTTGTTTTTCACTGACACCATTAAAATATTTCTGAACCCCAAAAGATCACTCTATCCAGAAAAAGTCCTGCTCATTTGTGAAGAGTCTTTAGGTCCCTCAGGCAGTTTATAGCTCAGCTTCTGCAAGGGCAGTGTATTTTGGAGCATTTCCTCAGGGAGGTGACTGCGAGGTATACGAGAGTTCCTGGCCCTGACTCGGAGGCATCCGAGTTCCTTGCTCTCTCAGCATAAAGGCTGATAGCTGTTGCAGTTGCAATTTTCTCTCTAAACCCAACTCCTTTTGTTGACTTGCAGAGGCTTACATTCCAAAAAAGGTAATTTGAAAGTGCTGCTGAATTTAGATGCATTTTGCTAATTTGTTTTTATTATGCATAGAAATATTGGTATAAAAGGTGTTTCAATTATTTTCTAAGGGAGGGACCTATGTATTCTCTGCGGCCACAAAGCTTTTAAATGGAGTTATTTTTCTCGGCCTATAGCCGCTCTCCCTTTTAAGTACCCCAGCAGAAAAAGTAAGTTTACTGCTCCTCGCACAATGGGCCTCTTCACTTTTCAGGTTTGGGAGACCTGGGTGACCTACGAAAGTTAATTAGAAGGTTAACAAAGACGAAGACAGAGTCGAATCCATCGCCTCTCCTTCAGCCAAAGATGTCATCCATTAATTAGGGAAATCGTTAAGGTGGCCTTTATAGAATCCATAGAAAATCTGTCGTTGGCGGTCGACAGTTTTGATCAGATTTTCCTCTCCCCAATAATGCTATCCTTAATGGTACGAAAAGCAGAGGGCCGGGGCAGGGAGAGGGGCGCGGGGAGGGGGTGGGAAGGATGTGTTTCAGCAACAGTACAGTTAACCAGCCGCCGGTGCTGACGGCTTTGATTCTCAGGCTGCCCCGCATACTTGCTCCATGATGTAATCCTTATTGAACCTGGAGGCCGAGGGAGCGGGAGGGAGCGGGAGGGAGCGGGAGGAGCCGTGCCACCGCCTCGCCGCCGCAGGAGGCCCCGGGAGTTAATAGCGCCGGCCTCTGGGGGAAGCTGCGCTTGGGTCCGCAGCCGAGGCTGCCACTCAGCTGCCGGGAGGCGACTCGGCCCCGCAGGCCCTGGGCTGGGGCAGCTCCGTGTGGGGGCGGCCCTCCGGCCGTGCGGTGGGGCCCGGCTCTGTCTCCGTTGCTTTGAGGTTTTCTCCCTGTCTCTCTAGGGCTTCCCTGGTTTCTCTCTCCTTTTCCTTTGATTGTCTGGCACCGAAACACCAGCTGAACGAAGGAAGAGCTCCAGTCTGACAAGCTGTTTGCGAATGGAAAGTCTGGTGTTGGTGGTGGCACAGACACGCCCCGCCTGCCATGCCCTCGCTCGCCTTCTCTCCTGCACATACAAGACTGTATCTTTCAGTGTGAATATCATGTATTTAAAGGGTTTCGGTTTGAATATCATGTATTTAAAGATGGTATTAACTCTGCGTATGGGATGCCTTTAGTTTTCAATGTGGATTTTTTTTGCTTCTTATTATGTTAACCATTTGAAAGTGTACAGTTCAGTGGCACTAAGTACGTTCGTATTGTTGTGCGACCATCACCACAGTCCTCTCCAGAATTTTGTCATCTTCCCGAATGGCAACTCTGTATGCACGGTGGAACTTTTTGAAACTACATGGCAGGGTTGGTTCCATCTTTTTCAAGTTATCATCAATGGATTCTCTTTAAGGAATTAGCATCTTTTAATGGATTGGAGTTTTTGCGTAGTTCTCTATGGCAAAAGCTGGAACAATGTCACATGGCCCTTGTTTACCATGCAAAAAATGTCAGTGTACTTTTGGCCTCTCACCATATTGATATTTAATGAAT
The DNA here is from genome assembly GCF_028885625.2 of Pongo pygmaeus. Lineage (NCBI taxonomy): Eukaryota > Metazoa > Chordata > Mammalia > Primates > Hominidae > Pongo > Pongo pygmaeus. The sequence continues at coordinate 108,066,919 of NC_072378.2, read as the reverse complement.
ATTATACAAAACCTCGCCTCGACGGTACATTGCCATTTTGGTTTGCTTTACTTCCCTCATGGCAGAGTGGATAAGAGGTGCTGCCCCTTAGCAAAGAGGGAAGTGTCACTGTCCGCTCCTAGCAGCACAGAGGAAAGAACCACAGACAAAATCATATCTGGTGACACCACCTACATCCAGGCCCAGTGGCTTCCTCAGCTAGGATGGAGAGGAGCTTCTCTCCCTGTCGTCTTCCCAGCCCCATCTCCTCCCCACCCTGCAGGAGGCCAAACTTAGACCCAGTAGCCCTTTAGTGGGATCATCCCTCTTTTCCTGGCTGTGAGCTGGGAAAAGTGGGAAAAATGAGGGAGGGTGGTATGCTCCCAACTTCCCAGAAGAAAAAGTAGTAATTGTCAAAAATCAGCCAAATGGGCTGGGCCCGGGTGCAGTGCCTCACGCCTGTAATCCTAGCACTTTGGGAGGCCGAGGGGAGTGGATCACCTGAGGTCAGGAGTTCGAGACCAGCCTGGCCAACATGGTGAAACGCCGTCTCTACTAGAAACACAAAAATTAGCCTGTAATCCCAGCTACTTGGGAGGCTGAGCAGGAGAATCACTTGAACCTGGGAGGCGGAGGTTTCAGTAAGCAGAGATAGAGCCATTGCACTCCAGCCTGGGCAACAAGAGTGAAACTCCATCTCAAAAACAAAAAGAAACAAAAAAAATCAGCTAAATGATGATAAGTGCATGGAAACAACTACATACATTATGAAACATAAGCCAGAGCTCTATTTATCACCAACACCATAGTTTAAACAAAACCCCACCATTCCCATATCCAAAGAATCTCTATTTCCCCCGAAAGCTCTGTGCCTTTGATTTCAGTTTTATTGCATGTGTACTTAGCACACCTATGTTGTTAAATTGCTCGATATTCCTTTGCAGGTACAGCTAGAAGAGTATAAAGGCCCTCAACCAATTGAACTAAGAGACTGTTAGTAGTCAATTGGTGTAGCTCTGGGGCTGAGCTACATAAAGTGGCCCCATCTAGCTCCTCCGTCCCCCTAACTTTGCTTGATGAGGTACCATGTCTGCCCCTAAACAGCATATTAGAATTACCTGATGGGCTTTAAAAAACTCCCAAGACCTAAGCTGCACCTCAGACCAATTACATAAGAATTTCTGGTGGGGGAAACTAGAGTATGGTATGTTTATTAAAGCTTCCTCAGGGGATTCCAATGTGCACTTATAAATCTAAATCTAAGGTGATTTATGTAGTCGAGATTTATGAAGTTGAGAACTATGTTAGTTAATTTCTTTTTATTTTTTAGAGAGGGTCTCACTCCATCACCCAGGCTGGAGGATCTCGGCTCACTGCAACCTCTGCCTCCCAGGTTCAAGCTGTCCTCCCATCTCAGCCTCCTGAGTAGCTGGGACTACAGGCACACACCACCGCGCCTGGCTAATTTTTGTATTTTTAGTAGAGACAGGATTTCACCATGTTGGCTGGGCTTGTCTCCAACTCCTGCCCTCAACTGATCCACCACCTTAGCCTCCCAAAGTGCTGGGATTACTGGTATGAGCCACTGTGCCCCACCAAGGCTAAAGAATTTTTGAGGTGCATGCTAGAAAATGTCTAGATTGCTGAGGAGGGGTTGTTGATAGAAATATGGACTTTATTTATTTATTTTTTTGAGACAGAGTCTTGCTCTGTTGCCCAGGCTGGAGTGCAATGGCACGATCTTGGCTCACTGCAACCTCCGCCTCCCAGGTTCAAGCAATTCTCTTGCCTCAGTCTCGCGAGTAGCTGGGACTATAGGTGCACACCACCCGCCCAGCTATATTTTGTATTTTTGGTAGAGATGGGGTTTTGCCATGTTGCCCAGGCTGGTTTCGAACTCCTGGTCTCAAGTGATCAGCCTGCCTTGGCCTTCCAAAGTGCTGGGATTACAGGCGTGAGCCACCATGGCTGGCCGAAATATGGACTTTAAAGACAGTTCTGGTGAGAACTCAGAAAGAGAAGAGAGCTGGAGAGAAAGCCTTCATTTTCTTAGAGAATACACATAAATAGCAATGAACAGAATGTTGGTAGAAATGTAGACCTCACCAATCTGGTAAGGTCTCAGACAGAAATGATGAACAGTTATTGGAAACTAGAGGAAAGGTGCTCTTTGCTGTAAAGGGAAAACGAACTTTGCTGGGCTGTGTTCTAGTGTTTTGTGGAAGGTAGAATTTGTGAGCAATAAAATTGGATATTTAGCAGAGATTTCCAAGCAAGGTATTGAAAGTGAGGCGTGGGTCTGCCTTACTGCTTATAGTAAAATGCAAGAGGGCAGCGATACATTGAAGAAGGAGTTGTTAAACGAAAAGGCATCAGAACTTGAAGATGTGGAAAATTCTTAGCCTATTCATATTGCAAAAAAATGAGGAATCATGTTCTGAAGAGAAGACTATGGGTGTGGCTGAGTGACTAATAATGAGGTAATGTGGATGTGAACCATGATCTAATCAGCCATCTCAGCAGAAGCCAGGAATAGAGGTAGGATTATACCAGCAAAACATCACCAGCTGGGAGAAATCTGGCCAGAATGAAGGAAGGCTGTGAACATGAGCTGTCCTTTAAGAAAGAGAAGAGTGACCTGAAGCCAGTTCAGAGATCACCAAGGCTGTCACTCCCGCCACAAGCCCAGAGGCAAGACTATTTTCTCCTCAGTTTCAGAAGGTGGGGAACTTGAAGACAGCCATATGTGCAGGGCCTTCCTCAAGAGCTGGAGAGGTGAGGCACCCTCTGAGCTGAAGAATTATTCTCAAGCCTTACCATCTAATGGAAGTTGCCTTTCCAGGTTTTGGACTTGCTTGAGACCTATCACCCTTTCCTTCTTTGCTCTTTCTCCCTTTTAGAATGGGAATGTCAACCCTATGCCTGTCCCATCATTGTAATTTGGAAGCATATGATTTTTCTGGTTTCATGGGTTGCTAGCTGAAGAGGAATTTTGCTTCAGGATGAATCCTACCTTGAGTCTCACCCATGTCTGATTTAGGTGATATTTAGATGAGATTTGGACCTGAAACTTTGAGTTGATGCTGGAATTAGTTAAAACTTTGGGGGCTACTGGGGTAGAATGCATGTATTTGCATGTCAGAAGGATATGAATTTGGGGGGACCAGGGGGCAGAATGTTATGGACTGGATATGTGTGTTCCCTCAAAGCTCATTTGTTAAAATCCTAAACCCCCATGTGCCTGTATTTGGAGACAGGGTCTGTAAGAAGGTGATAAAGGTTAAATTAGCTCATAAGGGTGGGGCCCTAATTCAATAGGACTGGTGCCCTTAAAAGAAGTGGAAGAGACACTTGAGCTCTTTCTGTCTCTGCCATGTGAAGACACAGAGAAGGCAGCCACTTGCAAGCCAGGAAGAGGGCCTTCACCAGAAACCGAATCAAGCAGCACTTTGATTTTGTAATTCTCAGACTCCAGAACTGTGAGAAAATGAATTTCTGTCGTTTAACTCACCTAGTCTATGGTATTTTATTATGGCAGCCTGAGCAGACTAATATAAGAATCATACAAAGGTGATACCAATCACTGCCCCAACCCATGCTCCCTTTTAAAATAACCCACTCTGGCCCACTGGTCCAGCTGCCCTGTGGGCCACATGCTCCTGGTGCCCTCAGTTTATTGACCAGAGGTAAGCACCTGACCCAGGTAACGCACCTCCACCCCGGTCATAGGCCCCTGTAACATTTCCCCCATGAAATCCACAAATTAGAGCTTCCTTTAGGTTAAGAAGACCTTCTTTTGAATTGTGTCTTCTCTGGTGATAATTCATGTTACAGTGAGTTAACTTGGTCAGATAATCTTAATACTCAACTAAAAAGCTGGTTGTGACAGTAGTTTTGAAGCCTGAGGCACTTCCAAAAAGGACAAGCCCAGGAAGTGTGTAGCGGTACAAACTTTCAGGAGCGAAGGACAGCACGGGTAGGGGATACCCATGGGAGAAGTGGCTAGGAAGCAGGTTAGGGAGGGCAATGGGAGATTGAAGGATACAAGTCAAACCTGGCCTGCATTGCCATTTCCCCCAGGCTTTCTGATCAAACGAACCCTCCATCTTTCCCATCCAAGTCATCCTGAGGGTGACCTTTATCATAACTGTCCTAATCAGAGCAAATTGTAAGAGAGTATTAGTCCGTTATCCTGCTGCTGATAAAGACATACCCAAGACTGGGCTATTTACAAAAGAAAGAGGGTTAATGGATTTACAGTTCCTTGTGGCTGGGGAAGCCTCACTCTCATGGCGGAAGGTGAAAGGCATGTCTCACGTGGCGACATACAAGAGAAGAAAGCTTTTGCGGAGAAACTCCCATTTTTAACCCATCAGATCTCTTGAGACCCACTCACTATCATGAGAACAGCACGGGAAAGACCCGCCCCCATGATTCAATCACCTCCCACCAGGTTCCTCCCATAGCACATGGGAATTGTGGGAGTTACAATTTAAGATGAGATTTGGGTGGGGACACAGCCAAACCATATCAAAGGGTAAGAGAACCCTTCCAACTTCCTTATGTATTGGGAGAAGGGATGGTGGTTATTGAGTGGAAACTGGAAATATAGCAGAGCGTTTGGGAAATTGTAGGTATTTCTCTCTCTCTCCCTCTGTGTGTCTTTCCTCTCTGTGGCCCTGTAGCTTCTTGTGTTAGCTTACCACCCGGGCAGCTGTGCCCACTTCCTCTGCACAATAGCTCTCTCAGCCACAACAGTCAGGGATGGACCTGGCAAGGGGTTTAAGTTACCAAGCATCTACTGAGGAAATTTATGCTGAAAATTCCTATTCAGATCGTTAGAAACAGCCAAATATACCTTTTTTTTCTATTTTAAATCCTAAATAACTAGATTCAAATTTGGATTAATGGGTACACTGGGGAATGAAGTAATCTGATTCATTTTATTTTCTGATGAAAACTTCAAGTTAACTGGAAAATGCTTTTTTCTAAAAAAAAAAAAAAAAGACAAGAAAAGAAAAACAACTGTACCCAAAAGTGTTTCTAAAATATTTACTTTCCTCTCTTTGTAAATATAGTGACAATATTTGTGCTCTCCTGGTGATGTGTGAGTCATGAGTTTAAACAGCAGTTCCCATGGAAGGGATCACAGGAAGAAATTAAAACAGAACTGGGTTTATGGGTCAGAGCACACCTCAGCCCAGCGGTGACATCAGAGGAGCCTCAGGCATGTCATTGAACCTTTTTGAGTCCTGCTTTCCTACTATGGGGAGGGAAAATGAAGGTGGTCATACTTGCCCTTTTCATCAGGGATAATTACTTTAAATTTATATGTGAAAGTAATTAGTAAATTGAAAGTTATGTTGTTATTTTAGTCTTTGGCATATACCAGGGGTCCCCAACCCCCAGGCAATGGACAAGTACTGGTCCATGGCCTGTTAGGAACTGGGCCGCAGAAGGCGAGTGAGCATGATCACCTGAGCTCCTCTTCCTGTCATGTCAGCGGCAGCATTCGATTCTCATAAAAGTGCGAAGCCTATTGTGAACTGCATATGCGAGGGATCTAGGTTGCTCACTCCTTATGAGAATCTAATGTCTGGTGGTCTGAGGTGGAACAGTTTCATCCCAAAATCATCCCTCCACACCTGTCTGTGGAAAAATTGTCTTCTACAAAACCGGTCCATGGTGCCAAAAAGGTTGGGGACCACTGGCACATAGGACTAGCTCTATAAATGTTTGTTGAATGATTTCTACAGTGCTAATGAGCTCCATGCACAAGACTTAGGAAATTGGGCTGAATCTGTACCAATCCCAGATCACAGTTTGAAAAACTGTGATTAGTTTTCTTGATACTAAATTCCTCATATGAGCTTGTCCTGTTAGCACTTTCTTTCACAAAGTGAGATGTAGAAAAAAAATAGCAAATTGAGGGTTCAGTTCATTGAGTTCAGGTTTAACTGAGCTGCTACTATACAATAAAGTCATTAATAATGTATTCTGTTTTTTTAACTTATTCAACAAATATTTACCAAGGGCTATGTTGTTGAACAGGAACAAACATGGCCCCTGCCCTCATGGAGCTGACAATCTGGTAATTGAAGTACCCTCATACATTAAAAAGGCACTGGTGAGATGCTTCACCTCTCCCTCATGGGTTTTCTCAGTCTCTTCCAAAGTCACTTTTGACCAGGACTAGAAAGAAGTGGGGAAAGCAGGACAAACATGAGGGTCCAGCAGTCCAGAAAAGGGCTGGGGACTGAACACAAACCCCACATCAAGATTTTCAGATCACAGTTCTTGGCTGGGAGTTGGAAAGCTTGTTTTTTCTTCTTTTGTCACTGAGGCTAGAATATTCTCAGTGATCCTGCTTTTTTTAACAGTATCCAAATGCCATGTCTTGGTTTAACTTCAATCTGACAGTAACAAATATTTTTGAGAGCCTATGAAGGGTCAGGCACTGTGTTGGACACTTTCCATATTTTGTCGTTAATCCTCATAACAACTTTGCAAGGTAGATACTATTACTGTTCTCGATCTGCATTTGAAGAAATTGCAGCTTGTAGAGGATGTGGCCAAGATCACAATAGGTGGTTACAACAGAAATAAACCCAGTTCTGTCCTACTTGAGTGCCTTTCCTCTTCCTGCCTAACCATGCAGGGCCTATAGTCTTTTCTAAACAGAACAGTGGGAACTTTGTTTTCCTATTTCTTCCCACAATAGGAGGGAAATGCACATCTTTTCCAACACATCAAAGAATAATGATAACAATAGCTAATATTAATTGAGCAATTACTATGTGCCAGGCACTATTCTAAGATCTTTACATGTATCAACTCATTTAATCCTCATAAACCTATGAGTGGTTACTCTTATTATTTAATGTTATCTGTCTATTATTTCATAGATAAGAAATGGAGAGGTTAAGCAATATGGCAGAGGCAGTTTGAACTCAAGTTGCCTGAGTCTAGAACTTTAAAAATTGTTATTTCAGGCTGGGTGCAGTAGCTCATGTCTGTAATCCCAGCACTTTGGGAGGCCAAGGCAGGTGGGTCACTTGAGGTCAGGAGTTTGAGACCACCCTGGCCAACATAGTGAAACCCCGCCTCTAACAAAAATACAAAAAATTAGCCAGGCATGGTGGCAGGCGCCTGCAATCCCAGCTACTTGGGAGGCTGAGTTGAACCCAGGAGGCAGAGGTTGTAGTGAGCCAAGATGGTACCATTGCAGTCCAACCTGGGCAACAAGAATGAAACTCCATCTCAAAAAAAAAAAAGTTGTTATTTCATCCCAAATAAGTACACTACTTTCAACATCTATCACAGTTTTCTTAAGTTGCTGAAATAAAGGATGGGAGTGACCCCTCTGTCTTCACCTCCTACCGCCATGAGCAGAAGACACAATTCTGTCCACCCATAGTCTGTGTGAATGTTTCCCTCCAGCACAGTGCAATGTGGAACCTATATAACTGTAAGCTGCAGCTATGAATTCCATCCACCATGAAATGGCACATGACCAAAAAAATGCATGTACTGTATTCTAAATTTGAGCTATCTGCCTAATTTAGTTTCTGTTCCCAAGTGTAAAACATTCCAAATGTATAACATATCCCATAGATATGTGAGTTCCCTCAAAGGGTTAACAGCACTCCTTGAGAAGAGGAATTGAAGAAACCCGAGAAACATTTTCTTTACCACCTTAGGCAGGTGACAGAAAGGTAAAAAATTAATTTTAAAAATATGAGATGTTTGGGTCTTTACTCCCACTGGCTGGCTATTTGGGTAAATTGGGCAGTGGCATCACTGATTGGGCTCCAACTGGGGGCACAGCAGAGGCAGAAGGCAGCAGGAAATTATCGGGGCATCAGGCTGATGAATTCTAACCTCAGTCCACTAATGTCTCGCCTAAGAACACACTCCTTCTTTCTGCATCTTGGAGACACACATGAAGGATCTCTGAAGCAGGCTGATATCCTCTAACATAAACCTAGTTTATGGCTGGAACCATTAAGGGTGCTTGATAACTGCTCATTAAATAAATTAAGTGCCTAAAATATAATTACTGATGTTCTACTTTTCCCCTGTCTTTGCTGCACCACAGGAAAAAGTTTCCACGGCCATTGATTTATATGAGCAAAAACCAAAATTAAATTAAGAGGTCACACACGAGTAGCAAAGACCAAATGAGGAAAACATTTTCTAATGTTTTACTGCAAAGGAATCGGGGATTTTACGTAATAGCAAAATTAGGGTTTAGATGGTGGTACTCTTTCAACCAACTTTTCACAAATATTTCCTGGAACTGGCCCAAGGAATGAATCCTAATTTAGCCTATTCTTTTTCAGATGTAATTGACTTCACTTGTTTAGGTTTCTGCCTCCTCCACCTTTCATCCGGTGGCAATACGAGTGTGGCTTAGCTCTCACAGGGCTCACGGTTTAGTCTGCAGGCCATGTTGGGATCCACTTCTCCAGGGATTGGCCAGAGATCTCTGAGGCTCTCAGTCCTTTCTTCTACAGCTACTGTTTTCCCCCCACCCCTGAGAAATTCCTCCAGACCTTGTTTGTACTCCCCCATCTACTTATCAACTCCCCCCTCCACCTCTCTGCACCCCAATCACCAAAGTTTACTCGACTATGAAAATGAGTGACCCCTTTGCTGAGAAAGAGATAGTCTCTGGGAGCAATTGAGTGAGAGAAAATATGAACAAAAAGTCTAGAACTCTTGACTGAAATCACTTAGGATTGCACTAGCTGCCACTGAGCTGAAGCAACATGCATTCCTAGTGGCTAAGGGATCCGTGAAGCATGAGCACGAATCCCTAGCTTTTGTTGTGTGGGGCTCAGGAAAGGATTTAGCAGTACCTACAACAGGTTGGAGTGAAAGGTTTCTAAGGACGCACTCGTTCCCATGATAGCCTCTGAGACCTCAGGCCTCTGGCTGGGCATCTGCTCAGCCCGGGGACGGGAAACCAGCTCCACAGGGAGGACAGGCTTGCCGGACAATCCCCACCCCAGGCAGGCACCCCCCTTGTGCTCCCGGAGCTCTCCCTGGCAGGGTGGTGGCTCGCTGACAGTTCATCAGGTTTTACAAACATTAGCTTCTACATCTGCTCTTTGAGCTTAAAAATCTCTTCAGATGAAGGCGCTACGAGGGTAAGAAGCCTGTGTCTCTCTCCTTTCTGTTCTTGAGTGGAAATGTAGAGATAGTTTGTAAAGAAGAATTTGATTCGGATGTAGAAACTTAAACAAAAAGACTTGTTTATTTCCTCTTTGGGGATTCTTTTCTCCCACTATGTGTATCAGAGGCTAATTGCTGTGGACACGCACGTGCACACACACACACACACATACACGCACACACCAGCACCGGCAGTCTCTGCTCTTGTACTCACATTTCATCCTGAGGATGCGGGGACTTCTAGAACAAGAGCCCACAGTCAATGCGGAGTAGAGTTTGGTGAGGAGCCAGCAGGCCGGTGGGCCCCCGTCTTGCCATGAGTGGTTCTTTAGCCTGGTTCTCGGTGGGAATCAGAGTCTGCGTGATTTCTGCCATGGCTTCCCAGAACCTAGTTGTCCCGTCTCCAACTGCAGCCTTCTACGTGCAACAAGGGAATGTGGGCTTCTTTGAAACAGGCTTCTTAGAGCAGGAGCGTAGGCAGCCAAGTGTGAAGGATGTCAGCCGGGGTGGCACGCCTTGGGGGAAGATGGGGGACCAGCTGGGTCCTGGGCCAACTGCAAAAGAGGGGAAGCCTGCTATGAGAGACAGAGCAGTTCTCCAAGGATCCCACTTGCTCCGAGACTGTCTTTTGTCATTTTAAAGTGGCGCTGTCATCACTGGTCTTACCTTGGCTCCAGGACATGCACTAATTTTCATTCATTAATGTATTCCTTCAAAATCAAGCCATTCACATATGAATGCTATTTAGTTCTCACAATCTGTGAATTAAGGGACATTGTCCCCATTTTATTAATGAAGAAGCCAAGGCTTCAGAGTAGTTAGGCAATGTGTTCCCAAGGTGAGGCCATTAGTTACTGGCAAGGACAAGAAGTGTCCTCAGAATCTGGCCTCCTGATTTGAATTCTTCCCCTTGCATACCTTTAGTCAATGGACAGGAGAGGACAGTCAGTCCTCCGTATTTGTGGGTTCTGCCTCTGTATATTCTACCAATTGCAGATCCAAAATATTTGGAAACTTTTTCCACAAGGTTTTAAAAAAGCAAACACATTTGAATCTGTGGCACTAAGTACTACATTGAATTCCTTGGAACTGATGTGCAGGCATTGCATTAGGTATTAAATCTGAGATGATTTAAAGTATACAGGAAGATGTACATAGGTTATATGCAAATACTATGCCATTTTATATCAGGGACTTGAGCATCTTCAACTTATTATTATTATTATTTTCAGATGAAGTCTCACCCTGTCTCCCAGACTGGAGCACAGTGGTGCAATCACGGTTCACTGCAACCTCTGCCTCCCAGGTTCAAGCGATTCGCCTGCCTCGGCCTCCCGAGCAGCTGGAACTATAGGCACACACCACCATGCCTGGCTAATTTTTGTATTTTTAGCAGAGATGGGGTTTAACCATGTCAGCCAGGCTGGTCTCGAACTCCTGACCTCAAGTGATCTGCCTGCCTCGGCCTCCCAAAGTGCTGGGATTATAGTCATGAGCCACTGCACCCGGCCCATCCTCAAATTTTGGCATGAGGTGGTGTCCTGGAATCAATCCCCCATGGATACCAAAGGATGACCATACTGTATTCCTAGCATGAATTCAGTATCAATCAGGTACTGTTGAGAATTCAGAAACACCATAACTTGGTTTCTGCCCTCTTGGTTACTACAACCTGGTTAGCCACCACGAAGAGCTAAGGAAGAGCTGGGTAGTATATGCTTAATGAATTATGGGTTCACTGGTTCAGCAAAAGTTTCTTGAGCATCGTGTGCCAGACATTGGTAGGAGTAGAGGAACACGAAGATGAAAAGCATGTAATTTCTATTCTCCAGAAGTTCAGTCAAGACAAGGGGGGCTTCACTACTCAAACCTGTTCCATAGCTTCCCGTTGCTTCCAGGGTGAAATCCAAAATCCCTGTGTGGCCCACAAGGCTGTTTGAGACCTGACCTTTGCCCCTCTCCCCAGCCTCATTCTGTTCCAGCCACATGGGACTTCGTTCAGTTCCTCCATCAGGCTCACTTTCCTCCCTCGGGGTCTTTCCACCCTGGCATGGCTTTACAGAAGTGTTATGTGAGCAGGGGCTTGAATAATGCATAGGTTTCCAAACAGAAAGTGATGGACAAGGGAGGTAGAGGAGTCTGAGTGGGGAGGGGCATACTGAGGAAGAGTAGCTGGGGAAGTTTCATAGAAAAGGCAAAACACCCGCTGTACATAACTGACAGTCAATAACTATTTGTTGAACGGAGCTGGGCTGAGAAGGCTGGAGATGGGCAGAGGCTGGAAGGACAGGAGCTGGGGGAGTTGGGGGAGGAACACCTGCGTGAAGCCTCAAGCTGGAATCGCCTGAGGACAAAGATGATGGGGGCTGAAAGGTCAGCCATCCTTGGGTTGGGGCGGGGGCGGGGGGGGGGAGGTCCTTTGGGCAAGTTCAGGGGTCAGACAGTGAGGTGTGGGAAGGTGGTGATATGTGGGATGGGATGACCTGGCAGGTGAGAGAGCTGAATTCCAGTTGCAGCTCAGTGCCTGGCTTGGTGATCTTGGTCCAGTCACTTCTCTGGGCCCCAGAATTTGTAAGGATGGTGGAGCAGATTATCTCTAACCCTTTCCTTTCCAGGTGAATCGTGCTCCTTAACACTCAGGTGATGACAGAGTTGCAGGAACCAGGATGGATGCCAGGTGCTGGAAAAGAGGAGGAAATCCCAGGAGGCTAGAGACAGCCCAGGCCTCTGCAGCACCCGGGGCTGCAGAAAGAACTGGGGGCTGGAGGGAGAGACAGAGGGCGAGGTTCCTTCCAGGGGAGGAATGGGTGGGGGTGTCCACAGCCCGTGACTCATCAGTGTCCCACCAGGACCAGGTCAAACCCCAGCGGAATTCTCCAAGACAACCCGACTTTCTCTCATTCCCACCCTGATCTCAAGTCCTCATGCGGGGGGTCAGGCCTGCCATCAGAGGAGAAGGCTGCTGTGGCCAGTAAAACTGAGGGCCAGGCTGGACGTTTTCAAAGAGTAAGCGGGGAGGGCAAAGAGCTGAAGGGGCTCTCAGGACTGTCCAAGTAACAGACCAAGCCCCTCACATAGGTTTTTTCTCTAGTGACCCCATTCTGCCCCATGGATGTCACTTGTTTTTTTCTTTTTCTTTTTCTTTTCTTTTCTTTTTTTTTTTTTTTTTTTTTTTTTTTTTTTTTTTTTTTTTAGCTTTTGGGAAGGAGGAGCAAGGCGAGGGAGGTGGGAAGAGACTTTTTTTTTTTTTTTTTCACATGAGCCCTCAGAATTACAGTTCACAAACTATTCAGTAAACTGACCGGCCTCAACCTCCCCTTCAACGGCCTAATCTAAGGGGTGGATCTATGTGTTTTGTTGCTTGTCAGAAACAATCGCTGCGCGGCCCATTACATTTACAGCACGTCGCCCTTTAATTGGTGTAACACGCTGAGGCCTGAAAGGAGGAGAGGCCCACAAAGGCGCCCGTGAATGAGCCTTGACTCACACAAAAACACTCTGCAGAAGTTCAGAGCTGGCCACTAACAAGGAGGTAGGGAGTTAGTTTGAAAAGAGGGTGAAGTTCAGAAATGTGTCACCTTGAGGAGCCTCCCATCAAAGCAATGGTCGCATTGACAAGCTGCAAAGAAAAAAAGTTAAACCTTCAGGGCTGCGGACTTGCCTGCTGGATTTATTCTTAAACTTGAGGAGGGGAGAAGAGGGAGAGTCTTTCTTTTTCTTCTCCTCTTCTCCACCCTTGTCTCTCTGCGCCCCCCCCCCCACCCGCTATTTACTTCAGAGACCCTTAAAGAAGTCGGAGCAAAGAAACATACCTCCCACCCCCTTGCTAAGATACACTATTTTAAAAATAAATGTATAAAAAGTCAGGCTGAATGCGGCTGCCTGAGGCTGCTGCTGCTGATTTCGGCCTCTGTGGGAACAGTGATTTGTCCCTGCCCTCTAGTGTGTCCCCCGCCCATCTTCTGAGGCAACTCCTCTGGGCGGGGGGCGTTGCGGCCTAGGCCGGGGCGCCGTGCGGGCCTGGAGACCGTGTCCCCAGAGGCCGCCAGGGCCAGGGCGTGCGCGCAGGGTCCGTGTGGCAGAGGGGACCAGGTCGCGCGCCATTCGGAAGCATTTGGGAGAAGGGATCCGCCCCCGCTCCAGTCCAGCTCAGTGGGTTCTTGCGTGTGAGGGTCCTGCCCCACCCCAGGAAGGACCCAGTTTTCCCTCCTCCTGCCTGTAACACCAGGAAGACCCGACACCCGCCCACGCTCCGATTCCAATTGCAAAGTGAGGCGTCTTTAAAAGAAGACACCAGCGTGCCCGGGGTAGAGGTGGGGGACCGAGTCGCACCTCCCATTCCCCGGACTTCCACGGTGATGGACTCAACCCCTATAGCACACCTTCCTCGCTTCAGATGCCCCGAATCTCCCCAGTGCTAGTGGTGCTGGGGTAGACCTCCCTCGGTCCCCTTCCTGCACCCTGCCCCTCGCCTTCCTCGGTGGGGGGCGCCCTGCCACGCCTGCGCTGGGGTGGGCACCTCCGCGTCTCCTGCCCGATGCGCGCCCCGGCGCCCCGAGCCGCCCTCCTCCGCTCGCCCCCTCCCCGCCTTTGTCCCGCGATCGGACCCCCGCCCCTCGCACTGCTCCTGTGAACCGGCTGCCCGGTGCGAAGGCGGGGGCACTTTTCAATGCAGCGCCGCAGCTCCCTTCAGATTTGTAATCCGCCAAAAAGCCGCTGATTGCCGCAATCGTTACTTTTCATTAAAAAAACTTAGAAGCAATTTGGGAGAACCCTTCTCAATGAATACATTTACCCCCGAACGGTCTTTATTCTCCGCCTCCACTTGATGAGTTTCTCTGGCACGAATCGGTTCTTACAGGCACAGAATGGGCAATCCCTTGATCCCCGTCAATTGTCATCCCGAGTCGGGGCCACTTTGACCGCCAATAGTGGGGAAGTCAGAGCTAATCCTCAGAAGGAATCACGGGAAAAGAAAAGCAACAATAACCAAGTCAAGCGTAAAAAATGAAAGAGAAATCTCTATTATCACTCACTACATTTCCCAGCTATGTACTGAAAAAATCAGCTCGCTTGTCATTCGAGTCAGACACCCGCACAAGAATATGAGGTCGTGGTGGGTTGGTAGACTCACACGACGTAAGGGGCGATATTTGAGAGCGAAAGGCCTCTCTTCTGCCTCTGCCAAATCCCCCTCACATCCGCCATAACCATTAAATACAGACTGACTTTATTCTGTATGGGGAGGCCAGGGGTGGGTGGTGAGGGAGCCCCCAGCTGTGTCTGGATACAAAAAAAAAAAAAAAAGAAATCCCTGGAGAGAGGGTTGGGGGCGGGGTGTGGATGCCAAAGAAACGCGCCCCTAGCCGGTACCTCCCGCTCCGGGCCCCGCAGGCGGCTGGGCCTCGCCCGCCCGGATTCAGCCGCCGCGCCGGCCGCCTCCTGCGCCCCTTGCCCCCCCTGCCCACGGCCCCCGCAGCCCCGCGGGCGCACGGCCTCGGCGGCTGGGTCCCTCGCGCGGGCGCAGGTGTGCGGGGCACGCGCGGACGGGCTCTGTGGGCCGCGGGCGAAGCAGGCGCAGCGGTTTGCGGCGCCGCGGAAGCCCGCGCGGTGAGACCCGTGAGTGTGCACGCATGGCTCCTTTCCACGCCGACACCTGCGATTTTGGACCGGGGCCTCGATTCCTTTCTGCTACAGCCAAGTGAGGGCCAAAGTTAGTTCTAAGAAGGCCGGGCAAAGCAGGTCGCTGGGCGGATTCCGGGCGCGGCCGCCGCATCTCCGGGAGGGGTCGCCCCAGAAGCCGCGCGCCCCTCTCTCCCTCCCTCCCTGTCTCATTCTCTCCCTCGCTCTCTCCCTCTCTCCCGGAGAGGAACTTCGAGGGCGGGAACTGCTCCGGCGCTCATGGACTCGGGGGCGGCAGCCCGAGCCTCTCCTTGCACCGTGTCTGGGAGGGCCTGAAGCCCAAACTCCTCTGGCTGAGAAGGGTCCGGGGCCGCAAGGTGCACGCGCGGTCCTTGCTGTCAGCCGCCTTTCCGCGCTCTCGCGCTCCGCAGGCCAACTTGTGCTTCTGGGGTACTTTCATTTTCCAGGGGATGGGTCGACAGAGCCTCCACCGGCCGGCCGCGGGGCGGTGGGGCAGGGCCGCGGGAGGCGCGGAGGCGGTTCCTTCTTCCCCTTGTCCTACCTCACCCGGCCCAGGAGACGCCGCTGCCCCCCGCGGCCCGGCTCCCGCCTCGCGCCTCAGCCTCTCGAGGCACCGGGCTGGGTGGGGGCAGTGCCCAGCTCCCGCCTCACCCCCGGGCACCCTCACCCTGGAAGCCCTGCGTACCTCTCCGTTTGGGGAAATCTCTCTGGCCTGTCACCTCCCCTCTTCGCACCACACGCACATCACACACCGCTCACACATCACATGTGTACTATTACACACACTACATACCATTTAGACCAACGTTCACACGTTTGTGCCTATACCAAGAAAAAACACATTTACGCAGCAACAAGCCTATGTAGAGTCACATTTACACGACAGCTGGACTCACCTGCACACGCATACACACACACACACATACTCCTGCGCATCCAGGCACACCCCTGCGGGTGCTTTTTGTACCAGCTTGCGCCCTTGGGTGCCTGCGGACTGGCTCCGTCCCGAATGGCAGGTCAGGTGTGGGGAGGACTAGAGGGAGACAGCCTGGTGGGGGTCGAGGACTTTGGCCGTGGGACCTGGGCCTCCTTGGGGATTCTTGTCTGTGCAGATGTCCCCGAGTTTCCCTTGGGGCCTGAATGCACTCGCGCCCTTCACCCCGCGGACGCTGCACCGGAGTTGGAACCTCCCCAGGGATCCTCACCCACTCGACCAGAGCCCGCAGAAAGGACTGGGCAGCCGGTTCCACTCACCCGGCCACCAGACACTCGCCCACGTGCCCCCTAAGGGGGTGGGTGAGACGCCTTCGCGTGGCCGCGGGAGTGGAGGTAGGATAGACAGGGAAGAAAAGGGGATCCGACCCGAGTAACCCCCATCCCCGCCCCAGTTGGGCTGCCCGGGCCGGGGAGGACGTCGTAGAGGGCGGGAGTGATTGTCCTCTTCTACAAAGCCAGTGAGAGCTTTTAGTCCTCCTCAGATTTACATTAATGCGAATCTCCGCTTGGTCCGCAGTCTGGAAAGGGTGCTTGCCGAGAGGCCGACACTCTGCAATCCTAATTAGTGATTTTTGTCCCCTTGTTACTGGGCTCAGCATCTCATGCAAATGAACTCTTCATTTCAGCCACATTACCCCAGCTCCAGAATTAACTGACTCTTATCTTTAATGATATGCTGCTGAAGTTCTCCGAGCCCGGCTAGCTTTTTATCTTGATTACTCTAATCAATAAGAAATGATAGAGTAGAATTATAAACTCTATTGGCTTTTAAATGTTGCCGACAAGCCCTCTAGATGCCATTCCTGTTCATTGTTATTTATTAAAATGATCCTCAGCCTAACAGCGGATGCAAATAGGCGAACAAGGAGAATTAGCCTTGGGAATCGTCCCAGCCAGCCCCTGACTCCATTGCCCCCAATCCCAAAGGAAGACTCCTTACTGCTGGGGCTTGAAAAGGTGGAAAATAAAGATATTTAAAAGTATTTAAAAGAAATTTGCTCTTGTAAAGGGGCCAGAGAAATAGAAAGACAATTTTTAAAACACCAGGCCCCCACCCCATCCAGGTAGTCTTAAAGGTGGAAGCCTCGAAAAAGGCACTTTGAGACACAGAGCCTCATGTTCTGGGAATAACTCTCTCTCTCTCTGTCTCTGTCTCTCTCTCTCTCTCTCACACACACACACAGACACAACCCTTCCGCCCCACCTCTTTCTGCATACCAGTATCTATAGGCTTTCGTGTGTGTATGTCTAATTTCAGACCGACCTCGGGAAATGCAATGTCCCTCACATAGTTCTCTTGGGAGAAAAATGGTGCTTGAGTCCCTTCGAGTGTGCAGAAGCAGCCCTCGTTGACCAAAGCGTCAGGGCGCCTCCAGTGGACAGTTTTGGGTTCCTCGACGTCCAGCACCAGGTGGACTGAGACCTAGAACCTATCCTCTGGCCTCGGGCAGTCCCGTCACCCACACCCGGCCAAGTTCCCGGGACCCCACAACCCTCCTGGGTCACACCTTTCTCGCAGGCCCAATTTGAGAGGCATTGTGTTTCCCAAGAAGTCAAAATAGAGGGTATGGGACATTTCTTCTTTCCTTTGCTCTTAGAGTGAAAGGTGTTTTGTCGTGAGGTATGTCGGAAAAGGATATGAAATATCCCTCCTCATCCTCGATCAGTGCATTACCCAGCCTTCGCCCCCACCTCGGCTCTGAGTTTCGTCTCGGGTAGAGTGGGAAATTTCAGGTCGCCCCGTGAGGGCCAGGGGCTGCTGAGAACACCTGGCCGTCATCTCTCATTAGAATCAGGTACGAATTTCACTAGCTTTCGTTTAGATCCAATGCAAACCTATTAAGAGCCTACTCTGCATTAGGCACTTTGTCTGGGGCGCAGCCCAGGCTCTGAGGCTTAGGGGACCTTTTCCCTGGCTCGCTTGAGCCTCCGCCCCCTCGGGGCTTTGAATGGGTCCTCAAAATCCCTGGCATCCAAAGCCCTGAAAGCGCGCAACCCGGAGGCGAACACACACAAACACACACGCGCCACAACTCGGCCTGCCCCTGTCCTGCAACCCTGCGGGCGCACGACTGTCTGTCTAGATCCTTTTACGCACAGCCCTACTCGCCCACCGCTAGGCGACCCGTCCTCAAGCAGCCGCGCCGTCCCTCTAGCCCTCGTAGCTGCGATTTCCGTTCTTTTCTCCCCTCATCCCTCAGCACAGCCCAGTGAGCAACTTGGCGCTCTGGCCTCGCCAGGCGGGGAAGCTACGCGCTAGGGTTCCCCAAGGCTCCTAGCTGCTGAGCGGGTACCGGCAACCAGCAACCCTCCGACGCAAAGGCGAGAGGCTGCGTACGCGCTGGGAGCGGAAGGGGCTGGAACACAGACTCAAGTCCTTGCCAAGGCCGCGGTCGATCCGTGGAAAGAGAAGTTGGAAATCGTAGGCAGGCTAAGCCTTTTTTTTTTTTTTTTTTTTAATGACACGTGGGGGGAAGGGCTGAATGTATCAAAATCATGTAAAATTTCTGTTCTTAGCAACATCCTTGTTATTAGGAATGATGACTAAACCGCCAGGATTATTCTGGACTGTAAGTTATCAAGAGCCCACTAATTTCACATTAAAGCCCATTGACTGCAACGGCGTGATTGAAGGGTTTTTAACAATTAACATAATCAGAAAATGAGCTGAGATAATTTTTATTCAACTCATTACTTTTTAATCATGTATTTCTTTTAATTAATATCTTCTCCGTGAACATAACACAAAGCGGAGCCCCAGTGCTGGCCCAAGCCAGCCTGCGGGACTGAATTTGACACAGCCAAACATTTCACCAGCAGCATTCAATGCATCTCTATTGTGGTGTGGGCGAAATAGAAAAATCTTGTCCAAAAGTCACCATGTTGTTTTGAAACACAATTTTAAAAAGAGGGGAGGGCGTTGGGAGCGCACAAGCCATACGCTTTCAATTCGACTTGACTTTTATATTTGGGGGCCTCTCTTGGTTTGCAGCCAGAGGGATACAAATGGGAAGAAACAGAAGAAGAGGAAGAAAAGGCTTTTGGAGATGAATGTCCCATCCTGGCTTCTCAGGGGAGTGGGCTTTGGTTGTTTGCGCCTAGTACACTGGCTGACTGGTGGGACAGCTGGAGGCACAGACCTCGGCCTTTGAGTCTTGGCCCCAGCGCACAAACCTGGCCTAGACCGTCAGGGCTGAGACGCTCAGGCCCTTCCACCACTACCACGCCACCTCCTGGGCTCTGACCCAAGCAGGCGAAGTCCCTTGGCTCCCTGAGCCCTCCTGGAAGTGGGCGGTGATTGCGGGACCCTCTTTGGGCAGGATTCTGGATCACCGCCGCCGTGCGCACTACCTAGGCATTTGCATTGCAGCCTGGATGCCGTGACCTCGCCTGTCCCCCAGCACTTCCTGGTATTCCCAACCCGGGAGACTTGCTCCTATTCAAATGCCTCACATGTGGTGGAGAACGAGCATTTATTTGTGGCACAGGGGGTTCCAGCCTCCCCCGTGGAGTGTCCAGTCTCCACTCGGGCGACTCCGACCCGGAGGCGCATCTCGCCCTTGGCCTGACCACGGCATCTCCCACACCTCCCAAAAAAGGCTGTTTCTGGACTAAGATCTCTGGCAGTAGGGGAGCCGCATCAGTCTTGGAAAAAAGAAACAAAGCCGACCCCTGGTGGAAGAAAACGAAAGTTTAAGAATATAAGGTTTGAGGGAATCGCATGCTTAAACCTCTGTACAAGAAAGTGTGGGGAAGAAAGAGGGAGTAGAGGGGAAGGAAAGGATAAATAATGAAAAGGAAAATTGGAAGACGGAGAACAGGAGAGGCTATATAGCAGATGGAATTCAGGTGGAGAAAGCTGGGAGGAATGAGGCTCAGAGAGACCGACCTTTTATGCCTTGATCAAGCTTGTTTCCTTAATCCTTGTGGCCTGGCCAGTGTCAGGAGTCAGGCAAGGACACCTAATTTTCAATTTCTCTCCAGTGTAAGTCTGGAAGTTCTGTGATTACAGAGGGCAGATCGAGGTTTCTGTTGGACATTGCAGCTACTGTCTGCCTGCCTGCCCTAGAGAGCATCCAGAATATTCCTTCTCTTTTTTTCCAAACAAACCTCTGCCTCCCATCTTGACCTCTCAGTCTTCTACAGGTGATGGCAACTAAGACAAAACTCCAATCTATAATGGCTAGAATACAAGCCCCATTGCTCTCTAGTATTTATTTGTTATTCAATTTTAGTAGGCAACATCTGGGGCACAGGTTGGAGCCCAAGGGATAGAGGAATTTCAGACACTAGAGCAAAACAGTGAAGGAAGGGCTGGGTCCAGTGGCTTACACCTGTAATCCCAACACTTTGGGAAGCCAAGGCGGGTGGGTCACCTGAGGTCAAGAGTTTGAGACCAGCCTGGCCAACATGGTGAAACCCTGTCTCTGCTAAAAATACAAAAAAAAAAAAAAATTAGCTAAATTAGCTGGGCTTGGTGGCAAGCACCTGTAGTCCCAGCTACTTGAGAGGCTGAGGCGGGAGAATCTCTTGAACCCAGGAAGTGGAGGCTGCAGTGAGCTGAGATGCACCACAGCATTCCAACCTGGGTGACAGAGTGACACTCCATCTCAAAAAAACAAAACAAAACAAAAACAAGGAAGAACCACTGTCCTGAAGCCTCTGCTGATGTCCAGAGCCAAGCAGTTAAAAAGAAAAAAAGAAAGAAAAAGTGAAATCAGAGACAAGATCTCACTGGTGAGTGTATCACTGTCTACCTGGAGTGAGCACTTTGGGTTAATCAAGGAAGAGCAAAGATGGCATTAGTGTGGTTGAGCTCCTTCTAAAGCCTCTCTTGAATCCACAATCACTATGTGCCTCCGTGTTTGCTCCCTCATCTTTCTACCTTCTCTCCCATACTCTCCTATGTGTACTGATATTCCGCAGGGACTTCTTTCAAACATCCTATTTCTCCTGCATCCATGTCAAGCCACAAGCATTTTCTTTTCTTGGAAACCACCCTAATCCATTCATTTATTGGAGGCTTACCCATCTTTAAAGTAAAGCTCAAATGCCACTCTTCCAAAAACGACTTCCTTGTCATTTCTTCCACCTTTAAACTCTACTCATGTCATAACTAACTTTTCCTTCCATTTTCTTCTTATATCATAGCTACCTCATAAGGCAGTTAATTGTATAAATCTTTTATTTTTTCTGCTAGTTTGTAAGTACCTGCAGCTAGTATAGCCCATGGCACTGAATCTAGGACTTTGCCCTTGCCCTGCATCAGTTCTCAGCAAATGTTTGTTGAATTGTTGACCATTTTCTTTTTATTTATTTATTTTTGAGACAGAGTCTCACTCTGTTGCCCAGGCTGGGGTGCAGTGGCGCGATCTCGGCTCACTGCAACCTCTGCCTCCCGGGTTCAAACGATTCTCCTGCCTCAGCCTCCAGAGTAGCTGGAACTACAGGCATGCACCATCACACCCTGCTAATTTTAGTATTTTTAAGTAGAGACTGGGTTTCACCATGTTAACCAGGCTGGCCTCGAACTCCTGGCCTCAAGTGTTCCACCTGCATCAGCCTCCCAAAGTGCTGGGATTACAGGTATGGGCCACCATGCCTGGCCTTGTTGACTATTTTCTAAGATTCAGAGTTTGAGTTTATAACCTAGGCTAGAAGCAGGGAGGTTTTGGGCTGGTTTTTCTGTAATCTCTGGTGTGAACCACAGCCACTCCTTGGCAACTGAGAACAGCCCTTGCTGATGGGTGTGATTCAAGGATGCTGTTGGAGGTTGTGTCTGAGTATTACAGGGAGGACAACTGTATGCTGTGCTTGTGTCTCTCTCATGGAAGTGCCAAACATGAGTGGGGCTGGAAAGAGGGCAAGACATGCAGAGTACATGACTTAGACTTGAGATGAGAAATACCAGGTCAACAAAGAGAACCCTGGCAAATGAACCAGAGCCAGAGGCAGAGCTATGGCAACCCGACTTTGGCCCAGGGCACTCTCCCCAGCCCACTCTGTCTCATCTTTAAGGCTTTCCTGAACCCTCATTAGCTGGCATCCTTTTCAGTCTTTCCTGTTCATCAGAGCATCGTGACACATCAGCTCATCCTAGTATTTTAACCACTGTCCTGAAAACACCCATGGTGGCTCCGGCTAATTTAAAAGGTGATTTCCTGATTTCTTTTTTCCATTTTGGACTGAGTCTAAACAGTACAAAGCAGAGAGAAGAGTGTACAATTATCAAAGCATTTTTCTTTTTCTTTTTTTTTTTTTTGGATACAGTCTCAGTCTGTCACCCAGGCTAGAGTGCAGTGGCTCAATCTCTGCTAGGCTCACTGCAACCCCTGCCTCTCAGGCTCAAGAGATCCTCCCACCTCAGCCTCCCAAGTAGCTGGGACTTCAGGTGTGTGTCACCAAGCCCAACTAATTTTTGTAGAGACAGGGTTTCATTATGTTGCCCAGGCTGGTCTTGAACTCCTGGGCTCAAGCAATCCTCTTGCCTCAGCCTCCCAAAATGCTGGGATTACAGGCATGAGCCACCACACCCAGCCCCAAAGCACTTTTTGTTTTGAGACAGCCAAAGTGCATGATTCAGCTCTGAATATACACTTAATCACCTGAATTGTGTACCCCACTCTCTCTGTCACCCAATGATGGTCTCATTTTTCTTTGCTTTATTCACTACAGATACAAGCTTGCTCTTTAGGAGAAACTTTTTGGGTATTCTCAGAGTGTATGAGGAAAAGCTTAGTACTCTGAATGGTTTGTTGGGACTCCATCATCCCTTTGGAAACAAACTCTGAAAATCCACTCATGTTATATTGAGATAAAAAGAAAAATGAACACAAATTAGTATTCAATGCAAAGTGTCAAAACTTAATATGCTGCATTATATAGCACATGAAATCTTTCTTTTTCATAACTTTTATAAAGAAAAATTTCCACTATACACAAAAATAGAGTATAATAACTCCCTGTAAATCCATCTCCTAGCTTTAATAACCATCATATTTTGCCTTTTTTTTTTTTTTTTTCGAGATGGAGTTTTGCTCTTCTTGCCCAGGCTGGAGTACAATGGCGTGATCTCAACTCACTGCAACTTCCACCTCCCTGATTCAAGCAAGTCTCCTGTCTCAGCCTCCTGAGTAGCTGGGGTTACAGGCACGCGCTGCCACACCCAGCTAATTTTGTATTTTTAGTAGAGACGAGGTTTTACCATGTTGGTCAGGCTGGTCTCGAACTCCTGAACTCAACTGATCCACCCGCCTTGGCCTCCCAAAGTGCTGGGATTACAGGTGTGAGCCACCGCACCCCGCCATATTTTGCTTTCTTGTTTCATACCTCCCTTCTGGTTTGGCTAGGGTATTTTAAGGTGAATTCCACACATCAATGTCATTTAAAGGTGAATTTTATTTTTCTCACACAAGAAGGCCAGAAATTAGTAGTTGCTGGCTTTGCTTAAGCAGCTTGGTGATGACAGGGCACATGTTATTTCTTAGCTTTGTCCACTTGGTCTCAAGATGGCCACTGCCTCTCCAACCACCATGTCTGCTTTCAATGCAGGAAAGGGCTGTGCCAGCCACCTCTGTCCCTTTTAATAGGAAAACATGTGCTTTATCAGAAGTCCCCCTAGCAGAATTCTCTTGGGTTAGAACTGGCTCATGTGGCATCCTGAGCTGCTGGAGAGGCTGGGGAAACAGTATTTGGCTTTTAAATCTCTATATTGGAGCCAAAAAGGGGGTTGGACTTAAGTGAAATGCGTATCCCCCTACACCAATGTTATCTGTCTTTGCCCTCTGACATATCCTGTCTCCTACATTTTCATAAATTTCTAGCCATACATTCTGTAGGACAAATGGAAAGGAATAAGTGTGTCCATAAACCACTTTGAATGACCAAACAGATGGCAATCAGACAAAGATTGCCTCCAACCTCTAGGAGCGAATGAGTACCTTGGATGCTAAGTACTGTGTTCTGAATGTGTTCCGACTGTGTTCCTCAAAATTCATATGTTGAAACTTAATTGCCAATGTGATAGCATTAAGAGGTGGGGGCCTTTAGGAGGTTATTATGTCATGAGGACAGAGCCCTCATGGATAGGATGAGGGCCCTTATAAAGGGGCTTGAGGAAATGGGTTTGCTCTCTACTGCTCTTCCACCATATAAGTACACAGCATTTGTCCCCTCTTTGCCCTTCTGTTCCTTCTGCCATGTAAGGATACCTAAATGGCATCATCTATGAGGAATATGCCTTCACCAGCCTTCAAACCTGCCAGTGCCTTGATCTTGGAATTCCCAGCCTCTAGAACTATGTGAAAATAAATTTCTATTGTTTATAAATTGCCCCATCTCATGTATTTTCCGAGACACTAAGGTAGATAAAGTTTTGTGTGTGTGTGTGTGTGTGTGTGTGTGTTTTGAGACAGGGTCTCCCTCTGTCACCCATGCTGGAGTGCAGTGGCACAATCTCAGCTCACTGCAGGCTTGACCTACCAGTTCAAGCAATCCTCCCACCTCAGCCTCTCAAGTAGCTGGGACTACAGGCATGTGCCACCACACCTGGCTAACTTTAAAAATTTTTATTTTTTAGTAGAGATGGGGGTCTCCCTATGTTGCTGAAGCTAGTATTGAATTCCTGGGCTCAAGTGATCCTCCCACCTTGGCCTCCCAAAGTGTTGGGATTATAGGCATGAGTCACTGCACCTGGCCTAAAGTTAGGTTTTGACTCATCTGACAATTCTATGTTGGTTTAAGGATATTAGAGGACATTAATGATATGAGAATGGAGTTGGGGTGAGAGTGAGAGGCCAGGGCAGATTTGCAGAAAACAAAACAGAAGCCAGCGTATCATGAGTCAGAAAGTAGCCCTGACATCAAGAGATTTTCACTTTAGCAGGATTTCTAGCTACCTCTGTTCAATATCTTCCACATATGATTTTTGAATGTTTGAAACTCCCCGTTACAGTGGACAAAATCTGTATCATAGTTAGCAATAATGTTAAAATTTAAATAGTTCTGGAAAATTAACCTTAACTTAATTTTTTTTTCAAAATATAAAGGGCTGATAGGAAAAATAATGTCATTCTTATTTAATTTAAATAAAGTTCAGGCCAGATGCGGTGGCTCATGCCTGTAGTCCCAGCACTTTGGGAAGCCAAAGTATGAGGATCTCTTGAGCCTAGGAGTTCGAGACCTGCCTGGGCAACACAGGGAGAGCTTGTCCCTACAAAAAACCATTTTTTTATATTAACAAATAAAGTTCAGATTCTTCACTTCCAGGGGCCAAGAGTAAGAAATCAGTCCTTTTGTGTCCTGTAGCACAGCAGAGTTCTAGTTAGAATATTAAACAAATGGGACTGAGCACCGTGGCTCACACCTGTAATCCTAGCACTTTGGGAGGCTGAGGTGGGTGGGTCACTTGAGGCCAGGAGTTCAAGACTAGCCTGGACAACATGGTGAAATCCCATCTCTACTAAAAATACAAAAATTAGCCAGGTGTGGTGGTGGGTGCCTATAATCCCAGCTACTTGGGAGGCTGAGTCAGGAGAATCTCTTGAACCCAGGAGGCAGAGGTTGCAGTGAGCTGCGATCACACCACTGCACTCCAGCCTGGGCGACAGAGTGAGACTCCATCTCCAAAAACAAACAAACAAACAACAAAAAACCAAAGACTTTGCTGGAAGCTAAATAGCAAAAGGCATAATAAAAGTGAAACAAATAGCTCATAGATAATACAGTTTCTGGTTTTTTCTTTAAAAAAAATTTTTTTTCTTGATTTAATAATCCAGTTTTTCAGACACAGCTGATACTCCATGATTAAAGACCCATGCCATTATTCAGGGAACCCAGGGAAAGAGATCTTTTGAAGGTATGCCCCTTTAGATTCTGGCTAGAGTTCTGGTTCCCTGTCCGATCTCCCACAACTTACTCACATGACTGATTCCCCAAATGACCTCCCTCTTCAGCTGAGAGGTGTATTCACAAGATTGGGGCCTGACTATGACCTTTGCAGGATATTCATATCAGAATAAAAGACACCATCCCCACAGCCTCAACATTCATATACAACAGGGAAAGAGAATCGCAGCTGGGGGCTGGCAAGAGGTCCAGTGCAATAGGAAAGTAATGTCCATTCAAGAACCAATATTAGCTCCTCTGAGTGGGGAAGGATTGTCTGAAGAAAAGAAGTAAGGCAGAACTACAAAATGTGGAAATGAGCAGAAGGCTAAGTCTAGGGTCAGAAAAACATAACTTATCTTTTCCAAATAGGTAGTAAGAATTCTGTTCATCACAATAACAGTCAAGTTATCGTTACTTTATGAGAGCTCTAGGCCCTATGCTTCTGAGAGCCCTAGGGAGAGTTGCATGTTGTTCCTAGAACTAGTCCTGTGGCAATCCTGGGGTGTTAACCCCTTTCCTCTGATGCACTCTGGTGACATATCCCATGGCTGCCTGCCAAAGTCCCCATGCTGAGCACTTCTAGTCTCTGTGCACAGCCTAGCTGTGCAAGGCCCCTGATGCCACCATTAGAACACATTGCTGGCCTTTCTCCCATCAATGACAAGTCCCTAATGCTGCCTGTAGAGTTGTTGATATTGCCTCTGGGGATATTG
Source organism: Pongo pygmaeus (assembly GCF_028885625.2). Taxonomy (NCBI): domain Eukaryota; kingdom Metazoa; phylum Chordata; class Mammalia; order Primates; family Hominidae; genus Pongo; species Pongo pygmaeus. Next base: position 108,040,523 of record NC_072378.2, on the reverse strand, counting down.
GTGCCTCTTAACTTACTATAATTTTTAAAACAAAACAACATCTTTTAGTTCCTGCTGGTTCCACTGCAGCCCCTTTGCTCGAAACAGAAGAAATGGAAGGCGGTTGGCCTTGGGAAGGGAGTCCATGTCAGACTTCCTGGCGTGCTCAATATCATCTCTCTCCTCTACCCAGCCCTTTGTCTTTGAACCAAATGTCAAGTCCCTGCCCCTGGGAAGCCATTATCACCCCAGCAAGCTCCTGGGTTTCTCAAGTTCCAGTCCTCTAGTGGGCCGCCTCCCCTCCAGGGCCTTACCATGCTCCTGTGTAAATCCCTGTGCCCACATCTGCTATGTATCTGCTGGGGCCTTTGTTATGTATGCCATCTGCTTCACTGCTTTTCTATTTTTCTGCTACCTTATATGTCCTCAGAAAAAGTTAATACTAAGCCTGAAAAATATAGTCCCACACGTATGAAAACCAAGGAAAAAAGCAATACGTGAAATAGTATTGAGAACTTCATCAAAACTGTGTGTAAGCAACAACATTCATTTAAAATGTTTTAAATTATCACCGAATTTAAAAATTATAATACCAATAGAACATTGTATCTTAAGATTGCCTTAAAATCATTTGCCTCTCTTATTTGATAAGTAAGCTGAGGCTCAGAGAGATTAAATGACTAGTCTAGAGTCACAGAGTTGATTAGTCAAAGGACTAAATTAAGTGAAACTTTTACAAAGTGGAATATCTGAATGGGAACTTACATATCTATATAGCATTAGCGTACATATTCTAATTTGAGAAGGTAAAAATTCTTTAGTAATCTTGAGTTTTAGCTGTGAACTAAACTGAATTTCAGTTTGAACATTGTCTTCCCACTCCCAACCCTTACCACATCGGCACAATCTTTAAATTCTTTAAAGGTCAAGCAAATGATAATCACAAAGGAATGGAGTGCTTCCAATTTTACTGTAGCAGACAATGCAATTTTTATTCATTAGCTTATACAGTTTATATGCAGTTTACTATACTGTTAGTAGATGTCTCTGGAATGTGAGTGCTGGCTGTGGGACTTTGGAACACAGAGATGGCTATAACCAAATAACAGTCAATGAAGCAGAGATTTGTAATTATTTGGTTCATTTGAACCCTTAGGTAGCTTATTTTGAGTAACTTAGAGTCCAAAGCCTAGATTTTATCATGTTAATCAATCTAGCTTTTTTTATTTTTTAATTTTTTTTTTTGAGACAGAATTTTGTTGCCCAGATTGGAGTGCAATGGTGCGATCTCGGCTCACTGCAACCTCCACCTCCCGAGTTCAAGTGATTCTCCTGCCTCAGCCTCCCAAGTAGCTGGGATTACAGGCATACACCACCACGCCTGGCTAATTTTGCATATTTAGTAGAGATGGGGTTTCACTATGTTGGTCAGACTGGTCTCGAACTTCTGACCTCAAGTGATCCACCCACCTCGGCCTCCCAAATCCAGTTCTTAACATAGGTGTACAGTGGGTGCTTAATTAATGCTTAATGATGAGGGTGATAACTAACATTTTATAGCATGGTCGTCTCCATCAAATCTTTTTACACACAAAGTACTACTAATAATAAAAGCTTCATTGTATGTTGTATAGTTTCAGGCTGAATAAAAATGCTGGGAGATTAGCCTGGCATGCTGGCTCATGCCTGTAATCCCAGCACTTTGGGAGGCCGAGGGGAGAGGATCACTTGAGCCCAAGAGTTTGACACCAGCCTGGGCAACATAAGGAGACCTCATCTCTACAAAAAATTTAAAAATTAGCTAGGTGTGGTTGTGAGTGACTGTGGTCTCAGCTACTCCTCAGGCTGAGGTGGGAGGATCGCTTGAGGCAAAACTGACTTTGCAGATTGGGAAATTGGATGGTAGGCAGACAAATCAATGGTTTTCACAATTGGTCTGAGTAGTACAGAGGCATGAGAGAGGAGGTGGCTGGGTTGAGCAGGATCCCAGTTTAGGCTGTAAGAGGTTCTTACCTCCTATTTCCTCTTTCCAGAGCTCCTACTTTGTCTTCATGCTGAGCAGCAAAGCTGGGAGCAACAGAGTGAGACCCTATCTCAAAAAAATAATAATAATAAGGCTAGGCGCAGTGGCTCACACCTGCAATCCCAGCACTTTGCGAGGCCAAGGCAGGCGGATCACAAGGTCAGGCGATCAAGACCATCCTGGCTAACACAGTGAAACCCTGTCTCTACTAAAAATACAAAAAAAATTAGCCGGGCTTGGGGGCGGGCGCCTGTAGTCCCAGCTGCTGGGGAGGCTGAGGCAGGAGAATGGCGTGAACCTGGGAGGCGGAGCTTGCAGTGAGCCGAGATGGTGCCACTGCACCCCAGCCTGGGCGACAGAGCGAGACTCCGTCTCAAAAAAAAAAAAGCTGAGAGACCACTGTAAGCATTCTTTCTCTAGCTCAATCTTCAATTTCTTTTTTTAAAATTTGATGACCCATGAAGGAAAGGATACAAAGATTTTGTGCCTTTTTAAGAGATATAAACACGTTGTGATAATTTTTCTTTTTGAAAATATTAGAACAAGTATCAAGAGGAAATGGGCATGCCAAAGTAGGGTCAATTTGGGATCCCCTGCCATGAAATTAGATTTCCTAGTCTAGGCCAGGCACAGTGGCTCATGCTTGTGATCCCAGCACTTTAGGAGGCCGAGGCAGATGGATCACCTGAGGTCAGGAGTTCGAGAACAGCCTGGCCAACATGGTAAAACCCTGTCTCTACTAAAAATACAAAAATTAGCTGGGCATGGTGGTGGGTGCCTGTAATCCCAGCTCCTCAGGAGGCTGAGGCAAGAGAATCGCTTGAACCCAGGAGGCAGAGGTTGCAGTGAGCCGAGATCGCGCCAGTGCCCTCCAGCCTGGGTGACAAGAGAGAAACTCTGTCTCAAAAAAAAAAAAAAAACTTCCTAGTCTAGAAAAGTGAGTGTGCACAGGTCTGTGGTATAAGTTTATTGACTCAGTGACCATGCAAGGAGAGTGCATGTTGGATGTATGAAAATGGATGTATTTGGATATATGTAGGCATTAGCTGCCTACAAGCCTATGAACAGAGAGAAAGTGAACTTGTTTCTTTTTTTTCTTTTTATTATGAAAAATTTAAAACATTACAAGGAGTGAGGACATAATATGATAAACACCCATATATCAATCACTTATGTGTAACAATTGTTAGTATTTTGCCTCATTTGCTTAATTTTTTTTTTTGCTGAAGTATTTTGAAGAAAATACATGCAGTATACATCCCTAAAAGTTAAGAACAATTTGTCTACACAGCCTCAATGCCTTATCACACCTGACAAAATTAGCAAATATTCTCTAATATCTACTTTACAAAATAAGCTTCACATGGTCATTTCATGGGTAAATGGAATTATGAACATTAAGTACAGAAACCCATTCTCTAGCGACTGATATTCATCTTTATTGTCCACAGAGGTAGCTTGGTGTTATGAACAGCATTCTAGGGCTGAGGACACCTGGGTTCTATTTTTGGGTCTGCCACTTATATGTTGCTTAATTCCTCTTTGTCTCTTGCTTGTAAACAAAGAGGACGGACCAGTATTTGAAGAGCTGATAACCTGTAGGCCTAAGGATTATTTGGCTGTATTTTCATACATTGTTGGGATAGTTCAGGGATGATGCAGAAAGAAATTGTTCTATCATAGTCGCAAACATTATTTCTATCTAAGGTAGCATTTTTTCCCTACAAGAATACACTTGTTTCACTATCTCCTTATTCTTTTCTTCTGTGATGCTACTTAGGTGGGTTAAAATGATGGTGTCACTGTGGCTGCCCCTTAAAAGAAACTGAACCAGAAGATTTTCGGACTTCCCCAGAGTGACACAGGGAAGGAGATGCATGCCTCTAGGTTTTTAGTTCTTGACCAGCGTGATGGCCAGCTTTAAGTATTAACTTGGCTAAGATATAGCAGTACCCAGGTATTTAATCAAACAGTAATCTGGATATTGCCATGAAGGTATTTTGTAGATGTGGTTCACATGTACAATCAGTTGACTTTACATAAGAGAGATGACTCTCAATAGGTAGGGGGGGCCTCATCTAATCAGTGAAGGACTTAAGAGCAAAAACAGGTTTCTTGAGAAGAAATTCTGCCTCAAGACTGCAACATCAACTCCTGCCTGAGTTTCCGGCCTGCTGGCCTGCCCCACAAATTTCAGACTAGCCAGCTGCCACAATTGTGTGGGGCAATGCCTTTATTCCACAAAGAAATCATCTAATATATACAGTATATATCCGACTAGTTCTGTTTCTCCAGAGAACCCTAACTGATAAAATCTGCTTTATAGACCAGAATAATTTTGAGCATATGTATGGTGTATATTGCAAATTAGTTTGGCTTCCTCTCAGAATTTTATTAGTGTGGAATTTTAACTCTTTAGATACATGCTGTTTTGAAATCTAACTGTTTAATATCTAAGAAGAAAAACACTGAGCAAAAACAATACATCACAGATGGCAATGGTTTATTCAAAAGGAGAATAATGAATGCATAGCACTGGAGAAGCACCTGAAACTCCCTGGAATCACCTTCTAAATAAACTGCCTCAGCACAAGTCTTTAATTCAAGCTCTGTTTTTTGGAAGCATCTAGGTTGAGACAGTGACAGAAATTTACTATCAAGGAATGGCTTCAGGCTGTGTGCAATGTCTCACGCCACTAATCTCAGCACTTTGGGAGGCCAAGGTGGGAGGATCACTTAGGCTATGAGTTTGAGATCAGTCTGGGCAACATAGCAAACCCTATCTCTACAAAGAAACAAAATTAGAAAAAAAAAATTAGCCTGGCATGGTGACATGTGCCTGTAGTCCTAGTTTCTCAGCTACTCAGGAAGCTGAGGTAGGAGGGTCACTTGAAGCCAGGAGTTCAAGGCTGCAATGAGCTAGATAGTGCTACTGCACTCCAGCCTGGGCAACAAAGTAAGACCCTGTCTCTTTAAAAAAAAAAGGGGGTGGGGGTGGTGGGGGGTGGGGAATGCCCTGGCCTCAAGAAACAATTGGACCTGTTTATTAGAAATAATTCAAAATTAGTTACATCAAAATCATTTTTGAACAACAATGTTTTTCAAACATTAGTTTGGAGCTCTTTATATAAAGAAATCTTATTCAGAAATCCAGGGTACAAACAAAGAGAACTGGGCTTCCACTTGTATCCTGCTTCCAGAAAGTGCCTAAAATCTATTTGTGTTAGCGTGCTAGGGTGCCATGACCAAGTAGCACAGACTGTAGGGGGCTTACATAGCAAATGTGTTGTCTTACAGTTCTGGGGGTAGAAGCCTGAGATCAAGCTGTCAGCAGGGCTGGTTCCTTCTGCAGGCTGTGAGGGAAGTATCTGTTCCAGGCTTGTCTGCTTGGCTTGTGCATGGCCACCTTCTCCCCTGTGTCTCCTTACCTTGTCTTTCCTCTATGTATCCCCGAATCCAACTATCACCATTTTATTAAGACACCAGTCACATTGGATTAGAGCCCACTCTAATTGACTTCATTTTAACTTGATTACATCTTTAAAGGCTATCTCCAAATAAGGTCACATTCTGAGGTACTGGGGGTTAGGACTTCAATATATGAATTTGGGAGGGGACACAGTTCAACTCATAATAGTATTTGAAGACTTTCAGATCACAGTTCGAAAACCACAATTCTCAGTTGGGTAATTTTAAACAACTCCACCCATCAGATTAACATTTCGATTAAAGAGGGGAACCTTATTAAGATCCTTAAGGTAACTGTACTACTCAAACTTAAGCATTCTACATGAACAATATGAACTTTGTTGAATAGTGGAAGCAGTTTATATAGAAACTCCTGACTTCAAAATTCAATGGTTGTTTGTGGTGTAGATCTGTTTGGGAAAAGTTTTGGCTAAGCCTGCAAAGCCTTACTCTTTCATATGGTGTCTCCTATGCCTGGTTGCTAGAACAGCTGGGTCTCCTATTAATCAGTAATACAGAATGCCTGATTGCGCTGCTCCCTAAAGTTATTGTATAGGTTTATTATATGCCCCAAATAACTCCCAATTTTATCAGATTGGGACCTGAGAAAACAAAATTTTAACAGAAGAAAAACTCAGAGAAAATATTAAAGGTTATTTTCAAATAAAAGAGTGAAAGAGGGAAATATTCTGAGCAGTTATTTTTTTTAAAGATTTTACAAAACCAAGAAGATAGTGCAGAGTTCCCATATACCCCATACCTTTTCCCCTGTTATTAACATCTTACATTAGTATAATAAATTTATTACTATTAACATACCACCGTTTATATGTTCTTATTAATTAAAGCCCACTATTTACTCAGGTTTCCTTTGTTCTAGGAAATATTTGTTTTCTGTTACAGGATCCTGTCCAAGATGCCACATTACATCTGGTTTTCTTGTCTCCTTAGGTTCCTCTTAACTGTGAGTTTCTCAGATTTTTCCTATTTTTGATGACCTTGACAGTTTTGATGAATATGACTCAAATATTTTGTGTGCTGTTCCTCTCCTGGGATTTATTTGATGTTTTGTGCATCATTAGACTGGAGTTATGGGTTTTTATGAGGGATATCACAAGGGTAAAGTGCCATTTTCATCACATTATAGCAAGGGCTCCTACTATTAACACGCTCTACCATTGTTGCCTTTGACCTTGATCACCTGGCTGAGGTGGTATTTGTCAGAGTTCTCCACCATAAAGCTACTCTTCTTTTCCCCCTCCTTTCCATACTGTACTCTTTGGAAGGAGGCCACTATAAATATTCCACACTTAAGGAATGGGGAGCTGTATTCCACCTTCTTGAGGACAGAGCATCTACATAAATTATTTGGAATTCTTCTGCAAGGGAGATTTGTCTCCTCCCCCATTTATATATTCAATCATTTATATCAGTATGAACTCCTGAATGTTTATAATTTATGGTATAATTCAGTGTGGGTTGAGTATTCTGCTTGGGACCAGAAATATTTTAGATTTTGGATTTTGGAATATTTGCATATACATAATGAGATACCTTGGAGATGGGGCCCAAGTCTAACATAAAATTCATTTGTGTTTCATATACACCTTATACACATAGCCGGAAGGCAATTTTACACATTATTTAAACATAATTTTGTGCATGAAACAAAGTTGTGTTAAGTACTTAGGTGTGGAAGTTTCTACTTGTGGCATCATGTCAGCACTCATAAAGTTTCGGACTTGGAGCATTTCAGATTAGGGATGTTCAACTTGAACTATTTTATTTTATTGCTCAAATTGTTCCACCTCTCACCATTGGGAGCTCTTTCAGTTGGCTCCTGTGTCCTTTTGACATATTCCCACCAATGTAGGGTTTGTTTATTTAATTGTTCAATTGCAGCACACATGTACAATAGTATCAGAATTGTTAACCTGTACCCCTGTGAGAAATGACATCAACCAGAGTATACTGCTCATGTAGAGTCCCTTTTGTCTTTAGCCTTTTTTCTTTGCAATTTATTTATTTTTATTTATTTTTAATTTTTATATATTCAAGGGGTACATGTGCAAGTTTGTTACATGGATATATGTAATGATGAGGTTTGGGCTTCTAGTGTACCCATCACCTAAACAGTGAGCATTGTACCCAATAGGTAATTGTTCGACCCTCCCCCTCTCCTATCCTCCCCCGTTTTGCTGTCCCCAGTGTCTATTATTTTTCTCTGCGCGTCCATGTATACCCATTGTTTAGCTCCCACTTAAAAGTGAAAACATGTGGTATCTGATTTTCTGTTTCTGAGTTAGTTCACTTAGGATAATGGCCTCTGGCTTCATCCACATTGCTGCAAAAGACATAATTTCATTCTTTTTTATGGGTGCATAGTATTCCATGGTGTGTATATACCACTTTTTTTTTTTTTTTTTTTTTGACAGAGTCTCCCACTGTCACCCCAGCTGGAGTCTGCAGCGCAGTGGCATGATCTCGGCTCACTGCAACCTCTGCCTCTGCGTCCTGGGTTCAAGCCATTCTCTTGCCTCAGCCTCCTGAGTAGCTGGGATTACAGGCGCCCGCCACCACGCCCAGCTAATTTTTGTATTTTTAGTAGAGATGGGGTTTCATCATATTGGCCAGGCTGGTCTCAAACTCCCGACCTCGTGATTCACCTGCCTCGGCCTCCCAAAGTGCTAGGATTACAGGCATGAGGCACCGCGCCTGGCCTATACCACATATTTTTAATCCAATCATCTGTTGATGGATATTTAGGTTGATTCCATGACTTTGCTATTGTGAATAGTGCTGGGATAAACCTATGAATGCAGGTGTCTTTTTTTTTTGTATAAAATCCAGATCCTGTACAATTTTTTTTTTTTTTTGCAGGTATCTTTTTGATATAACATTTTTTTTTCTTTGGATAAGCACTCAGTAGTGGGATTGCTGGGTTGAATGTTAGCTTTATTCTTAGTTCTTTGAGAAATTATCATACAGTTTTCCATGGAGGATGTACTAATTTATATTCCTACCAACAGTGTATAAGCTTTCCCTTTTCTCCACATGCTCACCAACATCTTTTTTGACATCTTAACAATAGCCATTCTGATTGGTGTTGAGATCATATCTCATTGTGGTTTTAGTTTGCATTTCTCTGATGATTAGTAATGTTGAGCATTTTTTGTGTTTATTGGCTGCTTGTGTATCTTCTTTAGAAAAACGTCTGTTTGTGTCTTTTGCCCACTTTTTAATTTTTTTTTCTTGTTGAGCTGTTTGAGTTTCTTATAGATTCTGGATATCCGTCCTTTGTTGGACACATAGTTTGCAAATATTTTCTGTCATTCTGTGGGTTGTTTGTTTACTCTGTTGACTATTTCTTTTGCAGTGCAGAAGGTTTTTAATTTAATTAAGTCCCATTTGTCTCTTTTTGATTTTGTTGCATTTGCTTTTGAGGTCATAGTCATAAATTATTTGCCTAGGCCATTGTCTAGAAGAGTTTTCCCTAGGTTTTCTTCTATGACTTTTACCATTTCAGGTCATACATTTAAGTCTTTAATCCATCTTGAGTTAAAAATTTTGTTTATGGTGAGAGATAGGGGTCCAGCTACGTTCTTCTGCATATGGCGCTCCAATTTTCCCAGCACCATTTATTGAATAGGGTGTCCATTCCCTATTGTGTATTTTTGTTGATTTTGTCAAAGATCAGTTGGTTGTAGTATGTGGCTTTATTTCTGGATTCTCTTTCTGTTCCATTGATCTGTGTGTCTATTTTTGTACCAGTACCATGCTGTTTTGGTTACTATATCCCTGTAGAATAATTTGAAGTCAAGTAATGTGATGCCTCCAGCTTTGTTACTTGTTAATCTATCTATCTTTCTTTCTTTCTTTCTTTCTTTCTTTCTTCCTTCCTTTCTTTCTTTCTTTTTCTTTTTTTTTTTTTTAGATAGGATCTTGCTCGGCCATCCAGGCTGGAGTACAGTGGCATGATCTTGGCTCACTGCAGCCTCAGCCTCACAGGTTCAAGTGATCCTCCCATCTCAGACTCCCAAGTAGCTTGTACTACAGGTGAGTGCCACCAAGCCCAGCTGTTTTTTTATGATTTTTGTAGATATGGGTTCTCACCATGTTGTCCAGGCTGGTCTGAAACTCCTGAGCTCAAGCGATCATCCTGCCTCAGCCTCCCAAACCGCTGAAATTACAGGTATGGGCCACCACACCTGGCCTAGCTTTGATTTTTTTTTTTTTTTTTTTTTTTTTTTTGCTTAGGATTGCTTTGGCTATTCAGGCTTTTGTGTGGTTCCATATGAATTTTAGGATTGGTTTTTCTAATTCTGTGAAAAGTTATATTGGTAATTTGATAGGAAATGCATTGAATCTGTAGATTGCTTTGGGCAGGATGGTCATTTTAGTGATACTAATTCTTCCAATCCATGAGCATGTTTATCCATTTGTTTGTGTCATATGATTTCTTCCATTAGTGTTTTATGGTTCTTGAAGAGATATTTCATCTTCTTGGTTAAGTGTATTCCTAGGTATTTATTTTATTTTATTTGAGACGGAGTCTCGCTGTGTCACCCAGGCTGGAGTGCAGTGGCCTGATCTCGGCTCACTGCAAGCTCCGCCTCCCGGGTTCACACCATTCTCCAGCCTCAGCCTCTCTGAGTAGCTGGGCCTACAGGCACCCGCCACCATGCCCGGCTAATTTTTTGTATTTTTAGTAGAGACGGGGTATCACCGTGGTCTCAATCTCCTGACCTCGTGATCCGCCCGCCTCGGCCTCCCAAAGTGCTGGGATTACAAGCGTGAGCCACCGCGCCCGGCCCCTAGGTATTTTATTTTTATGTGTGGCTATGGTAAGTTGGAGTGACTTCTTTATTTTGTTCTCAAGTTGATCATTATTGGTGTATAGAAATGCTACTCGCTTTTGTACGTTAATTGTGTATCCTGAAACTTTACTGAAATCATTTATCAAGTCTAGGAGTATTTTGGAGAAGTCTTGAGGTTTTCATGTCATCAATAAACAGAGATTGTTTGACTTTCTCTTTTCCAATTTGGATGCCTTTTATTTCTTTCTTTTCCCTAATTGCTCTGGCTAGGACTTCCAGTAGTATGTTGACTAGGATGTATTTAGTCTTACAGATTCTACTCATTTCCAAAGTTACTTAGATCAGAACCCTCTCTACTGCCCATCCTCCTCAGTGAGGTTGTTTTGTACATTTATAATACAGTTTCATTTTCTTGTCACTGTATGCATTCTGTCCTGTTATCCTCCAGCATCCTAAATGACTATTTTTTTACATTTGCCTAATATTAAAGTTCACCCTTTCTGCTAGAAACTTCTACAGTTTTCACAAATGCATAGTAATCATGTAGCCACCATTAGAGTATCAGACAGAATAGTTTCATCACTCCTCGAAATCCCCTGTACTTCACTTGTTCAGACCTCCTGTCTCCTCACAAACCCCTGACAACCACGAATCTTTTTATTGTCTCTACAGTTTTACCTTTTCAGAAATGCCATATAGTTAGAATCATATAGCATGTAGTATTTTTTTTCTTTTTCTTTTTTTTTTCTTTTGAGACGGAATCTCGCTCTGTCTCCCAGGCTGGAGTGCAGTGGTGCAATCGCGGCTCACTGCAAGCTCTGCCTCCTGGGTTAACGCCATTCTCCTGCCTCAGCCTCCCAAGTGGCTGGGACTACAGGCACCCGCCACCACACCCAACTAATTTTTTTTTTAAATTTATTTTTTACTAGAGACGGGGTTTCACTGTGTTAGCCAGAATGGTCTCAATCTCCTGACCTCGTGATCCGCCCGCCTCGGCCTCCCAAAGTTCCCAAAGCGCTGGGATTTACGGGCATGAGCCCCCGCGCCCGGCCAGCATGTAGTATTTTTAAACTGGCTTCTTTCACTTAGCAATATGCATTTAAGGTTTATCCACATCTTTTATGGCTTGATTTTTTTTTTTTTTTTTTTTTCTTTTATTGTAATTATTATTATTATTATTATTATACTTTAGGTTTTATGGTACATGTGCCCAATGTGCAGTTAGTTACATATGTATACATGTGCCATGCTGGTGCACTGCACCCACCAACTCGTCATCTAGCATTAGGTATATCTCCCAATGTTATCCCTCCCCCCTCCCCCCAACCCACAACAGTCCCTGAAGTGTGATGTTCTCCTTCCTGTGTCCATGTGTTCTCATTGTTCAATTCCCACCTATGAGTGAGAATATGCGGTGTTTGGTTTTTTGTTCTTGCGATAGTTTACTGAGAATGATGATTTCCAATTTCATCCATGTCCCTACAAAGGACATGAACTCATCATTTCTTATGGCTGCATAGTATTCCATGGTGTAGATGTGCCACATTTTCTTAATCCAGTCTATCATTGTTGGACATTTGGGTTGGTTCCAAGTCTTTGCTATTGTGAATAATGCCGCAATAAACATACGTGTGCATGTGTCTTTATAGCAGCATGATTTATAGTCCTTTGGGTATATACCCAGTAATGGGATGGCTGGGTCGAATGGAATTTCTAGTTCTAGATCCCTGAGGAATCGCCACACTGACTTCCACAATGGTTGAACTAGTTTACAGTCCCACCAACAGTGTAAAAGTGTTCCTATTTCTCCACATCCTCTCCAGCACCTGTTGTTTCCTGACTTTTTAATGATTGCCATTCTAACTGGTGTGAGATGGTATCTCATTGTGGTTTTGATTTGCATTTCTCTGATGGCCAGTGATGGTGAGCATTTTTTCATGTGTCTTTTGGCTGCATAAATGTCTTCTTTTGAGAAGTGTCTGTTCATGTCCTTTGCCCACTTTTTGATGGGGTTGTTTGTTTTTTTCTTGTAAATTTGTTGGAGTTCATTGTAGATTCTGGATATTAGCCCTTTGTCAGATGAGTAGGTTGCGAAAATTTTCTCCCATTTTGTAGGTTGCCTGTTCACTCTGATGGTAGTTTCCTTTGCTGTGCAGAAGCTCTTTAGTTTAATTAGATCCCATTTGTCAATTTTGGCTTTTGTTGCCATTGCTTTTGGTGTTTTAGACATGAAGTCCTTGCCCATGCCTATGTCCTGAATGGTATTGCCTAGGTTTTCTTCTAGGGTTTTTATGGTTTTAGGTCTAACATTTAAGTCTTTAATCCATCTTGAATTGATTTTTGTATAAGGTGTAAGGAAGGGATCCAGTTTCAGCTTTCTACATATGGCTAGCCAGTTTTCCCAGCACCATTTATTAAATAGGGAATCCTTTCCCCATTTCTTGTTTTTCTCAGGTTTGTCAAAGATCAGATGGTTGTAGATATGTGGCATTATTTCTGACGGCTCTGTTCTGTTCCATTGATCTATATCTCTGTTTTGGTACCAGTACCATGCTGTTTTGGTTACTGTAGCCTTGTAGTATAGTTTGAAGTCAGGTAGCGTGATGCCTCCAGCTTTGTTCTTTTGGCTTAGGATTGACTTGGCGATGCGGGCTCTTTTTTGGTTCCATATGAACTTTAAAGTAGTTTTTTCCAATTCTGTGAAGAAAGTCATTGGTAGCTTGATGGGGATGGCATTGAATCTGTAAATTACCTTGGGAAGGATGGCCATTTTCATGATATTGATTCTTCCTACCCATGAGCATGGAATGTTCTTCCATTTGTTTGTATCCTCTTTTATTTCCTTGAGCAGTGGTTTGTAGTTCTCCTTGAAGAGGTCTTTCACATCCCTTGTAAGTTGGATTCCTAGGTATTTTATTCTCTTTGAAGCAATTGTGAATGGGAGTTCACTCATGATTTGGCTCTCTGTTTGTCTGTTATTGATGTATAAGAATGCTTGTGATTTTTGCACATTGATTTTGTATCCTGAGACTTTGCTGAAGTTGCTTATCAGCTTAAGGAGATTTTGGGCTGAGACAATGGGGTTTTCTAGATATACTATCATGTCATCTGCAAACAGGGACAATTTGACTTCCTCTTTTCCTAATTGAATACCCTTGATTTCCTTCTCCTGCCTAATTGCCCTGGCCAGAACTTCCAACACTATGTTGAATAGAAGTGGCGAGAGAGGGCATCCCTGTCTTGTGCCAGTTTTCAAAGGGAATGCTTCCAGTTTTTGCCCATTCAGTATGATATTGGCTGTGGGTTTGTCATAAATAGCTCTTATTATTTTGAGATACGTCCCATCAATTCCTAATTTATTGAGAGTTTTTAGCATGAAGGGTTGTTGAATTTTGTCAAAGGCCTTTTCTGCATCTATTGAGATAATCATGTGGTTTTTGTCTTTGGTTCTGTTTATATGCTGGATTACATTTATTGATTTGTGTATATTGAACCAGCCTTGCATCCCAGGGATGAAGCCCACTTGATCATGGTGGATAAGCTTTTTGATGTGCTGCTGGATTCTGTTTGCCAGTATTTTATTGAGGATTTTTGCATCAATGTTCATCAAGGATATTGGTCTAAAATTCTCTTTTTTTGTTGTGTCTCTGCCAGGCTTTGGTATCAGGATGATGCTGGCCTCATAAAATGAGTTAGGGAGGATTCCCTCTTTTTCTATTGATTGGAATAGTTTCAGAAGGAATGGTACCAGCTCCTCCTTGTACCTCTGGTAGAATTCGGCTGTGAACCCATCTGGTCCTGGACTTTTTTTGGTTGGTAAGCTATTGATTATTGCCATAATTTCAGCTCCTGTTATTGGTCTATTCAGAGATTGAACTTCTTCTTGGTTTAGTCTTGGGAGGGTGTATGTGTTGAGGAATTTATCCATTTCTTCTAGATTTTCTAATTTATTTGCATAGAGGTGTTTGTAATATTCTCTGATGGTAGTTTGTATTTCTGTGGGATCGGTGGTGATATCCCCTTTATCATTTTTTATTGCATCTATTTGATTCTTCTCTCTTTTTTTCTTTATTAATCTTGCTAGCGGTCTATCGATTTTGTTGATCCTTTCAAAAAACCAGCTCCTGGATTCATTAATTTTTTGAAGGGTTTTTTGTGTCTCTATTTCCTTCAGTTCTGCTCTGATTTTAGTTATTTCTTGCCTTCTGCTAGCTTTTGAATGTGTTTGCTCTTGCTTTTCTAGTTCTTTTAATTGTGATGTTAGGGTGTCAATTTTGAATCTTTCCTGCTTTCTCTTCTGGGCATTTAGTGCTATAAATTTCCCTCTACACACTGCTTTGAATGCATCCCAGAGATTCTGGTATGTTGTGTCTTGGTTCTCGTTGGTTTCAAAGAACATCTTTATTTCTGCCTTCATTTCGTTATGTACCCAGTAGTCATTCAGGAGCAGGTTGTTCAGTTTCCACGTAGTTGAGCGGTTTTGAGTGAGATTCTTAATCCTGAGTTCTAGCTTGATTGCACTGTGATCTGAGAGACAGTTTGTTACAATTTCTGTTCTTTTACATTTATTGAGGAGAGCTTTACTTCCAAGGATATGGTCAATTTTGGAATAGGTGTGGTGTGGTGCTGAAAAAAATGTATATTCTGTTGATTTGGGGTGGAGAGTTCTGTAGATGTCTATTAGGTCTGCTTGGTGCAGAGCTGAGTTCAATTCCTGGGTATCCTTGTTGACTTTCTGTCTCGTTGATCTGTCTAATGTTGACAGTGGGGTGTTAAAGTCTCCCATTATTAATGTGTGGGAGTCTAAGTCTCTTTGTAGGTCACTCAGGACTTGCTTTATGAATCTGGGTGCTCCTGTATTGGGTGCATATATATTTAGGATAGTTAGCTCTTCTTGTTGAATTAATCCCTTTACCATTATGTAATGGCCTTCTTTGTCTCTTTTGATCTTTGTTGGTTTAAAGTCTGTTTTATCAGAGACTAGGATTGCAACCCCTGCCTTTTTTTGTTTTCCATTTGCTTGGTAGATCTTCCTCCATCCTTTTATTTTGAGCCTATGTGTGTCTCTGCACGTGAGATGGGTTTCCTGAATACAGCACACTGATGGGTCTTGAGTCTTTATCCAATTTGCCAGTCTGTGTCTTTTAATTGGAGCATTTAGTCCATTTACATTTAAAGTTAATATTGTTATGTGTGAATTTGATCCTGTCATTATGATGTTAGCTCGATGTTTTGCTCGTTAGTTGATGCAGTCTCTTCCTAGTCTCAATGGTCTTTACATTTCGGTGTGATTTTGCAGTGGCTGGTACCGGTTGTGCCTTTCCATGTTTAGCGCTTCCTTCAAGAGCTCTTTTAGGGCAGGCCTGGTGGTGACAAAATCTCTCAGCATTTGCTTGTCTGTAAAGTATTTTATTTCTCCTTCACTTATGAAGCTTAGTTTGGCAGGATATGAAATTCTGGGTTGAAAATTCTTTTCTTTAAGAATGTTGAATATTGGCCCCCACTCTCTTCTGGCTTGTAGGGTTTCTGCCGAGAGATCTGCTGTTAGTCTGATGGGCTTCCCTTTGATGGTAACCCGTCCTTTCTCTCTGGCTGCCCTTAACATTTTTTCCTTCATTTCAACTTTGGTGAATCTGACAATTATGTGTCTTGGAGTTGCTCTTCTCGAAGAGTATCTTTGTGGCGTTCTCTGTATTTCCTGAATCTGAATGTTGGCGTGCCTTGCTAGATTGGGGAAGTTCTCCTGGATAATATCCTGCAGAGTGTTTTCCAACTTGTTTCCATTCTCCCCATCACTTTCAGGTACACCAATCAGACGTAGATTTGGTCTTTTCACATAGTCCCACATTTCTTGGAGGCTTTGCTCGTTTCTTTTTATTCTTTTTTCTCTAAACTTCCCTTCTCGCTTCATTTCATTCATTTCATCTTCCAGGGCTGATACCCTTTCTTCCATTTGATCGCATCGGCTCCTGAGGCTTCTGCATTCTTCACGTAGTTCTCGAGCCTTGGTTTTCAGCTCCATCAGCTCCTTTAAGCACTTCTCTGTATTGGTTATTCTAGTTATACATTCTTCTAAATTTTTTTCAAAGTTTTCAACTTCTTTGCCTTTGGATTGAATATCCTCTCGTAGCTCGGAGTAATTTGATCGTCTGAAGCCTTCTTCTCTCAGCTCGTCAAAGTCATTCTCCATCCAGCTTTGTTCCGTTGCTGGTGAGGAACTGCGTTCCTTTGGAGGAGGAGAGGTACTCTGGTTTTTAGAGTTTCCAGTTTTTCTGCTCTGTTTTTTCCCCATCTTTGTGGTTTTATCTACTTTTGGTCTTTGATGATGGTGATGTACAGATGGGTTTTTGGTGTGGATGTCCTTTCTGTTAGTTTTCCTTCTAACAGACAGAACCCTCAGCTGCAGGTCTGTTGGAGTACCTGGCCGGCCGTGTGAGGTGTCAGTCTGCCCCTGCTGGGGGGTGCCTCCCAGTTAGGCTGCTCGGGGGTCAGGGGTCAGGGACCCACTTGAGGAGGCAGTCAGCCCGTTCTCAGATCTCCAGCTGCGTGCTGGGAGAACCACTGCTCTCCTCACAGCTGTCAGACAGGGACATTTAAGTCTGCAGAGGTTACTGCTGTCTTTTTGTTTGTCTGTGCCCTGCCCCCAGAGGTGGAGCCTACAGAGGCAGGCAGGCCTCCTTGAGCTGTGGTGGGCTCCACCCAGTTCAAGCTTCCAGGCTGCTTTGTTTACCTAAGCGAGCCTGGGCAATGGCGGGCGCCCCTCCCCCAGCCTCGCTGCCGACTTGCTGCTTGATCTCAGACTGCTGTGCTAGCAATCAGGGAGACTCCGTGGGCGTAGGACCCTCTGAGCCCGGTGCGGGCTATACTCTCCTGGGGCACCGTTTCCTAAGCCCGTCGGAAAAGCACAGTATTCGGGTGGGAGTGGCCCGATTTTCCAGGTGCCGTCTGTCACCTCTGGAAGGGGAACTCCCTGACCCCTTGCGCTTCCCGAGTGAGGCAATGCCTCGCCCCTGCTTCGGCTGGCGCACGGTGCGCTCACCCACTGACCTGCGCCCACTGTCTGGCACTCCCTAGTGAGATGAACACGGTACCTCAGATGGAAATGCAGAAATCACCCGTCTTCTGCGTCGCTCGCGCTGGGAGCTGTAGACCGGAGCTGTTCCTATTCGGCCATCTTGGCTCCTCCCTCGCCGATATTTTTTTAATTGCCAAAAAATAGGCCATCATGTGGATATACCATAGTTTATGCACCTATTGAAGGACATCTTGGTTGCTTCAGTTTGAGAGTTATGAATAACACTAATGACATTGATTAAAATAGTGATAGAGTGGCACAAAAGCCTACACAAAATTGGAATAGGTCAGATATAGAAAATTATATAAAATAAAGGTCACATGTGTTGGTTCATATCACTTTGGGAGGCTGAGATAGGAGGATTGCTTGAGCTCAGGAGTTGGAGACTAGCCTGGGCAACATAGAGAGACCTCATCTCCACTAAAAATCACAAATATTAGTGAGGCATGTTGGTACATGCCTGTAGCCCCAGCTAGTCACGAGGCTGAAGCAGGAAGATCATGAACCCAGGAGATCGAGGTTGCAGTGAGCTGTGATCATATACTGAACTCCAGCCTGGGCAACAGAGTGAGACTCTGTCTCAAAAACAAAATTATTGGTTGGGTGCCGTGGCTCACACCTGTAATCCCAGCACTTTGGGAGGCCAAGGTGGGTGGATCACCTGAGGTCAGGAGTTCAAGACCAGCCTGGCCAACATAGAGAAACCCCGTCTCTACTAAAAATACAAAATTAGCCGGGCGTGGTGGTGCATGCCTGTAATCCCAGCTACTCGGGAGGCTGAGGCAGGAGAATCGCTTGAACCTGGGAGGTGGAGGTTGCAGTGAGCTGAGATTGTGCCACTGCACTCCAGCCTGGGCAACAAGAGTGAAATTCTGTCTCAAAAAAAAAAAAAAATTTCACAAGGATATATTTTAAAATTAGTATATGGTAAAGTAGCAACTTAAATTATTGAATATGTCATTTTCATTACATGTTGCCTGCCACTTACTCAGTGTTCTTCATGCATTCAAATGATTTATAATAACTAATCACCTATATTTAAATCACTTGGGTCTATCAAAAAAGGTATTACTTGTGATAATTTTTTAATTATGCAAATCCAAATGTTAGGCTTTAATTTTATGGCTCATTTCCACATAGTTTTATTCCTTTTCCATGGATGACTTAGTTTTTTATGAGGGCCATCTTGATTTCCCCTTAGGAAAAACCCAGTATAACAGCATTTCTTTCTTTTCACAATGAATGGTACAATTAAGATTTAATTAGAAGCACACTAGTAAGGGAATTGAAAGCTACTCTGAACCTGTAGATGAAATGTTACACTTTAAAATTGTTCACATGTTGCAACCCACAGCCTTAAAAGGCTACCATATGTAAACTTAATTTGAGATGGAGCTTTTTAAAATAACATGATTACTTGTTACATTGAACCTCTTCCTTGTCATGTGTCCACCAAAAAAATTCATTTTATCTAAAAAAGAAAGGCTCACAGATGCTTCAAGGAAGAAAAGGGGAATTTTCAGCACACGTGCTTTACAAAGAACATCCTGTACAAGCATTCAAGGGTGAGAAGAAGACTTTACTCTCCTTAATACATGTCCTACCTACTTCTCCCACCTTTTTTTTTTTTTTCTTTTTTTTGAGATGGAGTCTCTCTCTGTCTCCCAGGCTGGAATGCAGTGGTGCTATCTCGGCTCACTGCAACCTCCGCCTCCCAGATTCAAGCAATTCTTCTGTCTCAGCCTCCTGAGTAGCTGGAATTACAGGCACGCGCCACCATGCCTGGCTAATTTTTGTATTTTTAGTAGAGACAGGGTTTCACCATGTTGGTCAGGCTGGTCTTGAACTCCTGACCTCGTGATCCACCCGCCTCGGCCTCTCAAAGTGCTGGGATTGCAGGCATGAGTCACCACGCCTGGTCCTCTCCCACTTTTTTATAGCCTCACAAAGATGCATGTTTAGGAAGTGATTTGTCCATCACATATGAATTGATTTTTAATAAATATATAACTTTAAACAATGCTTTCAAAAACTAATACTTACTAGAATTTGGGTCTTCTAACATTTTTTCAAATTTAGAAATACCATTAACTTTTTTTCAAATTTAGAAATACCATTTCAAAGACTGAAACAGAGGGTATATTTAAAGGTGATTTGCATCTACAACCATACCACCCTAAACATGCTTCTCATTTGAATTGAGATTAATTGCTTTTCTGAATGATGGGTTGGAATAGCAATTTAGCGTAGACCTGTGAGCTTTGGTGAGGCTGCCGAAAATGACCTATTGATATCAGTTGACTGTAAGAAAGAGGAGTGACTTTGCTCCAAAGTAGATTTCTGGAAATTATATGTATAAGTCCTGAAAGGTTTCTGATAACCTGGACTATAAGTAGATTAGTATCATAGAAATCTTTTCTATCCATCCTGTTCTTTACATCCAAGTCCAGAGGGCCCAATCATGGGATGAAGCAGAGAAATAACCAAGTGCTTGCAAACATGGAGACCAGAAATTACAGGAAATCCAGAACACTCAAAGTCTTGACATTCAGAGGGTGGCCCAGAATTTATGCTGTAAATGCAGAGCATCTCTGGAGACAATTTATTATCCACAGGTCTCTGTCATTAAGACAATATACTATCCTAATCAGTACAACTTCTAATAATGGGGTAGATGATATATTAATATATTTTGAGAGGAAGTAGAAGGATCTTCTAGAGGTAATTATTTTAGAGAGGTGGCTAATTATCTCATGTTTAAAGATCTCCAGGAAAGATGACTTTATTAACCTTGAGCCTTAAATTTCTTTTTCTACAATTTTTAGAATATAACCTGAATAGTAGTGGCCACATATAATGCTTCCCAGGATGACATTAAATCCCATTTCTCCCAGGATGGCATTCATTTGCTCAGAATGTATAACCAAGGATACACATACACACATACACACACACGCACTAAAACAGAACTTAAGACCAGCGTGGAATAACAGACTTGCTGTCCTGAGTTGATATCATTTCATTCTAAAGCAGAGAAATTTGATGGTTTTGATATTTTAGGTAGTCCATCATGGCTTTGTGCCAGGTAAGTGTATCATTTGCTTTAGACTTTATGAAATACTAGAAATACCTTATGGATCTTCAGTTTTTTCCTTGTAGATCCTTAGATGTCCCGGGATTTGAGGCTGAAACCCATTGGTTTACAGAATGGAAACAACGGAGTCACTGCATGTACATTATGGTCATTTCAGGCACTATGGTAACTGAGTTGAATCTCTGCAAAGATGATCCAGATAATCAACATATATTTGCATTTGAAGATGGATCATAATCCAAGAATAAGTTTGCCACAATCAATTAAATCTTTTTGTATAAAAATGTCCCAAATATGCGGCTGTACGTGGTGGCTCATCCCTGTAATCTTAGCACTTTGGGAGGCCAAGGCAGGTGGATCGCTTGAGCCCAGGAATTTGAGCCAGGCTGGGCAACATAGTGAAACCCTGTCTCTACCAAAAATACAAAAATTAGCCTGTCTTATAACCTGGTCTCAAAATAGGTAAATAGATAAAAATTTAAAAATAAAACACAAAATGTAAGTTTAAAAAAGAATGGCCCAAATAATGAGCTTTATATATTTTTTAAAGAACCATACATATGGTATGAATTGAAGGGGCCCAGAAAGGTCCAGTTGCCTCAAAATTCCTCCCTTTACCAAACCTACTTAATACCATCTACCTCCTTTTCCCCAGTATGGTCTCCAGAAGGGCACTGTTTAAGATCCATTTTCCATTAAGAGGGAAGAGTGGGCCTTGCATTGGGCACCTGTTAGGTTTGGCACCCAGTTCCTCTTTTCTACAAACTTCTCTCTTCTCTGCTCATCCACATGGTCACAGGTTGGCTTTCAAGCAGCCATGGTTATATATTGTGGAGTCCTAATTAGGGAAAAGGAGCCAGACTGGCAGGATGAAGGGAAAGCAAAGAGATAAAGCAAATAAGCTATAGGTCTGCCTTTCTTCATGGTCCAGAACATATAAACAAAAAGAGGAAGCAGATAAACTACAAGTCTGTCTTTTTTTATGGCCCAGGACATATAGTCCTCCTGAGCAAATAACATACACAACTCACAAACTTTCTGCTTATCACCAAACGCTTCAATTCATCATCAAACACATTGGCTGACAGAAGAATACAAGCTGGCTTTCTGCTACCTTCGCATTATCAATCAGCCCAAGAACCATCCAGTAAAATCTCCAGCAAGCCTTTGTTTCCTTGTAGTCAGCTCCTCTTCTGCTGGTTCTGCCCACTGCTCCCTGGCAACATATTCTCATACTTTCTTTAATGAATCTGCCTTTCTTTACCTACAACTGCCTTGGTAAATTCTTATCCCCCCCAAATCCCACGCCTCACCACCAGCCCAGATAGTTGCTGCTCACCTGAGACATATATTATGGCCCATAACCATCATGTTGGCTACAGTCTGGGCTAAATAAAGATTCCTTGGAAAATCTGGGGTTGGGAATAAGAGGTCTGGTCTTTGTCTGGGTTGAAATCTTTAATGCAAGACATATAAAAACGAGTTTGGGCTGCGCAAGGTGGCTCGCACCTGTAATCCCAGCCCTTTGGGAGGCTGAGGCGGGTGGATCACCTGAGGTCAGGAGTTCGAGACCAGCCTGGCCAACATGGTGAAACCCTGTCTCTACTAAAAACGCAAAACTTTGCTGTGTGTGGTGGTGTGCACCTGTAATCCCAGCTACTCGGGAGGCTGAGGCAGGAGAATCACTTGAACCTGGGAGGCGGTGGTGCAGTGAGCTGAGATCACACCATTGCACTCCAGCCTCGGTGACAAAAGCGAAACTCTGCCTCAAAAAATATATATATATCATAATAATGGAGTTTGTGTAGCTATATTTTCCACCACAAAGCCTGGGAAGACATGTAGAGTAGAACAAGGACAGACAGACTGTTTGGTCCATAGTTCCAGAGTGTTTGGTCCATAGTTCCAGTCCCATTCTGAGACATGGTCTTGGTTTCATCCTTGAATTTCTCACTTTTTGCTGAAGTTAACTTGCATTGGTTTCTGTTTCTTAAAACCAATAAAGATCCAACAGATAGGCTGTCTTGATGGAAGTCCATTGGTCAGTCCCAGAGTCACATTATTGCCTCTACCAGATCAGCCAGTAGTTATCCTCAGATGCACAGAGAATCTAGTCTCTGAAGACCTAGGAATACAAACAAGGTACCCCAGGAGAATCAAAATGAGAACTTGGCTTACATCCGACTAATCCAAGATTTATATGTATACATTAATGTATACATATTTCTTTGTTGTAAAACCAAATAATTAGTTTAAATAGTTGTCATAGTCTTTAAAATGTTAATAGACCAATAAAAGGGAACTGATATGCAACCATCTTCCCTGTGGTATTCTGAGCAGCAGAATGGTGGGTAATTTCTTTTTTTTGGAAGAAAAAAATGACGCTGTCAATAGTTTTATCATTCAAATATAGAAAGCATAGTTCTCCATTCTTCATAAGGAGCTGGGGTGGACATAGCTGGAAAGGACTGAATAATTAAAATATCAATCAGAAGAGCAGAGATTAAATGACTTTATTTGAATAGAGCAATTGGGCAAAATTAGAATTGAAAGGAAAATAAAATAGCTTATAAAAGAAGCAAACATTTTAACACTGGCCCTGTCTTCAAGTAAGCATAGCATAAGGATGGTAACAAGTGGTACTTGTTCCAAATGTTGCCATAGGTAAATTCAGGAACATCCACTTCTCTGAGACATGAACATTCGTACACTTCATCTTGACTGTAACATTTGCTTCCTATGCTTCTCTTGTTATGTACACAGTGAATATGAAATATAACTTATTTACAAAGAATATTTAAATGTTGATATATTTTTAAAGACATGCTGCATAGAAATAACATCTTGTTGATTTCTCTAATAATCTATATATTTTAGGAAATTAAATGGATAATAAGCAATAAATAATAAAACATACTTTAAAACTGTCAAGAGACATATAAAATCCATATGTGGTTATTAATAAGCATTGAAAAACAATTTTTTTTTTGAGACAGACTCTTGCTTTGTTGCCCAGGCTGGAGTGCAGTGGCGTGATCCTGGCTCACTGCAACCTCTGCTTACTTGGGGTTCAAGTGATTCTCCTGCCTCAGCCTCCCAAGCAGCTGGGACTACAGGCATGCACCACCACGCCCAGCCAATTTTTGTATTTTTTGGTATTTTTAGTAGAGGTGGGGTTTCACCATGTTGGCCAGGCTGGTCTTGAACTCCTGAGCTAAGGTGATACACCTGCCTTGGCCTCCCAAAGTGCTGAGATTACAGGCATGAGCCACCATGCCCAGCCTGAACAACAAGATTTTTAAATAGTGCAATCACTTTTCTACATATAATTAATGTATCTTTATGAGTCACAGCAGAACCAATAGGAAACATATGTATCTAGATATGGGTAGACAATGAGATTAATTACAACAAATGGCCCGCATGACTACGGACACTGAGAAGTCCCAACATCTGCATTCTGCAAGCTGGAGACCCAGGAGAGTTAATGTGTAGTTCCAGTCTGAAAGCCAGCAGGCTGGAGATTCAAAAAAAGTCAATGTTTCAGTTTGAGTCCTAAGGCAGAAAAAACTAATGTACCAGCTCAACAGTCAGGAAGGAGGAGTTCCCTCTTATTCAGCATTTTTATTCGCTTCAGGTCTTCAATGGACTGAATGAATGAAGCCCACCCACACTAGGAAAGGCAATCTGCTTTACTCAGTCTACCAATTCAAATGTTAATTTCATCCACAAATGCTCTCACAGATGCACCCAGAATGACATTTGATCAAAAAATTAACCATCATAAATCCATTCCTTGTTAACCTGGCATCTATATGTATCTCCAAATAAAGACAATAGCAAGATCATAATTATACTTAGTATGATACAACTATCTTCATACAACTGAACATGCACTAACCCCTATTCCAGAAAAGGAGATAAAGTCCTTGAGTGATGTTTAACTCTTCTCCTTGATATTTTGTAACTTAAATATTATGATATAAAATTAACAATACTTACATATTATATTATAGTATGATAATATGAAGTCAATATATCTTTTTTTTTTTTTTTGAGATGGAGTTTCGCTCTTGTTGCCCAGGCTGGAGTGCAATGGCATGATCTCGGCTCACTCACTGCAACCTCTGCCTCCTGGGTTCAAGCGATTCTCATGCCTCAGCCTCTGGAGTAGCTGAGATTACAGGCACACACCACGATGCCTGGCTAATTTTTTTTGTATTTTTAGTAGAGATGGGGTTTTGCCATGTTGGTCAGGCTGGTCTTGACCTCCTGACCTCAGGTGATCCACCCACCTCAGCCTCACAAAGTGCTGGGATTACAGGCATGAGCCACTGCGCCCAGCCTAAAGTCAATATATCTTATAAGAGAATAAAAGAGAGAAGAAAATAAAGATTTTGGGGGGGGTGTGTGTGTGTGTGTGTGTATATATGTATGTGTATGTGTATGTATATATATATGTGTATATATATATACACACATACATATTCATAACAAAATATGGAGAAATACTCATAATAATTATATTCCTAATTTGTATAACTGGTCACATGGTCATAGCTCGTATTTATAACTACCTTCTACCGCCCATTCTGTATTATCTTTGATCTCAGCAAGCATCTCAGCTGGTGGTGATCCTTTACCTGTAGGGCAATCCAAACCTCCATTCCTGAAAGGCCTGGGCCATTCACAGTCCTGCCTAGATTAGCTTGTTGTAGTTTTCCATCAATCTTAATAATAGGGCATAATAATACTAAGACATACCCTAAGGGATCGCCTGTATTTCAGACATACTCTTCCTTACTTCCACTGTGGAGTGGTAGTCCAATTTCCCCTTGAAAGTTAGGATCAATCACCCTAGCCAGCACAGTAACTCTCTTCTTTAACCATTGATTTAGAGGGAGCCCAAAGTGGCCAGGTGGCAACCTTAAATTCCAA
This sequence comes from Pongo pygmaeus, assembly GCF_028885625.2. Classification (NCBI taxonomy): domain Eukaryota; kingdom Metazoa; phylum Chordata; class Mammalia; order Primates; family Hominidae; genus Pongo; species Pongo pygmaeus. Next base: position 108,015,129 of record NC_072378.2, on the reverse strand, counting down.
TTCCGTCATTCTTGTATCTCCTGCTGGATGCACTCCTCCTTTTGGGACTAAGACCTCTAGCCCAGCAGGGCATAAAGTCATTAGAACAGGAAGCAAAAATTTTGCTAGTGGGTCACTAGGAGTAATAGTGAGTGGTGCCATTCTCATTTCTACTTATGAATGCTGGCTCTCCAAGAAATAGTACCACATATTAGGCATCTAATTAACAAGAGAGTTTCTCTTATATTAGGAAATGGGTTCAGTGATCAGACTTTGGTCACTGATAATATATATCTACTGAAGCACACATATTTTTAATGTATATTTTCATTTGTAAATTGAACAAATTTATTAAAATTATGTTGATACAAACTCAAAGTTCTGGTTGTAATATACATTTACAACCAGAGAGTCTGTCAAGTAAATGTGATTCAACTTCATTGTTTTAAAAATATCTCCTAATGCCGAAGCTACAAGATAATCTATCTTCCGGTGAAAAAAAATCTATCTTTAGGTGAGAGATCTGGAAATGAGATTGGCCACTGGAGTGAGTAGATTAGACTTTTGCAAAGTATCATGAATGAACAATATGATTTACATGTCCCATGTATTCAGGTCATTCTGCTCAGGCATGCAAAGCTTATGGGCATTTACTTACAGCATTGTTTTGCCCATTAAAGAATTACAAAAATAAAAATATGTTTCCATTGATGTATCAATCTGAAAAGCACTTAAAGCAGATGTGCATTTGTATTATACAAATTCAATGTAACAATTGTGTTGGGTGCCTTCTCTGTACAAGACATCAGGCTAAGTGCTTCTAAGTATACAAATATAAATAGGACTCAGTCCACATCCTCCATAAGATCATCTCATGGCTGGAGGTGACATAAGATATACATGCTGACTTTAATAAAGAGCAAGGTAAAATACAGAAAAGATTGCCACTTAAGACAGCAAGTTGAACACATGATTAGATCTGTTCCTTCCTGAAATCCCACAAGATTTGTAAAAGGATTTTTAAAAAGACACATAAGAACATAGAGAACAGGAGAAAAGAAAAAGTAAAAATATTGGTGCTTGGGACGGTGGTGCATGCCTGTAGTCCCAGCTACTTGGGAGGCTGAGGAAGGAGGATCACGTGAGCATAGGAGTTTTTTTTGTTTTTTTTTTTTTTTTTTGAGATGGAGTCTCGCTCTGTCGCCCAGGCTGGAGTGCAGTGGCACGATCTCGGCTCACTGCAAGCTCCGCCTCCCAGGTTCACGCCATTCTCCTGCCTCACCCTCTTGATTAGCTGGGACTACAGACGCTTGCCACCATGCCCGGCTAATTTTTTGTATTTTTTAGTAGAGATACGGTTTCACCATGTTAGCCAGGATGGTCTCGATATCCTGACTTCGTGATCTGCCTGCCTCGGCCTCCCAAAGTGCTGGGATTACAGGCGTGAGCCATCGCGCCCGGTCGAGCACAGGAGTTTAAATTCAGCATGGGCAACATAGCAAGACCCCATCTCTTCAAAAATATATTGGAAGCTGGAAAGCAGGTGGACTAATAAAAACTGACTTAGCAGAACTGAAGCAGAAAAGCTAAATTTGTATGCCTGTAGTAGGAAAAAAAGGCAACTGAATCATATTTAGAACCCTCAAAGAGCCCAAGAAGTGGAAAGACATCAGGTACCTCTGAAAATGTAGATAAAAGAAGAACCAAAACAAGATGATTGAAAGACTATTTACAATACCCTCCCTACTATTCTATGTCCCATCCCAACTCCAACAGAATACCACTAAAATCCTGATATCTGGAGAAAGTGAAGCAAAGGGAGTCTGGACCAAGAGACATAAGCATATTTGAGGGCAGGGACATTTTGCTAAAACAGGGAGATTAAGTAAAAGTTCATTCACTGAAGTTGAGTTGCCAGCCTTTTTCCACTGCCAGGATCAGAGATTACTGGAAGCAAGGTAGCATGCTGGCAGAGTCTTCTGTGAAGAGGATAATCTGCCCAAGAGAAATGATTTAAAATACTGATGTTTTCAATGCTTTGTTTTGGGTGACCATCCTGTGCATTTTAAGATGTTTTGCAGTGTTCTTTGTCTCTATTCATTAGATGCTAGTAGCATAACCTTCTCCCAGTTTTGACAACCAAAAATGTTTCCACACATTGCTAAATATACCACAAGGGTGGGGAGCAAAACTGTCCCCATTGAGAACCACTGGCCTATATTGAAACTCATAGTCAAAAAGAACTATCCATGAACACAGAGTTTCCATTCAGCTTTGTAGTGCCTCTCTCTTAAATGTAAGCAGAAAGCCAAGGTTCACTAGACACTTAAAAGTATAGATAAAACAAACAGGAATAAAAGTAACTTGGCCAGCTGTGGTGGCTCACGTCTGTAATCCCAGCACTTTGGGAGGCTGAGGTGGGCCGATCACCTGAGGTCAGGAGTTCGAGACCAGCCTGACCAATATGATGAAACCCTGTCTCTACTAAAAATACAAAAATTAGCTGGGTGTGGTGGCGGGCGCCTGTAGTCCCAGCTATTTGGGAGGCTGAGACAGGAGAACTGCTTGAACCCGGGAGGTGGAGGTTTCAGTGAGCCAAGATCGTGCCTCTGCACTCCAGCCTGGGTGACAGATTGAGACTCTATTTCAAAAAATAAAATAAAATAAATAAATAAAAGTAACTTGGAGGAAACAGGCTAGGAGGAAGAAAAAAACTTTAAAAGGATGTAACATCTACATAATCCCAGCATTTTGGGAGGCCAAAGAGGGCGGATCACCTGAGGTCAGGAGTTTGAGGCCAGCCTGACCAACATGGCAAAACCCTGCCTCTATAAAAAATACAAAAATTAGCTGGGCGTGGTGGTGTGTGCCTGTAATCCCAGCTACTCAGGAAGCTGAGGCAGGAGAATCACTTGAACCTGGGAGGCAGAGTTTACAGTGAGCCAAGATCGTTTCACTGCACTCCAGCCTGGGCAACAGAGCAAGACTCTGTCTCAAAAAAAAAAAAAAAAAAAGAAATTTTGGGAATTAAAAATATAGCAGAAATGAAAAAACTCAGTAGAAGCATTGAAGAACAAAGTTAACAAAATTTCTAGGAAGTACAATAAAAATATACAAAGAGATGAAAAAATAGGAGGACATAGAAGTTGAGAAAATTTAAATAACCATCTAGGAGGACTGCATTAGGATCAGCTTAAGTTGCTGTAACAGAGACTCCAAAATATAGTGGTATTAACAGCACAGAAGTTCATTTCTCTGTGGCCTAGAGTAGGTAGATAACTCTGCTTTACGACCAGCTGGCTCCGTCATGCTAAACATGTTGCATCCATCTCCATCTCTGTATCCAGGCCTGATGTTTCAGTTATTAACATTTCCTGTCCAGGCGAAGTGGCTCACACCTGTAATCCCAGCACTTTGGGAGGCTGAGGCGGGTGGATCACCTGACGTCAGGAGTTTGAGACCAGTTTGGCAAACATGGCCAAAACCTGTCTCTACTGAAAATACAAAAATTAACCAGGCACAGTGGCACGTGCCTATAATCGCAGCTACTCGGGAGGCTGAGGCAGAAGAATTGCTTGAACCCAAGGGTCAGAGGTTGTAGTGAGCTGAGATTGCACCACTACACTCCAGCCTGGGTGACAGAGCAAGACTGTATCTCAAAAAACAAAACAAAAAACATTTCCTAACTAAAAGGAAAAGGGCAGATACAATTCATGACTTAAAGATACGACTAGTAAGATATATGCACTTCAGTTCACAATTAGCTGCGAGGGAGGTTGGAGCATGTAGTCTTGCCAAGATTACATAGTCTTGCCATGTTCGGCTAAATCTCAGGAGTTCTATCATTAAAAGGAAAGAGAGAATGGATGTTGGAGGAAGTTGAGCAATCTCCACTATAAGGTTTAACATCTGGCTGGGTCTGGCGGCTCACATCTATAATTCCAGTGCTTTGGAAGGCAGAGGTAGGAGGATTGCTTGAGGCCAGGAATTCGAGACCGGCCTGGGCAACATAGTCAGACCCCATCTCTACAAAAAATAAACACAAACATTTTAGCTGGGCATGGTGGCATGTGTCTGTAGTTCCAGCTACTTAGACGGCCAAGGATCCCTTGAGCTCAGGAGTTCATGGCTACTGTGAGCTATGATTTTGCCACTGCACTCCAGCCTGGGCAACAGAGTGAGACTCTGTCTCCAAAAAAAAGAAAAAAGATTTAACATCCAAATAAAAACACATTCCAAAAGAGTGAACCAGAGAAAATAGCAGAGAGGAAATCAGCAAAGAACTATATATTTGGATGACTAGGTTTTGCTGTGGTGGTAATAAACCTGTTCCAAGGGAGACAACCCAAAAGTCTGACCATGTCATAGTATAAAGTTCAGTCTAGAATCTCAAAGTCGGGAATCAGGATAACCTCAGAAACCAGCAAAGATGTATCTGGTTGACTAGGTTTTACTGTGGTAATAAACCTCTTCCAAGGGAGACAACCCAAAATGCCGATCATGTCATAGTATAAAGTTCAAAGTCTAGAATGTTTGGGTAGTGTGTGGGATAGTTTCTACAACAGGTTCAAATGTGGCTCCTTCAGATCCAGAGACCTATAAGCTGAAAGGCTAAGCTCTCTCTCCTCATATACCAATGCACAGTGATGGAACAGGATCAGGATAACCTAGGAAATGGGGACTGGAGACACATAGCAGACATTAGCCCACTGCAAAATGTAACAAAACAGTGGTTTCCAAACTATTTTTTGCCCCAGGGGAAACTTGAAAATAATCTTCTGTGAAATTCCAATCATGAAAGCAGGTCAAAGTGGGCTGCTCCGCTTGGGGACTGGAATGCTCACTGAGCTCCTCTTACCCTCAAACTAGGGGCTGCTCCTGGGGAAGCTCCACAAAATCTATAGAGGCCATGAAGCATAGCAAAAGTGAGGTCATCAAGAGATAGTCAGCTTTCGTTCCATCAAAGAGGGTAAAGGGACTGTTTAGAGAAGATATTGAAGAAAATAGAGATTACAGATGATAGATCATGAGTTCCAAAGGACCCAGTGGAATGGTTTGGGAAGGTGGGAAGGCGTTGGAAACTGGGTCAGGTGGGATGTGTAAGGTGATATGGTGCACTCTCCTTTCATCATACTGGCCTAGGCAATGTCCCAACAATTTTAAGCCCAACCATTATGCTGCTCTACATTGTCACCTGAACAACTAAACATTGCTGACGAGAACACTTAATTAGGTCTATTGATTATACCTTAAAACTGTGCCCATGGATCTCAAATAGGCATTCAATATTGCCTGGCAATGGTATTACATATACCTAATACATTTATTTTTTCGTAAGTTTATTTTTTCCAGAATAATTATTTCATACCTTCTTTTTGAGCCTCAAACTGCTTATATTCTACCCCTCTCTAAAGGAAATCATATTTCAATAAATATTTATTGAGCATCTATTTCACGCCATTCTTCTAAGCACTGAGAGAGCAGTGGACAACACAGTCTTTGCTCTCAAGGAACTTAAATTTCAGTGCAGGGAGACATAAATAAACAAGTGTATAGGATTCCGTATGGTGCTAAGTGCTATGGAAAAAAAATAAAGCAGGTTGGGGAAAAGGGAATGCTGATAAAAGCAGCAGATCCCAGATTTTTCTAAGGCATAACAAGACCTTTGCTTTAACTTTGGGTGATATCTGTAGCCACTGATAGGGTCAAAATAAAAAGAGTGACATGATCCAACTTAGGTTTTGAAAGGATCACTTTGTCTGCTGTAGTTAGAATAAACCATCCATGAGAGAGAAAGAGTATCAATAGGCAGACTGTTTTATTGGCCTTGGTTCCTGGGCCTTTTCTGGTCATCTTCGACTACCTTCTTGGCCTAAATTCTTGCTTCCCCACTATTCCATGTTTTAATGGGAAAAATTATCAAAGTATAATTTTCAAAAAGTTAAAAATGTGACTCATACAAATATAGAATGAAAATGTGTCGAATGTTTATTAACTCATTAATATTAACTCAGTGTCTCTCAAACTGGGTATAGGCACTGAAAAAGTAATGTTAGAATTAGGTTGCCGGACAGCATAGAGGATCATGGTGGATGGGAGGTGGGACTAGATTGCAGCTACCACGCAGATAGACGGAGCAGTATGTTGAGACTCGCACTGTAACCTTTTGCTCCAGAACTACTGCAGGAATAAACCAGGAAAGCTGAAAAAACCCATAGACTCTCTGAAGAAAGCAGATGACTCCTGCAGGACACTGGAGACACCCCAAATACTGTGTGTGAGTGCCCAAGCTGCGGTAGTGGGAAAAGAGAATTGTCCACCCCTGAACACATACCCTCACTGGGGAACCTGAAGGTCTGGATCACAGGAGAATATTCTGACCTTACCTGGAGCTGAGTCAATTTAGAGAGCAGAGCAAAATACAGGGGTAAAGGAAGCAGCAGGAAAACCCCTGTGGGCTCTCTGGGTCCCCTGGGTAGCCATTTCTGCCTTGTCTCACAAGGGTCCTTGAGGAGGACTGCCAGGGAAAAGACCACAGGGAGAAGGAAACCTCTAGCTGAACTTTGTAACAATTCCAACTGAATGTGAAGTCTCCTGGCCAGAACCCGGTGGAGGTCATGAATCTGGTGTGCAGACTTCACAGGCTGAAAGGAACAAAAACCCAGCTGGCTTTCACAGTGGGAGGCTGGTAGCCTGGGGCAAGCTCTCAGCCCTGCTCTCCCACTGCCTGGAAATTCACTTGGTGCTGTTGGGGGGTGCACAGTGGGAGTGAGACCAGCCTTTTGGGTTGCTTGGGAGGCGGGTAAGGCCTGTGACTGCCAGCTTTCTCCCACTGCCTTGACTAACTGCATGACACAGCAGAGGCAGCCATAATCCTACTGGGAACATAACTCCATCGACCTGGGAACCACATCCCCATTCCCCACAGAAGCCGCAGCAAGACCCACCCAAGGAGAACCTGAGCTTAGACAGGCCTAACCCTGCCCCAACCTGATGGTCTCCTTCCCTACCCACCCTGGTAGCTGAAGACAAAGGGCATATACTCTCCTGAGTTCTAGAGCTCTGCCCACCACCTGATCCTCCCTATACTACCACAGCTGATGCTCTCTTCAAAGTGCCACCTCCTGGCAGGAGGCCAATCAGCACAAAAATAGTGCATTAAACAACCAAAACTAGGACCCTCACAGAGTCCATTTCACCCCCCTGCCACCTCCTCCAGAGCAGGTGCTGATATCCATGGCTGAGACACCTGCAGACTGTTCACATCACAGAACCCAGTGCAGACAATCCCCAGTACCAGCCCGGAGCTTGGTAGACTTGCTGGGTGGCTAGATCCAGAAGAGAAATAACAATTACAACAGCTCAGCTCTCAGGAAGCCACATCCCTAGGAAAAGGGGGAGAGTACTTCATCAAGGGAACACCCCATGGGACAAAAGAATTTGAACAGCAGCCTTGAGCCCTAGACCTTCCCTCTGACACAGCCTACCCAACTGAGAAGGAACCAGAAAAACAATTCTGGTAATACCCACAAAAAAATCTTTAACACCCACAAAAAAATCACACTAGCTCACCAGCAATGGATCCAAACCAAGAAGAAATCCCTGATTTACCTGAAAAAGAAATCAGAAGTTCAGTTATTAGCTAAAATCAAGGAGGCACCAGAGAAAAGCAAAGTCCAATTTAAGGAAATAAAAAATGATACAAGAAATGAGGGGAGAAATTGTCAGTGAAATAGCATAAATACAAAACAATCAAAACTTCAGGAAACAATGGATGCAAAAATTATAGAAGTGCAAAATGTTCTGGAAAGTCTCAGCAATAGAATTGACAAGCAGAAGAAAGAACTTCAGAGCTCAAAGACAAGGTTTTTTAATTAATCCATATGAAAAAGACAAAGAAAGAATAAGAAAATATGCCCCAGTATGCTGATTGTTTTTTACTTTATTTCCAAATTTGAGGTAATTTTTATTAACAATTTCTCATGAAAACATTTTTTTTAAAGTCTCACAGAGTCTTGATTAACATTTTGAATTTACAAGAGGAATGTGAGGTGGCATTGTAGGTCAATTTCCCATCTTTTCTGGTTTTCCAGACGTTTCCCTTTGATTGCTAGTTTTTGCTGTTACAATATCGTAGACAAGAGATGCAAAGGACCTGAATTTAGGCAATAGCATTACTTTTTTTATCAGGTTTACATTCAAGACAAGACCTTTCCTTATTCTTACACTATGGGGCTATTGTATCATGATGAATATAATCTCTCATAATCATTAATCTCATCAGCAATGTACATAACTACCATCTAATTCTCAGACCCTATTTGAATTTTGCTAGTTGTCCCAGTAATGTCCTGTCAGGTGCAGTTCCTCAATCTTTCCTTGACTTTTGTAGCTGTAACACTTTTGAAGATTATAGTCGAGATATTTTATATAACGAACTTTAATTTGGTTTGTCTGACACTTCCCTCATGATTAGAATCAGATTATGCATCTTTGGCAGGAATATAACAGAACTGACACTGTATTTTTCTAATTGCAGCCTATCAGGTGCACACAATTTCTATATGTTCCATTATGATGATGTTCATGTTGATCATTTGATTAACATAGGACTGGACAAGGTTTTCCACTGTAAATTTACTCCTTTTCCCCCTTTTGTAATTAATAAGTATTTGGTGGGGAGAATCTATGAAAGTATGTAAATGTATTAGTCCTTATCAATCTATTATTTAAATTGATCACTATGAGCTTGTGGTTTTATGTAATGGGTTATAGTTTGTTAACCATCATTATTTCGATGTTGAGAGTGACTCAGATTTGACCAGCGGGAGTCCATTCAAGCTGTTTCTGTATGCCCTTAACATGTTTCCAACATTATTCTTTGAGCACTTCCTTACTTTCTGGCACAAGATGATCCAGTCTCAATTTGTGCTTTTTCTGAATCAGCCATTTCTCCAAGGATCCTTGGTTCCTTTTAGTGGAGAATGATACTTAGAATCCAAGATCTGGGCATTATGCATGCTCATTATCACTGGGGTACCTTTGCTACTAAGTGTTCTAAGTGGACAAAGCCAGAGGAAGTACACCCACACAAATACGTATATATGTATACATATACCATATATTCATATATGTACATACACATATAAAATATATATACATAAATTTACATCTGTATTTATTTCTATACTATATATAGTTGGCCCACTGTATGCATGGGTTCTGCATCCTTGGATTCAACCAACTGCAGGTCTAAAATATTTGAGGGCTGGGTACAGTGGCTCATACTGCTAATCCCAGGACTTTGGGAGGCTGAAGTGGGAGGGTCACTACAGCCTAGGTGTCTGAGACCAGTCTGGGCAACACAGGAAGACCCCATCTCTACAAAAAAAAAAGAGAAAAATAAAACCACAATAAAAAGTAACATGCCACTGAAAGTACATTAAAAATGGTAACTTTTATGTTATGTATATTTTACCATAATTTTTTAAAAAGTAGTATCTCCTAGTAGAAAAAAAGTAACAATAAAAAATAATATAAATGAAAAACCCAACATAGTATAACCACTATTTACATAGCATGTATATTGTATTAGGTACTATAAGTAATCTAGATATGATTTAAAGGTATAAAGAAGATGCTTTAACAGAATGTAAGAAAAAAGAAAAAGAGTATACGGAAGGAAATGTGTAGGTTATATGCAAATACCATGGCGTTTTATGTAAGGGACTTGAGGATCTGAAGATTTTGGCATCTGTGGGGGGGTCCTGAAACCATTCCCCTGCTGGTGTCAAGGGATGACTATGTATTTTAAGCTATGAATTTGCACTGATATTTCTAATTTTAATCCAACGTTAGAGTTCATTTCTCTCTTTTCATATTTGTAACTTTCTTCTCTGACAGTCTGAAACTGGACTCCAATTATTCTTAATATATTTATTGATTCCATCAATCCTTCTGAATGTAAGCAACCTCCCAGTCACTGCTGCCCAATTCTCTGCATGGAGACCCTTCTTATCCACTCAGAACCCAATATTCTGCATCAGGCTGATGCTGCCACCCTCCCTCACACCACTGTCCTCTTCAGCTTACCTGTGCTCTGACACATCTCTCTGGGCCTCTGACACCCCATTCCTACCAAGCACAGATGCTTATCTTGCTCTACTTGACCTTTAAGATTGAATTGTTCCAGGAATGGAAAGGAAAGGAAAGGAAGAGGGAAAGTGTCTGTAATTTCCTTAACTTTTTTTTTTTTTTGAGATGGAGTCTTGCTCTGTCACCCAGTCTGGAGCACAGTGGCGTGATCCTGGCTTACTGCAACCTCTGCCTCCCAGGTTCAAGAGATTCTCCTGCCTCAGCCTCCTGAGTAGCTGGGATTATAGGCATGCGTCACCATGCCCGGCTAATTTTTGTATTTTTAGTAGAGACGGGGTTTCACCATGTTGGCCAGGCTGGTCTCGAACTCCTGACCTCAGGTGATCTGCCCGCCTCGGCCTCCCAAAGTGCTGGGATTACAGGCATGAGTCACCGTGCCCGGCCCCTTAACATGCTTTTTGAAGCCATCCTTTTACCATTACAAACAATATTGCAATGAATAAGTGTCTATGACAAGGTTGTGAACTTGCTGCATCAAAGAGCTCGTGCATTTGCAAGGTTGTTGGTTCTACACATTGATTTCCATAGAAGTTAACAATTTACACATCCACCTGCAACACAGGATGGTGCTTGAAAGAATTTAAAAGAAAGATAATTCTAATACGTAGAAAGACCTAAGAGTTACATGATGACTTTTGCAAAACTTAAGACAACTTATTTTCTCTTTTGGAAATACATTTATTGTTACACAAATCAAATTTCCTGCTATTCAGTTTCTTAGTAACAAAAATGAAACAAAATTTAGCTATCCCAAGCAAATTTAGGAACATAAAACAATAACCAAACAGACGGGGTAAAAAGTAACTATAAGAACCCCCAGGCTGAGCACAGCAGCCTGTGCCTGTAGTCCAATTGTTTGGCAGGCCGAGGCAGGAGGATCCCTTGAACCTAGGCGTTCGAGGCCATCCTGGGCAGTCTAACGAGACTATGTCTCAAAACCAAACCAAACAAAATACACAACAACAAAAAAGTTTTTGAAGAACCCTCAGAAACATAAATTAGGACCCTAAGCTAAGTAGACTTTAGTGCAGCAGCTCTGCAATTTACAAGGCAAAAATTACAACCCTGAAAAGCAGGATGACACAAAGCCCGGAAATAATTTTCTACCAGTCTGGTTGGTCAGATACTTGTCAGAAAACTGTTTTCCAGGTTATGAGCTTAAATTCTTTTTACAGACTGGCAACGGTATCAGGACGCTTTTTAGAGTGTCCCCTGCTATTGCCTCGGGCATGTCAGAAACTGGATAGGAGTTTGAAGTTGAGCAGTTTGTCCAGGATTTCCCGGGCTTTAGCACTGAACGCACTGCGTCCCTGGTACCCCTTCAGTTCCAAGCAAACCTGCTTGTTGGCCACTGTAGGACCAGACTTGCGTCAAGTACAGTTGCCACTACACAGATGTGGCTACTTAAAGTTAAATACTTATTTATTTTTGAGATGGGGTCTCACTTTGTCGTGCAGGCTGGAGTACAGTGGCGCGATCTCGGCTCACTGCAGCCTCGACCTCCTGGCTCAAGCCATCCTCCCCGCTCAACCTAGGACTACAGGCTTGCGCCACCACGCCCAGCGGCTGATTTTTGTATTTTTAGTAGAGACGGGGTTTCGCCATGTTGGCCAGGCTGGTCTCCAACTCCTGGCTTCAAGCGATCTGCCTGCCTCGGCCTCCCAAAGTGCTGGGATTACAGGCGTGAGCCACCGCGCCCGGCCCTAAATTAAATTTAAAATTCAGTTCTTCAGCCGGCTCAACACCACACATGTGGCCAGTGGCTGCCTTAATAACGCAGATATAGAATATTTCCCTCATCTCAGAGAGTTCTGACAACGCTGAGGCAGACAGTTGAGAGTTTTTTAAAAAACAAAAACAAAAAGCTTGGAAACCGCTAGTCTCCACCACCTATAATAACCAACGGGCATTATTACTCTCTCCAAATGGGATGAGGAAAAAACTACGCTAAGGAACACCATGCAGAAAATCTGCCGAGGCACCAGCCAGCGGGCTTTCTCTGCGAACGCAGCCGACGGCCATTTCCACAGCGGACGCCGTCGTCGGTCCAGCGAGGTAAGAAACTTGTAGGACGCCCGGAACTCCCAGAGGGGTGGGCGTTCAAGGGTCAGGACCCTCGAGATGCAATTGTCCAAAGCGGTGGGTGCTCGTAGTCACCGGCTTGCGAGCCTCGGCTCGGGATCCCCCAGTGCACCACTCCGCCCCGCCCCGAGCCTAACGCCGCCTGGAGAGCGCGCGGCCGCAGGGTGGGCGCGCTCCCGCACGCGCGAAGGCCCGCGGCCCGGAGGCAGCCGGCAGCCAATGGGGCGGGGCGCCGCGCGCAGGGGGCGGGGCCGTGACGCGCCCTCCTCGTGACCCGGCTCTCGGCCTGCGCCCGCGGAAACCGGAAGCGGCGGCTTTCCGCGGTGCCGGCTGGGGGCGGAGAGGCGGCGGTGGGCGCGCTGGGGTGTGTGAGCCCGGTGATGGCGCCGGGCCCGACAGCCGCGCAGCGGAGGTGTTCGTTGCCGCCGTGGCTGCCGCTGGGGCTGCTGCTGTGGTCGGGGCTGGCCCTGGGCGCGCTCCCCTTCGGCAGCAGTCCGCACAGGGTCTTCCACGACCTCCTGTCGGAGCAGCAGCTGATGGAGGTGGAGGACTTGTCCCTGTCCCTCCTGCACGGTGGAGGGCTGGGGCCTCTGTCGCTGCCCCCGGACCTGCCGGATCTGGATCCCGAGTGCCGGGAGCTCCTGCTGGACTTCGCCAACAGCAGCGCAGAGCTGACAGGGTGTCTGGTGCGCAGCGCCCGGCCCGTACGCGTCTGTCAGACCTGCTACCCCCTCTTCCAACAGGTCGTCAGCAAGATGGACAACATCAGCCGAGCCGCGGGGGTGGGTACAGGACCACGTCCGGGACTGTGGCGCGGGAGAGTTGGGAAAGGAGGAGGATGTAATGATGGTCAACGCTGGGGGCCTCAGTTTCCCCAACAGTAAGAAAAAGGGGTTGGACTGGGTCTGTGGAGTTGGGGCATCAGAAAAAGGGGGTGGCATTATGGGGCTTGAGATTTGGGTTTTTGCTTCCAAGAATGCTGTTGGACATCTTTGGTTCATATAGATGTGATTGGTTTTCTTGGGGGTCCTGATTCCCCAACCCTCTTCCTCTTCCTCCACCCACTCCACCACAGCTTCTTCTCATCTTCACCTGGAGTTCCCAGCAAGGATCCTTTTCTGAAACAAGTGGGGTGGAGACACTGGTAGTGGTTAGGAATTTGAGCTTTGTAGCCAGAAATGTTCATGTCCACCAACTTCTAACTATGTAACTTTGGATTAATTATCTTCTCAGAACCTTAGTTTCCTCCTCTATAAAGTGGAAAGAACAGCTGCCTGATGCGGCTGTTGGAAGAATTAAAAGAGATATTGCCTGTGACTTCATTTTAGTGATGTGAACAGCCTGGAGCTAGCGGCCAGGACTCCAGTTCCACTCTGCTTATTAGCGGTATACTCTGGGCAAGTTACATTCTCTGTGCCTGTTTACTGATCTGTAAAATGGGGATAAAAGGAGGTTTTAGAAAACGACACATAGTAATACCTCTAAGTAAATGGGAGGTAAATTTTTAAGAAATTGTAAGACTGCTCTTCATTCTTGGTACCTTCAGGGTTTTCTAGTTGTGTGGTAGCTGCTGTGAGGGACTTAATTTTAAAAAGAAAAACAGACACAATTCCTGCTCCTAAGCACTTTATAAAGTTTAGACTAGGAAAAGATTAGAGTGTCAGGGTTGGTGGAGTCACGAGGTGTGGGCCGGATATGCTTGGTAAAGGAAAAACATGAGGAATAACATTGGGATTGGAGAATGAGAAAGTTCCTCTTGTATTACGGGGACAGCAAGTAGTCTCATGAAAATGTGGTTGGAATTATTCCATAAATTTAAACTTGTCTAAACTTGTTTATAGTTGCACTAAATATAAATTTGTACCTAGTTGTATCCTGCTTTAAGTCAGCCTGTTATTATTTAAAATAAATGTGTCATAGCTGTGTGCGGTGGCTCATGCCTGTAATCCCAGCACTTTGGGAGGCTGAGGCAGGGGGGATCACCTGAGGTCAGGAGTTCGAGACCAGCGTGGCCAACATGGTGAAACCGCCGTCTCTACTAAAAATACAAAAATTATCCGAGCCTGGTGGCATGTGCCTGTAGTCCCAGCTGCTCTGGAAGTTGAGGCAGAAGAATCGCGGTACACGTCTGTACTTCCAGCTACTCGGGAAGCTGAGGCAGAAGAATCACTTGAGCCTGGAAGGCCAAGGTTGCAGTGAGCCAAGTTTGTATCACTGCGCTCCAGCCTGGGCAACAGAGTGAGACTCCATCTCAAAATAAATAAATAAATAAAAATAAAATAAAAATCTGTCATTTTACATAAATGGGGAATTTATTTGCATTAAATAAATTCTGTGGTCAATCTCTCTGTAAAGAGCATGTTTTTTTTTCTGTTTTCTTTTTTTTTTTTTGAGACGGTCTTGCTCTGTTGCCCAGGCTGGAGTTCAGTGGTGTCATCTCGGCTCACTGCAATCTCCACCTCCTGGGTTCAAGTGATTCTCCTGCCTCAGCTTCCTGAGGAGCTGGAAGTACAGACGTGCACCGCCACACCTAGCTAATTTTTGTATTTTTAGTAGAGACAGGTTTCACCATGTTGGCCAGACTGGTCTCGAACTCCTGGCCTCAAATAATCCACCCACCTCAGCCTCCCAAAGATTTGGGATTACAGGTGTGAGCCACCACACCTGGCCAAGGACATATTTTCAAGGTAAATAAATTCAGGCTTACATGCAGTATTTTCCAGGCACACTTCCATTGGGTATAGCAAGGAATATATATCTTACTATCACTTTAAAATAAAGTACCCAAGACATGTCCCTGTCAACTACAGCAGGATACGATATAGCATCATATTCAGTGTTGAGCGGTTAAGATGAGTTGTTTTAGGGTTCCATTTACTCTGAAGAACAAGTGCTACTGTGGGCAGAATGGCCAGGGATCATGATGCAAAGTTTGGGTCTTTGAAGGCAGCAAATACTTTTCTTATGTGTGTAGGTACTGTGGAATTAAAAAGAGGCTAAAAGTAGCACCTCAAACTCTAGGGTGCAGTATTATGGGCATCACCCAATCTGCATATGAATTTCCATATGAATTCCCCACTACCCAGAGGAGGCTTCCCAGTGGGGGAGTTGTAGAAACCCCCTTCCTCTCCCTCAGATTCTAACAGCAACCCGGGTACCCAGCTCAACTCACCCTGATGTGAAAGGAAGTAGATAAAAAGGTGAAAAGAGGCAGGGAAACTTTTTTTTTATTTTCTCTCCAACTCATCCTAGGCCTTGGTCTTGGCTCCCCTTATTTCCCCAGTAGAGCTGGGTATGATTCATTAGCTCAAAAGTGTGACTTCTACAGTTCTGAGGTACTTTATAGATTTAAAAGGCTATATGGACTGGTTTGGGAGTTGAACCATCATGTATAATAATGAACTTATGAGGCCAGGCATGGTGGCTCATGTCTGTAATCCCAGTACTTTGGGAGGCCGAGGCAGGCAGATCACCTGAGGCCAGGAGTTCAAGATCAGCCTGGCCAACATGATGAAACCCTGCCTCTACTAAAAATACAAAAAAAAAAATTAGCCGGGTATGGTGGTGCACAGCTACTCAGGAGAGTGAGGCAGGAGAATTGCTTGAACCCGGGAGGTGGAGGTTGCAGTGAGCCAAGATAGTGCTACCACTCTCCAGCCTGGGGGACAGAGTAAGACTCCGTTGCAAAAAAAAAAAACAAAACAAAAACCTATGGAAAAATGTGTCATGAGTGAACTTGAAGGAATTAGTTGTCCCTTGGGGAGGTTTATTTATCCAGTGTAATGTATTTTCTTTTTTTTTTTTTTTTTTTTTGAGACAGAGTCTTGCTCTGTTACCCAGGCTGGAGTGCAGTGGTGCGATCTCAGCTCACTGCAAGCTCCACCTCCCGGGTTCATGCCATTCTTCTGCCTCAGCCTCCTGAGTAGCTGGGACTACAGGTGCCCGCCACCATGCCCGGCTGATTTTTTATATTTTTAGTAAAGACAGGGTTTCACCATGTTAGCCAGGATGGTCTCAATCTCCTGACCTCATGATCTGCCCACCTCTGCCTCCCAAAGTGCTGGGATTACAGGTGTGAGGCACCACACCCAGCCCTTTTTTTTTTTTTTTTTTTTGAGACGGAGTTTCCCTCTTGTTACCCAGGCTGGAGTGCAATGGCGGGATCTCGGCTCACTGCAACCTTTGCCTCCCGGGTTCAAGCGATTCTCCTGCCTCAGCCTCCCAAGTAGCTGGGATTACAGGTGCCCACCACCATGCCTGGCTAATTTTTGTATTTTTAGTAGAGACAGGGTTTCACTGTGTTGGCCAGGCTGGTCTCGAACTCCTGACCTCAGGCGATCCACCTGGCTTGGCCTCCCAGAGTGTTGGGATTACAGGCGTGAGCCACCACGCCCAGCCTATCCAGTGTAATGTATTTTGTTTAACTCAGACTCAGTCTTTTATTTAAATCAGTTTTTAGCAAGCACCTACTATTCTTGAATATTGGGCTGGTAAAAGGATAAGAAGGAAAAGAAAGGTAAGATTCAGGCCTTTATCAGAATAGTTACGGGAAATAAAGTACCTTATATGGGGAAATAGGAAAATATCAGTGAGTGTTATAAATTGTACCATAGCAATTTAGAGCAAAAGAGTGAAAGGAATGCCAAGTTAAAGGAGGGAACAGAGCCAGATGCAGTGGCTCATGCCTGTAATCCCAGCACTTTGGGAAGCTGAGGCTGGTGGATCGCTTGAGGCCAGGAGTTCGAGACCAGCCTAGCCAACATGGCAAAACCCCGTCTCTACTGAAAATACAAAAAATTAGCCAGGAGTAGTGGCGTGTGCCTGTAATCCCAGCTACTCAGGAGGCTGAGGTGGGAGAATCACTTGAGCCTGGGAGGCTGAGGTTTCAGTGAGCCAAGTTTGCACCACTGCACTCCAGCCTGGGTGACAGAGCGAGACTCCATCTCAAAAAAAAAAAAAAAAAAAATGAGAGAACAGAGCAAGGCTGGTTCATCAGGGGAAACCTACAAGCTGAATCTCAAGGCATTCTTTCTACCCTTCTTTAGTGTGAATGGACATGGATTGATTGAGAGAGGAGAGGAGTATAACAAGGAGAAAAAAAGAATCAAAGCCAGAAACTAGTAAGCTATTTATGTGGTACAGCAATATAATTAGTTTAACTATAATAGAATTCCCTGATAACAATCCTAGGTTCTTGTCACTTCCTTTTAGAATTTCTGGGACAGGGATCGCATATAGTTTTATTATCTCAAGGTAAAAAATACAGTGATTTCTGAAACCTGAATGATAGAACTGAGGGATTCCCTCTTCCTTAGAGTCATACTTTCTCCTTTTAGTTTAAACTGATAGGGACATAGTTTCATTGTGATTCAGCATTATCAGAATGGTCCTGAGGATGCTTTTTCCCCCTCAGATTCTGAATTGGTAGGCTCTGTGCTATTCTATTTGGTTTGTTTAAAATTTAGATAGTGTTTAAAATTTAGATCTATAGATCCATCCATCTACCTATCTATCTCTATGTATCTATGTATCTGTATATCTTTGTGAAGTGCTAGTCATTTGGGTTATGTATTTGGTGAGTATTCAATATACTTTTACTGTAGATTATTAAATTCTGAGGACTATAGGGAGAAAACCAGAACATAGTATAATAATCTATGTCTTTCATTAGAGATCAGAAAATGTAATATTTCTTCTGCATTCATTCAAAAAAATTATTGAGTACCTATTATGTACAGGTTCTGGTAGCTACTAGGGATATAGCGTGAATGAGCAGAGCTTGTAGTCTGATGACAGACATTAAGCATCTCATTATACAAATAATTATTTAATTCATGTGTGATAAGTGTTGCTGATTAAAAAACCCAGATGCTACCAATGCATATGACAAGAGTGCTGATCTTGAGTATGACTGGGGGATAGGTAGAATGGTCAGTGATTAAAGCAGGCACCTACAATTGGAGAAAACACAGGGCAGGGGAGGGAAGGTATACATGCAAAGAAATAGCAGGCATGAAGACTGAGATGGGAAGGAGTTTGTGGTGTATTTGAGGTCTAGAACACAGCACAGTGAGCAAGAAGGAGACCCGTGGTCTGAGCCTAAAGAAGTAGACAGGTGCCAGGTCATGTGGGCCTTGTAGGGTATGTTAAGGATCTTAGACTTTGATTTTAAAGCAGTATGATGTTATTGAAAGGTTTAATTCTGTGGAATGACATAATCAGATTTGTACTTTAAAAGGCTATGCTGGCTATGTGACAGAAAATGGAAAGGGTAGGGGCTGGGGAGGGTAGGGGAAGAAGATATGTGGGGAGATGAATTAGAAGACTGTTGCAGTGGTATGAGAGACAGTGGTGGCTAGGCTATGTGGGGGCCGTCATGATGTGGAGAAATGGGTAGATTTCAGAGATACTTAGGAGGCAGAAATTACAGGCTTGGAGGTTAACTGAATGTGGGGAGTAAGGAAAAGATAGTGGTGATTTCCAGGGTTTTAATAAGAGCAGCTTAGTGAATAGGGTTGTCATTTATTGAGCTGGAGGGAGGATTCTGTTTAGTGGGGGAAGATCATTAACTCAGTTTTGAACTTGTTGATTTTGAGGTGTTTATGAGCTTTCTAAGTGGATATATTGCACATCTAGAGGACTGGACTGGAGATAACACCTTTGGGAGTGTCGGCAGAAAAATGGCATTTGAAATTATGACATGGGTGAACATACCTGAGGAATGCGTAGGAACACTAAGAGTTTAAGATTAAGTAGAGGGTAAACTCTCAAAGATGACTGAGAAGGAAGAATTGGAGAGATAAGGAAGAATGAGGGAGCATGATGTCCTATAAATCAAGGAAAAAGGAAGGGGTGGTTATTTTTGTCAAATCCTGCTGAGCGTGTTGGAGATACATCTGTCAATACTGGCAGTATTGGTGACACTAACAAGAGTGAATTTGATGGAGTCCTTGGGTATGAAAGTGAGATTGGAGTGGGTTGAACAGGGATTGGAAGATGAGGACGTGGGAAGAGTGAACCTAGACAACTGCTGAAGAGTTTGGCCTTGATGGGGAGATAAGAAACAGAGGTCGCTAAAGAGAAATGTGGGACTCAGAGGCTTGCTTTTATTTCTCTCTCTTTCTTTTTTTTTTTTTTTTTTTTTTTTTTAGGCAGAGGCTCGCTCTGTCAGCCAAGCTGGAATGCATGGCACAATCTTGGCTCACTGCAACCTCCACCTCCCGGGTTCAAGCGATTCTCCAGCCTCAGCCTCCTGAGTAGCTGGGACTATGGGTGTGCACCACCACACCCGGCTAATTTTTATATTTTTAGTAGAGATGGGGTTTCACCATGTTGGCCAGACTGGTCTCGAACTCCTGACCTCAGGTGATCTGCCTGCCTTGGCCTCCTAAAGTGCTGGGATTACAGGCGTGAGCCATGGTGCCAGGCCGACTTTCTGTCATTTCTTTCCATTCCCCTGTCCCTCCATTCCTCTGTCCTGCCTTCCCTTCTTCCTTGCCCAAGATGGGAGAGAGCTGGACATGTTTAAATGCTGATTGTGAGGGTCCTTTAGAGAAGGTGAAGATTCTGTAGGAGGCAGTGGGAAGCAGACAAGGTCAGTTTCCAGAAAAGGCAGGGTAGATGGGATCTAGGGCATTCTCAGAGAGAAGGGCCTTGAAAGGGACAGGTGCTTTCCCACCATAATAGGAGGGTAGAAGGAGAGGTTGCTTGTAGAGGTAGGCAGGTTAGAGTTTCAGCTCGAAGGCTTCTATCATCCAGGAGGCTAGATCTTCTTTTGAGAGTAAAGGGTGGGAGAGAGATCAGAGTTTCTAGGAGAGTGGAGAGGATTTGAAATAGCGGTTGTAAAAAGGAGAAAATGAGCAGATAGAAAAGTGAGGGGTATGGTTTGGGATTATGGATTTACTGTGGAATTAATCTGTGTTGTTAATTTTTTGCCAGCAGCTCCTGACTTCCTGGGTGCAGGCATGATCAAAGGAAATGGCTGGCTTCATGATGGTTAGGGTTCTGCTAAGTGGTTAGGATAGATTTGAGTATTAAGAGTTCTAAGTATAAACAAGGACCATTGATTTTTTGGTCACTTGGCGAGGTGTTGGGAATACAAAGATGTGACAGTTTCCATTGTAAGGGGACATCTGTCCAGAAGAGAAACCTAAACATATATAGGTGGATATCATGCTTTAAGAAACCATGCATCAGGGTAGTGACACATGGGTCCCACATTGCTCTTTGGTGACCTCTCTTTCTTATCTCTCTATCAAGGCCAAACTCTTCAGCAGTTGTCTAGGTTCACTCTTCCCACGTCCTCATCTTCCATTCCCTGTTCGACCCACTCTGATCTCACTTTCACACCCAAGGACTCCATCAAACTCATTCTTATTAGTGTCACCAATACTGCCAGTGTTGACAGATATACCTCCAATTCTCTCAGCAGGATTTGACACAAATAACCACCCCTTCCCTTTTCCTTGATTTACAGGACATCATGCTCTCCTTGTTTTTCTTTATCTCTCCAATTCTTCCTTCTCAGTCACCTCTGATAGT
Organism: Pongo pygmaeus; assembly: GCF_028885625.2. Taxonomy (NCBI): domain Eukaryota; kingdom Metazoa; phylum Chordata; class Mammalia; order Primates; family Hominidae; genus Pongo; species Pongo pygmaeus. The sequence continues at coordinate 107,994,372 of NC_072378.2, read as the reverse complement.
TTACCCTCTACCCAGCTAACACTACCTATTTCATAGAGTTGTTATAAGGATTAAATAAGGAAATGCAGTTGGAACATTTAGAAGTGGTAAGTACTAAATAAGTACCTCATCATCATTTGGATTATTAATCATTTCCTTTCTGTCCTCATTGTTGCCATCATCCTTTCATTATACCTGAGCTATGGAAGTAGTGTAATGAGTCTCCCTGCCTCCTCACCCTATATATCACGGCCTAAAGATATATTCCTAAAACTGCTTTTCATGACACCCTCCTCATAAATCTTAAAGAATTTCTCACTGGCTATAACTCTCATGACCCTCAAGGCCTCTCATAACCTTGTTCTAACTTAGCCCTTTAATAGCCCTACTTTCATAGACTACTGAATACTCTCCGAATACCACATAATCATTATCACTTTCACCCCATGATCATTTAATTCCTCTATTTTCGAATCCTCTTCTCTTCCTCAATGTAGGGCTTAGTTCATATCCTGCTTCCTTCATGAACTCCTTCCTAATTTCTCAAAACTACATTGATATCTTCCTCAACTGAACTATTCCACACATTGAACACTCATACAGGCTCTACTGTATTGATTTTTAAAATAGCCAGTCACCTACTTATGAAGATTCAACTTAACCAACTAATTACATTTATCCAACTAAACCTACTTAGAGCACCTCAGGTTGGCAGCATGGTAGCTAGGTGAAATAGCATATTATCAGTCACTGTGTACCAGACAGTGTGCTGAGTGATTAATGTATGCTATTTCATTTAATACAGTAACTGTAGGACCCTTGATTTTGAAACTGAACCTTAGAGAGGTTGGGTCAGCTGCCCAAGGTGACTAGCTAGTGACCCAGGCTTGTATCAATACAGTATTATTACTTCTACTTAAGAAGTGATAATAGGCCAGGAACGGTGGCTCACGCCTGTAATCCCAGCACTTTTGGAGGCCGAGGCGGGTGGATCACCTGAGGTCAGGAGTTCGAGACCAGTCAGGCCAACATGGTGAAACCCCATCTCTACTAAAAATAAAAATAAGCCAGGCATGGTGGCACGTGCCTGTAGTCCCAGCTGCTCGGGCGGCTAAGGCAGGAGGATCACTTGAACCCAGGAGGCAGATGTTGCAATGAGCTGAGATTGCGCCACTGCACTCCAGCCTGGGCGATAGAGTGAGACTCCATCTCAAAAAAAAAAAAAAAATGATAATAGAAAATTTTCTTCTATGACTGGTATTGCTCAGAAGGTAATTCTAAAAAAAAGTGTTTTAAAATGTTTTGTTCATGGCCAGGTGCAGTGGCTCATGCCTGTAATCCCAGCACTTTGGGAGGCTGAGGCAGGTGGATCATTTGAGGTCAGGAGTTCAAGATCAGCCTGGCCAACATAGTGAAACCCCGTCTCTACTAAAAACACAAAAATTAGCTGCGTGTGGTGGCATGTGCCTATAGTCCCAGCTACCTGGGAGGCTGAGGCATGAGAATCACTTGGACCCGGGAGGCAAAAGCTGCAGTGAACTGAGATCTTGCCACTGCACTCCAGCCTGGGTGACAGAGTGAGACTCTGTCTCAAATAATAATAATAATAATAAATAAAATGTTTTGTTCAATTATCTATTTTAAAAGCAAGCACTCATTCAAATGTACCTTTTAATGGGATGACAAAACTAAGCTACAAAGAAGATAACCTTCCCAAAATGAACATCAGCAAATATTTTAAAGCAGAAATTCTTCCTTTTCTCCCTCTTTTCTCCTTTTTTCCATTTCTTCTCCCACATGACTGATCATTTGTTTCCCAGGAGTTACCACTCTCTTTCATTATTCATCACACTGTATAACTCGTCTGTGTATCTGTGAGAGGTTCTTGAAGCCCCAGAATTGAGGGCATTCTTTTATATTTTTTATATCCTCAGAACTTCAGGATTTTTATAATGCCTAGTAAATAGTAGGAGTTAAATAACTTTGAAAGAATTAAGGGTCAGCAGGAGTTAGTTCTTTGCTTGGGGCACAAGGGAAAGGAAATAGATAAGGATCAAATGATTTGGGAACTTGGATTTATTATTTGCATAGCATGAGTTTCTTTCATTATTAAAATGATCTGCAAAAGCATATTTTTCCATCTGGGTACAAACTATTTAGATACAAAGATTTTCTTCCTTTGCAAGTGAACCTAGTACCAATAAATGTTAGCTGCTAATTACTTTATTGTCATTGTTATTATTAATGTTAACATTATCTGATCATATCAAACAAAATGTTAAAAAGCTTATAATAAGTGTTATTTTTTGTAAGGTTTTTGCCTCTCAAGTTGTTTGCAAAGTCTAAAAATACTCAGATTGTATTTTTCTGTCTTCTTTTTGTTACAGAATGCTTCAGAGAGTCAGAGTTGTGCCAGAAGTCTCTTAATGGCAGATAGAATGCAAATAGTTGTGATTCTCTCAGAGTTTTTTAATACCACATGGCAGGAGGCAAATTGTGCAAGTAAGTAATTCTTTCATTTTCATGTTGCAGTTATGGTTCAGTAGTACAGATTTCAGATTTTATTTTAGTGAATTTTGGGATCTTTGAAGCTAGATAATACTTTTTATTGCTAAGTTTAAATAAACTGTCATGGACACCATGGTTTATTAATGGCAACTGAGCAAATAGCGAAAGGCAGAAAAGTGTAGCAGTTACTATAAAGCACTTAGCTCAACTCCTGACACATACTTAATGTTCAAGAAATGTTAACTGTTTAGTATAATAATAATTATGATGTTTACCGTAATCTCTCAAGTGGTGTGTGGCAGGGGGTGGGGTGGGATGATAACATCTGTTCTACCTTCTTCGCAGGTTTGTGTGTAATTGTGTAATAAGATCTATTTTTAGATATTCTTTGGAAAAATTAAAATCACTATTCCAATTCAGATAAGGTTTTGAATACCAACTGTGTGCTAGGCAGTTCTTATTTTTCAAGTCTTATAATTTAGTGAGTGAGAAAGATATATTTACAAATACAACCTAGGACGGACACATACATGCTTTAATAAAGTTATAGAGTCCTTGGAGGAAGAAGAAAATAAATCTTACTGGGGAGAATTTGAAATGACTTCCTGGAGGAGCTACCTTTTGAACCTAGGCCTGTACTATTGCACATGATTTCAATAAGTAGAGATGACGCCAGTGAGGTGGCTCACGCCTGTAATCCCAGCACTTTGAGAAGCCAAGGCAGAATTGCTTGAGCCCAGGAGTTTGAGACCAGCCTGGGGAACATAGTGAGACCCCCGTTTGTACAAAAATATGTGTATTTTTAATTAGGTGGGCATGGTGGTGTGTGTCTGTAGTCCTAGCTACTTGGGAGGCTAAGGCAGGAGGATCCCTTGAGCCCAGGAATTCAAGGATGCAGTGAGATATGATTGTGCCACTGCATTCTAGCCTGGGCGACAGAGCAAGACCCTGTCTTTAAAAAAAAAAAAAAAAAAGTAGAAATGAGAGAAGGACATTGCAGGCAGTGGCATGGGCAGAGGCACAGAGGTATAAAAGGGCAACAGATGTTCCAGGAAGCGTAGTGGGAGGTAAAGTTGGCAAGGGAAAGTAGGACCTTGACTGATAGAGTAGTTTACTATTTGGGCCAACATTTTTTATACTGCTTAGAATATCACCATATTATTAAGAAGGGGTTATAGACCAGGCATGGTGGCTCACGCCTGTAATCCCAGCACTTTGGGAGGCCAAGGTGGGAGAATTGTTTGAGCCTAGGAGTTCAAGACCAGCTTGGGCAACATGACAAAACCTTGTCTCAACAAAAAATAAAAAATTAGCTGGACTTGGTGGCATGTGCCTATAGTCCCAGCAACTTGGGAGCCTGAGATGGGAGGATTACTTGAGTCTGGGAGGTCAAGTCTGCAATGAATCATGATTCTGCCACTGCACCCCAGTCTGGGCAACAGAACGAGACCCTGTCTACAACAACAACAACAAAAAAAAAAAAAAAGAAAAGAAAGGCTTATACAGTATTCTCCTATTATGATTATATAGTATTCTATTAGCCATGGTTTCACTTGCTGTAGTTTCAGTTACTGCAGTCAACTGCAGTCCAAAAATATTAAATGCAAAATTTCAGAAGTAAACAATTTATAATCTTAAATTGTGTATTATTCTGAGTAGCATAATGAAATCCCATGCCATCCTGCTTCATCTACTTGGGCTATGAATCATCTCTTTGTCCAGCATATCTATGCTGTAGATGCTGCCCCTCCTGTGAGGCACTCAGGAGCATCTTGGTTATAAGGTCAACTGTCATGATATGGCACTACTTGTGTTCAGGTAACCCTTAGTTTACTTACTAATTCTTTAATAATAGTAACATAATTATTAGTTTTTGTTTTTAATCTCTTACTGTGCCTAATTTATAAATTAAACTTTATCATGGGTATGATATAGAAAACAGAAAAAACCATAGTATATAGAAGGTTTGGTACTATACTTGAAAAAAAAACATAGAAATAGAAAAAACATAGTATATAGAAGGTTTGGTACTATACTTGGTTTCAAGCATCCATTGGGGGTCTTGGAATATATCCCTTGAAGATAAGAGTTGACTACTGTATGTTGTAATATCTTTGGGATTTACAATGCACCTGGAATATTAAATGCATTGAGATTTTTTTAAAAGGATTTTTTTTTGGCTCAATGGGGAGGCTCACACCTGTAATCCCAGCACTTCAGGAGGACAAGATGGTAGTATTGCTTGAGCCCAGAAGTTCAAGACCACCCTGGGCAACATTTTTTGTAGAGACAGAGTCTCTACAAAAAAAAGAAAAGAAAAGAAAAAAATTAGCTGGACATGGTGGCAAACGCCTATAGTCCCAGCTGCCTGGGAGGCTGAGGTGAGAGGAGTGCTTGAGCCCAAAAGTTGGAGGCCACATTGAGCTATGACTGCGCCACTGCACTCCAGCCTAGGCAACAGAGCAAGAGCCTGTCTTAAAGAAAAAGGTTTTTTAAACATCATTTAACCTAGCACTTTCTAAGCCTTTAAAAAAAACAAAAAACAAAAAACTACAAAGATCCTTTTTTCATGGAACCTCATTGGAAGAGAAAGAGACCAGGAAGAAGTTTACTGCTATAGGTTAGGCAAGAAGGAAAGAAAATGTGAAGTAGGGAGGGGCCTTGGAAATAGAAGGATAGATTAAAAATTTGTGTACCTGTAAGTCATTAAGTAGCTTAGCTTTTATAAAGACTTGTCTTTTTGTTTAGTTCATATGAAGAAAAACTAAAATGGGATAAGAAGCCCCAGCCAGTTTTTTTCCCTTGTCAGTATACCATGGTATATTGAATATTGACTTTTAAAATTTTGTTTCCGAAGCTTGACTAACACAACTTTTTCTTTTTAGCTATCCTTTACTTTTCAGAGTAAAATTTTCTAGTATAAATATGATTGAAGAACATTTGCTTAATGTATGTAGACCTGTTTTTAAGTATTCTTAAGCTTTTTAGAAAAATCCATTAACATAGAAAAATATGTTAATTATAAATAATTTAAAATCAGTTAACTGGAATAAGTGGATATCTACTGGGATTCACTTCTTTATTTTTAAATTTTATTTTAAGACTAGTCAAGTGCAGCAGTGAGAAGAGGGGAAAGAGTAGAACACAGTCTGTAACCGACTGAACAATTAATTGAGATAACTCACTACCTTCAGACGAGCCAGGGGTTCACTTCTTTTGACGGATGTGACTAAATTTATATACTTAGGCACGGCATTTTTTTTCTTTAAAAGGTGTTTTTGTTTGTTTGATTTTTGAGACAGAGTCTTGCTCTGTGCCCAGGCTGGAATACAGTGGCACAATCTCAGCTCACTGTAGCCTCCACCTCTTGAGGGCTCAAGTGATCCTCCAGCCTCAGCCTCCCAAGTAGCTGGGGCTACAGGCAGCACCAGGATGCCTGGCCAATTTTTGTGTTTTTAATAGAGATGGTGTTTTGTCATGTTGCCCAGGCTGGTCTCGGATTCCTAGACTCAAGCAATCCTCCTTCCTTGGCCTCCCAAAGTGCTGAGATTGAAAGTGTGAGCCACTGTGCCTGGCTTAAAAGGTGTTTTGTAATAAAGATTTCACTAATTCGAAGTACAGACCTTTTTTCCCCAGTTAGTTGAAAAGAAAATGTTTTACTCAGGATGGCAGGTATAAAATGCTTTAGAATAAATTCTTAGGGCATTTTGTTCTTCTGTGCGGCATCCTATCTTGAAAATATTCCTTACATTGAACTTCTGAGGACCAAATAAAATGCTAAGCAATTAGATATGACTTACTTAAAAGACTCTTCCCAATTAAAATTAATTTGGCCCAGATATATGGTCTCAGGTAAAAGAAGTGAGGTACAGAGAAGTATGATATTTTGTGTTCTAAAAATACATATGTATTTTGAGGGAAGGCAGTTGGATAGCTGCGTGGACAGGAAAGGAAGGAAGGTTTAGTTTTCACTGTATTTTCATTTGTACCCTTTGGATTTTATGCCATATACATTTAATACCTATTCAAAAATATATAGAAATTTAAAAAATGTAAAAGAATGTTCAAATCTGTGATGAGTATTTGTATGTCAGATGTGGTTAGAGAGATTAGCTATTTCATTTTCCAGAATTATGCATTAAAAATTATCGTCATTCATCATCCCATTTACATGGCAGAAGAGTGGAAGAGTAAATCTCATTTGTGAAGAAGGAACCCTCATGACCTAGTCACTTCCTAAAGGCCCCATTTCTTGATATTATTGTATTGGCCATCAAGTTTCAACATACCAATTTTGGGAGACACATTCAGACCATAACAGGGGCTATTAGAATTTTTGTAAAATAATATTATTAAATAACAGAAAAAATGTAAAAACATAAAAGGTAAAATATTACTAGAAAGAATATTATTAAAATGAGTATACTGCCCAAAACTATCTTTCTGTTCTGCTTAATTTACCTTGAAATAGGGGTGGCATCTAGTCTCTGCAGTTATTATTCATGAAAGGAAGGCTAGGAATCCAAGAGAGCAGAGAATGCCATCCATGTACTACTCCCATCCCTTTTCTCCTCAGAATTCCTGTGTCTTCAAATGGCATTAGTCTTGGTAGGAAACTGGTTATTGGAAATCGATGGAAGGTCAAAAGAAGTGTTAAGAGTGCAACTCTTTCTACTCATACTACAAATAACATGGAAACTAGCTCTTTCTGATGGAGAATGACTGCTAAAAAGTAAAGAGAGTATATTAAAGGTTTCTCAGAATTTTAAAGCTGTGTATTGTTGACATAGGGATAGCCTTGTTATTGAGACCCTTCTTGCTTATCTTGTGCATACAACAGTTAAATAATCAGCAGAATGACCAGATTTGATGAGTTCATGACTGTTTTAGTGTTTTGGTTCTTTGGTAAGCGGTATCCAGTATGAAGCATTATTGTAATAAGATAGGCCTCAAAATTATCAGTTCAGATATTTGTTCTTACACACTGAAAACTCTTTCTTTATGAGCAACTTATATCTTCAGTGATACAGGTGATCTGGGTGATAATTAATGAGCATAATGATGCTGTTGAACCACTATGTAATCCCGATGTATATTCTGATTCATCAAAGGAAAACTAACTTTCAGTTAATACATAAAATGTATGTCTCGATGCTTTAAAAAGCAACAACAGTAGTACTTAATGGTTAACCAGAAAGTCAATTAACCAAAACATTTCTTTTTTTTTTTGAGACGGAGTCTTGCTCTGACGCCCAGGCTGGAGTGCAGTGACGCGATCTCAGTTCACTGCAAGCTCCGCCTCCTGGGTTCACGTCATTCTCCTGCCTCAGCCTCCCGAGTAGCTGGGACTACAAGTGCCTGCCACCGCGCCTGGCTAATTTTTTTTGTATTTTTAGTAGAGACAGGGTTTCACCGTGGTCTCGATCTCCTGACCTCGTGATCCACCCGCCTTGGCCTCCCAAAGTGCTGGGATTACAGGTGTGAGCCACCGCGCCCAGCCCAAAACCTTTCTTTCCCATGTTTTATCCAGAGGGAAATGTACTAAGCGTTATAATCATATTATTTGTATCTTATAATCTTAAGTATCTTAGTTTTCATATTTGTTAAACTTAATTAAGTCATTTAGGTACAAAGTTTCCATAGTTTATTTTTATTTTCTGAAGCTTACCCTAAATTGGTGATTATCTCTGCTATTTTCTATAAAACTAGTTTTGAAAAACAGCAAAGATCTTTGTAAAATTCCTAAGAGATGCCAAATGCTTTATTTAAAGATGCATAATTCCTGTTATGATAATTTAGTAGGTTTCTCTGTGAGGTCTTAACTTGAATCCTTAATACCTTTAAGAATGCCTCTTGAGGCCGGGCACAGTGGAGGCTGCAATGAGCTGAGATTATGCCACTGCACTCCAGCCTGGGTGACAGAGTGAGATTCTTCTGTCTCAGGAAAAAAAAAAAAAAAAAAAAAGAATGACTCTTAAGCTGATGCCTGAGCCTTCTCTGAGAAAGCCACTCTGCTAATCTGTCCTTGATGAGGCTCCATTGATTATCTAAGATGAAGGAAATTCATAATGACCACTTCACTTAGTGCTTAAAGGAAGCTTTATTATTATTAATATTCTTTAACTCACCAATTTCTAAAACATATAGCTTTTCACTGTTTATAATCTTAAGCTCCCAATTCCTGCAAAAAGATAAAAAAGGAATTTACTAGAGATGTGTTATTTCAATTCAGAAAGTCACGGCTTTTTAATAATGAAGACTTTTTAACCCCATTATATAAATGAACTGCTTTATGCTTTATGTTACCACCGTCTTAATGATCATTGAAAAAGTTTTGATAGTACTGCATTAATGTAGTACTTAACAAGATGACCAGTCTATATTGGCTTTTAGTTTAATTTTCAAATTATTTTATATAAAAAGTAAATGACTGTCAATAAGATAGAAGAAATTAAGTTCTTTTGTTCTACAGAGAAGCTTTCTTTATAAATTACTTTTTAGGAAGAAATTATTTGTTTTAATTATGTATCTTGCATAGAAGAAATTTGCTGTTGCTCTCTCATGATAATGCACTTTATACTACTTTTGCAGGCAGTATGTGGACCCCTTTTATCCCTATATTGTGTATGTCAATTGTCATGACATAGCTCATTATAACACAGAGGTACAACTGTTGTGAATGAAATTGTGTTCCCTCAACTTCCCTGCAACACATCAACTACAAAAACTATATAATTGTTTTTATAAACATGTACAAAAACTATGTAATTGTTTGTTTTTATTTATCAACTCTGCCTCATCCCTGAAAGGATTGCGGGCTACTTCATGATGATATTAAACTAGCATTAAGAGGGGCTGTGAGACAAGGTCTTACTCTTTCATGCAGGTTGGAATGCAGTGGCGCAATCACAGCTTATTGCAGCCTCAACCTCCCCAAGCTGAAGCAATTCTCCCCTCTCAGCCTCCCAAGCCGCTGGGACCACAGAGGCACACCACCATGCCTGGCTAATTTTGTATTATTTGTAGAGACAGGTTTTCACCATGTTGCCCAGGCTGGTCTTGAACTCCTGTACTCAGGCAATCCACCTGCCTCCCAAAGTGCTGGGATTACAGGTGTGAACCACCGTGCTGGCCTATTTTTATTTCAGTGGCTTATTAACTTGTGGTATGATCATCAGCATATCACCTATTTTTGTGGCTTAGTTTCCTAATTTGTAGTGATCCCTCAGATTATTTAAATAAGGGTGAGAAGTTAGAATGAGATTCATGTTCTGGAGAAGATAAAGCTTCAGAGAATGTAGAGTATGTGAGTTCAGAGGGGACAACTCCAGAAATAGGTTTACCAAGAGGATCCTGTGTACAATGGGTGCAGAAGGAGCCCTGCACAGGGGGTTGTGCAAGAAGGTGAATGGGGCTGAATTCCAGCTTAGCTTCTGGAGGCAGGAATGACCTTTTGTAATTTATCCACCCAGAGGGAATATCTTTTTCTGATTTACACAAAGGAGCTTTACTGTGCTGTCTGCCCACTGTCTACCAGGTTTAGGTTTCATCTCAGTTGCTAACTCTGATCAGTTGGTGGGGACTGCCTGAATCCCTGTATGGTGTAAGATATCCATGGGTAGTGGAGGGAGTAGGCAGTGGCATGTATTTGTAGATTCCGAGTCTTGAACTTTTAATGGTTTAGAATGTAGATATAAATATGTTTATTTTGCAGTGTTCGAGAGTGCAGCCTCAAGAATCAGACTGAGTACAGAGTCTAGCTTTTTACTTAACCAGTTTTATGTCCTTGGGCAACTTCCTTAATTTATCTAAACCTATCTCTGTTCCTTATTTATAAAATGGAGATAATGATAATTTTTGCCTCATGGAATCACTGCAAGAATTAAATGGGCAAATGTGTTTAAAGTGCAGTATAAGCATAGTTCTTAGAACATAGCAAGTATTTAGTAAGTGTTAACTTTCGTTGTAGTGATTGTTGTCTATCAGAGTACATGGATGTACCTTAGTGTGTCATATCCTAGTGTCTACCTAGTCAGTCTCTCTTTTCTCCACGAATTCTACTTGCCCTGCTGCCTTTCTCCTGGGTAATTGCAATAGCTTCGCATGTTGTCTTTCCACTTCCAGTTGAGAGAGATCCTATCGGATGGCCCTGAATTTCTAAATAAGGTGGGCATAATACAAAGCCATCTGTTGAAATTAAGGGGAACAAGAGTAGCGCTGGGACTAGAGATGAGAAAATATGTGGAACATCCCTTGTAGAGCAATTAGTAGGGCATCTACAGGGATCATTTTGTTGCCCTGAGATCAGAACACATGAATTTGAATTGAGTCCCTTCATTATCATTTTAGAATTTCTGTAGTAGTATTCTATAACCAGACTGAGAGTACAGAAAGTAGATGGGGACTGTCCAGGGATGAAAATGTCTGTGAGTATGTGGAAGATAAAGAGGGCAAGGATTCTAGGAGAGTCAGATGGAAACGGCTGACCACAAGTTCCAAGATCTGGAACCAGGCAGTTGAACCTCAGTTGGAGACGGCAGGCTGAGAACACAAGGAGAGGTAAAGACAAAGGTTTACCTGAGGATAAAGACTAGGTTCCCTGGCTGAGCGCAGTGGCTCATGCCTTTAAGTAATCCCAGCACTTTGGAAGGTTGAGGTGGGAACATCACTTGCACCCAGGAGTTCAAGTCTGCAATGAGCTGCAGTTGTGCCACTGCACTCCAGCCTGGGCAACCGAGCAAGACCCCGTTTCTTTAAAAAAAAAAAAGAATAGATTATTCCCTGAAGAAGGGAAAATGGATACATAAATTGTGATATACACATACATAGAAAATAAAAGGAATGAGTGAACTTGAGCTAACTCTAAGCAAGAATAGCCAGTTGCAGAGAAATACCATTTATGTAGGATTTTTAAAAATGTAAAATAATTTTGTTTCTAGACTTTACTTGAAGCCCCCACGTCAGTATTTTAGGCAAAATTCTCACCAGTTTGTTTCTCTGGGCTCCCAACTCATGATGGATTAGAAAGAGCAAATTTTAAAAGTTACCCTGTTAGGTACAATAAATGACTCATTAGTGAAGTGGGAAGATGCAGAGAGCTATGAAATTTGACACAAAAAATGATAAGGCATATGAGTTTCGGTAAAATTAATGCAGGGTAAACAGTCTTATGCCTAAATAGCACTGTTAAGGCAGCATTTGATAGCTGATATTCCGTGATTATGACCTTGTGCCATCAAAAGTCCATTTGAATTTTATTTGGTATATTTTTATGAAAAGAGGAGAGTATGTGATTATTTTAAGATGCTCATGAAAATGGTTATGACTTTTTTTAACTTTTGGAAAATAAAAGGGGTAAGCTTCATATATTTGGAAAATTCATGCTTGTTTGAATAAAGAATTACTGTAGTGTGAAACAAAGCTGATAGCTTAAGAGATAAATGACAACATATAATTGTTCCTTGAGTTATATTAATATACTTTTTGAATTTTTTTGACAGATTGTTTAACAAACAACAGTGAAGAATTATCAAACAGCACAGTATATTTCCTTAATCTATTTAATCACACCCTGACCTGCTTTGAGCATAACCTTCAGGTATTTTATATATAATATTTAAAATTAAAATGCTGCCTTATACAAAGGAATAATGTGCAGTTCCAAGTTTTTATAGCACTAATTACTGATATTTATCTAAATTCATGATGTAGAGGAGTTAGTGGACCTGTATTTCTGCTCTTAAGTAAGTTCTTCTACTTACAAATCATGAAAACTTCAGTTCTCTCATTGTAAAATGGAGATAATATCTATCCTGCCTATCTTCAAGTATTTTGTAATGAGAATCTGGTGAGATAATGAGTGTGAAAACATTGATTGAGGTGTGTGATTGTTTAATTAAAACAGTGGTTTTCAATCTGACTTACGTAGGTATTTTGCAGTGTAGTATGATTCTGTCTATAGGAAGTTTATTCTTTGCCTGAAATTTGCTTAAATATGTTTTACCTACCTTAAAAAGCACTGTTTAGTAAGATAACTTTGAGTATTGAATTATGATAATAAAAGGTAGCTTTAAGAATCTTAACCTTGTAGATTATTGCCATCTCTATCTCTGACTCTTGAATTTTGGTATTGGAACTTGCCTGGTCGTGGTGAAGGACGAGGTTGGAACTCTGGTTAAAATGTAGTTTTGAAACTTACATAACAAGTAAGTAATCCCCATAGTAGATGTACACATGCTTAGGATATAAGCATGTATGATTTCTTCTGTAATAAATGTGGTAGCACTGAATTATGAATTTCCCTGAGAATAATAAAAATTGGGCCAGGTGCAGTATCTCATGCCTATAATCCCAGCACCTTGGGAGGCCAAGGCGGGCGGATCACTTGAGGTCAGGAGTTTGAGATCAACCTGGCCAATATGGTGAAACCCTGTCTCTACTAAAAATACAAAACTTAGCCAGGCTTGGCGTGGTGCACGCCTGTAGTCCCAGCTACTTGGGAGGCTGAGGCAGGAGAATCGCTTGAACCCGGGAAGTAGAGGTTGCAGTGAGTTGAGATCGTGCCATTGCACTCCAGCCTGGGCGTTGCAGAGAGACTCTGTCTCAAAAAAACAAAATAAAAAAAAATTAGGTGAACGTTTCTCAGAATTTGTTCTGCAGCATGTTGATAGATGTCCTATCAGAAAGGGTTTAGTATTCCATTAAGGTTGGGAAATGCTTTACTACAGGACTTCAGAGCCTTTAGTGGACTGATGTGTGTTATAACACTCAAATAGCAATTTTTCTATAAAGTCATCCCTCTTATATATGGCTTCACTTTCCACAGTTTCAGTTATCTGTGGCCAACTGCAGTCCAAAAATATTAAATGGAAAATTCTGGAAATAATAAGTTTTAAACTGTACACCATAAACAGTCTTCTTTTCATTTAACTTAGAGTACTTGTATGAGTTTGGTAGATTTCTAGAAGTGGAATTACTATATTGTCAACCTAAGAAAAAGACACTAGAGAAAATTATCTGCAAATATGATGAGTATTAGGGAATAAGAAAGGAGTATCATAATTTGGAATGCACTGTCAAACCACCAGTACATCCAGTGAGGGAAGGGTAAAGGGAAGCTTTTATTAGCAAAAAGGGAGAGGTTCACACAAGCTGCTTAGAAACTGAGTTCATTGGTTCCAGAGGCTCAAAGCCATGTTGTCAGTTCATTGGTGGAGATGCCATTACTGGGCAAGTGTTCTTTTGAGTGCATCTTATCTGAATTACTGCAGTCCTAAAGAATGGCAGTGATAAACCATGTGAAAGCAGGAGTTGCATGAAGGGCATGAAAGGGTTTCTTGTGGGGTTTTTAGAAAGTCCTTGGAAACAAGGACTCTTTGTGTCTCTATTTTGTCTGGGTCTGACAAAGGTGATTTCATCCTAATGTCTGCAACTTTGATATTATCAAAAGATATGTGCATTTTAAATTTGAATAAAAATTGTGGCCAGGTATGGTGGCTCCTGCCTGTAATCCCAGCACTTTGGAAGGTTGAGGTGGGAGGATCATTTGAGCCCAGGAGTCAGAAATTAGCCTGGGCAAAATAGCAAGACCGTGTCTCAAAAAAAAAAAAAGGTTAAATTACTCCCCATCAAGATTATGTGCACAATTTTAGCTAAATGGATTATGTGCTCACAATTTTTTTTTTTTTTTTTTTTTTTTTTTTGAGACGGAGTCTCTCTCTGTCACCCAGTCTAGAGTGCAGTGGCGCGATCTCGGCTCACTGCAAGCTCCGCCTCCCAGGTTCATGCCATTCTCCTGCCTCAGCCTCCCAAGTAGCTGGGACTACAGGCGCCCGCCACCACTCCCGGCTAATTTTTTGTATTTTTAGTAGAGACGGGGTTTCACCATGTTAGCCAGGATGGTCTCGATCTCCTGACCTCGTGATCCGCCCGCCTCGGCCTCCCAAAGTGCTGGGATTACAGGCGTGAACCATCGCGCCTGGCCCTGTGCTCAGTTTTTAGCTAAGTGCACAATTGTTCTGTGAAAACCAAGCAATGGGCTATTTCTTGTAGCAGACTAAGGAAAGACTTAGTTTTTCTGTCAAGTAGATGGTGAGGTTAACCTTGTTGGGCCAACATCAGTGTAATTACTTTGATTTTTCTCTTTTCTCTTTCATCCCAATGTTCAGTTAATATTCTTTCTTCATACTACACGGTAAAGAATAAAGGGCATAGAAAGCAAAGGTGTGAATTGAGTGTTTAGCAAACTTATTCTTGAAAAGACAAGTGTCAGTCTAGAAGTACAAAATATTGAGATTTACTAGCATAATATTTTATGTACCTCCACTATCCTTATTTTAGGTTATACAATTCTTTGGTATTTGGCCCTTTTTGTTGACTAGAAAGGCCTGGATTATGAGCCTTGTGATAAGAGAGTTGAGTGGGGATGCAGTTTTGGTGCCTTTTCCCTTTCCATTTAAAAAGTTCTGTCTCAGTAAGATAAACTATGGTGTTGGAGTCAGCATAGGCAGGAACCTATTTTATTTATTCAGTGAGAGTAGGATAGATAAGTGCAGGTTTGTGATGATGAGATAATTTAGGAAATTTTGTATTTAGTTACTAGTCATTTGGCATATGAATTATTGTTATCCTCAGTTAACATTAGCTAATGCAGCAGTTTTCAAAATTTAGTTTAGAGGCACCTAGAAAGTTCCAAACAGTTTGCCATCTGCTTCACATACCGGGTCTCTAATCCTTTGGACTTATAATACAGGTAGAGGTTGTTTTATTTTATAGATGATAAAACTGAGACTCAGAGTGATTTAGTAACCTACTCAACATCACAGCTTAGCACTTTAACACACCATATTGTTTCCCGTCTTCTAGAAGGGTAAATAGCTTACATTAAAGAGATATTGCGTATAATGTTTATTGTATATATTACATGTGCCTTTGTCATTTTAGGAGAATGCACATAGTCTTTTACAGACAAAAAATTATTCAGAAGTATGCAAAAACTGCCGTGAAGCATACAAAACTCTGAGTAGTCTGTACAGTGAAATGCAAAAAATGAATGAACTTGAGAATAAGGCTGAACCTGGAACACATTTATGCATTGATGTGGAAGATGCAGTAAGTACTTTGCTTCTGATGTGATACATATTTTAGAGTGTTATTGAATGTACCTTCAGTATGATTATTCTTTTTGGAGATAGGGTGGAATCTGCATATTCTGTCTTCAACCAAAAATAACTAGTTATAAAGTAGTAAAGTTTTAGAATATCCTGGTCTGTTAAACCAAAATGGATATTTCCTCAGTAGTCTCGTGGTTAGGATAAAAATAAAACAGAAATTAATTAGGCACTTCATAAGTGAGTTGATGATTTGGTACATTTTAATCTTTTTAAATTTGAAAATATGTGCCATTTGCAGAGGTGTAAGTATTGTTATATGTTTATATTTCAGTTTCTTGTGCACTTGTTGCTAATTTAAGAAGTTTCTGGGCTGGGCACGGTGACTACACCTGTAATCCCAGTACTTTGGGAGGCTGAGGCGGGCAGATCACGAAGTCAGGAGTTCAAGACCAGCCTGACCAACATGGTGAAACCCCATCTCTACTAAAATTAGAAAGATTAGCCGGGCGTAGTGGCACACGCCTGTTATCCCAGCTACTTAGGAGGCTGAGGCAGGAGAATCGCTTGAAACCGGGAGGGAGAGGTTGCAGTGAGCTAAGATCGCGCCACTGCACTCCAGCCTGGACGACAGAGCGAGACTCCGTGTCAAAAAAAAAAAAAAAAAAGACGTTTCTGGATTTCACTACATGTTTCAGAAGCCATTCCTCAATCACTTCCTATTCCATTATTTTATTTTCTTGTATCTATTACCATCTGAAAATATTTATTTGTTTATTTATTTTTAGTCTGTCTTCCTCACTAAAATATAAGCCACATGAGGACGAGGACTTAGGCTGTTTTTGTTCACCATTCAGTATTTAGGACAGTCTAGCATATAATGGGCTTAATAAACATGTATTAATTGAATGGTCAAAAAAATTTTTTTTTCTCCATTTTATAGCCTGCCTTTACATAGGGTGCCACTAGATGGCAATCATGCCTTTTTAGGCACTATGATAACAGCGTTTTGGGGCATTAGAGGAAACTGAGAAATTATTGGCTCAAAGTAGAGAACTTGAGGTCAGAATTAATGAGCTTAAAAATTGAGAATGAGTGTGAATTATCACAGCAGCTCAGAGGGAACTATAAGAACCAATAATATTCGAGATGGTAAAAAGTACTTAAAATGAAATGTACAGTGTGGATTTTTGTTTGTTTTTACTGCTCCATTCGTATTGCCTAAAACAGTACCAGGTTTCTAGTAGGCTCTCAATAAATAATAAATATTTTGTAAATGAATAAAACAGGGCCTAACTATATTCCTCTTCATACAAGTTGTTTGTTTGAATGTACAAATAGTTGACATTCTAGAATACTTTGGTCAGTATTATGGACTTAGAATATGAAATTTCTGTATGGATATAAATTTATACAATGACTGTATTGTGAACCAGGTTTTTTTCCTGGCAGAAGAAGTTGTCCTCAACTATCAGTAGGTTTTTAGAGGTATGTATTTAGTCTAAATTCTAATTCCTGTTTAGTTATTAGCAAAATAATTACAAGAAATTGAAGACAAGTTAAATATAAAATAGAATGATATTGTTTGTTCTTGTTCCAGATGAACATCACTCGAAAACTATGGAGTCGAACTTTCAACTGTTCAGTCCCTTGCAGTGACACAGTGCCTGTAATTGCTGTTTCTGTGTTCATTCTCTTTCTACCTGTTGTCTTCTACCTTAGTAGCTTTCTTCACTCAGAGCAAAAGAAACGCAAACTCATTCTGCGTAAGTTTTTTACAATTATTTATTTTATAGATAAAAGCCTGTATTTTTAAAATTTAGGCTTGTTTTAGAAATGATAGCTACTCTGAGAACTCAAAGTAGATTAGCCTAAAAGGACTCTCTGCTTTAAGTTTTACAATCATGCTTACTAGTGAAAGAGATCTGTGAAAATTTTGTAAGTGTAGACAATAAAAAGTTAAAACAGGGCTAGGTGCAGTGGCTCATGCCTGTAATCCCAGCACTTTGGGAGGATGAGGCGGGTGGATCACGAGGTCAGGAGATCGAGACCATCCTGGCTAACACAGTGAAACCCCATCTCTACTAAAAATGCAAAAAATTAGCCGGGCATGGTGGTGCATGCCTGTAGTTCCAGCTACTCGGGAGGCTGAGGCAGAAGAATCATTTGAACTTGGGAGGCGGAGGTTGCAGTGAACCGAGATCGCACCACTGCACTCCAGCCTGGGAGACAGAGTGAGACTGTCTCAAAAAAAAAAAAAAAATTAAAACACAGTGTCTTTCAGATGATTAAATTGAGAAAGCTAGATTACCCCTGGAATAAGGTTGGCAACAACAGAAAAATAACAACAGAGGCTTTGCACTCCTAACATGGCAATAGCAGGGAGATACAGACAGCTCTTAGACCCATTGGAGTCATGGTAGAACCACCTGAAAGTGTGGCAGGCAGGAAGAAACTATAGCTGACATACAGTTTGTTTGTGAACAAATTAGAATCGTAGTTCCAAGGAGATTACTTGACATAGTAGTATATGTTCAATACATATTAATTCCCTTTCTTTCTCCCTATGAAATAGGCCAGAGCAAAAGAAGCACTAACTAAAGATCCCATCCAGCTAAGGAAGAGTGGCTTCTAAGTCACGTGGCTTTCTTGTTTATTATCAGAATGAAAGTATGGGTTTATGCCTTAATAATTGTAGTTTTTAAAAAAGAGAACTGTTTAGGGGAAAAGGTTAATTTTCTTTTCTCTCAAATACTATTTGTTGTCTAGGAATGTCTGATATAAAAATTCTTTTCCCTATAAATTTCGATCACTACTTCATCTAACTTCACTTCTAATATATCTAATTTTAAAAAAAAAGTTTACCTGTAGATCAGTTTGAACTGAATTTGTAATGTTTTGTTAACCTTAAAATGCTAGCTACTAGAGGGGAGAGTCTTTGTCATGGGTGTATTTATTAAAGCTTTTTTGAAGGCTGCCAGCATTCTGTAAATATGTAGTAGCTCAGGTCCTTAAAGCACTTACTTAGAATAATAGCAAAATATTGTGGGCACCTCACCTTTGAGAAACTATTTTTCAGAGCTTGGTATACTTTTAAAGTTTAGCATCTTATTTGCCTTGCAAATCTATTTAACTTTATGGAAAGTATTTACTGCTTGTGATCAGGATTTTTTGTTTGCTGTCAAAGTAAAAGTCACTACTAGTGTCACTATTTGCTATGGAAGCCACAAACCTTGTAGTCATTTCTTAATTATTTTCTTTCTTTTATTTTTCCATTCCCACATTCCCCTTAAACCCTTTTAATTCATTAGCAAATATGCTGCCAGTCCTACTTAGTCAGTTGTCTCTCTCCCTCCACTGGTAAACCCTAGCCCAAACCATCTTCATTTCTTATCTGTACTAATGCAAAAGCCCGTTAACTGGTATCCCTCCTTCCATTTCTTGATCTGCTAAAATCCATACGCCACATAGTGGCTAGAATAATTTTTTAAACACAAATTCACCATGTTTCTCTACTAACTTGGAACCCTTAATGTGTTCCCATTGTACCTAGAATAAATCCAAACTTACTTTCCAGGGTCTGCTCTCCAAGCTGTACATGACCTGGCCCATAGCCACCTTTCTAAACTCGTCACATCCATTCTCCTCATTGCTCATGGTGCCGTGGACAATCTGATTCCTTTCTGTTCTTCTCCGCTACCAAGCTCATTCACACTGCCCCTTTTCCTTCCCTCTTTCCTTACCTGGCTTCTTGCAAGCCAGGTCTTAGCTCTAAAGTTACTTGCTCAAAGAGACCTTTTATGACTCCTCAGTCTAAGAATACACCTCTCTGTTCGTTCTTCTGTGCCGTCTTTCTTTAATGGCACTTAATCACTTAAACTAATTTAAATTAAATAATTGGTTATTTAAATCATCTTTTTCATTTATTCTCTACTTTATTTGTTTGTCTTCCCTGCCTGGAGGGAGGAGCTAACTGCATTAGAGGTGTTGAAATTCACCGTTAGATGATCCCTGGGCTAGAATTTTAAAGGATGTGGGGATTTATCAGGTAGGGAATATAAAGGCAAGGAAGATGTAGGTGTATGTACTCATTCGTATTTAACTTGGCCAGTTTATTAAGTCATTTTAAATTTAGTCAGAAGCTAGATCACTTCTAGCAGTTTTTAACAAAGTAATTCTCAAAAACCCAAACATTGATTTGGTTTGCCTCCCAAATCTACTGAAGGCTTAAGAAGTAGATTTTAGTTTAGGTCAATGTTTTAGTTTAAGTTTTCCCTTTATTTTAAGCTGAAGCAGTACACTCGTCCAGGAAGTCATGTTGTGGTTTTCCACTTACAGTTGATAGAAACCAGAGACAGGCCGGGCGCAGTGGCTCACGCCTGTAATCCCAGCACTTTGGGAGGCCGAGGCGGGTGGATCATGAGGTCAGGAGATCGAGACCATCCTGGCTAACACGGTGAAGCCCTGTCTCTACTAAAAATACAAAAAATTAGCCAGGCGTGGTGGCAGGCACCTGTAGTCCCAGCTACTCGGGAGGCTGAGGCAGGAGAATCACTTGAACCTAGGAGGCAGAGGTTGCAGTGAGCCGAGATCGTGCCACTGCACTCCAGCCTGGGCGACAGAGCAAGACTCTGTCTCAAAAAAAAAAAAAAGAAAGAAACCAGAGACACTGGTAGGTCGGGCGCGGTGGCTCATGCCTGTAATCCCAGCACTTTGGGAGGCCGAGGCGGGCAGATCACGAGGTCAGGAGATCGAGACCATCCTGGCTAACACAGTGAAACCCCGTCTCTACTAAAAATACAAAAAAAAAAAAAAAAAATTAGCCGGACATGGTGCTGGGTGCTTGTAGTCCCAGCTACTTGGGAGGCTGAGGTAGGAGAATGGTGTGAACCCAGGAGGTGGAGCTTGCAGTGAGCCAAGATGGAGCCATTGCACTCCAGCCTGGACGACAAAGCCAAGAGTCCGTCTCAAAAAAAATAAAATAAATAAATAAAATAAGATAAAGAAACCAGAAACACTGGTTCTCATCATTGGCTACACATCAGAATTATCTGCAGAGCTTTAAAAAAAAGTACAGGTACTAGAGTCCCATTGCAGAGCTTCTAAATCATAACCTCTACCCAAGTTTTGTGAAGCTCTGAAGTAGGGAGACTCTTAGTTACTCAGTATAAAATACTCTCACTATGGGCATGATTGTTTTTCATTTCTAGAACATGAGCAACATTCATGTTTAACTATAAGTACAAAACATATTACCAAGCCAAATAGCCATGATTTGTTTTATTAACCCTAATGACTCAGTCCCATTAGCATCAAATCAGAATTGATGGTAACGTATTTTGTTAGCAGCCATATGTGTTTGTGTGTGTATATAACATAAAACTCACTTTTCTTTGAGGGTCATTAAAAATTGTTTTTTACAATACAGAGTTCCATAATAATATACAACTCACTTTTCTTTGAGGATCATTAAAATGTTTTGTTTTGTTTTTCCCATTACAGAGTTCTTTCACTGAATTTTTTTTATCTGAAAATAGAAGCAGTTTTCTTTCTTTCTTTCCAATATGTATACCTTTCCTTTTCTTTCTCTTGCCTTATTGCACTGGTGATAAATTAGTGGCATGATGTCAAGCAAGACCAGGTATTTTCGTCTTATTCTAGATCTTAGGGCGAAAAACCATTCAGTCTTTCACAGTTAAGCATAATGATTGCTATAGAATCTTTGTACATGCTCTTTATCAGGTTGGGGAAGTTTCCACTGAATTCTTTTAAGAGAAATTCAGATTTGGATTTCTAACTTAGACTTTTAGATGTATAATTTTGTTATTCTACCTTATAGCACTTTCATTGTCTAAGTACATTTATTTCATCTACATTACATATTTAAGATTGTGATGTTCAAGAAGATACAAATGATGTTTTATTTGTACTGCTTCTAACAAAGTCATGTGCAATTTCTAACAAAGTTATGTTTTTTTGAGGTTGGTAGAAAAAAGTTTCAATTAGGTTTTAATTCTTATAAGGCTGGAACTGTTAGGATTCAAACATAGAATTAATAGACAAATACTATAGATTACATAAAAATAGTAAATAATCATGTTTGATAATTAAATTTAAATTAAAATATAATTCTTTTTATTTATCTAGCCAAACGTCTCAAGTCCAGTACCAGTTTTGCAAACATTCAGGAAAATTCAAACTGAGACCTACAAAATGGAGAATTGACATATCACGTGAATGAATGGTGGAAGACACAATTTGGTTTCAGAAAGAAGATAAACTGTGATTTGACAAGTCAAGTTCTTAAGAAATACAAGGACTTCAGATCCATTTTTAAATAAGAATTTTCCATTTTTCTTTCCTTTTCCACTTCTTTCTAACAGATTTGGATATTTTTAATTTCCAGGTGTAGCAATGTTATCTATTTTAATGTATATTTGTCACAATAACAGAAGATGCAAGAACAATCATTATTTTATTTTATAGGTATTTTATTACTATTCTAGACTTCTGGTGTCTTATTAACATAAGTATCTCAAGTAGAAAAGTTTTTGAAAATTAACATTTAAAAATTAATCAGTTATAGCAAAGACTTTGAAAAAGAAATGTACTTGTTAGAAAGTAACAGACCCAAAGATTAATTACCCCCCATTGCAGTATTATTGTTATAGTTAATATGTTGTACATCACAATAATATATAATTCAGTCTCTATTTTCCCTAGAGTTATTTTTGAAACCACTGATTCCAAACCTCCCTAACAATTTTTAAAAGTAGTAAGCCACATTACATTTATCTTTGTAAAAAAGATTTATGGTAACTGGTTTCTTACTTGACTTTTATAAATAGTATTTTACATCTTATTTTTGCCTTTATTTCATAAGTAATTTAAAAATCACTGGATTGCTTTATTATATTCAGGGCAATATGGATTATTTTTATACCAAGGATTTGCATCGTGAATTACATTAAGTTATTTGGCAATTTATAATTTATTACTACTTTAAATCAAATGTAGCATTATCACACTGTATTTAAATTGTCATTTTTTAAAGGAATATTTTCCTCTTAAGATATATAGAGGATTTTGGAGAAGAGAGAAAGGAGGGGTAAAACCAGCTTAAGGTTCAGCGAGCAGAAAGGGACCTGAGAGGATGCTCACTGTAAGACTGTTGGACAGTGGTGTGTATTGAGGGGATGAATCGGAACGATAGTCTCATGCAGAATGTAGTGAGATTAAGATCATCCTTATTGTTTCTAAATTATTTCAATCAGATGAAAGTGATACGATTGAAATGAAATCACATATTTCATGCTCAGAAATTCTATTTTGGTATGTTTGTATTCGCCTTTAAAAAAAAACACTTCGTTTCAGAATTGTTCACAATTTTATTTCTTAGGTTTTTAGAGTTCAGGATTTCATTTATTAATTTCTTCTTGCTTTTTTGGTGGAAATAGGCTTTGTTGTAAACATGAAGAATATAAAATCTCTATGTAGAAACAAGAGTTTTGTTAAATAATAAGAGAATTTGAATCCCTTCCTATCCTATAAAATGCTCTATAGGGAGACAAAGTGTTTCTTTTTTCTTTTATGTTTACTGTATATGTGGAGTGAAATATAAGGCTCTTGGATGTATAACATACTCAAAAGCTGTTACACTTTTTCTGATCTGCTGTGATCCACTGAAAATGTGCTGGGGTTTGTTCTACTGTCACTGTTCATGCTGCTGGAACTTAGCACTGTCTTGGTTTGAAGCATGTGATTGAGAGCCATTTGAAGCAATCTTCATTAATGCAGATAAAACAAGTTTACATGTGCAGAGTTAGAAAATGACATGTTCAATTCTGTAAGTGGTGACTTTTTGAGCACCTTTCAGTATTATGTATTTGTAAAAACCATTGTTTTTGGATATAAAGCTAATAAGCACTTTAAAAAGGAAAAGGCAGCCTTTACTATTTTTTCTGGTTGAGTCATTGCTCTTTAGATCCAGCAACAGCAATAGATTTCGAAGATAAGTATGAAGCGCTACCCTGAAGTGTGTAAATTTTTCATTTTGTCATGTTGAAAAATTATTTGCATAGTACTGAATGCTGAGACACAGCTTATATGTATTCACAAGAATATCTTTAAGTGTTTTTTTGACACATTAAAGGAAATAAGGAATTGTAAGCTTTATTTGGATTTTTAAATACATTTTTAAAATTTCAGATGTAATTTAACATCACATTTGTTTTTCAGGTATTGAGTTTAGATGCCTACTTTTATGAGTACCATCAGCTGGACACAGTGTCTCATACCTGTATTTACAGCACTTTGGGAGGCTGAAGCAGATCGCTTGAGCTTATGAGTTCGAGACCAGTCTGGGCAACATGGCGAAACCTTGTCTCTGCAAAAAGTACAAAAATTAGCTGGGTATGGTGGTAAGTGCCTATAGTCCCAGCTACTTGGGAGGCTGAGATGGGAGGATGTCTTGAGCCCGGGAGGCAGAGGTTGCAATGAGCCGAGATTGTACCACTGCACTCCAACCTGGGCGACAGAGCCAGACCTTGTCTCAAAAAAAAAAGAAAGTACCATCTGTCTTAAATTTTGCTGCAAATAAAAATGTACTTTGGATTATTTATTTATTGTTGAACTTCAGAGATAGAAATAACATCAGATATATTTTTTCTTTTTTTTTGATAATTAATTTTTTTTTTTTTTTTGTAGAGACAGTGTCTCACTATGTTGCCCAAGCTGGTCTTGAACTCCTGAGTTCAAGTGATCCTCCTGCCTCAGCCTCCCAAAGTGCTGGGATTACAAGCATAAGCACCGCACCTGGCTGAACATCAGATATTTTAAAGTGTAGCCCAGAGTCTAGTTGGTAAATGTTGCTTATATTGGGACTAGTATTTTCTAATGTTTCTGGGATATGCTCCTTATAAAATGAAATGTTTTCCTGGGACAATGCTAATTACGATTGCATTCCTGGCCAAAGACATGACATCAAATAAGTAATAGACATCACCAGCAATGAATTTTGAAAAGCAAAAAATACTATTAACCTATATAACCATTTAAAATTTAAAAAATTATGTTCCAGGTACCTCTATTTTCTGAGCTAGAAGAAACCTTAGAGGCCATCTGATCATAGAGTCCCAGAGCTGGATGGATCCCTAGAGACTACCTAATCTGACTTTCTGTCGGCTGCATGGATTCCTCTAAAAAGTGTGTCACTTATGTCCCTACCTTATTAACTAAATAAGCAGAACATCATAGAGCTCTTTATTTATAACAGTCATTCTTTGATAGTCAACTCTTAAATGGAGACTTGAGATGCTTAAATATTGTACTACTGTGCTTATCTTGTAAAGATTTCATAAAATGATAGTATTGGTTATTTTAAAAAGGCTTTGGCTTATGCTGAATTATACATGTAGCACCAAAATGTTACAACTCTACTAAATTTCCTTGTTCTAAACTATTATATTAGCTATAATAAATATTAGTCATACATGTAACATGTTTAATGACCAATAACTTTCTTTGTCTCCTTGGAATTAAAGAGGGCTTTTAAAAGATAATTTGACTGATCCATGCTTCATATAGTGTGGAGCTTTGCAATAATTATTTTTTAAATATGTTTTTCTTGTGATAAACAGGTATTTTTTAAAATCTGCTGGGTTTGGTGACTCAGACCTGTAACCCCAGCACTTTGGGAGGCTGAGGCGGGAGGATCACTTGAGCCCATGAGTTTGACACCAGCCTGGGCAATATAGTGAGACCTTGTCTTTACAAGAAATTAGAAAACTAGCTGAGCATCACGGTGTGTACCTGTAGTCCCAGCTACTCAGGAGGCTGAGGTGGGAGGATCACTTGAGTCTAGGAGGCAGAGGTTGCAGTGAGCCAAGATTGTGCCACTGTACTCCAGCCTGAGTGACAGAACGAGACCCTGTCTCAAAAAAAAAAAAAAAAAAAAAATCCATGTCAGTACCCCAATGCAATCAAAAAATTTCAGAGCTTTAAAATGAATGATGCTGGGTGCAGTGAGTCCTGCCTGTAATCCCAACACTTTGGGAGGCTGTGGCAGGGTGATCGCTTGAGGCCAGGAGTTCAAGATCAGCATGGGCAACAAAGTGAGACCCCCATCTCATATTTTTAAAATTAAAAAGTAAAAGGAATGATAGGTTCATTTTAGCTAGAAATTGTGGTAATTCCTCCATTGTCTTAAATGCTCAGGATCATGTCTGAAAGATCTGCCCAATAGCATTGGAAGTGGAAAATAATTCAATTGTAATTTCTCAGATAATTGTATACAACTAGAGTATAGATAAGCAGAATTGAAAATTATTAGTTGCTTGTCCTGTTTTGACTTCTGAAACAGAAGAGTGATCACACAAAGGTAGGAGAAGGGCTGGGTGCGGTAGGTCACACCTGTAATCCCAACACTTTGGGAGGCTGAGGCTGGTGGATCATTTGAGACCAGCTTGGCCAACATGGTGAAACCCCATCTCTTCTAAAAATTAGCCAGGCGTGGTGGTGCGTGCCTGTAATCCCAGCTACTCGGGAGACTGAGGCAGGAGAATCGCAGGAGGCAGAGTTTGCAATGAGCCAAGATCACACCACTGCATTCCAGCAAAAAAATAAAAAGAAGGTAGGAGAAGGCTACTGTCACTGTATTGGGTATCTTTAGAGGCAGGGGCCCACAGCAGAAAGCCTTGCAGCCATCCCTCTTTCCAGAGGTGATCAGCTATTTCTTCCTTTTCCTCTCTCTCCTACTAGTACCTCATTTTCTACATTGATTTGTAGTGCTATTGCCAGTAATGTAATAGAAGCTGAGATACCAAGGGCTTGCTTGGCCTTGGCTTTTTGAAACCCTCTTTATATCTTGGCTGTCCTCCATTAAATAAGGCACAATGTTTATTTGTATAACCCAGGGATTCTGAGCAGTCAAAATCCAACACCCACCCACCTCCCTCCCCACCCCATGCTCACGTTCCCTCTTGCTGCTTTTCTCTTACTGTGGTGCAGGCAAACAACTAGCATAAGGATAGCATAAAGAAGGTAAATAAGCAAGTAGAATCTCTAGATCGAATTTCCACTACCCCCAATCGTGGCTCCATCCTGTGATTCCTGAATGTATATGAGGGAACTAGAGGTAGCAGTCCACATGGAAAAGGGAAGTTGGGGGTCACTTGTCTTGGAAGAGTGTATGCATAGAAATTGTAAAATTAGGCCGGGCATGGTGGCTTACGCCTGTAATCCGAGCACTTTGGGAGGCCGAGGCGGGCGGATCACAAGGTCAGGAGATCGAGACCATCCTGGCTAACATGGTGAAACCCTGTCTCTACTAAAAAATACAAAAAATTAGCTGGGCGTGGTTGTGCACGCCTGTAGTCCCAGCTACTTGGGAGGCTAAGGCAGGAGAATGGTGTGAACCCGGGAGGCGGAGCTTGCCATGAGCTGATATCGCGCCACTGCACTCCAGCCTGGGCCACAGAGCGAGACTCCATCTCAAAAAATAAATAAAAATTAAAAAAATTGTAAAATTAGATTGTATATTTTTAAGCTTTTGGGAAATGATGGAGATTGTGGAAAGAATTGAAGTTCTGCTTGACCTTGCACTACTTGGCACATTTGGCCCACCATCCATTCAGGACTTACCCCTTGCTTCAACCCAGTATCTCAAATAGGAGCACATGGGTGTTTAGCTGCTTCATTTCCTCCTAGGTCTGTGACCTCTGCATCAGTGGATTATCTGTTCACCTTCTTCCTGTCTCCTGATATCACAATAGATGAAATCATAGGAACTATCCTTTGTAGTTTGGCTTTTGTCACAATCTGTACCATTCATTCTATGTCTTTGAGACACTGGGGAATAGGTGCTTAGCTGAGCACTGCAGTTATGCAATTTTGCTTGTAACCAACTCCACTGTGCTGAAAGTGATTTAGAGAATGTAGTCTGATGTGGTCTGGCTCTGAAGAACCCATTTTGGGTTTGGGGACCTTGCTTATTGATGGTCTGATTTCAAGAGGCATACCCATGTCATTCTGGCTCTCAGGTACACCCCAGCACCTTGCATCTAAGCCCTGTCATTTACTCTTGTTCCCACAGTACCACCATCTTTCTTCTCAATTCTAGCCCTGATTAGCCTCACCAACACCAAGATTTCAAGTTACCTGGTAGGATTGTGGTAAAGTCTAAGTTTTCTAATACTTTAAAGAAATTACTCCATTGCCTCCTGGCTTGCAAAGTTTCTGTTGAGAGTTCTGCTGTAATTCTAAATTTTGTTCATCTATATGTAATTTTTTTTTCTTGCTGCCTTCTAGATATCCTTTTTTTTTTTTTTTAATTTTCAGCAGTTAAACTACGATGTGCCTTTTTTTTTTTTGACGAAGGGTCGACTCTGTTGCCCAGGCTGAAGTGCAGTGGTGTGACCTCAGCTCTCTGCATCCTCTGCCTCCTGGGCTCAAGCAATCCTCCCACCTTAGCCTCCTAAGTACCTGTCATTACATGCATGTGCCACCATACCCAGCTTTTTTTCTTTTCTTTTTTTTTTTTTTTTTTTCAGTAGAGATGAGGTTTCCCCATGTTCCCAGGCTGGTCTGGAACAACTGTGATCAAACAATCCTCTCACCTTGGCCTCCCAAAGTGCTGGGATTGCAAGCGTGAACCACCGTGCCCAGCCTCTGGGTGTGTTTTTCTTTGTATTTCTTTTGCTTGAGATTCTCCAAACCTCTTGGATCTGTTTGTTGTTTTTTATTAATTTTAGAAAATTCTCAACCATTATATGATCAAATGTTCTTCTGAGACTGCAATTAGATTTATGTTAGGCCATTTGATATTGTCCCACGGCTCTGTTGGATGTGCTGTTTTCTTTTATACACTCTATTTTTCTTTGTGTTTCAATTTGGATTATTTCTGTTAACCTATTTCAGGCTTACTGATTCTGTCTTGTGCTGTGTTTAGTCCACCAATAAGCCTGTTGAAGAGATTCTTTATCTCTCTTTTTTTTTTTTTTTTTTGAGACGGAGTCTCGCTCTGTCTCCCAGGCTGAAGTGCAGTGGCGTGATCTCAGCTCACTGCAACTCCACCTCCCGGGTTTTACGCCATTCTCCTGCCTCAGCCTCCCGAGTAGCTCGGACTACAGTCATGCACCACCTACGCCCTGCTAATTTTTTTTTGTATTTTTAGTAGAGATGGGGTTTCGCTGTGTTAGCCAGGATGGTTTCGAACTCCTGACCTTGTGATCCACCCACCTCAGCCTCCCAAAGTGCTGGGATTACAGGCGTGAGCCACTGCGCCCGGCTCTTTATCTCTTAATATCATATTTTTATTTCTAACATTTTCATTTAACTCTTTTTTTACAGTTTCCATCTCTGCTGAAATTCCCAACCTATTTATGCATGGTGTCCTTCCATTCCACTAGGTCCTTTAGCATTTTAATTATAGTTGTTTTAAAGTTTCTATCTGATAATATCAATATCTGGGTCATCTCTGGATCTGGTTCTGTTGACTACTTTATCTCTTGATAATGGATCATTTTTTTTCTTACTTTTTATTATATTTTTTTGAGACGGAGTCTCGCTCTGTCACCCAGGCTGGAGTGCAGTGGCATGATCTCGGCTCACTGCAAGCTCCGCCTCCCAGGTTCACGCCATTTTCCTGCCTCAGCCTCCCGAGTAGCTGGGACTACAGGCGCCTGCCACCACGCCCGGCTAATTTTTTGTATTTTTAGTAGAGACGGGGTTTCACCATGTTAGCCAGGATGGTCTCGATCTCCTGACCTCGTGATCCGCCTGCCTCGGCCTCCCAAAGTCTTACTTTTTAAAATGTCTTATAATTGTTGATTAAATGTCGGATGTTGCATGTTAAAGAACAGTAGAAACTGAGGTAAATAGTATTTATATCTGGAAATGGGCACAGCTGTCCTTCTATTAGGCCATTAGTGTTGGGGGAGAGGCAAATAACTCTAATAAATAGTTGATCTGGGTTTGAGTTTGTTGCTGCTATAGTTACTTTCAGTATATCACAGATTTCAAATTCTTCAGTGGTGGACTGCTGATGCTGTGGGCTTAGTGTATGGCCTACAGTGCCAGAGTTTTTCTGTGTTCCTGCTCCACCCTCAGGTTTTAGCAGACTCTGCACACTTGTACCACCAATGATATCTCTTTCTCTCTGCCCCTGCTCCTCCTCAGCTGTAGAAATCTATTGCTTACTACTTTGTGCAAGGCTTACGGTTGGGGCAGGAGGCGGTTCTCCTCCTCCAGCCTCAGTCTCATGCAAACCATGGGTTTGTGAGCTTCAGGGCTGGGTCCCCTTTCTCCGTGGCACTCAGGACTTGTTTTGTAATTGTGGGGTCTTAGGTGAGAGTGAGTTTCCTGTCCCTCTCTCACTGGCGCCAAACCTCTGCTTTGTATCAGTGCAGGATCATGGTCACAAGTGTGAGTTTCCTTGCCCCGTCCAACGGCAGATGGTTTTTGCTTAACTCTTCCCTGCCTACAGCCAACTTTGTTGGCTGAAACCAGGGGATAGGAGGTTTTGTATCACTTCCCTGGTGGCAGATGGCTTTTTCTTTATGTAAGAGAAGGACCTGGGTTTCATGTCTCTCTCACAGTGGTAGCTGGTTGTCACCTGCATGCCTGTGTCACCAAAAGGAGTCTCTTTCAATTCTCCTGCTCTGTCCCCAGTTTTTCTTATGAATACCCAGTGGAGGCTATGAAAAAGAGCCAGTAATTGGGGCTAAACTCTCCTTGTATCTGTGGCTTCCGGGGATTCTAAGCTGTCACACTAGCCCACACTTACTCTTGAAGCATTTGTTAAAATTTCAGTTTTCTTCTCTTTTTTTTTTTTTTTTTTTTAATTTGCTGCTATCTTTCATCCTGTACTCTGCCCAAGGCAAAGTAGTTTGTGAAAGCAACGCTTCTTGGCTTTCTGTATCATAAGTGGAACTGGAACTTATTGATTGCTTTTTTTTTTGTCAAGTTTTACTTGACAGAAAATTGCTCTGAAATGTGTTTAATAGGTTTGAAGAGCTAAAACAAGAAACAAGATTAATAATTATGGAAACCATAAAAAGAACAAAATTGCAAACAAAAACAAATAGTAGCTGAAATTAAGAACTAAATGGAAAGATTTTATAGCAAATAATAATTAAGAATACATTAGAAGAACATTTCCAGAAGGAAACATGGAGTGAAAAAAGTCATAAGTACAGACAAGGGGGTAAGAGATATAGGGGATACAATGAGAAGATTTAATATAAATGTATTTAGAGTCCCTGAAAAGCAGAGAACAGAGAAAATGTGAGAGAAGCAACTTTATTTATTTATTTTTATTTTTTTGAGACAGAATCTTGCTCTGTGGCCCAGGCTGGAGTGCAATAGCGTGATCTCACCTAACTGCAACCTCCGCCTCCTAGGTTCAAGAGATTCTCCTGCCTCAGCCTCCCGAGCAGCTGGGATTACAGGCATCTACCACCACACCCGGCTAATTTTTGTATTTTTAGTAGAGACGGGGTTTCATCATGTTGGCCAGGCTGGTCTTGAACTCCTGACCTCAGGTGATCCACCCGCCTCTGTCTCCCAAAGTGCTGGGATTACAGGTGTGAGCCACTGTGCCCAGCCTAGAAGCAACTTTTGAAAAGATAATAGCTGAGGACTTTCAAAATTGGTGAAAAGCATTGTCACAGATTAAAAAACCCAAGCAGAATCTAAAATACACAAAAAACCCAGGCACATTCATAGTAATTGATAACCAAAGATAAAATCTTACAAAATAGCTAGAGAAAAAAGACATCACCATCAAAAGAGCAACCACTAGACTTACTGCTGGATTCTCCAAAGAAATAATGAAAGCCAGAAGACAAATGGAATATTTTCAAAGTGCTGAAAGAAGGTAATTGATTGGTCAGGTGTGGTGGCTCATGCCTGTAATCCCAGCACTTTGGGAGGCCGAGGCAGGCGGATCACTTGAGATCAGGAGTTCGAGACCAGTCTGGCCAACATGACAAAACCCCATCTCTACTAACAATACAAAAATTAGTCGGGCGTGGTAGTAAGTATGCCTGTAATCCCAGCTGCTCAGGAGGCTGAGGCAGGAGAATTGCTTGAACCCAGAAGGCAAAGGTTGCAGTGGGCTGAGATTGCACCACTGCACTCCAGCCTAGGTGACAGAGCAAGAGTCTGCTTAAAAAAAAAAAAAAAAAAAAAGAGGGTAACCAATTGTCTAGAATTCCATGCCTAGCAAAAATGGTCTTCAAAATTAAAAGGGAAATAAAGGCATTTCAGGACAAAAAGAATTTATCACAAGTAGCACTGCATTAAAAAAACGCTAAAGACGTCTTCAGGTGGAGGTAAAATAAACCCAGTTGGGGCCGGGCACGGTGGCTCACACCTGTAATCCCAGCACTTTGGGAGGCCGAGGCGGGCGGATCACGAGGTCAGGAGATCGAGACCATCCTGACTAACACAGTGAAACCCCGTCTCTACTAAAAATACAAAAAATTAGCCAGGCATGGTGGCGGGTGCCTGTGGTCCCAGCTACTCGGGAAGCTGAGGCGGGAGAATGGCACGAACCCGGGAGGTGGAGCTTGCAGTGAGCGGAGATCGAGCCACTGCACTCCAGCCTGGGAGACAGAGCGAGACTCTGCCTCAGAAAAATAAATAAATAAATAAATAAACCCAGTTGGAAACTCACAGGGGCAAGAACAGGAAATTAGTATAAAGGGTAACTATATGGATAAATCTAAATAAATACTGGCTGTATACAATGATGTCATGTGGAGTTAACATATATATATATATATACACACACACATACACACAGAGAAAGAATAAAATGCACAAGTTACATAAAAGTCAAGAGGTGATTTGTATTCGGGTTCTCCAGGAAAAACAGAACCAAGAGGAGAGAGAGCTATATGGTATATAAGCCATATTATATATGATAATATATAAGCCACTTTTAATTTAATTTTATTTTTTGAGACAGAGCCTCACTCTGTCGCCCAGGCTGGAGTGCAGTGGCACAATCTTGGCTCACTGCAACCTCCATCTCCTGGGTTCAAGCGATTCTCCTGCCTCAGCCTCCCAAGTAGCTGAGATTACAGGCACATGCCACCACGCCCAGCTAACTTTTGTATTTTTAGTAGAGATGGGGTTTCACCATGTTGGCCAGGCTGGTCTCAAACTCCTGACCTCAGGTAATCTGCCTGCCTCGGCCTCCCAAAGTGCTGGGATTACAGGCGTGACCCACCACGCCTGGCCATAAGCCACTATTTAATAATTAATATGTATGTCATAGAAGATATTTTATATATGTTTTATGTTTAATATGTCATAGGAAATACATAATCTACATATATAACATTCTATATGAAACATAATCTACATGTTATATGATCTATATATTATATATTCTCTATTATGTGTCTCCTATGACATATATATATTTAGCATATAAATGTCTCCTATGACATACATACATACTGTAAGAAATTGGCTCATGTGATTATGGCACCTGAGACATCCCAAGATGTGCATTTGGCAAGCTGCAGCCCTGGGAAAGCTGTCGATGTAGTTCCAATGAGGGCAGGAGACTAATGCCCCAGCTCACAAGTCAGGCAGGAGAAGTTTCCTCTTATCAGCCTTTTTATTTTATTCAGGTATTCAATTAATTTGATGAAGTCCACCAACATTGGAGAGGACCATCTGCTTTATTCAGTCTACTGATTCTAATGCTAAGCTCATTCAGAAATACCCTCACAAACACACCCAGAATAATGTTTGATCAAATGTCTGGGCACCCTGTGGCCCAGTCAAGTTGACACATAAAATTAACCATCACAATATTCTTGGAGTTAAAATGTTTTAGGGTTATTGCATTATTTGGGAATAAGACAAAAATTCAAGTAACATTGAAGATTAGGATTAATGTTGAAAAGTTTAAGGTAACTGCTAAAAAAAAGTAAAAGAGGGTATAACTACCAAACTAATGGAGGAAGGGGGAAATATCAATATAACAGAAATCAAAAAAAGAGGGAAACAGGAACACAGGACAGGACAAATAGTAACATGACATGTTAAACTCAAATATCAGTAAGTAGATTAAATAGAAAAGGGAAAGAAGGGAGGGAGGGAAGGAGGGAGGAAGGAAGGAAGGGAGGGAGGGAAGAGGGAGGGAGGGAGGAAGGGAAGGAAGTCCCAATTAATTTTACAAAGTCAGCATCATCTTGATGTCAAACCTGATGAACATAGCACAAAAATGAACTAAAAAACTCACTAAAAAATATTGAGAGTGAAAACGAAACAAACAAACAAAAATATTGAGAGTGGCAGGAGGCAGCCAAACGCCTAGGCAAACAGATGAGTCCCTGGTGAAACCCCATCTTCAATCCTAAAAGCCTGAAACCTGCAGTCCAAAGTGAGAACTTCTATTCCTGTTTGCTCACTCTCTCTTGATTGGTTCTTTCTGAATAATGTCTTTTTACCAATCCAGTGTTGTCTTTTCCAAAACTACCTGTGGACCACCCCACTCCACCCACCCACATCCTGTGCCTATAAAGATCCCAGACTCAGTCAGTAGAAAGGAGAGATGGCTGGACTTTGGGGAAGAGACGGCCAGATTTTGGGGAAGACTATCTGCTTTTCCCATCCCCTCTCCAGCTCCCCTCTATGCCAAGAGCCATTTCCACTGCTCAATTAAATTCTCTACCCTCACCATCCTTCAAGTGTCCACACAACCTCATTCTTCTTGGATGCTGGATGGACAAGAGCTCAGGACTCACCGATTGTGGGGACCCAAAAAGGCTATCACACCAGCCCTTCGCCCTTGCTGTTAGAGGGCAGCCACCCCACGTGATGAGACAAGGGGACAGCTGAGCTGTTAACACATAGCCATCTGCAGATGGCGGCACTAAGAGAGCACTGTAACATGCCCCCTGGGGTTTTGGGGTCATGGGCATCCTCACCTCGGTGGTGCCATGGGTCCTGCAGAGCTTGCTCCCGCCAGTGCCCAAAGTGGCCAGCCAGATCTGCACTCGCTTGCTCACTCCTGATCTGGCCATGAGCCCCACATGGAGCCTCCTCCTGCCAGTGCCTAGAACAGCTGGCCAGATCCCACACTCACTTGCTCATGTCTGGTTTGGCCATGGGCCCCACATGGAGCTTGCTTCTGCTGGTGCCCGGAGCGGCCGGCTGGATCCCGCACTTACTTGCTGACAGGCTCCCACCCACAAGGGGTTGAATATGGTGGGCCGAGTAAATTTTCCCTCCGGTTGGGAGTCCAGTGAAGGAGCCAAGAAAAATCCTGCATCAATCTGAAGACAAAATGTCACATATAGTATTTGTGGACTTAACAGTATGCTAAAAGAATAGTACACTTTGAACAAATTAGATATTATCCTAGGAATTCAAGTTACTAAGAAATCAGTGTAACTGAGGCGACCTTTAGTTGTATAGCCATCAGGAGTTACTTGTCCTTTTAACAACTATGAATCTCATTGGAGCCCTGAGTCTGCACAACTGGGATTGTCCTTGCAGATAGAAGTTGTACAAGTCTGCCCTGGCTATCCCTTCACCTGAGCTACCATTTTGAGAAAGCTGTCTACTCTGAAGGTTACCTCTTGCTGTAACTGTATTTCCAGGATGCTACTGCAGAAATTATAAAGAAAATGACTCAGATTTGTCTGTGTTAAAAAAAAAATCAACTAGAAGTAATATGCAGCATATATGACAATTCAAAAATCTTAATATGTAGTGTTCTAAATGCGATAATGAAAATTAATTTTAATTTATAAAATTAAATTTAAAATAAAATTATTTAGAGGTAAATAAATATAGAAAAATAAAGCAGGACATGGTGGCTTATGCCTGTAATCCCAGCATTTGGGAGGCTGAGGCGGGAGGATTGCTTGAGTTCAGGAGTTCAAAACCAGCCTGGGTAACCTGGTAAAACCTTCTCTACAAAAAAAAATAAAAAAATAAATTAGCTGGGCATGGTAGCATGTGCCTAACTACTTGGGAGGCTAAGGTGGGAGGATTGCTTGAGCCCAAGAGGTCAAGGCTGAAATGAGCCAAGATCATGCCACTGCACTTCAGCCTGGGAGACAGAGCGAGACCTTGTCTCAAAAAAAATCAGCAAAGGAAAAGGCACAGAGAATTCTAAAACAAAGTTAGGCAGCAAAGATATGAATAGGTGTTCATATCTACCCACTAAAGAAACACAAATTATAGCTACATGGTGATA
The DNA here is from genome assembly GCF_028885625.2 of Pongo pygmaeus. Lineage (NCBI taxonomy): Eukaryota > Metazoa > Chordata > Mammalia > Primates > Hominidae > Pongo > Pongo pygmaeus. The sequence goes on along the minus strand of NC_072378.2, from coordinate 107,958,552 downwards.
CTATATTCCATCTAATGGACTGGCAGATATTGAAAAGGAATGATAATGTCTGGTATTGGCATGAGAACAATGAATTTACATAATATATGGTGTGAGTGCAAACAGATACAAACTTTCTAAAGGGACATTTTCTTAATTATTTATTTAGGCTGAATTCCTGGAAGCAGAATTGACTGTCAAACAGATTGCATCAAGGCATTTGCTGCTTTGAAGTTGGGTTGAAGGGTACATTCAGACTCAGATCCAATTCCACTCCTTCCATGACATCTTACATGATTTTCTTCTGCTCCTGACTCTTCATATTTCTCAGAGAAGCAACTTGCCATAAAGGAAAAGGCAAGGACTTTGAAATCAGACCTGGGGCTTTCCTCCTACTTGGATAAGCAATTTGGTTCTCTGAGCCTCGGTTTCTACACCTGTGAAATGGGAGTTCATAATACTTGCCTCAAAAAAAAAATTTTGCACAAATTAAGTATACAAAAAGCCTACAGCACAATACCCAACCTGGAGTATTTCATGCTGCTCAGTAAGTATTTGTCCATCTGTTTCCTTATGGGCTACACTGCACAAATTGGCTATGTAATTTGGCACTTGTTTATGCACCCGCTCATGCTGTTACCAGCTTCTTTATTGTTCTTTACTGTGTGTGATTGTTATTCCTCCTCTCCAGACTACATTGTAATCTCTTCCAATTCAAGGACTCTATCTCCTTTGTCCTTTGTACCCATAGTTCAATGAATGGTTTTTGAAGTTAGAGTAGCACTTGTTTGAGAAAAGATAAAATACATTCCTGAACTACACTGTATGATGTTAGAAGGTGTCTTTGTAGCAGGTCTACAGAAAAGAATGTTTGAGACCTTGAAGAAAAGTCCTTCAGCTGCCTGTGAAAAGTATAAATGGTAGAAACGTAACTATTTAGTGGAAAGTGAGAAGCACTGCTTTGCCACTCATGAACCCCTCCTGTTAAAGCGCTGAAGATTCCAGGCTGGAGCCAGTGCTGAGTATCATGAATTACTGCCCTTAAAACTAGCATCTCAAGTCATATATAATACCTTTTCTGGGCAAGAGTCCCATCTCCTTAATCTCTGCTAAATGAGTGTTTATTAGATCTGGCTGTTGAAAAATACCAAGTTAAATCAGACAGTTAAAAAAAACCAACATGATGCCCATAACTGGTTTAATTTATCTTCCCACTTCAGTAATCCCACACATTATCTACTTATTTGCTGTAATGAACATGCCATTCAGCTAAAATAAGATTAACTGCTTAAACCATGGCATTACAGGCAGAGAACTTTAATGCTGCTTTGTGTTTCATTTTAAGGATTCAGCAGTTAAATGATATGGTGTTGTCATTTCTTCCTTTGTAATCAAGACGGTTTCACTTAGGATTAGTGCTCCCCAGCTGATTCTCCTGATGGAACATTTGAAGCAGCAAATTTATATGTCTAAGTTACAGCCTGGCAGCAATAACAACCTTCTGAATCAAACCTGTTGGCCTCATCAGCACTCAAATTGGACTGCTCTTTGTGAAGCCCCGTCTGCTCTAATGGTGATGGAAATCTCGCCTGCCATGCAGACCAGGGATGGAAAATTGAAAGGGGACTTGGGCATGCATCTGGAAAATAGCACTGTGATGCCCCAGGTGGGATCAGGGTTCAGAAAATTAACCCACATTCCCCCACGTGAATGAGCATTTGCCTGTTCTCTGCATCAAAGTCAAATCCCACTTCTTTAATGGTGCTTTCTGGACTGTTCTAGCCCCACTTATCTCTCTTTTCTTCGAACTCATTATAATTATACATCTCCCTACATTACTTAAGGCCAATTATTTATTGATTTGTGCAAATCATGTCATTATTTCCTCCGAGCTAACACTGTCTCTTCACTTAGACTGCAAGCTCTTATAAGTCAGGGACTAATAACTAACTGCGTGGTCCTGGGCCTATAGGAAGGGCCCATAGGAAGCTCCTTGACTGAAGGAAATACCCTCTGTGCACTGTGACCAATATTAAGATTCTGCCTGGATAGTCCAGAGTGGGGAAGCAGCTTCAGCTGAGTGTGCGTGAGCCCCTCTCCTGATCCTCCCTTCTCTTTCATGGAGCATATTTTACTTTTGTGGCTCATCACATCTGGCACCACAAAGAGTCAATATGATGACCAACAGATGTGTCCATCCATTTGTTCAATTATCCACTCAGTAAATATTTATCGCTGGGCCTTATGCCTACAATCCTAGCACTTTGGGAGGTGGAAGGATCACTTGAGCCCAGAAATTAGAGACCAGCCTGGGCAACAGAGCAAGACCCTACCTCTACCAAAAAACAAAAAAAAAACAGCCAGGTGTGGTGGTGCACATCTGGAGTCCCAGCTACTCTGGAGGCTGAGATGGCAGGATCACTTGAGCCCAGGAATTTGAGGTTGCAATGAGTTATGATCACACCACTGCACTCCAGCTTGGGTGACAGAGCGAGATGCTTAATAATTAGTAATTTATTTTAATTTAACTTTATTTTAATTTAATTTTATTTTTTGAGACAGAGTCTCGCTCTGTCACGCTCCGTCACGCTCTGTCACAGGCGGCAGTGCAGTGGCACGATCTCGGCTCACTGCAAGCTCCACCTCCCAGGTTCACGCGATTCTCCTGCCTCAGCCTCCCATGTAGCTGGGACTACAGGCGCCCGCCACCAGGCCCGGCTAATTTTTTTTGTATTTTTAGTAGAGACGGGGTTTCACTGTGTTGGTCAGGATGGTCTCGATCTCCTGACCTCATGATCCGCCCACCTTGGCCTCCCAAAGTGCTGGGATTACAGGCGTGAGCCACCGCACCCGTCCTTTAGTTTAACTTTCAATTAGTGTTTAAATTAATAATTTAAAATAACATAAAATTATTATTTACCAAGCACCTACTGTGTGGCAGGTCTTGTTTCTCAGGAATCTGAGAACTCAGAAACTCTTTGGTGGTATTTTGGCAGAAATGGCAGAAGGTTTTAAAGAGCTAGAAGACTCATTTCTTCTTATACACTACCCTTCAAACCCAACTTTGGAGCAGGAGCAAACTTCTGCAGAACTTCCTTTTCCTGTGTGTTTATTCACCACTCCTCCCCATACTCTTCTCTCCTCCTGCTTAAATTGCTGTGAGGATGAAACTGCTCCTTCCCTGTCTTCCTGGTTGTGATAATAGCAGGCTATTGAATTTTCCGGTGAGAAATTGGTTTGCTCAGGTCGCCACTAGGCAGGCTGCACTTGCTAGGTTGGATGGGTTCCAGGTATGCTGCTGTGGGTGGGGTTTAGGTTGAGTCAGGATTCCTTCATTGGGTGGGAAAAGGGTGAGGAGGGAAGGAGGAAATTAGGTTGGTTTTACCCTCTCTGCCTAGGGGATTACATTAACTATTTAGCAAAACAAGGAGACCTTGCTTGGTTCCCCCGCTTACTGACCACATCTTAACCCTTCCAGGATAAAGCCAGAGCCTCAGATGCCTGTGGTTTGATCTGAGCCTGGGTCCGGGGGCATTGGAGCAGCTGCCCTCCAAGCCAGACCTCCTGGGAACC